>NC_092070.1:1795000-2420625 GCF_039877785.1 Chaetodon trifascialis
GAGATGAAATGGTTGTCTGCTTTTTCTGTTCTTGAGTTTGATTTTGAAATGACTGTGAACATTCATGTGAGGAAAATATAACACCTCTGTCCAATTGTCTTTAACCCTACTTTCATTCATTAAATAAATCAAATGATCATTTACTGACTAATGCAAATCTGTTGCCAAAGACAAAGGACATGTATTAGAGCTGTAATAATGCATGGAGAGCATCAATACTTTTACCAGAAGCCTGTAAAAACATAGCTGGCCATGTTACCTGTATGAGGACCAGAATTCTGAGCTACAGAGATTTGAAGGTTGTGAGTATCTGTTCTGACCACAGCATGTTCTTCTTAACTGTGCTTTAATAAAGTCTTGTATGGGAGATTACAACAGTGGTGGGACAGTTGGGACAGCACAAATGTAATATGACCGCAACTGTCTTCATTAAAATTAAGTTTCTGATGCAGATTGTAATAACGAATGAAACATGTTTCTTTGGTAGGACAAACATTCCCAACACTTTGAAACCATTGCAGTAATGATAAAGTCAACCTGTAAAAATGTAATAGACAATGATCAAATGGTCGAACATTACTTCCATCAGTGTTGTACATGAGCACCAGGGAAATCAGGGTTTCTCAAAGTCCAGACCTCAAAATGGTAAGTAATTCCGGACCCTGTCTGTAACTCTGTGATTGTCAACTGGTGGCTCACGAGCTATATCTGTTCCGCAGGATATTAATGAATTCAGAAAATATCCAGATATAACGTTACTCACTCAGTGGAAGAGGCCCAGTGCATCCAAACAGTGGTGTCATCAGCTCACCAACTCCTGGCAATGAGCCAAAAGTCCTAATTTGTTGTTCACCCATACTACAAAAACGTGACTATTGCACGCCATTTAATATGATGTCATATGAAGTTTTTAGATCCTGTACTAATATTACTACTCTGTGAAAGTATTCAACAGCAATTCAAAGTACTCCACTCAAAACCTTACTTCAGTAAAGGCAAGGTATACTTATGCTTACATACTTATGTAAGCATTATCAGCAAATTGTACAGTAAAATGGTCAGTGTTTTATTATTATATGATGTTTTTGGATTAATATTACTGCTGCATTAATGTTTATGTTACATTTTACTGCTAGAGATGTCCAAGGCTGAGGTAATTGTAACTGCTTTATGTACTGTTGAGTCATTTAATCTACAGCAATGCATCATAATCTATAAGGTCATCATATCTTTGTAGTGTCGCTGTCCTGTGAGAACCACATATCTCTAAAAGGGTGACTTTTCATGAGCTCATCCATCCATTTCACATAAATCATTTAGTTTAAGAAGTAGGAAAGTTTTCTTAATCCACAAAGAGAAGATGGACATACATGGTTTTCACTAGACAGGAAGGCCATGAAAAAATTGTAATCTGAACAGCAAGTAGTAACTATAGCTGTCAGACAAATGCGTTTAGGGAGTGTAAACTTCAAAATTTCAAATTGCGAAATAAGCGTCAACTAGTTCATTTTAATCTGTGTGAACTGAACTTTGAGCAAGCTCTTGTGAAGTGTTAACATGTACAAAACTCACTCTGAAAGTTACTGTTAAAGGTAATAACAAATGTAGTAGCATTCTTTTTGTGTCAAAAAGGAATTTGCAATATATTTGTACTGAAAATATGTCACAGTGGTAGAATGTAATGTAAATAAATGCTTTTATTCAAATACTGTACTTAAGTACAATTATGAGATACTTGTACATTCACTTTCACTTTCAGCATTTCGATCTTTCGCTATTTAATATTGCAGTACACTATCTAATAGCTGTATTTAGTGTTTTTATTACACATTAATATTTTACATCAAAACTACTTTATGTAAAATATGATATATTGTTATAGATTTATTTACCCAATGTTGTGTAAAATAGTTACAATTATCTTACCACCCACATTAAAATGCTGCTTTAACATTAATGCATTAGTAATAATATTCCACTATTATACAGGCAGACAGGAGTAATTCTGCGTTGGTACTTTTAGTATGTTTGCTGATAATAACTTGAATTGCATTTTGAAGCTAGGACTGTCACTTGTGATTGTGTATATATACATTGTGTTATCACTATTTTTATTTTTAAAGTAAAGCATCTGAATATGTCTTCACCCATGTTGGTTGATACGTTGTTTTAAATTGAATATGAAATGAAAACACATTCCAAAATACCACATTAACTAAAATGAAATTACTGAGATGATGCTACACAGATGAATTTCTAAATGATTTATATCCAGAAAAATAGAAGCACCTGTAACACAGTGCAATGTAATGCAATTGCCTTACAGTAGTCACATAAAAATGGCTTTGACATGACTGTACATTTGGGTGTTGACTCACTTCTACTTTGTGGCACTCTTGAGATTGTCAAGTCAGGAGAATGCCATCAATGTGCTACCATCTCTTACAATAACAACAACAAGGAAAATATTCTGGTTAGAGGACTGATTGCATGACAGTGGCAGTGTTCATGGTTTCTATTTTTTGATTACTTACCTTTTCTGTTTATAATTAACGCCATGGGAAATTTGGCCTGTAGTATAAGAGAAATAAGACTTCTTAATATGTGAAATTATTGTCAGAATTCTGAGGAAAATGAGCAAAGAACACATTTTCGGTCACTCCCCAGGACCCCAGTCCAGGGAAGCCGCCCAAAGGAGACACTTCTACATATTTTATTTTTTGGCTTTACATGAACTTATTTGTCTCTCAAAGGTGTAGTCTCGAAGTTGCTCCAAAATTACTGTGAACTATAATTGGCAGACAAACCACTACCACTTTATGAATGGTGTCGACGGAGTGATTAGAGTGTGAGAGAGTGTTAGATTAGAGTGTTAGATCTGTTCAAGTATATTAGTTCAAAGGTCATATATTTATTATCAATATTATGTGCAGATGATGATGATGATGATGATGATGATGATGATGATGATGATGATGATGACGACGACGATGACGACGACGACGACGATGACGATGATGAGGATGGTGCTTATCACACAGGCTCTGTGTGCTCTTATTGTGAATTCTGTGAGGTATGTTTGAAATTAATAAGATAAATTAAATGTAGCCATCAAAGGTCAGTCAGAAAACTAGAATTACACAATGTGATGTCAGTAAATCCAAAATAAAGGAAACATTACACAGTGTATTTGATGGGAATCAACTCAAAAGAAACAGCTGAGATTTCTTTCATTTTAAATTGAATGAAAATAGGACATCCGTGCAATCATGCAGTCTACATGTCTCCACTCTGTAGGTTTTATTATGTATACTCCTTTCTAACACTGTCCTCACTGATGATCTGTTCTCTAGACTTCTTTTAAATAAATGTGTCTTCTTCCAGCACTGTGATAGCTGTGACAAATGTCCTTGTGAAGAGGGAGACAAGGGTGAACACTGTGATGACTGCAAGGTGAGAAAATACACATTATGTGACATTTGACAGCCCATGTTCTCCTGTAACCATCAAGGAAATTAAAATCTTAATCAACCCTGCTTTTCATGAATGAAAACATATTTGATATTCTGCCTGTGACACAATAAATAAAGCTGAACAGAAGTGCTATATTAATGTGATGTGATGTGATCTATGCATTCTTTTCACCAAATGGAACAAAATGAATCTTACTCATAGATAGATAGATAGATAGATAGATAGATAGATAGATAGATAGATAGATAGATAGATAGATAGATAGATAGATAGATAGATAGATTTAAATTTTCCGTTAGAATGTATATATGTATGTACAGTATATATACATATACTGTGAATATGCAAAATTGTGAGATGTATTGTCTCACTTTGTGCAGAAAGCAGGTTGGGAACAGACTTAGAACTCAGCTTTGAAGTCAGACTGATTAGGTTTTTTCTCATACTTCATTTACATTTCTGACTGTATTTTTCTGCATCCATTACTTTCTGTCTTGTTCACAGATGTGCAGTTTCTGCCATGTGTGTCCTGTGTGCGAAAATCTTTGCCAGCCTGGTGAGTGACAGCCACTGTGAAAAGAAACACATTTTTATAGTATCACATTAGAAAAGAGAAGTTTACTTAATGCTAATTTTTAACTGGTAACTCTGGAGCCTCCAGACTCTGCCGAAGGTCTTTTGCAGAAAGGGGGGGTTGATTTGACTTTCTAGAGTGCTAGGGAGCTGCCTAATGGAGCCGATGGTTGTTGATTATTCAGAAAAGGTTTGAAGAGTCACAGTATCAATAAAGCTCTTACATTTACGCATGACTATGATCGAGCCAATGATCAAGCTAATTACAGGGACCTTGGAAAAGTTACTTGACAGCAAATCTCTTGGGTTGCCCAAACTTTTCATGGTGCTCCTTTACTTTTTTTGTAATTGTACAAAACAAACACTACTCACAAAACTAAAATTATATACAGTAAATGTATTTCAAAAATAATAAAACATAAATGATAAAATAATGTATTATTATTTATGGTGGAGTGTGGAGGATGAGTTCAGAAGTGCCCCAGCCTGATGAAAGAAGTTGCTCTTGTTGTCTTGTGGCATAGCAGAGGTTATTGTTTTGCTTGCCGCAGAGAAGCAGGGTGAACAGGCTGTGGTTGGGGTGGGTATCGTTACTATCCTTTGGGCTCTGCGCAGGAACCTCACCTCACTGATCACAACATCACTTATACTCAGTGAGTAGCTACCAATGATGTTCTGGGCAGTTTTAATCATTCAATACAGAGCCTTCCTGTCCTGGGCCATGCACATCCTTTGCCAGTTTGTAATGTTTCCAGGTAGGATCATTTCTATTACTCTCTGTAAAAGTTAACAAGAACTTGGCACAGTAATTTTGCCCTCTTAAGTTTCCTTAAGAAATATAATTGTTTCTGAGCTCAGTTTACCAGGGTGGAGATGTGTGATGACCATGACAGGTTCTCTGTGATGCTGAACACTGTTCACATGTTGCACCTTAGCTCCACTCATTTAAATATGGGTGTGTCTTTGCCTTCTTTTTCCTCAAATGAACAATCAGCACTCTGCAACATTGCTAATTTCCTCATGATATGAATTCTGATTGTTGTTTGAAATCTTGCCAATGATGGTGGTGGACTGCATTGGATAGAATTTTATATAGCGCTTTTCTAGTCTTAACAAAGTGCCTTTACAACACATCAGCATACACCCATTCACACACACATTCATACACTGGTGGCTGGATACCACCTGCTCATTACTAGTAGTAACTATTCACATGCACACTGACCCATCGATGACACTTTGTTGGTGTTCATTATCTAGCACAAGTATACTTCAACATGTAGAGGTATACTTGACTTCAACATGTGGACTGCAGGGCCAAATATTTAACTACCAACCCTCTGATAAGTGGACAACCTGCTTTACCTCCTGAGCCACAGCCACCTCACATCTGGGGTGTCCTCTGCAAACTTCACAACAGAGTTTTCTCCATGTCTGGGATTGCAGTCATGGGTGTGTAGTGTGACGAGGTGAGGGCTGAGCACACAGCCCAGGGGTGTTCCTGTGTTAAGCACTAGAGTGGAAGAGGTGTGAGTGCTTATCCAAACTGTCTGTCAATATCAATATAATAATTTTGGTCTATATCCAGTTGCAGAGTGTGGTATGAGTGCTCAATTGCCAATCAGAGAAATTGTGTTGAATGCTGAACTGAATCAACTAACAGCTTCTGATGTATGTGTACTATTTTCAATGAATGGGAAGACTGGGCAGTACAAATGGCATCCTTTGTGGATATGTTGGTTCTGCATGCAAACTGGTGAGGGTGCAGACTGGCTGAAATGTTGTTTTCTCAAAGCACTTCATCAGAATGGGGTTGAGTGCCACAGGACGGCAGTCATTTAGACTAGACCTTTTAGGTACATGGACTTGGAAACAAATCTTGAGGTAACTTGTGACTGAGGAAGGTTCAGGAGGCATTGATCATGCATTTATTGAAGGTATATCAAGGAGAATAGAATTGAGCAGTACAAGAAAGTCTGTGTAATGCTATTCATGACTGAATTATGCTTCCTGGCAAGGAGTATTAAGATAAGATAAGATAAGATAAGATAAGATAAGATAAGATAAGATAAGATAAGATAAGAGTTTAGGAATCTCCCATAGGAGAAATCAAGGTGTTGCAGGCAGCAGCAAAAGTAAAAGGAATCTAAAAAGGAGACATAGAAAGGAATAAAAAGTACAAAATTGAAAATAACAAAAGTCAGCTATCTCTGTGTCCTGACTACTGAAGACATTTCAGTCAGTGCAGAGAACGCAACCTTTTAGAGATTCCACACTGCCCTTTGACCATATAGCCACTATTCTAATCTTCCGTTTGCAGCTCTTCAAAACTGTCTTGTAAACTCGAATGTGTACAACATTGTGATCAGAATTAGCAAAAGGGGGT
Source organism: Chaetodon trifascialis (assembly GCF_039877785.1). Classification (NCBI taxonomy): domain Eukaryota; kingdom Metazoa; phylum Chordata; class Actinopteri; order Chaetodontiformes; family Chaetodontidae; genus Chaetodon; species Chaetodon trifascialis. The sequence continues at coordinate 1,801,434 of NC_092070.1, forward strand.
GTCAGTCTAGCAGTGCAGGCACTTTCTACATTCCCATAACACCAAAATTTCATTGCTCGGTGTAAAGATTTCACATATTGTTCATCACCAGCAGCTCTAGTACACTGAGAAAAACAATCTGCTTAATCTACTTAAAAAATTAAGGCAACTTTTTGCACAAGATTATTATGTAGTTCACACAAGGATGGTCTTTGTATGAACTACACAATGTTTCTCAATAGGAAATGAATTTTCCATGTTCCAAGTCAGCTTAATTTTTCCAAGTAAAATCAACTAAGTGTAATGTCCATGTAAAGTCAACTTAAAATCACTTGTAAAATAAAGTAATTTTTACTAGAAAAAGTAATTAAACTTTACTTGAAAAAATAAGTTATTTTACAGCAAAATCAGGCTTACTTTAATGAAAATGTACTTCTTACATACAAATAATTAAGTAGTTCATACAAATACCAGTTTTGCTTGATCTGCACAGTAATCTAACGCAAAGTTTGCCTTAATTTTAATTAAATCAAGCACAATAGCAATATCAGTGAAATATAACAGTAATCAAGTATTACATTTTATGATACCTTTTTGCATAAAGCTAACATTTTGGTCATGAAATAATAAAAATTAGCAAGACTCAATATCTGCCCCACAGATTTTGAGCTTTTTGTGTATGAGATTAAAAAAAAATTCTTTCATGGAAAAGTCATTGAGTCACCAAAATTCAAAGGTTTATTGTCTGTATATCATGAGTTCACAAAAACTCATGACAATTCATAAGAAATGCTGGAGAAAAGTTTGGAGCCAATATTTCATAACACAGATATATGGACATCCCTAGGCTCCACTCGACAAGTGGGCAATAATTTGAGCAATACCCACAAGTCAAACATTAGGAACAAATATTTGTTTTAAATATTTAAAAGATGAAAAACATTTTGAAATTTAACCCAGAAATTAACTCACTTGTTAACAGACATGTTTCTTTCAAAACTCTTGGTGTTAGGCTCGGCCTTAATTTGGAAGTAGTTGGACTCAATATACAGACCGGAGACAAGAGTAAAAAAGGAAACAAGGTTATTAATAAAGAAAACAACAAAAAGCGCACTCATAAGGAGTGGAACAAACTAACCAAAAGTGCACTCAAACGGGTGGAACAAACGAAACTCAACGTGAGAGGTTGAGGCTGAGCAAAGGCTGGACATGGCTGGTAGTCACTGAAAAAAGACAAAAGCACACATGAGGGCACAAATATTGAGACAGCAACTGGCAATCGACTGGAGATACTCACTAGGCATGGGCTCTGGAAACTCATGGGAAAGATCAGGATAATCCAATGACAAACCAAGTTGAGCGTCTTCCTTATATACTGAGCCCTAATAAGGTTCATGCACTCCAGGTGGGCTGCTGGAGAGCCAGAGCCAGCTGGGCACGGGGAAACACCCAGTTGAGACAGGGGAACAGACAGACAGACACATAACACTAGGGAAAAGGGAAACGGAGAACACTAGGTACAGACAGGTTAGTGGATCCTAACACTTGGGCCTTAAAAAAAGAGTTCCTGGGAAAAGTGTCATCCGTAAAGCTCCTCCGGGACTTGCTCCATTTTTGATGCTCCTGCATCATAGTGAGATACTCTTTGACCCACCTTTTCCAAAACAAGTCTGCAATGTATTGTGCTTGCCTCCATCTTCTACGGACATACAAATCCTCTCTCTTGAAGAGACCAGGTTGACTCTTGCACTGGTTTCCCTTTAAGCTGGATGAGATGATTAGGTGTGCCTCAAGATCGTTTGGGTCATCACTGGATGCTGTGATAGGACGGTCGTTTAAGATAGCCTCTACTTCACACATTGTGGTTTGCAGGCCCTCATCATCCAGCATTTGCTGTCTCATCACTGAGCAGAGTGCCCTTTTGACCTGCTGTACAAGGGACTCCCATACACCTCCATGATGTGCTCCGTAAGGAGGGTTGAAAGTCCACTTTATACCTTCTTGCATGAGTGATTTCTGGATTTTGCCTTGGTTAACTTCCTGCAGGGCCTTCTTTAGCTCATGATTTGAACTCACAAAGTTAGTTCCATTATCAGATCTTACTTCTTTTACTTGTCCTCTTCAACATAAAAATCTCCTGAGGGCATTGATACATGAGTCTGTGTCTAGACTATGCACTACCTCCAGAAGGAAGTTTTTCCTCGCCACTGTCGCCAAGTGCTTGCTCATGGGGGAATTGTTGGTTTCTTTGTAGATAAAAGAGCTTGGTCTGTACCAGCTCTATATGGAAAGTGTCCTGAGACAACTTCTGTTGTGATTTGGCGCTATACAAATAAAATTGAATTGAATTGAATTGAATAGATGAACTGCACGACTTGCCAAACAGGTAAATATGGCTCCATAGCTTTTAACTGTATAACTGTATTCACTTTGATAGGCCCAAAATAGTCTATTCCAACATGTGTGAATGGCAGAAGATCTGCAGAGACACTGTCAACAGGTAGATCTGACATTTTTTGCTCACCTGATCTTTGGAGCTGGCGTAGGCAGGTTACACATTCCCTGATGACTGCTCTGGCTGCTGAGTTGACACAAAGTATCCAGTACTGGCGCCAAAGGGTGGAGAGCATGTGATCCCTGCCCCTGTGATCAACCTTGTCATGAATGTTGTGAAGAATACGTTTTGAGATATGTCTGTTTTGGGGCAGTATTGCAGGATGTTTTGTTTCCTCTGGCAGGGCAGCCCGGCTTAATCTCCCACCTACTCTCAAAACACCATCCACAATCATTGGGTCGAGCTTGACTAAGTGACTTGATTTCTTCACAATGCCTTTACTTTATGAAGCAATTCTGTTCTGGGAGGCACTTTCTTTGTACGAAGCACATGATGGCCTTTTCTGCATGAGCCATATCCTCAACAGAAAGCCTAGGCATTGTTAGCATCGCTTTAAACTGCTCCATGTGTGGTTTTATGCCATTTTGCTTTTTGGACCTTTTGGGGTGTGGTAAGTGCATTTTCTGACTTGATTCTTTCCTGGCGTAGAAGTTCAAGCACATTTTTAAACTTAAGAATCCATCCCACCGCTCTCTTTAGGTCCATCCAGCTGGAGCAGTGCTTTAAGAGCACAGTGGTGGGAGTTTCATCAATCTGTAGTAGTGGCACAGACTGAGACTACATTCCTCACCTCTGGATCATCAACAGAGACTGCGTCTGGTCCTTCACCATGCCCTGGCCACTCAGACTGTGGTTTGGAAAGAAACTCAGGACTATGGATCCATGTTTTGACTGGAGGAAGGTATCTGTTCTCGTGCCAGGTGATGCTGTGTCTGCAGGATTGAGCTTAGAGCCGATGTGCTTCCATTGAGTGACTTTGGACAATGTGCATATGATGGAAACTCTATTCACCACAAATGTCTTGAACCTTGCCGTATTGCTTGCTACTTTAAGACAGACATGCTGTCTGTCCAAAACACTGACTCATCAATCTGAATTTGCAGCCCTGTTTGTAGCATCCTGTCTATGCGGCTACAAGCTCAGTAGTCTGCTTGAGGGGTGCAACTTTGGCTTTTTCCATGACAAAAGCAACATGTACTTTATCCTTGAAATTAGTTAGTCGGAGATAGGACGCTGTTCCAAGACCAACTTTGCTGGCATCACAGAAGTGATGCAATTGTGCAGCCGATATTTCACCAAAGCCCTTGGATGTGATACATTTGTTAACATTGAATGCATCCAAGAGGTCTAATTGACCTAACCATCTTTGCCATCTTTCCACATACTGTTGTTGAATTTTTTCATCCCATCCAAATTTGGCATTACATAACTCTAGTAGAAGAATCTACTTGGCAGATAGTACAACTGGTGCAAAGAATTCTAGAGGATCATAGACTGGACTTACAACAGACAGGATACCGTGTCTTGTTATTGGCTAAGGTTTTAGAGTTGAGCTAAAAGTGAATTCATCATGTTCGGCATCCCACTGGGTTCCAAGGGCCTTCTCCACAGGAAGCTTTTCCCTGTCAAGGTTCAAAGTCTTGACCTCTTTTGCTTTTTCTTCTTCAGGGATCACAGCAAGGACAGCACAATAGTTGCTGATCCACTTATTCAGATGAAATCCTCCTTTGCCGCACATCTCTTTGAGGTTCCTGTACAGCTATGTTGCTTGCTCCACAGAGTTCACCAACTTAAGACAGTCATCGACAAAAGTTTCGTCGGACAGTGTCCACCACCTCAGCTGGATACTCCTTCTGGTTGTCCTCTGCTGTCTTTAGTAGGGCAAATGTAGCACAGCTGGGTGACGATACAGCCCCAAAAATGTACACTGTCATCCTATGCTCCACAAACTCTTTATTGATGTCTCCACTGGGCCACCAGAGAAAGCGCAGGAAATCAACATCCTCTCTCACCACTCTCACCTGGTGAAACTTCAGTGTCAGTCATCAAGGCAATCGGGCCTTGGCAAAATCTCAGCATTACACCGATCAGCCTGTTTGTCAAATCTGGGCTTTGGAGCAGTTCCCTATTCAGAGAGGTTCCATGATATGAGACGCACAGTCAAACACCACATATATTTTCTTTTTACGTGGATGGTAGACTCCATGATATGGTATATACCACACTTTGACACTGTCTGTCTCCAACTGGTACTGGGGTAGGACCTCTGCATGTGCCTTTACAATAACATCATCTATGAAAGTTTTGTATTCATCCAGGAAAGTTGGGTTTCTTTTAAACTTCTTCAGCAGCTGTTGTGCTCTTTGCACTGCTACATGCTTCTTGTTGGGCATGATTACATCTGGTTCATGAAATGGCAGCTTCAGGTAGTAATGCCCATCCTTTAACACAGATGAATTTGAGATGATGCTCATGAACTGTTCATCCTCAACAGACATCTCTTTCTTCTCAAAATGCTGTTCAGCAAAATCTTGATTGTACTGCTGGATCAGGAGCTCTTCTAAGTTGGATATGGCTATTCTGTACTTGTACAGGAGGGTAATTGCCACTGTCCACCCTGTTACTGAGAGGACCATTGATTACCCACCGGAGAAGAGTTTTCACAGCAAATGGTCCATTACCTTCACTGTTAATAACCTTCCATGGCTCCAAGATTTCTGAAGCATTTACACCAATCAGCAACCCAATGCTTGCATCGATTGGTGTCAATTCAACAACTTCGGGTAAGGCCATTTTATGTCCTCCTCAGTAGGAATGTTGTCTTTGGTTACAGGAACAGACTTTTGTGTAAACACATCCAGCAGCTTCAGGAATGTTTTCCTTTTCAGCGCAGCTACTTCCATTCCAGAAATTTTGTAGCTGAGCACCAGCTTAGTCTGACCCATAGTTTTGAGAAGAACTTTTTTTTTTTTTTCCACTTGTGTCTACCTCCACCATTAAAGCCTCTGTACAAAAAGTTGCAGTGCTTCCTGGGTTGAGGAAAGCATACATCTGCACAATCTTGGTTCCTTTAGATAATTTCACATTAACAGGCACAATAAAGAGTTTGCAATCATCATTACTGGCCCAAGTATGGCTATCAGCATCCAAGGAGACAAGAGCACTAGACATAGGATGATTCTCTACACTCCTTGTTGGTACTCTGAAATTCTATTTTATCTTTTATGTCTATGTGCAGAATGCTTGGGTGATTTTGGTGACATATCTGAAAAGTTTGTCGATTTTGACAGTTTTTGCTCATGTGCCCCTTTCCCAAACGTCCAAAGCACAGACCTTTGCTTTTCATGAACTCCACTTGGTCTTGTGCTTGAAAGCTCCACAAACCTCCATTGTGTGGTCTTTATGGCAGAATAAACACAGCTTCTCAAGAGCATGTAAAGTGTCCTGTTCTAATTTCTCTTTCTGGTTGACTCGATTTATTTTCAATGTGTTCTGATTGCTCTGGCATTGCTGCAACAATGGTGGCAAAACTGCTTCCTCTACGGTCCTCTACGGATCTTTGAGGTCTTCTTACTTTTAATGCTCCTTTGTTATCAGTCAGATCCTGAATGTCACCAAAAATGGGATCCAAAACAGCTCATGACTGCCTTTCAACAAACTCAACGAGATCCTTAAACTTCGCTCGCCTTTTGCAGCTTTCTTGAAGGTCACAGACAACCATTCTCCATTTATCACAAAGCTTAAAAGGCAACTTGGATACAATTGTCCATAAGTGAGATGGAGTTTCCAGCTTTTCCATGAACTTGATTTCTGTCATAGTATTATAGCAGCTTCGAAGAAACAGCGCATAAGATCTTAAAGCTGGCCCATCTTCTGCCTTCACTGAAGACCAACTCAGGATTTTATGCATATGTGCTGATGTTATCTTCATTTCATTGACAAAATGCCATTCAAACTGCTTCTTTGCTTCAATAAACCCTTTCTGGGTCCATATGGAGGAAACTGCGAACCAGTTGTCTAGGCTGTCCTTTTGTAAATTGCTCTAAATAGAACAATTTATCGTGCACATTGTCCATTTTGCACTCTATTCCTTGCTCAAAAGCTTTTATGACTGATCTGTACTGAAGAGCATCACCATAAATACAGGAATTTCCCTTGTTGGAAGAAAAGATAATTGTTGTTGCTTAACCAGCATTTCAGTTATTTCATTTTGTCTTCTCATGATGTCATTGAAACCGCTTTCATCATTGTTATTTGAGACTCTTTGTTCATGATTCACATGATTCCTGTGTCCATGATTTACATTTGAAGCTTGTGCTTGCTGGTGGGGAAAGCTTACTTCCTGAGAGGTTTGAGCTTTTTGAGCCTTTTGAATTGCTGCCGGAGCTCTGTACTCAGTAGATGTTCCAGATGCTTCTATGGATAGATCAGGTGTACATATTTCAGATTTTGTTCTTTTGTGGTCTCCATTGGTGTGTGCAAGAATTCAGATCCCATGAAGACTTTTATTTTGGTGTCTGCAGCTGCCAATTCGGCCTCCATGGCGAGTTTCTCTTTCCTTGCCTTTAGGTGAGCTTCTTCGAAGTCCAAAACATCCTTTTTTCCAAAGCTTGAGCCCTTGCTCTCAGAGCAGCACATTCTGCTTTAGCCTTTAAATAAGCTGCATGAATTTGCAGCATCTCCGCTTCTGTTTATTTACAGATCCTGTGGCTCTTTTGTGAAGGAAATCCACGTCATTCCACTTCAATCCAAAAAGTCTTTCGACTTAAATGTGTTGGCTTTTCCACGTCTACAGCTGTGGGCACTGAACCGGTGGTCCGTTCCAACTCACTCTCAAAAACTTTTTGTGATTTCAAAATTAAAATTTATTTATTTAATCCATTCAAACAGTTTTCAAACAGTTTTCTATATTAAAGTCATAAGCAACGTAACAAAAAGATCCATATATGTAAAAAAAAAAAAAAAGCATTGAAATGTGGTCGAAAGACTTTATGTAACCACGGCTTCAGATTCCAAGATACTTAAACTCCTCCACTTGAGGCAGGAACTCTCCCAAACCTGAAGGGAGCAAGCCACCTTTTTCCGGTCGAGAACCATGGCCTCAGACTTGGAGGTGCTGACTCTCATTCCAGCTCCTTCACACTCGGCTGCAAACCGCCCCAGTGCATGCTGAAGGTCCTGGCTCCTGGGAGCCAACAAGACAACATCATCTGCGAAAAGCAGAGACAAAATCTGCCGGCACCCGAACTGAACCCCCGCCAGCCCCTGGCTGCGCCTAGAAATTCTGGTGACAAAGGGCAGCCCTGCCGGAGTCCAACATGCACCGGGAACAGGTCCGACCTCCTGCCAGCAATGCAGACCAAGCTCCTGCTCCGGTTGTACAGGGACTGTACAGCCCTCAACAGAGGGCCTCCAACCCCATACTCCCGGAGTTCCTCCCACAGAATGACGTGCCTTCTCCAAGTCCACAAAGCACATGTGGACTGGTTGGGCAAACTACCATGAACCCTCAAGCATCCTGTGGAGGGTGTAGAGCTGGTCCAGTGTTCCATGGCCAGGACAAAAACCGCATTGTTCCTCCTGAATCCGTAGGTTCGACTATCGATTCTCCTCTCCAGTACCCTGGAATAGACTTTCCCAGGGAGGCTGAGGAGTGTGATCCCCGATAGTTGGAACACACCCTCCGGTCCCCCTTTTTAAAAAGAGGGACAACCACCCCAGTCTGCCAGTCCAGAGGCACCATCCCCAACTGCCACGCGATGTTGCAGAGGCGTGCCAACCAAGACAGTCCTACAACATCCAGAGACTTGAGGTACTCAGGGCGGATCTCATCCATCCCCGGTGCTCTGCCACTGAGGAGCTTGCAAAGTACCTCAGTGACTTCAGTCCCGGTGATGGATGAATCGACCTCCAAGTCCCCAGTCTCTGCTTCCTCCACAGAAGACATGACAATGGGATTGAGGAGATCCTTGAAGTATTCCTTCGACCACCCGACAATATCCCCAGTCAAGGTCAACAGCTCCCCACCTCCACTCTAAACAGTGTTGACGGAAAGCTGCTTCCCCTTCCTGAGGCACCAAACGGTTTGCCAGAATTTCCTCGAGTCCTCCTCCATGGCCTCCCCGAACTCCTCCCAGACCCGAGTTTTTGCTTCTACATCCGCCCGAGCTGCCGCATGCTTGGGCTGCTGGTACCCGTCAGCTGCCTCAGGAGTCCCATGAGCCAAACAGGCCCGAAAGGACTCCTTCTTCAGCTTGACAACAGGCACCGCCGACTTTACAGCCACAGCTACGGATGGCTGCATCAACAATGGAAGTGGAAAACATGGTCCATTCGGACTCAATGTCTCCAACCTCCCTCGGAATCTGGTCGAAGCTCTCCCAGAGGTGGGAGTTGAAAACCTCCCTGACAGCGGGTTCCGCCAGACATTCCCAACAGACCCTCATGGTACATTTGGGTCTGCCAAGTCTGTCCCGCTTCCTCCCCTGCCAGCAAATCCAACTCACCACCAGGTGGTGATCAGTTGACAGCTCAGCCCCTCTCTTTACCCGAGTGTCCAAGACATACCGCCGAAGGTCAGATGATACGACTACAAAGTCGATCATTGGCCTCCGGCCTAGGGTGTCTTGGTGCCACGTGCACTGATGGACACCCTTATGCTTGAACATGGTGTTCGTTATGGACAAACTGTGACTAGCACAGAAATCCAATAACAGAACATCACTTGGGTTCAGATCGGGGAGGCCGTCCCTCCCAGTCACACCCCTCCAGGTATCACTGTCGCTACCCACGTGAGCATTGAAGTCCCCCAGCAGAATAATGGAGTCCCTGGTTCTAGCACTTTTCAGTACCCCTCCCAGGGACTCCAAGAAAGCCAGGTACTCTGCACTGCTGTTCGGCCCATAGGCTGAAACAACAGTGAGAGACCTATCCCCGACCTGAAGGTGCAGGCAAGCGACCCTCTCACTCAGCGGGGAGAACTCCAACACATGGCAGCTGAGCTGGGGGGCCATAAGCAAGCCAACACCAGCTCGCCACCTCTCACTGCAGGCAACTCCAGAGTAGAAGAGAGTCCAGCCTCTCTCAAGGAGTTGGGTTCCAGAGCCCAGACTGTGCTTGGAGGTGAGCCCGACTATCTCTAGCCAGTACCACTCAACCTCCCGCACTAGCTCAGGCTCTTTCCCCCCCAGCGAGGTGACATTCCATGTCCCCATGGCCAGAGTCGTTGTCCAGGGTTTGGGTCGTCGGGGCCCCCGCCCACGACTGCCACCCATATCGCATAACACCGGCCCCTTCTGATCCTTCCTGCGGGTGGTGGGCCTACGGGAAGGCGGGCCCACATCGCTCCTTCAGGCTGTGCCCAGCCTGGTCCCATGGGCAAAGACCCGACCACCAGGCGCTCGCCTGCAAGCCCCAACCACAGGCCTGGCTCCAGGGTGGGGCCCCGGTGAGGCCAATCCGGGCGACGTATGCTTCCTTGTTTTCTTTTTTTCTTAAGGGACTTTGGAACCGCTCTTAGTCTGACCCATCACCTAGAACCTGTTTGCCTTGGGAGACCCTACCAGGGGCATTAAGTCCCGGACAACATAGCCACCCGGATCATTTGGGTGCTCAAACTCCTCCACCACGATAAGATGTCGGTTCAAGGAGGAGCCCTGCTGAAAAAAGTCAGAGAAACCATTAGCATATTATATTGGTTTCTAATGGTTCCTGGTGGTTTTGTAATGGTTTCTAATGGCTACTTATGTTTTCCTAATGGTTTGGTTTGCTTTTCTAAGGGGATTCTATTATCTCATACACAAATCTACAGGACTTTAACTGGTACCTACTAATGGTTCCTACGGGAGTCTAATGGTTCCTACAGGAGTCTTAATGGTTCCCACAAGAGTCTGATGGTTCCTATAGAAGTCTTAATGGTTCCTACAGGCGTTTCTATACCAGTCTAATGGTCACTATACAGTGGTCTAGTGGTCACTACAGGGTGTATTGGTCTCTAATGGTTCCTAATGTGGTGGAGGAACACAGATGTTATAGCCTTCTTTGGCGATTCAATTCAATTCAATTTTATTTGTATAGCGCCAAATCACAACAGAAGTTGTCTCAGGACACTTTCCATATAGAGCTGGTACAGACCAAGCTCTTTTATCTACAAAGAAACCAACAATTCCCCCATGAGCAAGCACTTGGCGACAGTGGCGAGGAAAAACTTCCTTTTAACAGGCAGAAACCTCGAGCAGAACCAGACTCTGGGTGGGCGGCCATCTGCCTCGACCGGTTGGGTGAGAGAGGAAGAGCAAGAGAGAGAGAGTGAGACAGACAGACAGACAGACAGACAGACAGACAGACAGACAGACAGACAGACAGAAAGAAAAGCAGTCAGAGAGAGAGAGAGAGAGAGAGAGAGAGACAGAGACAGAGAGACAGACATGCAGTCACAGTAACAGTGACAGTGGATGTAATACATCTGTTATTTCTAGTGGGTCCTTGTGTAGGCTATACAGCACACATATGTATAGACATGTCTCTGGGGCCCAGTGTTAGGACTCTGCTATAATTTCTGTTGCAACAGTAGGTTTCTAATTGTTTCTAAGTAGGTTTCTCAGTATGTTTTTCTAATAGTTTTAGCTCCCAATGGAACCAGTAGCTAGAAACTTAATGGTTTCTAATGTTTTTTTTTTTTTTTTTAAATGGTATTCTACTGTCTGCACCACTTCATTCACATATGCACAGATGTCTCCACTTCTGCCTTTTCCTGAAGCTGATGTTCTGTCTGCCCGGTTAAGGGAAAAATCTTCCAACACAACCAGAAAGCTAACAATGTCCAAATGAAGCCAGGTCTCACTAAGCACCATATTTCCCACTTCCTGGTTCTCATAGCAGATCCTTTAATCATTACTCTAGGCGAAAGATTTCCTGTTCAAAATCAATTCTTCTGTATTTAGCCTCTGCTCTGGCCTTTTTATTACCCATTTTACAGAATATGCATTAAAACATTAAATACACAACATGCACATCAATAAACATTGCAGCAGCACTAAAGTTCTCCACGCCCTTATTATTTTTGCTTGTCAGACATTTGAGACAGTGAAACATAAGTATTTTGGCACATGTGCACACCCTACCGAATTGTCTCCTATGCCTCTGAAGCCATCACGCATAACAGAGCCTCACATTTCCCAACAGACACAAATTCACCACTGGTCTTGATTAACTGAAACAAGTTTATTTCAGCCCACCTGCAGGTTTAAACTCACTGGGCTCTATTTTCATCTCCAGCGCGTGGCAACATGCCACGAAGAATGCACCGACATTCTGAGGGCTGTATGTTAATGAACCACCTGTCCGGTCCAGACATCTAAAACGCACTTTGAGAACCCCAAATGTGCATTCAATGACTGACTGAGCACTGCTGAAAACACCGTTAAACCATGCTGTCGTCTTTTTGAAGGTGTGATATATGGCGTCACCAACCTCATTTTCAGTGGATAGCCGTTATCACCTAGCAGCTACCCATCCAGAGGGGCTGAGGGCCTGAAAGACTGTAGGGAAGCTAGAATTCACCTGGATATTGATGGAATATGGACCCCCCCTTCGGTTCACATAAATGTGGGCTTGGGTCACTGGGACGCGCAACTGCACGAGTGCAGTCGATTGCTCCCAAGACCCTGGGGAATCCAAATTTCAACAAGACCTCTCACTTAGTTTCACAGGTGTTGCAGGGAAAATGATGTGCTCATTTGCATGTTGGACTAGACTGGAGGAAACTGCATGTATAGCTGAGGAGACAGCGGACTGACTGATCCCCACCACCGAGGCCACGGTATGTTGAGACCAGGTGGCGAAGAAGGTCAGAGCTGCTGTCACCCTTACTGCGACCGGGAGAGCACAGCCGGGGTGCACATCGGAGGCCACGATGTGCGATACCACGTTGACAACCTCCCTTGGCAGATGTAATTTGTTCCTGTGAGATGCAAAAGAGTAGATGATTAAAGAAAATTGCATAGCCTACTGTGTTGAAGGCGTTATTCTTGTGGCCCAGCTGCACTCCTGCTCACTCATGTCTAAATATGAGGTCCTTAGATGGTAAATCCTTGGACTCCTCTTCCTCATCCTCCTCAAAGCAATGATGTGCTCCATCTTTGTAGATAACGTTAAGCATTAAAATGATAACATTTGTATTTGGAATGAAATGACGTGGCCAATAGCGGAAAACGATCATCACTCATGTTTTTTCCGTGTGTCTGTCTCTCTCTGTCTCTCGAGTGCTCTGAGATAGATGCAGTATATATGCTCTGCAGGATGCCACGGCTGTTTAAATGATTAGTTTGCATCCCTGTTTCACCTGTGAACATTCAGTCAGGTTGAGTGACCATTACGCGTGCCGAATGCACTTGCGATGTGGTCAGATGAGATACTGATCAAAATATATAAATTTAGGTCTGACTGTATGTGCTGACGAAAATAGAGCCCACTGTGAGTATTATCTGTGTTGGGCACAGCCCGAAGGTGCCCTGGCTGCACTGGGGGAACATTGGTGATTAAGAAGCTTGCTATGCATATGTGATGAGGGGAGGAGGGGGGCCCTATGAAAGCAGAGAGATGAGAAGCTGGCTAGAGCTTACGGTTCAGTTCTGAGAGGTATGAGGCAATGTCCATCGTGAAGGCCAAATCACACACATGCTATCACTGAGTTTCCATGTCAGGCTTTCTCTTCATCTCTATGAATTATTCCAGACAAACTGACACTTTGGAACTCTTTTACTTTCAGTTTGAGTTTCTTAGCTATTAGCTTGATCACCACAAAACTTGTGGGAATAACATTGTCTCTGTCAGAATGTGGTGTTGTGAAACTTGCTTGTTGACCCAAACTCCACTGAAGAGTGTTAACTTTATCCAGGCATATTTGTCCTTGCTCCTTGTCCAATTTAGCATGTGTCAGAGCAGTAATGATGCTCTCATCATCGCTTTCATCTCTGTGAGCACGTTCCTACATACTAGCTTGGCTTGGCACATTGGCTTGCCTTTTACTTTTACAAAGCAGGTTCCCCACCCCTTAGATGGCCATTGCAGTTGCAGAAAATACGCAGTTTCTTTCTGATCCCATCAAACAAAGGCATGGTAAGGCAAAATAAAAGAAACTTTGCACCAGTCATTATTTTTGAGTTCCTGGCGCCAATTTGTGAAAGAGAGTGTGAGAGATATTGAACTCATGGCAGAAGAAGTTTGAAAAGACCTGAATCTCTTACACAGAAGCATTTATTGATCAAGGAGAATAGATGAGCATTCTGCTGGAATACAGTCTGTCTGTTGAGTCTGTTGAATCTTGCTTCACCTGAGAGACAGAGAATCCCAGCCTTATCTGGACAGCTACACTCCCCAGAGAATCGGTCATAATACCTTGTAGACCTTTTACAACACAAGTCTGCATTCACCCATTCATACACATTTGTATGCTTAGCCACCTGCTCATTACAAGCATTAAGCATTCAAGCACTCCCATGGCACAGCATCAGGTACAGTATCCTGCCTGAGGATACTTTGACATGTAGACTGTTGAAGCTCGGGATCAAACCACCAACCCTCTGACAGGTGCGCGAGCACTCTACCTCCTTTGACCAGAGTCAAATTCCTTATACATGCACACATACTTAGCCATTCTGATTCTATTTGTTCACCCACATGGTGAAATCCCAACACCTGCCCTTGAGAAATTTGCATTTGGTAAGTCTCTTATTTCCAGGGTGCAGTTACTATACACTTCCTTGTATACTATATTCCATTTTGTAAAAATGACCTGTTTTTTTTCTGGAATGGACAGGACCAGAGCATGTTAGGTGGCTTCTATCAAAAAGGCTTGTTTGCCAGCTTTTTCCATCTCTATACTACATTTAATCTCCATCAGTCAGACCGTTTCCGATGCTTTCAAATCAGGCGCCTTCTCTGATCTAACACACCGTCATTCCCAAATGTCCCTCTAACCACTGGAAATGTTCACATTACACCATTGATGAAAATGACAAATCGTCATATTTCCTTTCTATATGAACACCAGACACATCATCTGCCCAGAGACAGAATGAGAAACAGCATTAGGAGCCACTTTTTCACACTTGTCATGGATGTAGGCACTGAAAAACCTAAACTCTTGCTCATCCTGTGCAAAAGTCCAGTTTATTTAGTTTAAGATACTTCATAGTACACATTACAGTCAATCCACAGTAATTTATCTTCTCTCTCATCAAATCACCCTCAAATCACTCAGAGGGTGAATGGCACTTTGTGAAAATAAATGTTGGACTTAACTGTTTGTTGGCAGAGGCTCCAGCTTACGCTTACTTTGTCTTTTTTTCTTCAGGGGGTTTTCTCGATGAAGTGACTGGATCAATCTACAAGTAAGTCATGTTCACACTGAACAGAAACCTGTTCAAACAACTGTTTATGGACAGCAGTCTGTATTTTCTGCTTGTGTCTCCATCCACAGGACTGTAGCTGACGTCTTTGATGATGATGATGATGATGATGACAACTGAACCCAACCATATGTTGCCACCATGTGGCCAAACTAATATGTTTCACCTTCACTTCTGATTTTCATTGTTATTTTTGTCTATTTCTTGACAACATTAAATGTTTGTTCACCAGTGATTGAATAGAAAATGTTTAAACAATAACTTAATATATTTGTGTACTGTTGTTAACTGACAAGTCTATGGTGTACTTAAAAAATGAAAATGAAATATTTGAAGTCATATTTGAGGGATGTTAAATAATAAAGAGGGTACATTTTCACAGATATTGATTTTAAAATGCTCACTAGACTCTCTGAAGTACTGTTTTCAATGAAAGAAAAATGTCCTTCAGAATGGATTCTACTTGAATCCAACAGCTGCTGGAAGACAGTAAACAGGCAATTTTGAGCAGTGTAGTAAGGCAGAGCTGTGGACTCCAGTCACATGACGGACTCAAATAAGAATTGTCAATAAGTCATATAAGTAATGACTAAGTCAGTAAGTCATGAATCTAAACAATCACTGAATTCACATTTATTTAGGTCATTCTGGTGTCTGTTATACTGACATTCTGGCTAATGTGTGTGGACAAATTAGACAAACAAACTCTTCAAAAAACAAACAAGCATCAGTATTAACTCAAAACCAGAACTGAATAAAGAGTGTCAGCAGCACTGGAATGAAGAGACAGGGGGATTTAGATTCAACTGAAAATAGAATTGGTATCGTGAGAAATACAGGAGAAAATAGAAACAAGGAGGATTAATAACTAGATTAAGAATAGAACACAGTAATCTGAATAGCACACTTGACATTATAGGGGAGCATCCAACCAGCCTTTTTGAAGATTGTCAGGTAGCCTGCCAGAAAATGTGGAGCATGTACTTGCAGGAAATACAGTATAACAGAGAGAAAGGATATGATGAAATGGAAAGTCTAGGACTAACAGGAACATGATTAAAGATGACAGTGGATTAAAGGACAGTGGTGGAGGTGGACAAGGCAGAAGATTTTGATCATCTGAGAACAGAATTGATGTGGAAAATCTGACAAAAAGGACATTGTAGGACCTAATTAACTCCAGAAGGTGGCAGTAATGCTAAGGATGCCAACTGCTGATAAATCTCTTCAGAAGACACACCAACAGCAAGAGCACAAATGAGCACACAGATGTGGATCAAGCCAGATTTTGGAACTGGTGGTTTTAGCATAATCTGGATTGTGACTGGATGAGAATGATGAGTAGACATGGTGGGTTTTCTGAGGATGAAGATATGAATCCTGCGTGGACAACAATTGAGAGTAAAAGAAGAGGGGGAGTAAGACAAGGAAAGCATAGTAGGTGACACTGTCAGGCAAACAGGCACTCGAAGATGATGAACAAAGACATGATGTGCTAAAAATTAATGTCAGAAGAGTTTAAGATTATTCTTGTTTTCAAAGCAGGACATGATAATTAACCAATTGCCATAACAAATTGACAGGGGAAATTAATTTGAAACAGAGATTTGTCACTTAACTGCCTAATTAACAGCTTCTCTAAGAAAGAAATTGCACAAAGAAGAACAACTGATGATAGAAATTAGTGATATCAGGAATTCCTCTGGGAGAAAACTTGGAAGAACTGAAAAAAATGCTCAAAAGGAGGAATGATAATTGGAATTACACAGTGATGGTTGGGTGTATGACCTTTAATGCACGAGCATTCTCCTCTCAGATATTCTAAATTTCATAAGTATGGCCACACTGCTAGTGTGAGCAAGGGAAAGCAGAGATGTGGGACATGTAGAGTAGAACATATTTGTGGAGAATGTGGAAGTAATAGTTCAGTAAAATGCTAAGTGGATTGGACTGCAATTCTAGCACTTTTCTAGTCTGAACTCAAAGTGCTTTTGCAACACTCACTCACTCACTTTTCGCAAGTCTCCAGGCACCCACACATTCATACTACATGGCTAGGCCTGGGCTTTTAACCATATGTTTTCCATATAGACTGCCGTATCAAACCACTGACTGCCTAATAATTGGATAACAACACACAGGAACTGCTTTTATAACAGGAAACCGGGGCAACAGTGTGCTGTGCTGAATTAGACCCAGATGAATTCACCCTGTCAGTGCAGGCATTTGACCCAAAGCCACTGAAAGACCTGGATCGAAACAGACCAAACACTGTGTGACAGATTAGCTCTTTTACCTGTGGTAGGTGAATTGATCTGTATGCCGACAGACTGGAGAGAGTCTGCAGGACTGCAGCAGGCAGATGGACTCTGGATGCAGCTGTCAACAAAGCCCCCCACCCCGAGTCTTAAAAGAAGTCCAAGGTACACTTGGAAAATCCAAGTGTACCTTGTAGAAGTAGAAGACCTAAGAGCTCGGCTTGTGGTGTGGAGATGCAGAGGGGCTCTTTAAGAAAGCACTGAAACTGTAAAATGAATTCTAAAATTAACAGGGAGTCAGTGCAGAGACGTTAAAATAGGTATAATACATGACCAATGACCAGTTGGATTGTGTCATTAGCCTAGCAGCAGCATGTTGGACAGTTTGTAAACAATATAAGGGACATTTATTAAGGCAGCATGCTTTAGCATCTCCATTTCATTCCTTGACACAAAAGAGTTTTGCTATGTGTCTTCAGTGAAAGAAGCATGATTGGGTTAGCCTCCTGACATGAGCATTAAAACTCATGGATTGGTCAAAAATCACACCAAGACTACACAGAGAATATGAAAACAAGGCACAAGGATTCTGCCTGATTGCTGATTGAAGGTTATCAATCATGACTTCAGTTTTATCTGCATTTCTCTGCAGAAAATCACTTGACATGTTGTTGTAACTGTGTTAAACGGCTAAGCTAGTGAAACCATGCAGGCACAGAGTCAGGTATGAGATTTAAGGTATTTTATTGCAGGGCAAAAGGAATGGGATATGAG
This sequence comes from Chaetodon trifascialis, assembly GCF_039877785.1. Lineage (NCBI taxonomy): Eukaryota > Metazoa > Chordata > Actinopteri > Chaetodontiformes > Chaetodontidae > Chaetodon > Chaetodon trifascialis. The sequence continues at coordinate 1,819,250 of NC_092070.1, forward strand.
CCTGGTCCAAGCCAAGAAAAGAGACCAGAGAGGATACAGACCAGAGAGGATCTGGATTCCCAGAGTGGAGGTCCGAGACAGGGGCAGGGCTGATAAGGTGAAGAGATGGTGACAGAGGGCAGAGCACAGCAGGAACTGCAAAGGGAGGAGAAACAGGGTTAGTCAAAGTTAAGAGGCAACAAGCAGATACAAAGTAGAAGGGCGGAAAACACAGACTGACTGAGCAGGTACTATGATCTGGCAGAGTGGATGTGACAGAGCTGAGTCTTTGAGTCTTGATTACATGCAGATAGAAAGGTTTGGCTCCGACATTCTTGTCTCCAGTCTGGCAGTCATATAGTACAGAGACACACAGAGAGAGATGGAGAGAGAGGCTCTAAGAGAGCCAGTAGGTTAAGACATATCAATTTATCTTCTTGGGGCAGGAGATGTTGCAATTTGAATTTAAACATTTGCTCAGCACAGAAATGCAGCCCATCAGGTTTAAATGAAAATACAACTGGATGTCATCAGCACCCAGATGATAAGAGATGTTACTAAAGCTACTTTTCAACAATGTTTTCTAAAATCTTTGGAAATGAAAGGGAGTTTAGAAATAGATCAGGGGCCCGTTTCACAAAGGAGGTTCAACAAACTCTGAGTCTAATCCTGAACCTCGAGTTGATCTAGCCTGAGATAGGAAACTCAGAGTTTCCGGTTTCAGAACAGGTGATTTAGGTTAGTTCAATCAACTCAGAGTAAGTTAACTCAGAGTTAAGCGCGTGCACCACGACTACAAAAAGCCAACACCAATGGAGCCCCGATTCGACGAGTCACCATGGCAACGGGGAAGAGGAGTGCTGCGTTTTGTTTTTTTTTACCGCACTAGAGCTAGAAATCTTAATGCGCTCATACGGCGAGTTTGAACACACCGCTGCAGCCGCAAAAGAGAGACGGCGTGGGAGAACATTGCTGCTCGGGTCAATGCGTAAGTTTAAATGCAGTCCTTTGCAATCACAATAATATTACAGGGGAAAACTGCTTGAATGGTAGCTTATTAATTTATTTCATGTAGGTGCAATCCCGCGGGGGAGAAGCGCACTTTGCAGCAGTTTAAGATGAAATATAAAAACATCGTTCAAACAGGTAAGACCCCGGCATAATTTAATAGGGATACCTCATTTTGATCATGTTTTACTTTGTAAAGTAAATATTAAGTGGCTGTTGTTTTATCCCCAACATAATGCTGTTTTTGTTTATTTCCCTTTCATGTCTTTTTTTTTTTTTTTTGTCCCAACAGATTCTGATGGTGCTATCTGCCTGGTGGAGCCCCCTGACGCCACAACAGACCTTGTGACTGTAAGTACACAAATTCCCCCAAAGATTTTGCCAAATGGTAGTTTAAGTATACTGAAACATATCACTCATCTAGGATGAAGAGCATGAAGAAACTGTCTGCTGCCTTTACAGAGGGGGTTCCAGAAAGGCCTATAGAGGTAACATCTTGATATGTTACTGATAGTTCTCTTCCCATTTACATTTCTTAACATTCTGGTGGAATATAGAGTGTGACATTTATCCTACACTGAAGTATTAACACATTCTCATCCTTTTTCACAGGGCATGGCTGGGCAGCAGCAGGAGAATCCCTCAACTTCCACAGCACAGATTGACACAGTGAGATGGAGGTTCAGTAAACACCAGAGGTTCATTCTGTGGAATTCATGTGCAACTGTATAATTTAATGTCCTCCTTATGTATTCCCAGTTACCAGTAAAAGAGATTTATAAAATTCACCTGCTGAAAAAAACAACAACAAAGAAATGCAATACTTGGACCGCCAGATTAGGAGGGCAGATCTAGAAATTGAAATACTGGAGCACAAATTAGAGGTGGGTGCATGGTCACAGGTGAATTCAATTCAATTCAATATAACTTTATTAGTCCCACAAGGGGAAATTCCAAAATTATGTTAATTATGTTAACTATTGGAACATTAACTAAACTAACTCTTGTATTTGTAGGAAATAAAGAAGACCAAATGAAGTGTGTATTGTGTCTTTATTTGACTGCTGTTGTGATGGTGATGGTGATGATGGTGACTCAATCTCTGAAGTGACTATGGCATATGGTGTCTCTGACTGCTCTGCCGTCCTGCATAGCTGGCAGGTGGATGGGGTCATCATCAGGGTCTTCAATTTGTAGGGCAGGGTGTTGCTCTCCTCTAATAGTGGCAATATTATGAAGAACAACACGCCACAACAATATCACAGGCCCTCTCAGGGGTCACCCTGAGGTGACGTAGGCACTGGAAACGGGCTTTCAGCAGGCCTATGGTTATCTCCACCTGGGCTCTCGTCCTGCAGTGAGCCCGGTTGAAGTTCTGTCGGGGGCCTGGTTCAGGGTCAGGGTAAGGGGTCAGCAGCCTGGGTTGGCATGGGTAACCTCTGTCACCCAGCAGAAGGCCATCAAACTCTCCTGTAATGTGTAGTGGACACATCAGAGTATATTAAAGGAGGGAGACAGGTGAATTATATTGTGCAAATCTTTAGGCTGCTTACCACGTTGCAGTCTCTTGCTCAGGTTAGACTCACAATAAATCCTTGATTCATGAACAGACCCAGGCCACTTGGCCTCCACATTGGAAATTAGGTATGCAGCATCACATACGATCTTGACAGTGCAGAGAATGACAGATGTTGAATTATGATGCAGTCTTTAACATTTTGAAACAGTAGTCAATCTACATGTACCTGCACATTTATGCTGTGAATGGACTTCCTATTCACATAATCTGCTTCATTATGCGAGGGAGCTGTGATGAGGATGTGTGTGCCATCTATGCAGCCAATCACACTGGGGAATCCTAAAAGAAATTAAAATTACTAATCCCAGTCTGAGGTTGCAGCACAATGTCATTAATGGAATATAATTTAAAATTCATTTGGATCTCTACATCATTCGCCTGCAATCCTGTGGAACTCCTCCTTGATGACTCTGACAGGTTTATGTCCAGGGAAAACCACAAAGACGGGTAATAGCTGTTTCAGGGCGAGGCACTGACCGCCCTGCATACAGTTGCCTTACTTAAGTGCTCTGCATCTCCAATATTATACAAAAAACTCCCATTTGCAAAGAAACACAGCGCAACACACAAAATCTGCTGGGATGTGAGAGCATGACTACGGCTGGTAATGTTGCAAATGTAACGACGGATTAGGTTGTGTGTGTAGATGATGGACTGTGACATTAAAATGGTACTGTTCAAAAAGATAATTGTCTGGAAATGGTCTGATAACCATCGCCTGACGAATATTTAATTCCCTGCGCAGTAATGCTGCACCTTCATCCACGGGATCGTTGTCAAAAGGACATGCCATGTTAGTGGAAAACGTGGCCTTCTAATATAGGCCTACTGACTGATTTTTTTTAAATAACAGACGGCAGAACTACGTTATACCAAAACTCGCCTGCTGACTGACTGAATGAATGAGGAAATCAAAAAACGTGTGTGGCTGACAGAGGGCGAAGACAGAGAGAAACTCGAGGTTCATTGAGAAAAACTGGTCCCGACCAGGTTAGGTTCACAGAGTCTGTTACCATGGTAACTGACCGAGAGTTTAAGTTACCTCTCTCTGTGAAACAGGCTAAAGTTACCCCTCTTTCTCTGGTTTGAGTTACCTCCCTTTGTGAAATGGAAAACTCAGAGTTTCCTTCATTTCAGGCTTAACAAACACAGAGTTTTCACTAAACCTGCTTTGTGAAATGGGCCCCAGGGACGTAACAGTATACAGACACAAAGCTTAGACAGACACAGACATGGAACAGATAATGCTCTCAGCCGGCTCCTGCAGTCGTTGAGTGATTTGGTGAATTTAGCATAAATTAGGTTCAGTAGAGGTGGACTATCAGAAAGTCATATCAGTCACCTGGGTGGACGACTCTCGTCACTCAGACACTCATTAGAATTTGCAGAATTAAAAGGCTCTGCTTACCTTTAAATATGTTGTGAAATGTGAATGCCAAATGCACAAACCACAATCAGGCCAAAACACTCAAAATCAGCCGTCCAATCGTTTCAGAAACATCTTCTTTAAAAAAAAGGTGTCTAATAAAGATAAAAAAAAGGTGTCCAATAAAGATCTGCAGGAGTCAGAAGTCCGAGGAGCAAAGTACTTTACTGTCGACAATAAAGGGGAGCACGTTCAGAAACGCACAGAGTGCAATCCTGATGAACTCCGACTTACAATGGTCAGTGCCATGTCTTTTATACACTTCATCTAGGTGTTTACCACGCCCCTGGGGGCATCTTCTTAAGTATTGTCCAATAGGTATGTTTTGACACACCATTAGGCAATCTGATCTGCCTTAGTTTTCCTTTTTTCTTCTTAATGCTGACTCAGCAAAAGGCCAGCCAAAGGGCATGTCAAGACATGCCTTTTTTCTTTTCAGCTTTCACCGTTATGTTTCTGCTTTGGGTTATCTGATCTCTAAAAAAAAAAACTTTTATCAACTCTAGACAGTTAGTTAGTTTAAAAGGGAATAATAAAAAGTAATAAGAACATAATATAGAGTAGTATTGTCATTAAGTGCTCTGTAGGATTATATCAAAACCATGATGAGATTATAAGAATAATCAGTTCATTGGTAGTTATAGTAAAACACACAGTTATAGGACAGCAAGATTATGTTAGGTCACACAGAGTAGCAGCTCCAGAACACCTGTAAGGCCACGAGGTGGATCTCAAAATCTCAGACTGCGAGCATTCTCCTGTCATATATTCATGGTCCTCAAAATCTCAGACCATGAGCATTCTCCTTCTGTCATATCCATGATCACTCCGCCCTCTGTCACAGTGTATCACAGATTCTAGCTCAGTATATCAGCTGTGGCCAGGTGTCATTCTGAGGGCAGTGCATCACAGTATTACACTTCATCAGAGCTACTATAATATCAGGCTCAACAAATCAATCTTCTTCAGTCATTTGCTACCATTGATTATTCTATTTCTTCAATGGATACATGTCATCATCACACATCTGTTAGAAAAAAATTACACTACAATAGAGCACTGCCAGGCTGCATGGTGGCGCAGCAGGTAGTGCGCGTGCCTCACAGCAAGAAGGTCGCCAGTTTGTTCCCCGGGTCGGGCAGGGCCTTTCTGTGTGAAGTTTGCATGTTCTTCCCGTGCATGCGTGGGTTCTCTCCAGGCACTCCGGCTTCCTCCCACAGACCAAAAACATGCTCATTAGGTTAATTGGTGACTTAGGTGTGAGTGTGAGCGTGATGGGTGTCTGTCTTGTGTGTTGCCCTGTGATCGACTGGCGACCGATCCAGGGTGTACCCCGCTTCTCGTCCGTTGACAGCTGGGATAGGCCCTGCAACCCCGAAAGGGATAGGCGGAACAGAAAATGGATGGATGGATGGATGGATGGATGGATGGATGGATGGATGGATGGATGGATGGATGGATGGATGGATGGAGCACTGCCAGTAGCTATACATAATATTAAGACACTCTTCAGTCGGCCTCCCTGGATTGCTCCCTGTGACAGCAGACAGTGTTTCATCATCATCATCATCATCATCCTTCTGTGATGCAGGAAAAGATACTGTTTCAGAATACTTTGAATTACCATCTGAGATCTGAGTATGGAATACTTACAGCTGCAGGGTGTTCAATTGTTTCAGTAGTAGGAGGCTGAACGAGGCAGATGACACCATCCACAACTGTTGGGGGGGGTGGAGATTTTATAGATAAGAAGTTTTATATATAACATTCATTTTATTTTTTAAAGAGACACAAGTGTATACTTGCATGTGATGTAAGCACTTGTGTCTTGGGGGTGACAGGTTCAGATGCGCTTTTCCCAGGGATGCCTTCAGCCACCAGTCCGTCACAGTTTTGGCTGAGGGCCAGCTCCTCAGCCTCTGTCAGAGGTGGTTGAGGTGGCCCTCTAGCCATTTTTCGGGCCTCTGCCTTCTGTCTGTTGGCTGAACAGAACAAATGTGAAAAATTTTTTTTTTAATTCGTGTTGGGTAACACTTTATAATAACTATACACTATTAAGCATTAGTTAAGCATTGGTTAAGCATAATTTAAGCATTAGTTAATCTTTAATTCCTCATGAACTCATCATGAATTCACCATTAGTAATGCATTACAAAGCATTAGTAAAGACAGTTATAAATGCTCAACTAATACATTACTAAGCATTAGTCAAGCATGAGTAAATCCTTAATTTTTCATGAATTAACCATTAATTCAACATTAGTAATGCATTACAGAGCATTAGTAAAGACAGTTCTAAATGCTCAACTAATACATTACTTAGCATTAGTTAAACATTATTAAAGTGCTTAATTCATCATTAACTCATCATTTGTAAATAATTAGTTATACATTACTAAGGGTTAGTAAACACGGTTATAAACGTTTTAGACTCAACCCATTTATATGTACTTAAGCAGCAGTTGAGCATTAGTAAATGCTTAATTAATCATTAATTCAAGATCTGTATAGCATTTATTATGCATTACTAAGCACTTAATAAACCCGGTTAAAAATGTTTTGTTGCTCATTGATAACCTCAGTTGTTAATACTTTATAAAGGGTTAGCAACTGTGTTAGTATATGTTTTACAAACACGTATTCATACTCAATGAATAACTTATTAATGCCTATTAATGCGGTTACTACTCATTACTTGCCCATTAGTTAAGTATATTCTGTGAGCCCATCTAAAGTGAGGACTATCTATGCTTTATAAAGCATTTATAAAGCATTTATAAATGACACAGAAACAAAGATATACAAAGTGTCAGTTTTATTGGTCCCAAATAATACCAGCTCTTTTAAATACACATTTCAAACAAATACAATCTATACAATTTCAAGTAAACTTGACTCATTTTCTGTCAACCCACAAAGCCTTCACTGTCCTAAGCTAATAATTTGATGGGAAGTGGTGGGATCCCTATGGAGACCCAAGGCCCTTGAGTCTCCATAAGTCTCCATAGTTAAACATTGGAGGAAAATATGGCTATCATCAAATTGTTGGCCAAGGAATATGACCAAAATGAAAGAATGAAAAAGGCTGTGTGGTTTGAGTAAGCCATAGAAAAAAGATGTTATTTTTGGCGCAAACTAGCCCTTTAAAGTGCATCAAGTGTTTTACAGTAAAACAAAGACACAATTTCCAAATGTTCCAAAGATAAGTGTGTAAAAAAAAAAAAAAGAAAAAAAAGAAAAAAAAGGTCAACTGACACAGGCTACATGGTGTACAACCCCAAGATGTAAACTAACTTTTGGATGACCTACTGAACACTGAACACCTTCAAAGATTCTTTGACAAACATCTTCAAATAACAACAGTCTGTGATCGCATAAAATAGAAAAATAAAATACAAGCTCTTTTAAATACACACTTTGCAATCCTTAACATTTCAAGTAAACTCCCCCAAGGAGTACTTCATCATTCACACACACCCGCTCTTCTTCCTCCTTCTTCCTCCCTCTCCCTCCCTCTCTCACACACGCACGCACGCATGCACGCACACACACACACTCACACACACACACAATGGCTATGTGGACTGAATGGCTTGCCAAAAAACAACACACTACCTGTATTTTCTTGAAACGTCATGAATTAACCTACGAAATGCACCATGACGGTGCTTTTTGGCAAGCCATTCAGTCCACTCAATGACTGCAAGGTGGTCTTGAAGCAAGGATTCTGTTCGGTTTCCCCTGAGCCTCCAAATCTTCTCTTTTTAAGTTCTCCAGGCCCTTTCGATATGTTGGGTATGGGCTCCAGTAAGGGGATCAACGTAGGACCTGCTATGGTTTACCGTGTGGTGCACATACCCTAATGCAGGGAGCACACAGTAAGCGCGCCACTGATCACTGATGATGTTGGACCCAACCCGCACGTGTTGGGTGATCAGAGGCACCAGATGTGCTCGGTTTCTCTGCTCTACCAGGCATAGAATTGGCCTTCGAGAGTTCTCCTTTTCACCAAGCATCCCAAAGACCCATTTTTTCCGGTTCCAGGCACCAGCCATTCTTCCTCTCCCATACTGATGCAGAAACAAAACAAATATGTAAACAGATTAGGTACATTATGAACAAATACAAAACATCGGTTGACTGTATTTCAAAATCATGGGAAGTAAATATTAGTAATACACACCTTTCATATGTGCCGAAAATGGCTCTCATCGATGGCGACAAACTCCCGTCTGCCGCCCATCCTCTGACCTGTACATCTTCTCATTTTTTTTAACGCCGCTACACACACTCCCTTTAATTGTTTGGCCATTTTGCTCAGGGTTGCTGAGCTACCCGCAATGGTGTCATCTAGCATCTGCCGCAGCCGTAGCCCCTGAGCAAATCTATAAAGACAAAAAATAAATAATGTTTATTGTGAACCTGACATGCTATGTGCACAGATTTCAGTAACTCAACCTAATCCAAATAATTGATAAAACATTCCATGCATGAGTTTTCATCCATCCATCCATTTTCTATGCCGCCTATCCCTTTCGGGGTTGCGGGGGGACTGGAGCCTATCCCAGCTGTCGATGGGCGAGAGGCGGGGTACACCCTGGACCGGTTGCCAGTCGATTGCAGGGCAACATATATACACAAACAACCATTCCGTTCACACTCACACCTAGGGGCAATTTAAAGTCACCAATTAACCTAATGAGCATGTTTTTGGTCTGTGGGAGGAAGCCGGAGTGCCCGGAGAGAACCCACGCATGCACAGGAAGAACATGCAAACTTCACACAGAAAGGCCCGACCCGGGGATCGAACCGGCAACCTTCTTGCTGTGAGGCACGCGCACTACCTGCTGTGCCACCGTGCAGCCCATGAGTTTTCATATTGCATATTTTATGGATACTACAAAGACACTGGCAGTGTAGTGCGCTGTGAGCCTATGACACATGTTTAATGATACTGCTATTACTTGCTTACCTGTAGATGAATTCCATCCAATTACGGATGGGTATTTTTGAGTGGCTGAAGATGGATTTGTGCCTGACCGAAATTTGTTTTGCTCCATGTTCTGGTCGTTGACAGACCCTAGAAGAAAAGCAACATGGGAAAAAAAGAATGATAAGAAGAATGATTACAAAGAATTTATTTATTCATTCAGTCATTCATTCATTTATTTAATTGCTCTAAATCACATGTTCTCAAAGTCTTTATAACTCCTAAACTGAAAACCATTGGACAAGGTTTTGTCCTGCAGTTACCCATCTGCTATGATTTATCTTTTATTACATGGGAGCAAGGGCGTCACTAGGTTCTGAGGACAGGGGAGGCTTAGCCCCCTGGAGATGCACTGGATATGGATGAATGTAGTAGGCATTAGGAAATCCAAAAAATTCACAAATAACGAACAAGAACCGGGATATAACTTTCCCACTTTTGGACAGATTTAGTAGAGATACGCAATTGTTTTAGGCCACCATTAAATTTTAATGAAAACACATGCCGAATTTTTTTTTGATCACATTAACACCACCAACAAGAAAAACACAACAGATTTAACAGACATACTCTACTGCAACAACAAAAATAAACAATAAACTCAGGAAGTATGTCAACAAAAAATACCTACGTACATATATTACACAACACATTACACAACACTAGCTGGCTACTTGCTGGGTGGCAGCATCAAAGTGTGTCGTCTGTTTTTCAGCGAGGCAAATCTGTTAATCACTCTGAGGTCTCTCCCCTCTTACTCTCTGTGCTCCACTGCGCTGCTGACTCCTACAGGTCAATTATATAATAATCATCATTACATTATTAATATAGCCTATTATTATTACTATCATCATCGTCATTCTTCTTCTTCTGATTATTATTACTACTACTAGTAGTAGTAGTAGGCTAGTATTAGCCTTCTTATTATTACTATTATTATCATTGTTATTATCATCCACTCACAATAATGATAAATTAATCATAGGGGAATCAGCTCAACTCAGTAACTCGCAGTGTGCATCCATAATGTGAGAAACACAACTGATGCTGTGCCCCCAAAGGCTAAAGAGAGCACAGGGCACACTTGACACTACACTTTTTTCATTTTATTTATTTTTTTATTTATTTTTGTAAAACAGGAAATGTCTGGTTCATGGTTCAATCTGCTGTTAACTGTGGGCTGGAGCTAACTAATTGCTACCAGCAGTGACAAATACTTACTTTTTTGAAAAACTTTCGTATATCCATTCTTCTCCCACTGGTGCTCTAGTCAATAGTTGGCTCTGTGTGCTGCAAAGGTAGGTACACGCGCTGCAACGCGCTGCAGGGAAAACATGGACTGGATTCTAAGTGGTGTGGGCATACTCTACATGGCCAAGTGGAATGGACTGGGTAACGGCTCAGTGAAGGGGCTCTCTACCTTACATCATGAAATAAAGGGAAACAGACAGATTTATGATTATAAATTAATGACAGGTAATGTGAACATTTATTTTAACTCCTATTCTTGCCCTATTATACAAAATTTGTCGGCGATTTTTTTGTAAAAAAAAAAAAAAAATTCAATAAAAAATATCTAATTATTTAGGGGGGCTTAAGAATTTATTTTTTGCGCCGACAAGGACACCTCCCAGCCATGGAGGTAGGCTACTACAAGGAGGGGAGAAGCCAGCTCTGCTAGTATGGCAGTGGCTATTCCTCCTCCTGCAACTTTTACCGTTCGCAGGAGGAGGAATGCACTCGTTTCCCATTGAAATACGCTGGCGGAATCCCAGAATCAGGCAGCCACCTACTTCTGATGTGTGTGTGCACTAGGGATAGTTCACCAGTTTACTCAAAATGTTATGGTTTCCAAAGTGTGTATTTAAAAAAGCTTGTATTTTATTTTTCTATTTTATGCGATCACAGACTGTTGTTATTTGAAGATGTTTGTCAAAGAATCTTTGAAGGTGTTCAGTGTTCAGTAGGTCATCCAAAAGTTAGTTTACATCTTGGGGTTGTACACCATGTAGCCTGTGTCAGTTGACTTTTTTTTTCTTTTTTCTTTTTTCTTTTTTTACACACTTATCTTTGGAACATTTGGAAATTGTGTCTTTGTTTTACTGTAAAACACTTGATGCACTTTAAAGGGCTAATTCGCGCCAAAAATAACATCTTTTTTCTATGGCTTACTCAAACCACACAGCCTTTTTCATTCTTTCATTTTGGTCACATTCCTTGGCCAACAATTTGATGATAGCCATATTTTCCTCCAATGTTTAATTATGGAGACTTATGGAGACTCAAGGGCCTTGGGTCTCCATAGGGATCCCACCACTTCCCATCAAATTATTAGCTTAGGACAGTGAAGGCTTTGTGGGTTGACAGAAAATGAGTCAAGTTTACTTGAAATTGTATAGATTGTATTTGTTTGAAATGTGTATTTAAAAGAGCTGGTATTGTTTGGGACCAATAAAACTGACACTTTGTATATCTTTGCTTCTGTGTCATTTATAAATGCTTTATAAATGCTTTATAAAGCATAGATAGTCCTCACTTTAGATGGGCTCACAGAATATACTTAACTAATGGGCAAGTAATGAGTAGTAACCGCATTAATAGGCATTAATAAGTTATTCATTGAGTATGAATACGTGTTTGTAAAACATATACTAACACAGTTGCTAACCCTTTATAAAGTATTAACAACTGAGGTTATCAATGAGCAACAAAACATTTTTAACCGGGTTTATTAAGTGCTTAGTAATGCGTAATAAATGCTATACAGATCTTGAATTAATGATTAATTAAGCATTTACTAATGCTCAACTGCTGCTTAAGTACATATAAATGGGTTGAGTCTAAAACGTTTATAACCGTGTTTACTAACCCTTAGTAATGTATAACTAATTATTTACAAATGATGAGTTAATGATGAATTAAGCACTTTAATAATGTTTAACTAATGCTAAGTAATGTATTAGTTGAGCATTTAGAACTGTCTTTACTAATGCTCTGTAATGCATTACTAATGTTGAATTAATGGTTAATTCATGAAAAATTAAGGATTTACTAATGCTTAGTAATGTATTAGTTGAGCATTTATAACTGTCTTTACTAATGCTTTGTAATGCATTACTAATGGTGAATTCATGATGAGTTCATGAGGAATTAAAGATTAACTAATGCTTAAATTATGCTTAACCAATGCTTAACTAATGCTTAATAGTGTATAGTTATTATAAAGTGTTACCTAGTGTTTTATTGAGTGTTCGTGGACACATTGTTACATTTTAAATGACTTCAATACGTATAAAATAAAAATGTGCAAACATTGTATCAAGTGTTAATCTACTAAGTGGGGTATTAAGTGAGATGATGTGTTAAAACAACATTTTGTTAGGGGTTTAAATTACTACTTGAAGTAGCCACTGAATTAATATTTACTTTGTTTAATAGAGGTACAATCATAGCCTAGCAAAATATGCCTTACCTTTTTGAATGATGTTTTTATATTTCATTTTTAGCTGCTTCTGTCTCCCCTGTTGGATTGCACCTGAATGAAAATCAGATTTTATTCCTGCTTATGTTCATAACTGTATGCTACGATCTTAAGTACGGTTAAATGTTAAGTCAATGGAATAGTACATTCAAACTTACGCATTGTCTCGGCTGCAATCGACTGGCGACCGGTCCAGGGTGTACCCCGCCTCTCGCCCATCGACAGCTGGGATAGGCTCCAGCACCCCCGCAACCCCGAAAGGGATAGGCGGTATAGAAAATGGATGGATGGCATTGTCTCGGGTAGCAATTTTCTCCCAATGCAGTTTCTCTCTCCTTCGCTGCTGCAGTGGTGATATATTTACGCCAAAATATGTGCTCATACTCTGCATGGGCTTGCAATAAGACCCCCAACTCCATCAAGGTAAAATAATTTGATCTTCTTTTTTTTTTTTTTTCCAGTTGTCATGGTGACTCGTGGTATTGGGCCTCCATTGATGATGGCTTTTTATAGTGGTTGTGCACGCGCACAACTCAAGGTTAACGTCATAGATATACATAATAAAGGCTAGACGCTTTATGGAGGAGTCTCGAACGTCATCACCGGCGGCCTGGCAGGCAAGTCGCGAACTCGGTGGTACCCGATGTAAACTGCAGTCAAGCCAGCCTCCACTTCAAAAACCATTGTCAATCTAGCCCCCACTTGTTTTGTGGTGTGCGTATATACTAAGCATTACGGTAAGGCTGCATTAAGGACTGATTTCAAAATAAAAGGAACCTTCTTGTGGACTTGATCGCACAGGTTCGATCGCTCAGCCTGTCTAATGGCGTGGTTGTGAATCAATTAATGAATTTTTAATCAGTTCATCTATGAAGTATTTAAATAAAACCACAGGAGGGAATTCAATCTGTGCAATTAATATAAGGATATTTCCAGTATTTACACCTAAATTGTGATTGATATGGAAAGGAAATGCCCTGTTTCCACAGACCAATTATGATTCAGAATGATAGTACCCATCCTCAAAGTGTCACTCACAATGTTTCAGGGAAGTCTGATGTAGAATTTCAAAATAAAAGCCCTGAGAAACATCCAATATTTTCAGTATTTACATCTAAATTCAGATTGATATTAAAAGGAAACGCCCTGTTTCCACAGACCAATTAGGGTTCAGAATGACAGTACACAACCTCAGCGTGTCACTGACACAATTTCAGGGAGGTCTGATGTAGAATTTCAAAATAAAAGCCCTGAGAAATGTCCAACATTTGAAGTATTTACACCTAAATTCAGATTGATATTAAAAGGAAACGCCCTGTTTCCACAGACCAATTGTGATTCAAAATGATAGTAGACCACCTCAGAGTGTCACTCACTAAATTTCAGGGAAGTCTGATGTAGAATTTCAAAATGAAAGCCCTGAGAATCGTCCAATATTTTCAGTATTTACACCTAAATTCAGATTGATATTAAAAGGAAACACCCTGTTTCCACAGACCAATTAGGATTCAGAATGATAGTACACCACCTCAGAGTGTCACTCACAAAATTTCAGGGAAGTCTGATGTAGAATTTCAAAATAAAAGCCCTGAGAAACGTCCAATATTTTCAGTATTTACACCTAAATTCAGATTGATATTAAAAGGAAACGCCCTGTTTCCACAGACCAATTAGGATTCAGAATGATAGTACCCATCCTCAGAGTGTCACTCACAATGTTTCAGGGAAGTCTGATGTAGAATTTCAGAATAAAAGTCCTGAGAAACATCCAATATTTTCAGTATTTACATCTAAATTCAGATTGATATTAAAAGGAAACGCCCTGTTTCCACAGACCAATTAGGATTCAGAATGACAGTACACAACCTCAGCGTGTCACTGACACAATTTCAGGGAAGTCTGATGTAGAATTTCAAAATGAAAGCCCTGAGAATCGTCCAATATTTTCAGTATTTACACCTAAATTCAGATTGATATTAAAAGGAAACGCCCTGTTTCCACAGACCAATTAGGATTCAGAATGATAGTACACCACCTCAGAGTGTCACTCACTAAATTTCAGGGAAGTCTGATGTAGAATTTCAAAATAAAAGCCCTGAGAAACGTCCAATATTTTCAGGATTTACACCTAAATTCAGATTGATATTAAAAGGAAACGCCCTGTTTCCACAGACCAATTAGGATTCAGAATGATAGTACCCATCCTCAGAGTGTCACTCACAAAATTTCAGGGAAGTCTGATGTAGAATTTCAAAATAAAAGCCCGGGAAATATCCAGTAGTTTCCCTGTCCAATTAGACTGAATTCAATTTAAAGTCTCACTTCAACAATTTTTATTGCTGGTATACGCTCCATCACCTGTCCCTGTACTGCAAGAGCTTGTTGTGTTTACTTTACAGTCTTTTCCTTGCAACAGTCATTTAGCATTTTTTGGAATTTGCTTCTTTCTCTGATTTTAATTATTCTTCTTTTATGAATTTGTTCACTTGCTTTGACTGATATTGTGTGCATGATTTCACAACCTCAGTAAAGAATATGTCTTTTGCATTTTACATTGTGTCCTGCGAGTCTCTCTTTTTTTCTCCAGAAACTTTGCACAACTATAATTTCTCATTCATTTATGAGATGTTTAATTTTTGTAATGCTGTCTTTTTCATGAAATAATCTTTACATTTTCTGACCGATTGGATGAAGAAAAAACTCAGACAGATTTTCCATCCTCAGACTGACACGGGACAGGTTAATGTTTCTCAGCTAACAAACCAAGTGATATACACATCTTGTGGAAAGTTGTTAAATGTTTTTGACTGTAGAAAATTAACAAGCTGGACTGCACTTATTTATTATATATACAATAATGCCAACCTGAATTTAGGTAATTTCAACAGTCTTTTCTTCAACCTTCTCTGAGTGTTATATCACTGTTCACACTCATGCTGACCTTTCTTTTTTTTTAAAGCCCCAAATATGCAAAACACAGCCAAAAGTGTTAAGCAAGGGAACACATACATGTTTGGTAAAAATAAAAAAATGATGATACTCTCAAGATTTCATTTTTTATGAAATCATTGTTTGTTCTATTCTATTTGTGAAAAGAAGTAATTTAATTGTTTTCATTAGATGTTTATTGTTTCATAATTTCTTCATTTTAAGAATAATGACAGTTCTGCTTTTGACAGCAGAACTGAGGATTAGAAAGTGGGAGAAAGAGTGAGAGGTTGATATTCAGCAAAAGTCTGCTGGCAGGAGTCAAATCTAGGGCTGCTGCTAAAGACTCACAATCTCAGTAGATTCATTGGCCCTCTGTGTTTCCGTTTTAGTTCACCATCTGACAGAATGGAAATTTTGGTATTTTACTCTTGGAAAATGTAATGGCAAACTAAGAGGAGTGGGCCCCACCATTAAGTATATTGTGAGTGTATTTGTTACTTGCAAGAAGTCGAGGAGATAATCTAATCCTCAGTTAAAAATTTATTTGACATTGGCAGAACAGAAATGCATGTACACAGATCTTTCCTTGGTCAGAAACCACAGTCTGCAAGCAGTTAGCTGTAGCCGCTTCACAAAGAAAGAGTGTCTGGCTTAACGTTAAAACTTTTATATTAAAAATGTGCTACTATCTAATTGGTCTAAACTGGTGGGGAGGAACTGTGGTTTAGTTGTCCTAAATGTCTTCCTGTATGCCTTGCACCAAATTGTTGATCAGCTGTCTTTATCTGTGTTTGAGTTATTTCCACTGTGCATGAGTCATCTGCCAAGTGTCATGTTCTGTGTGTAAGGTGAAACGTTCAGCACTGATATGTGACTATATGTGTGGCAAGCTTATGTGCATGCAAAAATGTAAGGCATAGTATATTCTCAACAATATATTGGGCAATTTTGTAATGTGTACAATGATGCAGTGGAATTATGTTTTGTCTGACATAGCCTACTGTACCTAGCTCTCCATCAAATACCAGTCACAGTGTCAAAGTCAAAAATTTACAGCATAAGCATATTTCTCTATTTCAGTAATATGCATGACATAATGGAATTTTAGATGACTGTTATTTGTTTTGAAATCCACATTAAATGCTGAATGTCAGATGCTATGCTCTGTAAATATCATCATAGTTAGGATACAATTTTATACTAAATTCAAAATGAATTCCTTTTGTGTTTGGGTGACGAAGGCACTTTTTTGATTATATGTATCTAATTTATTCTTTTTTTAATCATTGCAAGGTCTGTCAACTTTAAGTACTTAGACATAAAATTATGTTGTGCATGATTTGTAGATTTTCCGTTGACCATTTGTGTGCCTGAAGTGAAAATGCTGTTCATAAAATTATTAATATTGACCTGTGTCCTCACTATATAAAAATAATCAAAATCTTAATAACTTAGTATCTGCATCTCAAAATAAGGACTTCTAGGTAATAAGGCATCTCCTTATTTTAAGATATTATGTTTTTGACATACTGATTCAATATTTTGATATAATAAGTCATTATTTTAGATTTTAGATTTTAATTATTTTAACAAATTGTGTAATTATAATGACTTACGGGATCCTAAGGATCCCATTGGCGGATATGGGCCTCCATTATTACAGACTCGTCATAGAGGATGACAATATAACACTGTCTGTTTCTCACAGAGACTTGTCTGCAGTGTATTTCACTGGTACACAAAATTATTAAGACAAATCACACTTTGTAATCAAATATCACATTGTCACTTCTGTCAATATTCACATCTAAGTTACTTCTTTGAAAACCGCCCTGATTTCTTGCTTTTGAGAACATGATTTGCTGCGAGTAAATAACTTCTAACACTCCTCCTGCATCCATGATTAAGCTGTTTTGGCGCAGCCTCCAGCACGTGATGCACCTAGGTAGTGACGCCGCTAGTTGGCGTCACAAATTTCAATTTAATTTAGATTTAATTTAAATTATGATTGTAGAAAAATGTGCGAGAATATCGAGTGACAACAACCCGAATCGAATGAAGAATAAAACAATTACACATCCGGGTTATCCCTGCACGGGGATCATTATTTTGTAATACTAACGCAGATACGCCAGCCCACCACCAACTCATGCGCCTGTTTTACCAATTTAAGTCCGACTGCGCATTCGTCTGGGACAACTTGGCAAAATGTCGAAGAAACAGCAAGGGTAAGCACACACGCTTAAGTAAATTAATGAGAGTCTTAGCCATAGCCACTTAATGATTTTTTCATTAACATTAAAAATGCTGGATGTCACATTGTGCCTGCTAACTTATTGTTATCAAAGATGCTTACAACTTTGGCCATGCTACTCTTTTGACCCGCTCCGGGCTCCCTGGCTTTCACAAAAATGCATTGGAAATTAATAATATTTCTTTTTTTACATTGTTATTTTCATTTACTGCCAGGGTTGGGAGGATAGTTTAAGGTTTGTGGTGAAATTGTTCATTGTTGTCTTTGCTTATGATTAATCCACGTGGAGTAATAAAGTATTTAAAAGTGCACAAATCAGACTTTGAGTAAAAAGTCTCATGCTGCGGGAATATTATGATTCATGATCACAAAAAGTTTTTTTATGAAGTCACACATATCTTACCTTTTTGAGCAAGATATATAGCAGGGATATGTATGCTATCTCTTAATATCATCTTTTTTTATTTTATACAGAGTGCACTCATTCAGGTTATTTGGGGTGAGTAAGTTAATTACTATTATTATTATTATTTAATTATGAATAATGTTTTGGTTATATTTATGGCACATACTGTATTTCATGACAGATTGATGTCCAACTATGTTACTGATCATTAATTATGCATTTTCCCCCAATAGAACAAATATAAACAAATCTTGACAGAGGAAATTTTGAAAAACATTGAAGACCTGCAAGAGTGGTGTTACACTTCAGGAAAATGCATCACATAATGATGGCTTCTGGGGCCAAGTATGTACTGCACTTGGGATTCCCAGCAATAAAAATAATAGATACAGAATTTACAAGGCATATGGACTTGTGAAGGTGTGTACTTATTCATTTTATTTTCAGATATTCAAAGCTTGATTTATGACTTTTAGAGATTACAGTATATATTTTTTTTGTTGTTTCCCTTAGCAGAAAGTGCCAGAACCTGCCCAACTTGTGGCTGGAGATGGGCATCTGTCACCACTGCAGGTTGGTATTTTTTTGGTAATACAAAATATAAAATAATAGTAACACTTTCTTTTCCTCCTTTTTAATTGCAAGACTAGGGACAGAACAACACAAAATAGGTTAAGAAACAAAACAGTATGACAGAACAACATGAATGACATAGGTATTGGTCAGTTTTGTTACATATAACAGCAGGTTAGGTCTCGATGGGTGTGCAGGTGTGAGTGTGTGTGTTGAGTATGTGTGTGGATAGGTAAGCATGAGTGTTGGGTGTGTGTGAGACAGGGTAGAGGGAAGGATGGAGGAAGGTCAAAAAGTCAATCAATAAATAAATTAAGTAATTAATCTATCGATTAATATAACAAAAACAACAATATTAAAAAATAAATTTTACCACTGTACAAATAATACAATAAATAAATTAATAGAGAGAAAAAATATTAGTAATATTAATAGTAGACAAAAGGTGAACTATACTTTATAGAACAGAATTTTGGTTAGTGCCACCCTGCTCACTGACTGTGAATAAACAGCCCTCAGAAGGAGTGGATACTCGGTAGCTGGGTGGATACTCGTGTATTTATAGGGACTATTTAGTTGATCCTGGCCTCCACCACCAATCCTGGAACTCACCATGATGCCAATTGTTTCAACCCATCGTCAAATACCTTGATAGTCAATAAATTGATTTGAGTAATGTAAAGAAGAAGAGGACGAAAAAAAGAAAGAAGAACAAACTCTTGGGAATGTATGTGTATAGGAGACAGATGTGAACTGAGCGTAGTATGTTGACAGGCAAAACAAAAAAAATAATAGTCATACTAATAACAGCAGTAGTGATGATGATAAACGTAATAACAACAGTAATAATAATAATGGTAAAAGTAGTAATGACAGAAATAATAGCTGTTATAAGGCAGCAAAATAAATAGATAAACAAACAAATAAGTGAGCAAACAAGCTGAGTTTTGGGAGGAGGAGGATACCGTTTCTATTGCAATTTAATCCATGACTAAGTTTTTTCACTGTGCAGTGTGGGTGGTGTTCCTTGATTTCCAGTTCATGAGGATATGTTTTTCTTGGCTGATAGTTAGGGCTTTGAGAAGTTATCTGCTCTTTGTTTGGTTCAGGTTGATTGATGATATGTCAGAATACAAAGCGAAGGGGATAGTGGGATGTGGCAGCCCAATAACAGGGATAGTGCATCTGTGATATCTTTCCAGAAGTGTTGAATGGGTGTGCAGCACCAGTTGGCTTGAATGTAGTTATACAGGCTATTTTGAGTGCAGAATGAACAGATTTCGGGTGAGAGACCCATTTTAAACATTTTTTTCAAGGTGAAGTGAGTTATGTGAAGTGTCCTACATCATATGAGTTGAAAGTTTGCATTTTGGTTATCAGGTAGATGTAAATTTGGATCCTGAAGCTGGCATCAGGAGAGACTGATATGTCTTGTTCCCATTTTATTGTTGATATATAGTGCTGTGTCTTATTTTGATATTAGCTCATATATTTTAGATCGGAGTATTTTATTGGAGAAAATGTTAATTAACTGTGAGGTTGAGGAGGGAAGTCCCAACTTACTGATTGCGGTGCTTCCCATCAGGCTGTCAGAACCACCGCTATTGATAATGTTTTGAAACAGGGATGGCTTTTGAAAGACTGACTGAAAAATGGCAAATCTGAGATCTAGATATCTTTGATAACTGTTTGTTACATGTCTAACCATGTGCTATCTGCTTGATTATGGTGGATCCATTTGAGTATGTACTGCAGTTGTTTTGCCAGGAATTAATGGTAAAAACAAGAAGCTTCAAGTCCTCCTTGTGGTTTTGGTTTCTGAAGGGTGGCTAGTTTGATTCATTGTGTCTTGTTTTTCCAATAGAATTTAGCATATACTGAGTCTAGGGATCAGACCCAAGTCAAGTAATTTGTTTTGAAGTTATGTCATTTTAATGGTGGCTATTCTGCCAAATATTGGTAACATTTGGCATACAAAAATATGCAGCTATATTAAAGTGAAGGTGAGACACAGGAAAATGTTCGTCAGTCTCCAGAACAGGTTAGTCATCAATGTGTGCATTCCAGTTTCATAGAATTTTATTGTCCCTCGAACTTAAAACGCTCATATGCAGGATGTGTGTTGTCTTTTTTTTTTAAGCTCCAGCCAGAGCCATCCCCATCGCCACTCCTGGCCTAAGAGAGTGAAGGGGAGACACAGGCAGATGTTCATCAGTCTCCAGAACAGGTTAGTCATCAATGTGTGTAATTAGCGTTCAAACATGTTGTGTATGCTTGGGGAGCAAATGGGCTTCATCTGGTTATTCCCAGATTCAGTCCCTGGCTGCTCTGCACAGTTTCTCAAAGCATTCTTGAGTAAGACCCTGAACCCTAAATTGCACCGGATGAGCAGTTTGGCAAATTGCATGGTAGACTCCAGTATAGTAATATTGTGAAAACAATGATGGAAATATGGCCATGGTAATTACATTACTAGTTATGTCATTCAAGATGTTGGGGATCTGTATAACATTTCTTAGGTATACTTACATTATGTAGTTTATTTTGAAATATTGTATTCCATGTGTTTTTGTGTAGACCAAGTAATTATATTTTTAGAGTCAAAATTAAAAACCGTATATAACATGTTATTAATGTACCATGTAACATTTAAAAAGAATAATAATTTATGGCACAGCACTAACATTTTGCATTTTTATCAGGACACCAGGAGCAACACATCGGATGATGATGGATTCATCCGGATTGTATTACCTCCAAATCCATCATTCTTCTTTATTGACCGCAAAGACTGGGCTGCATTAAAAAAAAAAAGAAGACAAAGAGGATTCAAAGGACTGCAGTGGACAAATATTCTAGCTAAAGGAGTGAGGACCATCCACCCTTACTGTTCACTTGCATTTAAGAGGCACAGGCTAAAGGTTCTGGGCTCCACCAAGCCAAGCCCGAAATTCTGGTGTCTTGGTTACTGCAGATTTGAAGACTGCCCAGAAACTTTTACTGTAACTGTAGACAGTGAGGAGGACCTGAAAGCCACAGTTCACTTTCAAGGTGGGGAGAGCATCCATAACAAAAATGAGCTGAAAAGACGACCTGTTCGAGCAGAGGAGAGAACTGCAACAGGCCAAGGGCTACAGCATCAATTACCGAGAGCCATGTACTTGGAAAAATTCGAAAAATTAGATGCAAAAGTAATGGAGTCTGGCTGCAGAGATGAGACCCCTACCCCCCAGGTGCTCAGGAATATATCCTGGGAGGTACGCCAGAGAAGCCGTCTTCACAGTAATGATATACTCAGCCTGCAGTTGATGGTGGAAAAAAAAAAGAACACCCCTGACGAGGTCCTCCAGAAAGTTTTTCTTCATCCGAAAGGCGTTCTGTTGTGGTCTCTAAGGAGCATCAAAATCTACCAGGAGCGATGCCGGGAGGACATTCTGTACCTGGATGCTACAGGCAGCATCAAAAAAAAGGAGAAGGGCTCTCCCCCTTTTTATGTTTATGAACTTTTGGTCAGGAATCCCAAAAAAAATGCATCTCCTTTGCCTGTTGCTACCTACCTGACCTGTGACCATACCACAGCCTCAGTATTATATTTTCTTGAGGCATTTCAAACCGATGTCGCTAGGTGCTATGGACACAGAGGGATGCGGGCACCGATCATGGTCATGTGTGATGGGTCCATGGTGTTAATGCAGGCAATATGTCTATCATTTGCCAAAAAGAACTTGCACAATACCATTGACCAGTACTTCAAAATCGCCAGTGGAGCAGCAACTAAGGCAGATTTTGAGGTCCCCATCCTCCATCGCTGCCTGAGACACATTATGAAAAATGCGAAGGAAATGTGCAGAAAGTAGTAAGCATAACCTATTATTACTACAAAATGTTTGTAGCCTACATACAGTTCCAACATACATTTGATAAGATTCCAGTCAGTAAAAGTTTGAAGTGTCACAAGAAGTTCTTCCACACATGCGAAGGGATGAACCTGCCTTCATTATGTCTATGAGAGAAACTTCAAACAGGAAGTGGACAGTCTTTCTCAGACTGTTTCAACATGAAGTCTTGACTTTATTGTATACCCAAATTTATGCAAAGAACACAATGGCAACCAAATCGTCTGTGCGCTATTGATAACAACACTGGTGGGAACTGGCCTTCTTGGGAACATTTTTGGCAGAGCTCCCCTCGGATTCTTTACCTCAGTGCTGACTGTCTCACATCTAAGACACATAAGGTTATGACCAGAGATGGGTAGAGTAGCCAAAAATTGTACTCAAGTAGGAGTATTGTTACTTTAGAATGATATGACTCAAGTAAAAGTAAAAAGTAGTCATCCAAATAAGTACTTCATTAAGAGTAACAAAGTATTTGGTGAAAAAAGTACTGAGTAACTGCTGAGTAACTTCTGATGTATTGTTTTAATATTTGGGGCATGCATGTAATGAAATAGACAAAAATATAAAATAGCAATGTGCAAATTCAGATATTGTGTTTGTTGCTCTCATATGTTACCAGCCGAGCACACCGAGCGCTTTAATTAATTAGTTAACGAGCACAAAGTGTCAAGAATTCAAGCACCTACAATAATTAATGCATTTTTGCACTACCATCTAAATTAGACATACAATGGGGTGTCTGCTACCAATTTTGAGTGGAAATACTTAAAAAGATTAAACTATGGAGATGTAAATTGTGTGCTGCGGTGGAGGGATAAAATCCGCTAGACTGAGGTTTGATATTTGAAATATCAGAGAAAATTCCAGGTGAAAGACTGGCTCCAGAAGCAGAAGAACTGAGCTTTCACTGTCTAGTATGGCAGAAATGAGGCATTAATTGCCACAACTCTACTGGCAACACTGAGTGGACATTCAAAGTAAAAGTGGTGGATTTTCCCCTTAAGATAGATGCTGCCCTTTTTAACAAAAAATATTTTCAGCTATAATAATGCTAACCTTCACCCTCAATGACATCCTCCATAATTTTCTCCATAAAGTTCATTATTGTGCATTTTTGGATTGTTCAAAAATTGTTAGTCCCACTTGCGACTGCACCCCTTACAACACTTGACACCCTGCAAGTTAAAGTCACATTTCACACATCTTTTCCAGAGTCAAAAGAGAGCATGGTGTCACCACTCTGGACATGGACCTCTGCTGTCCTACAGCTGCATACACACCAGCAGCTCCTTCTCAGCTTCAGCTTTTGATTTGTTTGTTCAGTTTTCGCAGTTCCACATGACTTTTGTATTTGACTTTTTTTACTCTGTAATGAATGAATACAATGCAATAAAAATAATAAAAATACATAAATAAAAATTACAGTAAAAGTAAGATTACCTATTTTTTTGTAAAATACTCAAAATACAGGTATGCAACTTTGTTACAGTAACAAGAGTATATGGTCTTGTATTTACATTTTGTACAGCACATTACATTTAGTACAGGTCTGATGGGAAATGGTAAAGGTGTCTATTACTGAGACATGAGACGATATGTTTTCAGGGTATGGGACAGGTTATACATAAATATGTCAAACTAGGAATGTCTTACAATTTAGTCTTTTGTGTGTTTTTTTGTTACTGTTACTGTTACTCACTGGGGTCAGTGGGTTGTCTGTATTTGTGCTAGGGGACTTCAAATTTTTTGAAACACATTATTAACCACATTTCTATTATGACATTTAGGAACTCAAAGGACACAACATGTTTGGGAGACACTACATGGGAGTGATTTCCAGAGCTCCATTGGATAAAGATGGGGAGCCCAACCTTTATTACTGTAAAGGCCTCATGGAGCACATCGGCAAGTACCTGCTTCCCTATGCTGGACTGTGGACCGGGATAATGCTAGGTTGGTTATATTTGTTTAAACAAGAAACCTGCTTATAGAATTGCAAAAAATATAGTGAAATATATTTTCTGCAAATAAAAACAACAAATTATTATTTCTCTGCAAAGGTGACCTTGGACGGCATGGCACTGGACAAGCGTATGAGGACTACTCAAAGCGATACAATGCCCTGAGCGAAATTAAAAGACAAGTGATTAAAATTTTAAACTCTACCTGGATATTTTTCATATACATGATATTGTATTTGTCATCTAAATTAAATTATTAATAAATCTGAATGTATTACTCCTTTCTCAGAACATAACCATGGACAGCAAGACACAGGGCATCATGGAGAAGAGTCAGTGGGACTTGAAGCATATTCGTTTCCTTCCAGGCAGGCTCACCAGATTGGATGACTTTGTGGTGCGATACCAACTTACCCACACTGCTCTGCTATGAAGACTCCAAACGGGTTCTTCGCAGAAAGGTTTGCACATTCTACTAATCATGTCATCGAAGATGTGATAAGCTAAATCTTAAGCAGCTATGGTCAACTGTCACATGTTTGATACAGTAATTCTTGTAATTCTTTAATTGAAGATTTTGAAACATATTTTCTCTTTTTGTAAAATCCATGAGTCTGTAGGTCTATTCGAAAGGTCACAGCATCTATGGGGCTGTGGAACAAGTAGAAATCAAAGTCAAGTCAAAGTCTCTTTATTGTTAATGCCACATATGTACAGGACATCCAGAGGATTGAAATTGTGTGACTATGAGACCCATGGTAGCAACGGAGTAAACATAAATCGACCAAATGACAAATAATACGACCAAATAAGACGACCAAAATTAATGAGAAATAATTTCAATAATTTCACAATAAATTGACTTAATTCTCCGGTTTTATCTGGAGAAGCACAAGAAAAAGTAAGAAATAATTGTCTCTTGGACTAATAGTCAAGTAAAGCTGGTCTTAAACCTTATGAGTTATGTATTCAATCTCTCAGTTACAGACAAATTGTCAGCGTCAGAGTAAAATCATGAGAATCTTGCTGGAGTGAAGTTGCACTCTCATTGTCCTGATTCGTTTGAGGTGGTCCAAAAATTAAACCCAAGCGGTTTTTATTCAGTCTGTTTACCATCTTGACATTCTGATAAAGACAAACATGGGTAATCGTATTGCGTCTTGCCACATGACAAAGGTGAAGTTAAATGGCATCCCCCTCTTCCCTCCCTCCCTCAGGCAGTCTCACTGTGTGTGTGTGATACTATACCACTTATTGCTGCAGATGGCATCCAGTTATTATAGTAACTTTCTGAAAGTGTCCTTGTGAACTTTTCAAAGTGCAAATGAGTTTCTGTCATTATCCCTTTTGTAGATGTTCTTTTCATACATATCTTTTTTTTTTTTTTTTTTTTACTTCAAACAGCTTATGCAATGTCCCTATAGTGAGTTTCTTATTATTTGGCTATAGATTGTTGTCTACCTTTTACCTTTTAGCTGTTGATCTCTAATTGATTAATTAATTGAAACATTTCATTGATAAACAGAAATGGTCTAAATTAAGGAGAGAATATGAACTAGAGCAACATAATTTTTACATGTACTGTATCTACAAATCAGAGACTACTTTAACAAAGAAATAAAGCCAGACTTCCCAGGAGAACCAAATACAGTGATTGTGACTCTATGTAATGCATACAAGAACAAATCTAGAAGAGTAATATATGAATTATACCAAGGTATGGTAGCAAATAGAAACACTTCAACTTTGTTAATATAGCCTTAATTTTTTTTGTACCATGAAGAGTGTGGAACAAAATAGTCTAGTATTAGTATTAGTATTAGTATTAGTATTAGTAGTATTGTAAATAGTCGCCCTGCAATCAATGGAATTGATGGACAATGGAATACAAGTGAAAACGATAGAGTCTAATCGATTTTTTATGAATAGCTGATTTTTCAGTACTGACATAACATAACCTAAGGGATGACATGTGGATACAAACCTATCTAAGGAATTGTGAATTCTTTATAAGATAACACACACCAAAAACATTCAGACTGTATGACAACCTGTCTTAACAATGTTTGGATGGGTGTGATATTTAGCAAAAATGTGTCAAGTAGATTCACCTCAAAATGCTGTCACTAAAAGTTCTACAATCCTTATAATATTTAGTCTATAAACACAAGTGTTGTCTTGTGACACACATTTGTTCTGTGTCTCTCCTTCTCTTGGCGTACATATGTTCTGCACAGCAATTTAAATTATCAGTGACTGCTTTCATCAATACCTCTTACATCTTTCTGCAGAGCCGCAGAGTTGAGGTAGAAAAATGGAGGGAACGGCAACAGAAAAAGAGGGAAAGATACGTATCAGCAATCCACAAGCCATTTCCCTTCAAACCATCAGCCAAGAAGGCACAGGTAAATGTCATACTGGCATATCTAATCAAGACTTAAGAGTGAATAAAGTTTCATTCCACTTTTGTAAAAAAACAAAACAAAACAAAAAATCCCCCAAAAACTCCATAAATAAATAATTACATCACTTTCAAAAATGTTAAATTGCCAATTTTGGAATAAAGTGATACTGTTATTCACCAATTTACAACAGCAAAGGGAGTGACAATTTACAAAGATATTTTCTGCACATTTTATTTCAATGAATTATACAGATAATACGGGAAAGGACCTTTTCCAGCATCCATTACTTTACTGCAGGGGTTCCAAAGGTGTAGCCCATGGTCCATTGTTGGCCCTTACATTTATTGCAACTCAATGATGTGATATTTAATAAACTTTGCATACATTTCATTCAGTACTCCACAAATGAATTAAACCCTCAGCGCAGCCAATTTAAGGATTACTCTGAAAATCATGTCACTGTTTCAAAATTAAAGAATGCATTTATTAATCAGAGCAAAAAACAAAACAAAATAAAACAAAAAACAACAAAATCAGCAATGTTTTTGTTTTGTACACACAACTTCGTGAATAACGGCCGAAATGCAATAAAAACTTAAATAGATTCACACAATTGAAGTTTCTATAGTGCACTGCAGACTTCAGATTTAAAGAGGACAAGAAATAGTTAACTTAGTTGTGATGGTTTACTAAATGGACATGCCCGCTAATAATAGATTTTGTCGCGAGGCACAGCCATATTGCCTGACCCTAGTGTGTGACCTCATGCGATTGGTTCGCCTGGCTGCACGCATACAGTACAATGCATTTACAGTAAAAATAATAAAAGATATCTAGACAGGTAACGACTAAAACAATGATAGGAGGAGACATACAAAGCACAGGAGAGAAGAAGACAAGGAGGAGACCACTATTGTATTCATTATGGATGTATAAATATGTTTTTACAGTGTTTAAAGCCATGAGCTAACAGCCCATTTTATTCCACTGCTGCTGCTGCGCTGGCTAGCAGCGCTGAATGCTTACATTTATCATGTTTAATATATAATGGTTGATTAGCGTGCATGTCCATTTAGTAAACCATCACAACTTAGCTGACTGTTTCATATCCTCTTTAAAATCCACCACCACAGAGCCAGCAGAATTCTTGGAAAACGTTGCTATTATGCATCTTTTATTCCTTAAGTATTGATATAAAGAAGATGAGGCAGAGTAGAGCGGTGTGGAAGAGGAAGAGGAGGAGGAAGACTATGATATATGATCATACAACATTTTATAGCAAGTAGGCACTCCTGTCGATTTAACATGCTCTTAACCCCCCATACCTCAATTGATGCTCCAATATTGAAACAAATTTGACGTGGGAGCAGCAATGCAGTGGGATGCAGTTATGGGTTGGCCCACAGTCTCAGACTTCAAAAAACCCTGCACTCAGTTACTGGCACAGAGCCATCACACCTTTGTGAAACCTAGATTTAATATATTTAAGGGCATTATTTAATGAAAGGATACAGTTTTTATATTATCCAACCTCATGATTAGAGAATGGTATGTGTGTTCAGAAAAGGGAGCATCATGAAATGAGTTGACTTAATGATATATTTTTTTAACACTGTCAATAGGATGATTCCTCTGTGGCTGAGGGTCCCCTCCAAACACCTGAAAAGTCTTCCCAGGAGCTGAGATCATCGCAGGAAGCACAAGCTGCCGACAACCCACAACATGATGAAAAGAGGCTTTCTATTAGTCTGTCGCAAAACATGGAAGTGAATGTTTGGAGGGCTGACCTCACCAATTTTCAGGTTGATGCTATTGTCAACGCTGCAAATATTGAACTTAAGCACTGTGGTGGCCTTGCACAAGTCCTGACAAAAGCAGGAGGGCCAGAAATTCAGAATGAGTGTGACCGTTACATCACTCAGTTTGGTCCCTTAAAAACTGGCGACGCAATGGTTACCACTGGTGGCAACTTGCCCTGTAAAAATATAATTCATGCAGTGGGCCCACGCCTCACTCAAAATCCATCAACAGCCATGATGTCAACTGCAGAGAAAAAACTTAAACGTGCGGTACAGAGCATCTTCGGAGCAGTGGAACATCACTGTTTCCAATCTGTTGCCATTCCAGCCCTGAGTTCAGGCATATTCAACTTTCCACTTAACCATTGCTGCGAAACAATAGTACAGACCATAAAAGAATACCATGAACAACAACGATCACCTGGCGCACCACTCATGATTCACCTTGTCAGCAATGACATAGGAACAGTCAAGGCGATGGAAAAAGCCTGTCAGAAATTCTGGTGCTTCCCCAGAGAGGTTTTCAGGCTCAAGAACAACAGGTATGATCAAATATAATTTACAATATTATTCTCAACAGTAATTAAACAATAATTATAACTGGTTGAAAATGATACACAAAGAGGAACTTTTTTTTAATGCAAAATTTACTGTTTGTGTAACGATATGTGTTGTCTTTGGTTGACATTTATGACCTGCAGCTCACCTCCTTGTGGAAGAAAAGAGACACAGAGGTTGTGGTGTCTGTGCTCCCCTCCCAGATCAGGGGAAACTCAATTATCATTCATCACAGTGAGCTTTGTACACTTCGACCCCACCGGTGGCTAACAGGCGAAGTATAGTTTACAGTTTATTCTCTAAAAGCTGTAGTTGAAATGAGAAGTCAATTATAGTGTTATAGTGTGTTATTATTGTATGAGCTCATGGAATGGAATAGAATATTTACATTCAGTTATATCTCCAACCCCCTGATCTAGATCATTGAAGCCCAGTTTCAAATTGCTGCAAACGAGCACAAGGTGGGGAATACCATCTATGTCCTAAATCACTACACGGCAGGTGTAATTCTGTCTGGTGATAGGCAGCAGCTTGCCCACCTCAGACTGGCCAAGGTACATAATTTTGTATATACAGAATGAAATTAAGAATAGATTGAACATAGTAAATGCCTGGATGTAACTCCAGCTGTATGGGTATGTGCATATCCCTCTAACGGGCTTTGCTTTTGGGTCACCCCATTGACTATAAATTTAGAGGATGGAAGCCGCATCTCCACTTTCTCCCACTGCTATCTTGTGCTAGTGAACAAAATGTGATACCACAGAGTGACAAGAAGTTGTGGCAAATCCATAAGTAACTCAAGGCTGAATAAAAAGGAAAACAAGTAGTGTAGATGCAGAGGTCATATAGGGAGAGGAGGACATTCTGTGCCCGGTAATCTTTTTTTTGGCAGTGAGTGAAAAGACCTTTTCCGGGGTGCCAAGGCAGTGCCTTGGAGGGGTAAACCAATGTCAAAGCCCTTCAGAGGGCAAAGGACATATGAAATAGACCAGTTGTTTTTTATGCTTCATATATACTTTATATAGAATAGAATATATGTAGAATTTATATATATATGTGTGTGTGTGTGTGTGTGTGTGTGTGTGTGTGTGTGTGTGTGTGTGTGTGGAGAGAGAGAGAGAGAGAGAGAGAGAGAGAGAGAGAGAAACTCATATCATTTCACATTACTTTGAAAAGAAGACATTTAAATATTGTTCAAAATGCAAATCTAATTAGCGTGTTTGTTCTTTCACAGGTGAACTTTGAGAAATACCAGGGCATAGTGTCGTTTGTAAATATAAACAATGTGCACTGGAAGTTTCTGGTTAGTAGGCAACCTCTAATTATATTTCATTCAGACTGTCTGTTATGTTTTACAAAGATGTAATCAACATTTGTGTCATTACTGTCTTATCATTTTCAGTACATAAATGCTGTCAACCAGACAGTATATCTGG
This sequence comes from Chaetodon trifascialis, assembly GCF_039877785.1. Taxonomy (NCBI): domain Eukaryota; kingdom Metazoa; phylum Chordata; class Actinopteri; order Chaetodontiformes; family Chaetodontidae; genus Chaetodon; species Chaetodon trifascialis. Next base: position 1,849,938 of record NC_092070.1, read on the forward strand.
TAGATCCTGCAAAAAGCTCCACAGAGGAAGTGGATTCCAACCTGGCAGCACAAAGACTCAGGTACTTTGAGTACATGTGAATAATAAGCATTACGTCCATTATGGCTGTGGGTATTAGGTGTACTGTGTATGCATTTGCATAGCACTGAAGAATTTTATTTCCTGTCCTCCATGATTACAGAGGTTTCCACCTACGTCTGTTTCACCACATAAATGTGCTGGATTTTTTTTGGTGCTTAGAGGTCTTGTGCAGTTGCAAAGGTGTATGTGATGTGGCTAGGACCTTCCACTAGAGGTATGTCATTGTCAAAGGGCCTCCTTCATCCAGCTTCAGCATTTATCCAAATAACAGGCCAAAAGGTGGGGCCTAACATTAAATCAGAAATGAGATATACTTTATTGATCCCCGAGGGGAAATTGTTGACATTACATATGCTCCTTACAAGAGTAGAAGATATATCTTATAGTGCAATTAGAAATGAGAATATATAAAAAAATATATTACAAGATGTAAATTGCACATCACTTACGCTCACTATATATATTCTGTTTTTTTTTTTTCTATTTTTTTAAACCATTTGTTTCTGGGTATATTTTATAGTTTACATACATACAACTTGCTTTGGCCTGGACTTAGGGAAGAAGTTCAGATTTTGAGAAGATCATTTACCTGCATTCAATCTTAAATTCTAATTTAATACTAGTGGGAGAGTGTTTTGGATCCATTGTCAATTTGTAACATATCTAGCAAATATGGTTTAATTATTTCAAATTTAATTTTAAACTTCCATCATAAATAACATACAGTGAGTACCTGAAAATGAGAAGAACAACCCTTGGCAGAATAGAGTGGGTGGACATAAAGTGGAAAGGAGGAGTCCTGGCCCATCCAGTTCAGCAGGGTGGCAGTAGCTGTGGGGTCATTGTCATAATGGTAAGTGCTTTCAGATGTGATTAAATACCTAAATATGTGATGTTGTTCTCTATTGGATTAGCTCCTAGTTGTCCTCTGTATTTCAAGTTCATGCCTTTTTTAACTGCCTATGGAATTAATGTATATTTCTCAACATAATAATCAGATACAAGTGCAACTAAAAATTATTAAATAATTGTTTTGGTTAATGAAGTTATGCCTTACAGCAGCTGCACTGTGCAGTAGTCAAACACATATGATGTTTTGAATATTTGTGTCGGTCTAGATGGCAAAGGCAGTAATGAAAGCCTTCCCAGGTGTTCCAGCCATTAGGTTTGGGACATCGAGAAAGGAAATGGCAAAAGAGAGAAAAGCAATGGCTCTTCAGATACTGGAAGCATCAGGTTTGGAGTAAAGTGTTTGTCTGTGGTCTCTAGGAATGTTAAGCTACATACATCCTTATCAGGACATGACAGTGTCTGGTAAATTTAATTCTCATGCAAGTTCAAGACATCTTCTCAAAAGCTATCCTCATGGAATAATAGCTCTCTAAAAGTTTACACATGGATCTGTAAATGTCTGTGAAATAGTTTGTCTCAGCACAGAGCTTAATTTCATAACAAAACATGAATTAACAGAAGACAATATGAGGATTAAAAAAAAATTAAAGTAAGCAAATGGCAAAATGGGTGATTAGCCGGGTTTTTAAGGTAAAGCAAAGCAGGGCATCAGAACAGCAATACAGCAAGCAGATGATTTGGCTGAGGGGAATGAAGGCTGGAGGTATAGGGTCTGCAGGAACATACTCCTTTGGAAAAATTTAATAGAGCTTGCACACATTAGTATTGTCATGGCACATAATGTGCTGCTTTAGGTCTGATATAAATGTTTACCAAAACAACTCTAAATGCTGGGTTTTAAAATAATTTCAATCAGGAAAGACTAAGAATGAGAAGAGAGGAAGCTGAAAGCGTAATAATGTTTATTAAACAACAAACAATAATGCATGCAAGACTTTGGCGCTTAGACGCCGGGGAGTACATCAGCGTAGAGGGCCGATCCAGGAAGGAGAGGCATGCATCTGAAGGAGAACCCCCCCCGCCTAGACAATGGTGGTGGTATGGAAGCTGAGGACCACTGGCGAGGAGGAGTTTGGGACGAGATCTCGGCAGAGACTGGCAGCGTCCTGTTTGAGGTGGTGATGGGGTGGAGGTGGGCTGACGATTTCTCTGAATGACAGCAGAGGATGAATGGATTGTTTTAAACATGAAAGCAAGTGCCTGATTGGTAGATGAGAGGCGAGATGGCAGGCAGGGATTGGATGAAACGAAAACTGAGGGTGGAGTGAGAGGACAGAGGGAGAATAAGAATGAAGGTGTGACTTAAAGAGCAAGTCTTCCTGTCTGAACTTACGCTAAGCTTCATTTTATGAAACTTGCTGATTAAAAAAGTAGAAAAATTAATGAAGTCTGTATAGTACTCGCTTAAAGTGTTGTAAGCTACTTGTTCTGTCAATGCTGAAATTGGCCTGATGGTTTATTTTACACTAAATAGCTGATGTTGTTATAAATGTAATTTTATTTGTCCTTTATTTTAGTGTTCGATTTGGCCAATAACTGTGCCATGTGCTCCATCACAAAGCCTCCTGGATCTGGGCCTCCAATTACGAATTGGGTGAGTTTGTTTTTGTTTGTTTTTTTTGTTTTGTTTTATGGTTAGATTGGATGGGTGGGAGGACTAAAGGTTGACTATGATATTGCCTTTAAACTATGAGATAGTAGCGTTTGTGTTTGTTTATAGTGGTATTCTGTAAGAAAAAAGGAGTTAGGAGTTTAAAAGCAGTAAAGACTGTAAAGTATTTAGACACACCGACATGTTGACAGTAAACTACTTTGTTCTTTTTATATATATTTTTGAAATAAAAATATTAAGTGTGATTTTAGTGTTTGGCTACACCGCTGGCCTGCGGAAAGAGTGTAGTTAAATTATGGGCAAAATTTCTACATAAACACTGACAGGTCTATATTTGTGAGAATAACATAAGAAGAATCTTATAGATAACCATCTTTTCATTTTGTAGATACAATGTGAAAAGTGTGACAGATGGTACCATGAGCAGTGCCTTAACATGGACACTGCAGCCCTGGAGAAGGCGAGGGCAGAAATGTGGAATTGCTGCTTGTGTTTTTAAAACTTGGTGGTGATTAATGTTAAAATAAAAGAACTGGACAACACAATTTTGGTGCTTTTTATTTTATTTATGTGTGTTGAGTAATTTTCTTTCGAGTCACATGTATTTCTTAAAGGACTTGATGAGGCAATTACTGCATGTTCTCAGTTCAGTAAAAGAAAAACAGAATTGTATTTTTGGCTAGCTCATTTTGATTTTTTTAATAAATATTATTTATTAGGGCTTGATATGTTGTACTTTTGTAATTTGCTTTGTTATGACAATATGAATATTTTCAAGTGTGAAAGAATTGGGATCATTATTATAAAAACTGTTATTAAGAAAACTTGATTTCGAGAGATGCGTAGTACTCATGACCATGACATTTTCAACCAACTATCTGTGTCCCTTTTGGTAAAAGAAAGTATTGTTAGAGTATGATAAACAATGGTTTGGTATAAAATTACTGTCTTAATGACCATGCAATTGGGATATTTGTCAGGGTTTTAATTTACAAATTCTACATCAGACCTCCCTGAAATTGTGTGAGTGACACGCTGAGGTTGTGTACTGTTATTCTGAACCCTAATTGGTCTGTGGAAACAGGGCGTTTCCTTTTAATATCAATCTGAATGTAGGTGTAAATACTGAAAATATTGGACGTTTCTCAGGGCTTTTATTTTGAAATTCTACATCAGACCTCCCTGAAATTTTGTGAGTGACACTCTGAGGTGGTGTACTATCATTTTGAATCCTAATTGGTCTGTGGAAACAGGGCGTTTCCTTTTAATATCAATCTGAATTTAGGTGTAAATACTGAAAATATTGGACGATTCTCAGGGCTTTCATTTTGAAATTCTACATCAGACCTCCCTGAAATTTAGTGAGTGACACTCTGAGGTGGTCTACTATCATTTTGAATCACAATTGCTCTGTGGAAACAGGACGTTTTCTTTTAATATCAATCTGAATTTAGGTGTAAATACTTCAAATGTTGGACGTTTCTCGGGGCTTTTATTTTGAAATTCTACATCAGACTTCCCTGAAATTGTGTCAGTGACACGCTGAGGTTGTGTACTGTCATTCTGAATCCTAATTGGTCTGTGGAAACAGGGCGTTTCCTTTTAATATCAATCTGAATTTAGGTGTAAATACTGAAAATACTGGATGTTTCTCAGGGCTTTCATTTTGAAATTCTACATCAGACTTCCCTGAAACATTGTGAGTGACACTCTGAGGATGGGTACTATCATTCTGAATCATAATTGGTCTGTGGAAACAGGGCGTTTCCTTTCCATATCAATCACAATTTAGGAGTAAATACTGGAAATATCCTTATATTAATTGCACAGATTGAATTCCCTCCTGTGGTTTTATTTAAATACTTCATAGATGAATTTATTAAAAATTCATTAATTGATTCACAACCACGCCATTAGACAGGCTGAGCGATCGAACCTGTGCGATCAAGTCCACAAGAAGGTTCCTTTTATTTTGAAATCAGTCCTTAATGCAGCCTTACCGTAATGCTTAGTATATATGCACACCACAAAACAAGCGGGGGCTAGATTGACAATGGTTTTTGAAGTGGAGGCTGGCTTGACTGCAGTCGATGACTGGTGAGTGATCTGCACAAACGCAAATACTCCTTTCTCGCTGAAATCTTGACGCATTTGCAAGGTTCGGTTTCTTACAAACGGTATTAACGTAGCCATAATTCTGGATGCTTGAACATGTTGAAATTGCAGATTCTCTTCGAAAAACTACTTTATTGTGCAGCATAGCTGTATATCACGGCTAGTACTTGCACAAATTATCAACGTTTAGTAACGCGCCCCAGCTATTAACAAGATGCTGTGAGTGAGACCTACAGTCATGTGAAAAAATTAAGACACCCTATGAAAACGTGTGTTTTTTGACAAATTTAAACGTAGGAATATTTAATATATATTTTAACAATACTGAGAGATTCAAGTAATATAACTAAACAAGTAAAACTAAAGAAAATATTTTTAAAACCTTCTGTTAAATGTAGTAAAATAAAAATGCAATTTCTGTTGAATAATAAATTAGGACACCCTTTTCCCTCTTAAATTGGCTGAAAACACACACAGGTGTATCACATCATGGGCACATGATTACAACATTGTCACTCAGCATTTTGAAGGAGACTTGCCCTCCCACTGCAATGAGACGTTTAAATGACGTATAATTAACGTAATTTTTCTACGTCCAAATCAGGTCTCTTGAAGGTGCAGAAAGTTTTTATTACGTCTTTTTCGGACGTCATATGGAGGTCTGATTCTGACGTCTTGCCGACCTCCAATGACGTGCAAATTCTGTCGAAATTGCACGTCGGAATCAGGTCTTCTGGAGGTACAGAATGAAAGTTTCTATTTAGGGCTGGGCAATATGGCTGAAAACTCTATTGCGATATAAGTGTTTTATATCGATAATTAATGTTATTTTTTATGACCTATTTAAAATAAGGACCGGGAGAAAAATACATTCAATTAAAACATTTTTATTTTAAACTGAACCTTCCTCTGATTATAATCCCCTCAGCTATCAAGGTAGAAAGGAAATGAAATGTCAACACAACCAATGGAAAACACTCAAATAATAAATGTAAAAAAAAAAGTGTAAAAATGTAAACAGAGAGAAACCTGAGAACTTTTTTCCTGCAGGTTTAGTGCAGGAAGTTCACGAGCTGATTCACCTTCTGCTGAATAAAATGTTTTCAGATATGTGCAGTGTTTTGGAAACATAGCAGAAACTGAGGTGGATTTGACTGAATTATAAAACCAGCCTAGACATCTGAACAACTTTAGTCACTCTTCTTACTCTCAACATACATGAACTATTCAATTATATTTTTATTGCAAGTGTGTTTTTTTTTTTAAAAAAAAAGCACATGTAAGAGATGTTTATAACCTGGCTTCTCCTCAGTGCTCAGTGAAGCATGTCTTTAGCTATATGATATGCGGCTGCCTCCGTTATGTCTTCGTGCCTTTTAGATGATTTGTCATCAGGCACTGAAGCAGATACCTCTGCATGGCAATCAGCTGCTTGTGCAGTGGTGCAGCAGGTGCAGATGTTGTTGGACGTTGGCGAATATGGCTGCGCTCCAAAGAGTGAGCGCAGCTAAGGTGATTAAACAAGTTTGTGGTATTACCGGTCTTGGTGGGGACGACAGTCTTGCATAAGTTACAGACCACATTGGTCTGACTACAGTCCAACTTCCAAAATCCAAAAAACTTCCATACTGGCAAGCTGACTTTCCCTGTTTTATCGACAATTTCTTCGCTCACTGCAGCGCTTTCTATTTCTCATCTCACTCCTCACAGAGCATCAAACACGAGACAACCATGGTGCAACCGAACGTGATAATGTTACATGATTGGCGTGTTAGCGTGTCACTCCCACTGATCAGCGATTACTCCCTACGTTGCTCAGTTACCTGAGAGCGAGTGTCTTGTTCATGCAACCAACCTCGCTTCGCAACTTCAGGGCTGTTTCTCAATATGCGTTCTTCTCTGTACTTGTGTTCTTGTGTACTTGAGAAACGTCATCACTCTGAGTCCAAGTACTGTTCCAATTCAAAAGTCCGCATCTCAACAAGTACATGTAAAAAGGGTAGGGGGCAAAGATGGCGGACAAGACAAGCTGCCGTTTCTGAGCTCTCGCTCATGTGCCCCAAAGTTGTCATGGAAAATTGATTTTTAACCTACAAACAACGACGTAATTGTTTCAAGGAAAGACTACCACACCTCAGAGTGCTTCGGAAGTTAAAAACTGTACTTTTCTGACCACCATGCCGAACAGGAAATTTGAAACTAAGCTAGCAGCAGCCTCGGACCACGACTACTCGCAGATGGATTTGACAACCAACGGAGGTACCATGAGGCACTTGTCCAGGCCATAGAGAAGCTAACAGCTAAAATGGAGAACTTCGGTGAGCAGCTAAGAGAAAACTCTGTCATGGTGGCTAGCATCCCCAGGCTAGTGGAAATGAATGCAGCAGAAATCAAAGAGTGTAAAGTCAAGATAAAAGAAGTGGAAAAGGAGATGCCCCAACTCATCCAAGAAAATGAGGAACTGAAAGAAAAAGTGACAGAGATTGAGAGGTACAAAAGGCGCTGGAACCTTAAAATACATGGTCTAAAGGAGAAGGATGATGAACGCATTCGAGATATCATCATAGACATCCTGTCCAAGATTGCACCACAGTGGGCTGCGTCGATGGGAACCTTGGTCGACACCGTTCACTGTCTTGGAAGAAGAGAGGAGGGGAGGAGCCGTCAAGTCATCATACAATTTACCATGAGACACCACCGGGATGCCTTTTGGAAGCTGTCCAAAAACTCTAAGATCTGCAAAGACTTAGGGATTCACTTCAAACAAGATTTCTGCAAAGCTGACCGTGATGCTCGTGCTGCTGCGTGGCCGAAGATGGAGCAAGCCAGAGCTGCTGGGAAGAATGTCTACTACAGAGGACATGTATCAGTGGTGTTAGAGTTGCACTACATAAGATGCCTTAAAGAGTGCAGCATCTCACATACCTCATGCTCTCAGGTTCTTAAGAACCAGAAAATAGAGCCTCTATTTACAGATGTTCTGCCTCTGGTTTTTGTCTTTGATATATTCAATGCACTAGAAATTCTATCATCATATGCTGCAGTCTTATAAAAGGAAAAAGAAAAAAAAATGTTTAAAAAGGAAAAACTGAAGCACTTTAAGAAGCCCTCAGTTTGGCTGATGTGCATAATGAGAACAACACAAATCTCAGTATTATCTCAGGTTATCTCAGGTGATTTTGTTGGTGCCTTTTATATTGTATTGCACAATATTTATTTGGTTGTTGTTATTGTGCTCATCGCTTAAAAAAAAATTTAATGCCCTAGGTGAGGACCTTAGTTTGAAGTTCATGCAGGATATGATTAAACTGGCTACTAACTAATGTACTAGGTCAGTTAATCTTAATTTTATTATACATTACAATGTAAGTTAAAGAATTCATGATGCACTCTGAGTTCTTCTATTTGTTGATACTGCGAGAGGTAAATATTATACCTCAGTTTGCAGTTTACCTCATTTTACAATTTACCTTTCTCTATTATGTTATTGTTAAATTCATTTAACTTGTAGGTATTCAAAACAATCTGTTCCAAGTTTTAGTTAATTCAAGAATGTTAGATAGGGGCACTGTAACAGTTCTTATTTCTAAACCTAACATCTACAGCTCTCTTTTGATTTTATATTACTCTTTTTATGTCTTTTTCTAGTTCTAAGCTTTGTTTCTCTTAATGCTAGGGGTCTGAGAGATTCTATTAAAAGAAAATCAACCTTCCTTTTTTGCAAAAATGAAAAAGCACATTGTTTTCTTCTACAAGAAACACATTCAAATGACTTGGATGAAAAATTTTGGTCAAATCAATGGGGAGACAAAATCTATTTCAGTCACGGTACAAATAGATCAGCAGGTGTTGTCATACTCTTAAATAATTTTCCCGGCAAAACTCTATCCACAAAACGGGATTCTTTGGGTCACTGGATAATTTGTGTACTTGAAGTTGACTGCAAATTTCTGATCCTAGGTAATATTTATGGGTACAACAGCCTCAACCAAAACAAAAATATGTTTTATGAAGTAACAATGACAATAAGAGATTTATATCACAGGTACCCTACTGAAAACTTAATATTTGGAGGTGACTATAATATGGTGATGGACGAATGGCTTGATAGGTCTCCCAAATATCAAAATCACCATTATAATCCTGTTTTGCTTGAATTTTGTAGTGTGTTTAACCTGAAAGATATATGGCGGAACGATAATCCAAATTCCCAGATCTACACATGGTTCAAACCTGATGGCTCAGTCAAATCAAGAATTGACTTCTGGTTGGTGGCTGATAATGGGCCTGGATTACAATCAATCTCTACAATCTCCGCCGCATCTCTAACTGACCACTGCTTGATCAAACTTAATTTTGTATCCACAAACGCTTGTTTTAAAAAAGGTTATTGGAAATTTAATTCAGCTCTCCTAAATAACGAACTCTTCTGTCAAGAAATTATTGCAACAATTGATGATATAACTAAAGATTCTAACTTTAAATCTTATAAAGATAAATGGGAATACCTGAAGTATAAAATACACCAGATTTCAATTTCACATAGCAAATTAATAAACAGGAATAATAACAAAAAAGAGCTGGAAATAATTAAGGAAATAAACTACATCTGTAATAAACCCTTTTTAACTGACAATAACAAACAAAAACTTATACTTTTGCAATCTTCATTAGATAATATTTACATCTCTAAAACCAAAGGTGCATATATTAGATCAAGAGCAAAGTGGATAGAAGAGGGAGAAAGGAGCTCAGCATACTTTTGTAGATTGGAAAAAACTAGACAAGAGCGGAATTAATTAAAGCACTACTGATAGATAACCAAGAATGTACTGACCCTAAGTTGATTTCAAAGGAAATCTTCCAATTCTACAGTACACTGTACTCCTCCTCTTACTCATCCTCGGATGCTGATGTTTTCTTTGAGCATGTTAAAGAGTGGACCCCCAGAATTGATGAATGTTTTAAAAGCATTTGTGAGGCAGACATCAGTATGAGTGAAGTCGAAAAAGCTATGAAGAGCTTAGCTTTAGACAAATCTCCAGGATCAGATGGCTTAACTAGCAATTTTTATAGACATTTCTGGCAGTTTATTAAAGACCTTGTATTTAACATGTTAAACGAAATTTCTGAATCCCAAACTCTTCCAACTACTATGAAGCAAGGAATAATCACTCTCATCCCTAAACTGGGTAAAAATCCCAAACTAATTTACAATCTTAGACCCATAACCTTGCTCAATAATGATTATAAAATCTTAACTCACATTTATGCAAATATCCGACTAGTCCTCGACTTACTGGAATACAATCATTTAATTGAAGAAGAAGGTTTTATTTTATTTGTAGATCTTTTTAAAGCGTTCAATACAGTTGAGCATAATTTTATCTTTCGTGTTTTAGATCTGTTTGGTTTTGGAGAAAAATTTATCAGTATGGTTAAATTATTTTATAAAGATACTAATAGCACAATTTTATTACCACAAGGGACGTGCCCTAGATTCTCTATTAATAAAGGAATAAAGCAAGGATGTCCCATTTCTCCACTTTTATTTATCGCAGCAGCTCTCAATTCTCATAAAAAACACAGACTTTGAAAAGTTGACAGTGTTAGGAAAACAACTGGCAATTAGCCAACTGGCAGATGATACAACCATATTTATGAAGAACAGTGACCAAATTCCCAAAGTCCTCCGAAACAATCCAATTCTTTTCTAAGGCTTCTGGATTAAAACTAAACATTAATAAATGTGAATTGTTACTGTACCAATTCATGATTCTCCTCTAACAACAATTCATAATATCCCTCTCAAATCAACTGTTAAATATCTTGGTATACACATCACTAAAGACATTAACACTTTAGATAATCTCAACATTTGGGATACATTAGAAAAATGCAAATCACATTTGAATCTCTGGTCCCAAAGAGACATCTCTATTATTGGTAGAATTTTCCTCACCAAAATGGAATGTCTCTCAAGATTCATCTACCCGGCCTATTCACTGTCAATCTCCAAGAATGCAATAAAGTCTATAAACCAGGCTAACTTTAATTATATCTGGAAAAGGAAAACACACTACATTAAAAAAGGAAATATAATTAAAGGTTATGAGGAAGGAGGCCTTAAAGCCATCGATATAGAATGTATTAATGGCACTATTAAAATCACCTGGCTAAGATCATTTTTAAGAAATGAAAACAGCCTTTGGTTTCATATCCCAAATCAAATTTTCATGAAATTAGGTGGCATCAATCTGCTCCTTAGGAGTGATTATGATTTAAATAAGCTCCCCATCAAATTATCGGCCTATCATAGACAGGTATTACAGTACTGGAAATTGATTTACAAACATAACTATAGCCCTCATAACACCCCTATATGGAACTGCAGATACATTTTATTTAAAAATAAATCACTTTACAAGGATTGGTCAGAGAAAGGTATATGGTCTGTGATGCATTTATTAAACGATACAGGAAACCTTATTTCTTTTGAGGATTTTTGTTCAAAAATTAAATTTAAATAATAGATGTCAGTATAACATTCTTACCAAAGCAATCCCTCAATCTGTAATTATAATGTCTTATAACCTGTTACAAAGTAATGTAAACCCAACTCTCCCTTCACTTTTGATGAATGGACACAATATTACTAATCCAAATTTGACTAATATCACAATCAGACAAGCCTTTATTAAAGAATTATTTCCATTTTCCTCAAACAGGAATTCAATACGACATTTTTTCTCTAAAGAAGAAGCTTTGAAGCTAAGATCTAAATTTTTCAAATTTCCCATTTCACCAAAGGCGAAGGAAGTTCACTTTAAAATTGTCAATGATATATACCCCTCTACTGAATTCTTAAGACACCATTTTGGAATAGATCATAATAACTGTTAATTTTGTGATACACAAATTGAAACAACAGAACATTTATTCTATGAATGTATTTTTTCACATGCTTTCTGGGAATATTTGATTCACTGGTTTACCTGGTTTTGATTTACCGGTCTTCTAAATTTGTCAATTTCTCTACTCTCTCTAAAGAAAATGTTTTATTTGGTTTACCTATAAAAGATACGGTACATGAAATGGCCATTAACACAATTATTATCCTAGCTAAATTTTTTATACATAAAAACAAATTCAAGAAAACAAAACCTAATTTCTATGTTTTCCATAAGGAGCTATGTCAGTATTTCTCATCACTGAAATACATGAAGAAGAAATTTGCAATAAAACTGTACAATCTAGTAGAAGAACTCAATCTTAAAGAGAATCCCTAGCTTTATACCCATATTTATTTGATATATATTTTTTAAATTTATTTATTTATTTATTTTTGGTTTGTTTTTCTCTTCTTCTTATTTGTATATTTTCTTTACCCTACTTAATGTCTGTACTTTTGTTTTATTTTTTTTATACACTGTTAGATTCTCATGCTATATTGCTGTTCTATATTATCCATCTGAGGCTTGTCTGTTGCCCTGACAGCTTATTTTTCACTGTACTAAGCCACATCGTTTGTTTACATCTTTGTTAATAAAGGAAAAAGAACAAAAAAAAACAAGTACAATCAAATGCCCGGATGTGTTCTTGCCCCTCCCACTTTATCGACGATGCATCGGATGGTGACTTGTGCGGACTTGGGGCAACCACGTATCCCAGAATGCATTTTGTAGCAACGATGCCGGAGGAGAGGACTCACAACTATATGTTACAAGTTTCGAAATACTGCTGTTTTAGTAGTACGGAATGTGGTCGATTCATCACGATAGCGCATAGCTTAAAATTTGCTCCAAAGTTTTTGGAGATGTGTCATCCTGCTAACGTCATCAAGTACGCTGCTGTCCCAATTGCAGAATGACAGTCCTGCGTCCTCCTGTCCTGGAGAGACTGTACTCCCAAGTCGAACTTGCTAAGTCCAAACTGCCAAGTTCGTAAATCCGAACTTGGCGTACTTGGTATTGAGAAACGGCCCAGAGGCCTGTACCATAAAGCTTGATTAACCTAGCCGGGCTTCCTCTTACTTATTGGGCTTCACTTAACGAGACATCCGCCCTCCGGATTTTCGGTACCATAAAGCCGGCTATCAACTCACTAATTCAATTCAGGCTTGTCCAATCTAGATCTGTGCGCGCTCACATAAAAAGGGCAGAGTTTGCTGCATGCGACCAATCGCAAACATGGAAAAATCAGCCCGAGCCGCATATTTCACTACGGAGGAGCAAACAATAATAATTAATAAATACGAGGAATACAAATCAATAATCCAGGCAAAAACCAACACAGTTGCAGCTGCCAAACGGCGCAAGGATTGCTGGCAAAAAATCGCCGACTGTGTCAATGCGTAAGTTAGTGCCATTATGATATTACTTCCCCACTATGACTGCACTTGTATATCTGATTACAGTAACATTTGTGTGTTCCATAAATGTATGTGTGTATGAAATTTTTCGTTATGGCATGTGATTGTAGCCTTATTATTTCAGATGCAACCCGAGTGAAGCAAAGAGAACATGGGAGCAAATCAAACATAAGTATAAAAATATACTTCAAAGTGGTCAGTACGCTTACTATATCTTATACATGTAGCATATGTATATGTAGGCCTACATGTTGGAGGCTATATACAATACAATATACAACGGCAAACATCCCAGGGCTTAGTCTACATTATGCAAATTACACATCAACCTTGCTTACCTGCGATGTCATAAAAGCCCTCTTTGATGCATTGTGTGGGCAGGTGGCCGGGAAACACCACGAATGCATCGACAAGCTCAGTCAGGGCCCCCACGACTTCATGAATAGCTCTACATACTGTGTTTTTCCCGAGGTTTTCGGCATTGCCAACAGAATACATAAAAGTACCTATGAATCAATCCATGATTTACTTAAACAAATAATTGATTAATGGCATTTTATCTGTGGCTTGCTTGTAACCCATCCAACGAGGGATTTAAAGACATCATAATAATTACAAACATCACTAAGAAATATATTACCTGTGGCAAAAAACCTCAGTGCAATGCACACTGTCTGCGGGATTGTCAGCGCGTAGTTGCGGTGTGTTACATTACTGATGTAAGGCTCCAGCAGCTGACAGATGTATTGTAACCCCTCTCCCGAAAACCTGTACCTTTCGTACAGCGATTGTTCAGACAATTCGAACGGATTACAGCGATCTCTAAATATTCTCTCGCACCTGAGTGCTCTTCGCACAAGCTGTGCACCAAGATCCACCGGGTTCTCATAAAACAGACAGGCCATTTTCCAAGAGAACTGATTGGTCAGTAGGTGGGGCATTTATACCTGTTCTTATCCTGAACTTATCCTGCTCCGGAGCAGGTTAGGTGTTCAGCATAGGTTACCACAGCAACGTAGCCCGATAGAAAGTAAGCCACCTTTATGGTACCGAAAAGCCAGGGTTAAGCCTGAAGTTATCTCGCTAAGACGTAATCCAGCTTTATGGTACAGGCCTCAGGTTTCTTCCGACGAAAAAAAAAAATTATCGAGTGTTTTATCGAACGTATTTTTTATTGATATTGACGACGCGTCTATCGCAAGACATATCGCTATCGTTTTTATCGCCCAGCCCTATTTCTTTTACATCTTTTTCTGACATGGTCTACACGTCCGACCTTGATGTCCACATGACCTTTAGATTACATTTGAACAACACCTGAACAACCCAATTTCAACGTCCACAGGACATCGAGACAAGATGTCCTGATTACATCATAATCACGCCATCCATCCAAGCATTTAGTTTTGGTTCAAGAGCCTACCTTTTACCTTTCATCAAATTGGGTTAAACCTAAAAAAGTGTTATGCATAGAGGTTTTTATATAAAATCACAACTTGCTGCCTATCATTTTCTATCTCTTCATTTGAGGTTAAAAAAAAGGGGAGGGGTGGAATAAAAAATAAAAATTGGCCAATTCCAATATCACTTCTGTAATTATAATTTTGAAACTTTACAGCATCTAAAACCTGTCAGTTTAAGCTTGACATAATGCAGAAATAGCATATTGTAATTAAAATTGCCACTAAGGTTGTACAAAAAAAGCATTTTGTTGATTGTAGCACAGAATGATAAAATGAGAGAGATTTAAGCATATGGACTGTGTGAATACAGTTACATGGCTTTCCAAAATTTAGAACTTTCCTTCAAAGTGTTCTAGACTGCCATTCAGGAAAAAGGAGAACAAAGAATTCTCAGAAAACAATTTACACACACGACCAACTCTTTCCACAAACTGTTTACATTTATTTAAATCAACTTAACATTGATTTTTTTTTTTTTTTTTAAGTAATTTTTTGGGCACTTTTTGCCTTCATTTGATAGGACAGTTGAAGAGTAGACAGCAGAGAGTGAGGGGATGACACGCAGCATAGGGCCGCAGGCGGGATTCGAACAGCCTCAGTACATGGGGCAGACGCTCTACCAACTGAGCTAAACCTCCGCCCCAACATTGATTTTTTTAAAACTATTAACAGAAACATTTAAAACTGTTTAAGAGTACACTTAAAACTACTAACAGACTATCTAAATAAGTATTTCCATATATTTACGCAAACAACTTACAACTATAAAACTATTTAAACTATTGAACTTTTTACAATTTATTTAACATAAATTCTGGGACTAGGGATTATCCCGGCCTCCCCTCCTTGCTGGCGCATGTTTCAGATGGTCAGGAATGTGTTGTTTAATGGCCCCCTCAGTGGCGTCAGCCTGAGCCTTCATGACAGCATCTAGAGGAAAAGTAAAAACTGTCATCATTACAATCATTACAATACATTTGGCCAAATTTAAAGGATTAAAAGATTGACTGACATGAAATACTGAATGGTCTTACCTAACGCAGCCGTGTAGCACTTTGTTTTTTCAAAGGCCATCTTTTCTTGCTTTCCTTTAAGGTTAAACTTTGCCATCAAGCCATTGGTAAGGAGCCTAGAATTTAAGTGTATACATTTGATTTGATTTAACAAATATTTTCATATGAAAGCCCATGGTTATAATTATTCATAAGTATGCAGTGTCATAACTAAATCTCTGACGTTTATAACAAACCAAACCGTTTGAAAATCGGTAGAAAATTGAGCAAGTTATAGTTATTCAAAAAGTGTATGTACCATTACAACACAAAACAAAAGTACCAACCAAAAACTCCTAACAGAAAATCACCTTCAATAGGGAAAAAGCCAGGACCAAAGTACAACAAAAAGTGACAGAGTACAAAACTAAAGAACTCGAGAAAACTGTCTCTGAAGATAAACTTGTTACGAGGGGCAGATGATCTCAGGCAGCGCAACACATGCAAGAAGCAGAGAGAATAATCCGGCACTAGAGACTACGAGAGGGTGGTTTATGAAGCCGGATGATTAGGCAGAATGAGCTGCAGGTGTGCCTGGAGAACCAGCGCTCCAGGAGATCACCCCGCCCCTTAACACTCGCACTACAGGAGAGGGAGAGAGAAAAGTGGGAGCAAAACCAAAAACACAACAGAAAACAGGACCACAACAGTTCAACTTCATTAGCCAGCAGCGCAGGTCATCTAGCCTTTACCATAGACATATACACGTAGACGCCGCATTGAGCGCTGGAGTCCTACGTCAACGTTGCCGCCATATTGAATGTGGCAAGAGCGAGCAGAGAAGCGAGCTGCATTCTTGTGCAGCGTGGAATTGTACCAACAGGTTTACACTCCAACTCAATCGCAAGGGATTACCTTTAACAGGTAAGAATAAAAAAAAAACGTTTGATTGTACTGTATGCGGCCGTTATAACACAACTTTACGTACAGAATATGCAGACTTTGTGGTTATAACATGAAGTCCCACATATAAATACTGTGGATTCCAGTGTGAAACCAGCCTCTGAACAACAAAGTCTTTCCTGAATAAAGTGGCCCGAAGTAACTATGCTGATTGTTGTTAGTTGGTTAACTTTTCATATACTCTGTAGGTTTCCCAAAAATAAAGAGCTCAGTCGGAAACAGCTGTCAGGTGGGACGGGTTTTCTGCTAGTCAGTCATCCATGCTCTGCAGTGTACACTTCAGACCAGAGGATTTTGACAGGACAGATCAGACAGTCGGGATCAGAAACAGAGCTTTTCCTTCTGTCTTCAATTTCCCAGCTCATCTCCACAGGGTAGGTGTGTAGGCTGTAAGGATTAGATCATTCAGAGTCACACTATGCTAACAATGTTTTCCCTTTCTGAATGTGAAGGAGTCAGTGATGTATTTAGTTTTACACTGTGAGACCATTTCTATATTTCATCCTTCACTTTAGCCCTTGGCTACCAGGACGTCCCAGACCTCAAAGAAGGCACAGGAGACCTTGTCACCGTACTGTTCCCAGCTTGTCCAGGAGACCGAACCCCTGCCTGTGCCCAGTGTTGTGAGTAATAAGTGCTAGCTATGCTTCAAACAGCTGCAAGCTGGTTATATTCAAACTTCTTGTCACTTCCCTGTGCCCTTACAACACCTACTACTCTCTGTCACTCTTTCAGGCAGACTCACATACACATATGCACATACATTGAAACATGCCAGTATTGAATATGCAATTGAACCTTCACACACACACAAACATGTGTGCAATCACACACACACACGCACATGCTGCTGGCAGTACAATTGAGCAGAGCTAAAACTAAGAACAACAGCACGCTGTACTAGTAAAGATGTTACGGACTGTCACTGAGTGATGTAATTATGTACCATTTTCATCCTTGTTTGTACTAGGACCACTCCTATGCTCTGCCTTCATCATATGATGATCTGAGAGTCAGACTCAGGGAAGCCGTGAATAGGGTGGAGAGTCTGGAAAAAGAGGAGTAATGCAAACTGCTTTTGAGTTTTCTCCAGCAGTAGAAGAAACGGAAGAGCTTCCATCCCTTTTTGTGAACATTCCTGCCTTAGTGTGCAACCATCATGACCTGCCGACCCGCTTTGGTGGTCTTGTGGATAATGCATTTGTGTGCATTTCAGGGTTTGTTGTGTGCCGTGGTAGCTTGGGAACTGATGTGTTATCCGCATCATTTGATCAGAGCTACCATCCCTTCTAAGGGCACAGTAAAGGTGGTCAGATCAGCTGAGCAGTTTATTCGCCAGTCAATTCCAGGGCAAGCTGTCAAATTGGCCTTGATCAGTCACTTTGTCCGGGCTGAGCTTGGTTCTGAGGATGTGTTTTTTCTGGGGAGGCACATTCAAGATACACAGTTTGGGATTGATAACCACCATTTTGCGCTGATGTCATTAGTCGTGTCTGTTTTCCATAAACTAAGGCCGCACCACATTGCCAAAATGAACACTCTTCAGTTGCAGAAAGGCAACACACGGAAAAAGCTTTGCAAGATCATTCTTTTCCAAGGCTTTTAGTTTACACACACACACATGCAGTACACACACAGAGACTAGTTGTATAAATGTACAGATTGATAGATATATGTATGTATATACAGTACAGGCCAAAAGTTTGGGCACACCTTCTCATTCAATGCGTTTTCTTCATTTTCACTACTATTTACATTGTAGATTCTTACTGAAGGCATCAAAACTATGAATGAACACATGTGGAGTTATGTACTTAACAAAAAAAGGTGAAATAACTGAAAACATGTTTTATATTCTAGTTTCTTCAAAATAGCCACCCTTTGCTCTGATTACTGCTTTGCACACTCTTGGCATTCTCTCGATGAGCTTCAAGAGGTAGTCACCTGAAATGATTTTCCAACAGTCTGAAGGAGTTCCCAGAGGTGTTTAGCACTTATTGGCCCCTTTGCCTTCACTCTGCGGTCCAGCTCACCCCAAACCATCTCGACTGGGTTCAGGTCCGGTGACTGTGGAGGCCAGGTCATCTGCCACAGCACTCCATCACTCTCCTTCTTGGTCAAATAGCCCTTACACAGCCTGGAGGTGTGTTTGGGGTCATTGTCCTGTTGAAAAATAAATGATCGTCCAACTAAACGCAAACCGGATGGGATGGCATGTCGCTGCAGGATGCTGTGGTAGTCATGCTGGTTCAGTGTGCCTTCAATTTTGAATAAATCCCCAACAGTGTCACCAGCAAAACACCCCCACACCATCACACCTCCTCCTCCATGCTTCACAGTGGGACCAGGCATGTGGAATCCATCCGTTCACCTTTTCTGCGTCTCACAAAGACACGGCGGTTGGAACCAAAGATCTCAAATTTGGACTCATCAGACCAAAGCACAGATTTCCACTGGTCTAATGTCCATTCCTTGTGTTTCTTGGCCCAAACAAATCTCTTCTGCTTGTTGCCTATCCTTAGCAGTGGTTTCCTAGCAGCTATTTGACCATGAAGGCCTGATTCGTGCAGTCTCCTCTTAACAGTTGTTCTAGAGATGGGTTTGCTGCTAGAAATCTGTGTGGTATTCATCTGGTCTCTGATCTGAGCAGCTGTTAACTTGCGATTTCGAAGGCTGGTGACTCGGATAAACTTATCCTCAGAAGCAGAGGTGACTCTTGGTCTTCCTTTCCTGGGTCAGTCCTCATGTGTGCCAGTTTCGTTGTAGTGCTTGATGGTTTTTGTGACTCCACTTGGGGACACATTTAAAGTTTTTGCAATTTTCCGGACTGACTGACCTTTATTTCTTAAAGTAATGATGGCCACTCATTTTTCTTTAGTTAGCTGATTGGTTCTTGCCGTAATATGAATTTTAACAGTTGTCCAATAGGGCTGTCGGCTGTGTATTAACCTGACTTCTGCACAACACAACTGATGGTCCCAACCCCATTGATAAAGCAAGAAATTCCACTAATTAACCCTGATAAGGGCTGCACGGTGGAGCAGCAGGTAGTGTGCGTGCCTCACAGCAAGAAGGTCGCAGGTTCGATTCCCGGGTCGGGTTTCTGTGTGAAGTTTGCATGTTCTTCCCGTGCATGTGTGGGTTCTCTCCGGGTACTCCGGCTTCCTCCCACAGACCAAAAACATGCTCATTAGGTTGATTGGTGACTCTAAATCGCCCCTAGGTGTGAGTGTGAGTGTGAATGATTGTGTGTATGTGCCCTGCGAGATAGGCTCCGGCTCCCCCGTGACCCCGAAAGGGATCAGTGGCCTAGAAAATGGATGGATGGATAACCCTGATAAGGCACACCTGTGAAGTGAAAACCATTTCAGGTGACTACCTCTTGAAGCTCATCAAGAGAATGCCAGGAGTGTGCAAAGCAGTAATCAGAGCAAAAGGTGGCTATTTTGAAGAAACTAGAATATAAAACATGTTTTCAGTTATTTTACCTTTTTTTGTTAAGTACATAATTCCACATGTGTTCATTCATAGTTTTAATGCCTTCAGTAAGAATCTACAATGTAAATAGTCATGAAAATAAAGAAAACACATTGAATGAGAGGGTGTGTCCAAACTTTTGGCCTGTACTGTATGTTCATCAATGCCACCCCTGTACAGATATATGTATAGAGATATGTATGTATATATGTTCAACAATGCCACCCCTGTACAGATGTATGCATAGATATATGTATGTATATATGTTCAGCAATCATTGAATATGAAAATGATTAATCAAAATCAGTGAAATGTTTGTGCTCTTTATTCAGAAAACACGTCACATCTAAAATTCAGGATCTGGTTATTATAAACAGATGTTTAATATTTCAATATTTATCATCACAATAACAGTGTTGCATACATTGATAGCTGTAACAACTTATAAAACATACCCTGGTTTGGTACTTTTGTACTCTAACGAAAAAATGTCTGTAGGAATCCTATAAGATCTCTTTAGTATGTATAATCAAGGTTTAAGGTCCATAATAGTTATTTAATACCTCTATGGTGTTCTATGGTACTGCTACCATCCCTGTATAATACTTCTAACTATTATGGGCTGCACGGTGGCACAGCAGGTAGTGCGCGTGCCTCACAGAAAGAAGGTCGCAGGTTCGATTCCCAGGTCGGGCCTTTCTGTGTGAAGTTTGCATGTTCTTCCCATGCATGCGTGGGTTCTCTCCGGGCATTCTGGCTTCCTCCCACAGACCAAAAACATGCTCATTAGGTTGTTTGGTGACTCTAAATTGCCCCTAGGTGTGAGTGTGAGTGTGAATGGTTGTGTGTATGTGCCCTGCGATCGGCTGGCGACCGGTCCGGGGTGTACCCCGCCTCTCGCCCGTTGACAGCCGAGATAGGCTCCGGTCCCCGCGACCCCGAAAGGGATAAGCGGCATAGAAAATGGATGGATGGATTATAACTATTATCACATCACATTAAAAGTTACATGTAATGTTTTTTATGCCTATTTGTTTCCCAAATATATTAGTGTGTGTGTGAATGGGTGAATACAAGGCATCACGTTAAATCAGTTTGTAGAAACGCGCTTGATGAAGTTCGGTCCATTTCCTTGCATTAGTTTATGGAGCAGGGGCCTCATTTATAAAACATTGTGTAGAATCCATACAAAAAGTGTGCGTACACCCAAAAGCTGAAAATGGTATATGCCAAAAAATATTTGGATTTATAAAACCGTGCATACTCACACCTGCACGCAATTTTCCCTTTATCCCTAAATCACACTCCACCTGGAAGATTGGATTGACCTCACATCCTGCCCCCAACACACCCACATTTTACCATGAATGGTCAATGCAAAGCACCTCATGAATGTCTTTGCATATAAATCACTGCTGTCAATAGATTAAAATATTTAATCGTGATTAATCGCATAAATGTCATAGTTAACTCGCGATTAATCGCACATTTTTATCTATTCTGAATGTCCCATTAATTATCATTTTAATACTAATAAATAATTGTTAACATGGAAAAGTGGATAGGCTTGCTTTGTGCAAATGTTTTTTATTGAAAACAATGTGTAGTGTTATATTTCACACTAACATTCTCACTTTGAGCAGTCATTCACATTTGAATGAATCAAATCAATCAGTCAATTTTAACACACTGTCAATAAACAGATGACAAAAAATAAATGCTTGGTTACAAAAAAGCCCCTTCAACAACCCTTTCTAAGGGATCAAAACAGGGTGATATAAGATAAAGTTACAAAGTTCTCATCATTGTAAACTAGGACTCAGCCTATAGTGCAGTTAAACCATGGCGTAAACTTTCCTTTCTTAAGTTTCCTCTGAACATACAAGCAGTCAGACTATGATGCTCTTCTATTTATTCACCAGAGGCTTATCAACGCAGCCTCTTATTTCTCTCCAGAAAGAATGAACATTACTTGGCTATGGCTGCAGTAAGCTTGTTTTTAGTTGCGGTATTCATATGTCTCTGTCCAAACTTTGATCTTGTCAGTCGACCCATCTGGCAACTTTTTGAAACTAAACTTTCTATTCAGAATCTTGTTCGCATCCATTTTGGCGTTTCGCGCTTGACATCCGCCTACACTTTCACAGTTAGCAAGCAGGCAAGACCAAAACATGCGTGGGGCGTGCCCATTGTTTTGTTTCTGGTTTACAATTGGACCCTGTAGTTTTTGTAACGTTACTAGCAGTGGCCACAGCTTATAAAAAACTACAAGTTCACTAGGTCACAAAGAACGTTAATTGCGCGATTAAAAAAAATGACGCCGTTAAAATTGATTTGCGTTAACTCCTTAATAACGCGTTATTTTTGACAACACTAATATAAATATGCCTGCTGATTAATGGCATTTTACGTTCGATCATGGCAGAGAAAAGAAAATGAAATTTTACTGAAATTGAGGTGTTTGTGGGTGAGGTGGAGGCCAGAAAGGATATTTTGTTTGGTGGTCACAGTAGTGACGTCACGAATAAAATGGAAAAAAAAAAAAAGAGTGGCAGCACATCATCACCACAGTGAATAGTTCCAGTGCCACAGAGTGATCTGTGGCAGAAATTAAAAAGAAAGTACAGTTTTATCTGTTTATTAAAGTAAATATTTTAACAGACTTGTGAAAAGGTAGTTGACTTCTTTGTGTCCCCAGTCACTGTGTAGTTGAAAGCGGTGGGTGACGAGGAGGTTCCGGGCACAGCGTGTCCTGGCATCGTGGCTGAAGGCCTGGCTGTCCCCAGCACCAGTGCGTCCCAACCGCATGGCGCACCTAGAAGTGGCCGGGTCCTTACAGACGCTGTCCTTCAAACACAAAGGGACACCATCAGTGCCATTAATGAAGTCCGTGTCCAAAGTCCTCAACATGTGTGAGGTCATGTCTGACATTGCCAGCTCCATTAAAGATCTTGTTAAAGAATGAAACATACTTGCCTTCTTATCTAAAACGCCACATGACACCT
This sequence comes from Chaetodon trifascialis, assembly GCF_039877785.1. Classification (NCBI taxonomy): domain Eukaryota; kingdom Metazoa; phylum Chordata; class Actinopteri; order Chaetodontiformes; family Chaetodontidae; genus Chaetodon; species Chaetodon trifascialis. The sequence goes on from NC_092070.1 coordinate 1,872,929, forward strand.
TCACGGAGCCTTGCTTCCTCATGTCGGGGAGGTGGTTGTGGATCGAGGTCCTCGTGGTGTGGGGGAGGGAGGCCATGCGGGAGGGGAACAGCATTCCCCAGTGCCACATTGTGCAAAACTCCACAAGCCATTATTATTTTACACACCTTTGTAGGGTGATAAAGCAGTCTGCCCCCCGAGGCATCCAAACACCTCCACCGACCTTTGAGGAGGCCGATGGCTCTCTCCACAATGGAACGCGTGCAAGACTGTGCCACATTGAAGCGCACCTCCTCTGCACTCTGGGGGTTGGTGAAGGGGGTGAGGAGCCAGCACTTTAGGGGGTAGCCACTGTCACCTGCAAGGTATAACAGAAGAGTAATTATAAATCAGGCTTTAATGGGTAGACTCTATACAATGGTGTTTATGTACTTACCCAGGAGCCAGTCATCACGCGCAGCGTCTGCCTGCAGCCTGCTCCCTACACCACTGTGCGTCAGGATGAATGAGTCATGTGTTGATCCAGGCCACTGTGCCACTACATTCATCAAGATCATGTCCGAGGTACAAATAATTTGTACATTGAGTGAATGCACATTTTTTCAGTTCACATAAGTAAATTAATTTTCACTCTGAGCCCTTATAGCAATGTGAGTGCAGTCAATTGTACCGATTACATTTGGGAAACCGGACATTGCTGCAAATTGCCTTTTAATGTTGGCCTGGTCATTTTTATAATGGCATCCAAAACGGCTGGCATTATGGCGCTGAGGGATGGCTGCAATATCCCAGACCTAAGGACATAATTTAACTGAATTATATCATACCCAAAAGGAGCTTTAGACAGACAATGTAACATTATATAATATTAATCATATCAAACACTTACCTGTCGGCTAATTCCCACTGAAAGGAGCCAGTCACCAGGAACCCCAGAGTGGTCAGCACCTGGATATGCACCGGGATGGCGCGGTTCCGGCAGGTGGGTCTATCTAACACTGGGCCCAGTTCAGCACATAGAAGATGAGCTCACCATTCTAGGGAATCTAAATCGGCTTATTAGCCAGTCGTCATCATAGGCCAGGAAATCTCCGTGGTCCCTAAAACTTCTCTCCATCCTGATCCTACCATTTGCGTGATCTTCCAGCAGTGCCAGCGCATCCATTGTGCAGCATTACACACAAGTGTCACCACACTATTTATATGCTTACTCAGTAAATTGAATAATTGTTACACACCTTGTCACAATTAATACTAATCCATCAGTGCCATCCACCGCTCTGTATCATTTGAAGATGGAAGTATGATATATGAACATTGTGCATACAGTAGTAGGCCTAACAGCTCACTAAAGGAACACATCTATAACAGTGCAGACTTGGGTGTTTATGATTACGCACATGTTCACGCTAAGTTTATTTTTATAAATCACAACCTTTGCATAGGAAGTTGTGTACGCAACTTTCAAGCCCCGTTTTGTGCGTAAGCAAGGTTTATAAATGAGGCCCCTGATCTGCCACATCCAATATGGCAGACACGCTGACATATGCAGCATCGGCCCAACCAGCTCAATGCGGCGTCTACGTGTATATGTCTATGGCCTTTACTATGTATATCTATGGTTAACATACTCAAAGTTGATTGAACTAACTCAGATCAGCTGTTCTGGAACCAGATGCTCAGAGTTTCCCATCTCAGAGTAAGCCTACGTTTACATGTAGCAGGGTATTTTGGAAAACAGATATTTTGGCCCCTCCGTTTTCAAAAATAACATCGTGCACACAACATTGTTTTCAAAAATGTTGTCGTTTACTTGCACCCGGATAAATACGCCATCGAGCGTCATCTTAACTATGCCAAACCTATGGGCGAGAGTGTAAACATAGGTCGTTCACATGAAGTTAAGTAATTTCAGTCGCATGTTGTGACGTTTCAGAACCTAAAACACCATTTAACCCATAGACATAATATACGTAGACGCCTCATAGAATGACGCTGCCTATTGGAGCTGACGTATCAGCGCGGCCGCCATCTTGGATGGGTCCCCCATGCGCCCCCAGTGCATTTATTTCTATGGAGGAAGATGTATGCCCAACTACAATAATTCAAACTCCCAATTTTCACACGGTTTGGTTTGTTACAAACGGCAGAGATGTAGTTCTGATACAGGATGCCGTCACACATTAAAAACTGCTTACATGCTGAAATACTTTGTCTTTTTTAAAGAGCATAATACAGACTTATGGTATGGCATATTAATAAATGTATAAATGAATTAATTTTATATTTTAATAAAAAAAACTGTTTGATTGTTCATTTGAATTTATTCTCTCTCTCTCTCTCTCTCTCTCTCTCTCTCTCTCTCTCTCTCTCTCTCTCTCTCTCTCACACTCACACACACACACACACACACACACACACACACACACAAACAAAAAAAACCCCCAGACATCTCATATAACCTGTTGACATGCGTATTAAACTTTGAGTAAGTTTTTTACTCAGTTGTGTTGGAATGAAACTTCACCAAAACAAACAAAGTGAGGAAGGTTTTTTCTTTTTGGCCAACTCATTATGTGTGTCGGCCCACAGTCCACTGCTGCTTTCAAACACACACGTACATAAACACACACAACTTCTGGCCTGACATGTCTAAATTTAAACAACTGTTCACAGGCTTTAGGATGACGAAGATTCCACAATAGCCTGGACTGAAACTGCTGACGTTTGTGATATACACTGATTTTAACGCATATACATACATACATACATATATGAAGCTCCCATATATACCTGCTTAGTACATTTTTTTCTTTCCTTTTTTTTTTTTAAAGGCCTGGAAAAGTAAGCTTTAAAATTCCGGATCATTCCAGCGTCTTACACTACCCTGTTAAGCTTGCAACTGGGGCTGGGGAGCTAAAACCCTTGAAAAAGAACTGTTTTGCACAGCTTCTTGCATGTGCTGGCACTCTGTAACTCCAGGGTAGTTAATTTTGCGATGTGGTGCAGCCTTACTTTGTGAAATACAGAGACAACAAATGACACAAGCATGAAATGATGGTTCTCAATTCCAAATTGGGTTTCTGCAATGTGCTCCCCGCATAAAAACACATCTTCTGAACCAATCTCAGCCCGAATGAAATGGTTGACAAAGGACACACTGACACCTTGTACTGTTGAGTTTTGGCGAATCACACGCTCTGCTGCTCTGACCACCTTCACTGTTCCCTCTGAGGGGATCATCAGCCCACCATTGTTTTTAAGTTGAAGCAGGTGGTAGCTCTGGTCAAAGGATGAGGGTACAGCAGCTGTGACAAGGCTTGCACGGCACACCTCACATGACAGTTTTTTCAGAATTTTTCTGACAACAAACCCTGAAATGTAGACCAGGGCATTTCTACAAGACCACCAAAGCGGGTGGGCAGGTAACTGTGGTCACATATGACTGCAGAAATGTTTGCAAATGGGGACGGGAGCTCTTCCTCTGCCATTAAAGCAGAGTGCATGTCTGCAGCTGATAGGGACACAGTCTCATCTTGTGCTGCCACGTTGCCTGACCCACTTGGTGAGACACCACAACGGACCATCAGATGGCAGAAAATACCCTGGAACTGCCCTGCAGTGGGATTGTTATTCCAGCCTCCTATAAAAATAAAAACATTTAAAGACTTAGATTACAGAAATGTTTAATGAGGACAGTCAGAGTTATAAAAGATATATCTTCTGAGGGTAAGCTGGGAAACTGTATAACCATTTTTCCCCACAGGTAGGCTCTAAAAGGTAAGTAAGGTAATAATTGTATAACCATGTTTTTTTTTCACAGGTAGGCTATTCAATTCAATTCAATTTTATTTGTATAGCGCCAAATCACAACAGAAGTTGTCTCAGGACACTTTCCATATAGAGCTGGTACAGACCAAGCTCTTTTATCTACAAAGAAACCAACAATTCCCCCATGAGCAAGCACTTGGCGACAGTGGCGAGGAAAAACCTCCTTTTAACAGGCAGAAACCTCGAGCAGAACCAGACTCTGGGTGGGCGGCCATCTGCCTCGACCAGTTGGGTGAGAGAGGAAGAGCAAGGTAATAACTGTATAACCATGTTTTTTCCACAGGTAGGCTATAAAAGGTAATTAAGGTAATAACTGTATAACCATGTGTTTTTTTCCACAGGTAGGCTATAGAAGGTAAGTAAGATAATAACTGTATAACCATGTTTCTTCCACAGATACAGAGAACAGAACCATACCGTAAACTAGGGATGTATAGGTATAAAAAAAAAATCTCTTCTTGAATTTGCCCACCCAGATGGGTGATAGCCAAATACTGTTAGTTATGATGACATAATATTATAAATGGTCAAACAACCAAAATTATTGTTCAATCTTACATGTGAAAGGTAATCCCACGTGATCTGCTTTCAATACTCCGCCGGTTATTGCAACCATACACTGAAAAAAATGATTTTGTGGTGTAGTAATATTTATTAGGTTAACTGTCACAGTTTTTACTTTCTAATTGTAAGTATCATTGAGAACTGGAACTATTCAAGTAAAAACTACATATGCCATTCATGTAATAAATAAACTGTGTGGGAAGAGTAAGTTTTACCATGTATTTTCACATAATATTCAAAGGTTTCATATCATTGCACATGAACATAGAAATACTAAGTTTTACTCATGTTGTGGATGCGCCTTGTGACGCGCATACAAGACGCATGCGCTTCGTTTCCCGCCAAAGCACAAGAGTACGACGACGGCAGTCAGTTTTAATGGAGGCAAGATCATCTTAAAGGTAAGTCATTCAGGGTTTTTCTTGCATATGTAAGGGTTCGCGGCTTGAACACTGTACCATTAGCGCGATTTAGCGCATTTGGCGTTTGTTAAGGTCCAGCGCGACCTGTTCATCCGCCGGTGTTTGTACGTTCGCCCGCCCGCGTCAATTCAGCAAAAGCTAAGGTATGGCAAGGTTACTAGTCACATGACTTAACTACGGTATTATGCGCATTATACTCAGCGCGCCCAGCAAATAATCATCACAAAAGTCTGCTGTGTAGCTTATGAAAAATGTAACTTTTTCAAATGCAGTCTCACTCACATCCCGCTACACAAACACACACGTACACGTACGTGTTCATCAGTTCAGTCAAATGCGTCTTAATGCATCCATTTTCAGCACCATGGATAGCGGGAGGTTATAGAGCAGTAATAGCCTTTCTGACATACGCAATTCCGCTTATTCTGTTCACTTCATTAACTATTATTACAACAATATCACATGAACATACAGGTAAACGTAAAGCTGTTAAAGTCCAAATGCAAAGAGGAGAGAGAAGAGAGAGGAGAGGGAGGGAGGGAGAAGAGAGAAAGCACAAACAGATTTAGCGGTTTGTGTGATATATCTTACCTTAAGTTGAACTTGCATAATTAATCCACCAGTGGATAACGCCGAGGCCTCACACTGGCAAAGTCATTTACAAGTTCATCTGGGTCCAGTGACTTCACGAGGGCAGGCTCAACAGCCATCAACATCAGGTGCGTCATTCTGTCATCCCCCATAGTGGTCCTCAAGTATGTTTTCACTCGTTTTAAAACGGAGAAAAATCTCTCGCTTGATGCAGTGGAAACCGGTATTGTTGCTGCAATCTGAAATAGTTTGATCACCTCTGAAAAGGCAACAGACATGGTGTTGAGTCGTATCAGAGCCAACATGATGGTTTTCTCCTCCTCCACATCCTTCATCTCAAGTTCAAGGAAGGCTTTTGCTGTGTGACACTGGGAACTGAGAAGGGTGGTGTCGATCAGTTTGTCATACAGTTGTGCAAACTGTTCCATTTTAACTACATCCATGAAATGGGGAGATGAACAATCAAATGCCTTTTTCTTGTTCGTCTCCTGTTTTTCTCTGCCCACTGGACGATCCAACAATAAAGCCTGACAAGGCTTTGGACACACTCCGTGCTCTTGGTGGTCGCAGGGGGACAGTGTCACTGCTTCTTTTCTGCTTCCTTTTCATTTTAGCGTAATTAGTTAGCTTAGCAAAGAAAGCCGCGATAACTTTGACCCCGCTTTAACAGCTATTGTCTGGGAGATACCACATTTCAAGAGATGGAGGGGGATACGTTATGATAATGATAAGACCTGATAATACCCAGAGTCTGAGAAATTGATTTTGTTGATCTGTAGAAGATGAGAAGATGTAGTTAATATGTATGTATTAAATAATAGAGGTTTCAATACAAATTGACACAGAGTAATAAATTTATTATTTTTTTAAATGAACATTTTCATTAGCCCCTGGAGCCAAGGTGTGGCAGCTGCCATACCTTGCCATACCCAATTGACGCTAGCTAACCAGCTAACCTCTTTTATATCTCTTTTATATCTTTGGATATGAAGTCTCATTGTTCTCTATTCTGAGTCTGTTTACCCTGTTTAGTAGGTCCAGCGCGACCTGTCCATGCGCTGGTGTTTGTGTGTGTCTGATTCCAGTTATTATAAATAAGGTAAAGAGGAAGCTATCATTTTTGTTATTTTCCAGTGTACTGTTGGCTTGCCACAAATTTAAAATCTGACTGAGACAGTCTGTGAATCTGTAGAGCAAACAGGACAGGAAAGATATTCATTCCAAGTGCGATTTTCGCGGTGGCAGGAAGGGTGTGTGTGTGTGTGTGTGTGTGTGTGTGTGTGTGTGTGTGTGTGTGTGTGTGTGTGTGTGAGCGAGCGTGCGCTGTTTCTGTAACCCTCGCCCCTCCCTCTCCTGCTCAGCGCACGCACACAGAAGCCACCACCATATGACCACTTACGTGCAGCTTGAACAGAAAAAAAAGTTGAGAAAAAAAAGCGGCTCTCGCTGCAGCTTCCAGGCAGTAGTCGGCTCTGGTCGTTCGCTTCAAATAGCTGCTCTAAGAGCCGTTTCATTCGCGACCGACACATCACTAATACCTCTACCTGTTCCACTGTTATAAAAAATAGCAAAGCAGCATGGTTGGCGTTATCCTGGTAATTCCTCTGCATGAGAAATACAAGGTGTGGCGTGTGAACAGGTTGAAATGCTTGAGACTTGAGAGCTCTGATTAGCGTTAAGTATTTGAAATTAAGATTCATTTGTGGGAATTTGAAAAAAAATAAAATAAAAAATCTATCCAAAAACATTTGGTGTGATAATTTGCTTCCACATGCTTCCTAAGGACCATCACCTTATTTGGAGGCCTTTAATTCTAATTCCCTGGTTTATATTTTGCTTATAATTTGATATGAAGCCTCATTGTTCTCTAATCTGATTCCATTAACACTGTTTAAATTTTGATTCTGCATTATTCTTGATACATATGACACAGCTCTCTCTCAACGACATGAATCTAGGCCAGCAATGCTCTAGTGCTTTTTTGAGACGAGGAACAGAATCACAGCAGCAAAAATGCAGGATTTTATACTGATATGAAAATCTGGTTCAGATGAGGTTTAATTTATTTCTGAGTCCGAAAAGATGAAAAGATCTTGTAAAACATATGTGGATTCAAGGCTGACACACGAAAAGACCTGTTGAAACACTACAGGCTAAGACATGGAATGGTTAGCCGTGGCCAGACAGTGCCTTGCACTATATATTCAACCTTCGCTTCGCACAGACATAGGAAACATTCTCCACATGACCTTGAAGACTTCAAAGATGAAGTATTGAAAAAATACTCAGATCCAGATCCATTGTTTGACACTGAGGAGGAGTATCCACAACCTTTGATTGAGGAAGACAACGATCTATCTAGGATCATAAAGGAGAGGTTTGGCAGCCTTTTTCTTAAGTTAGAGAGCACCTTTAATGTTTCAAACAAGTGCATTGATGAAATTGTTACTGAACTTCAATTCATATCATGCACAGCATCAGTTCCTGTTATAAGAGAGATGATTGAGTCTACTCTAAGAACCCATAGCTGTGAGTTGGACACAGCTGTAATCTCTGACTTGGTTAAAATTCTCAGTGAGGCACACCCAATAAGCTCAGCTTTGGCAAGCGATGGTCCCTTTTCAACATCCTACAAGAGAAGAGAGTTCATGAAGGAACGTTTTTCAGTTGTTGAACCAAAAGAGTATATACTCTAAAAATATGGCAAAACATTCCAGTATGTGCCAATATTGCAATCTCTATCACAGGTTCTGAACAACAAACGCAATCAAGAAAAACTATTGGATACTGCTAGAAATTCGGCAACAGCCTTACAGTACCAATTTTTTCATGATGGATCCAACTTACAGAGGAATGATTTTTTCTCTGAAGACGACAGACTTAGCCTTATCCTGTACGTTGATGACTTTGAGGTGTGCAATCCTTTGGGATTTTCAAGGACAAAAAACAAAGTCACAGCTGTGTATTGGATCTTGGGAAATATTCCAGCACAGTCTCAATAAGCATTAACATCCATTAATTTAGCCATTTTGTGTAAGGCAGTGGACACCAAGACATTTGGATACCAGAAAGTGTTACTAACGGACCTGAGGACTTTAGAAAGAGATGGCTTATTTGTTCCAGGTCTGGGAAAAGTTGTCAATGGAACTGTTATGTGTGTGGTAGCAGACAACCTAGGAGCTCACTCAGTTTCAGGCTTTGTTGAAAACTTTTCAGGTTGTTATGCTTGCCGTTTTTGTCTTGCTGAGCGGTCTGAGTATCAGTCAAGAGAGGTGAGATCTGTTTTTTTTCAACGGAGAACTGAGGAGCAACATGCAGTACATGTTCAGACTGCTTTGTCCAGTCTGGATAATTCCCCGTGCTATGGTGTGAAAAACCAGTGTGCACTGTCTGAGAAGCTTGAGCACTTTCATGTTACATCTGGGTACCCTCCAGATGTTTTACATGACCTTCTTGAAGGCATCATTCCATTGGAATTGGCTTTGTCTTTTGATGTCCTCATCAAGAAGAAATATTTTTCTCTCACTGAACTAAATGATGCCATCCATCAGTTCCCTTACAAGTGGAGCAATAAGACAAATTGCCCTCATCTTGTCCCTGGCAACTTTTAAAACCGTAAATCGGTGGGAGGCAATGCTCATGAAAATTGGTGCCTGCTACGTCTGCTGCCTCTGATGATAGGTTTGAAAGTACCTGAAGATGAGCCTGTGTGGCAGATGCTAATGACTTTGAAAAGCATCTTGGAGCTTGTTATGTCACCAAGTCATACAGAGGAAAGCATTTGCTATCTTGACAGTTTAATATCTGAAAATCACAGCAGACTTCTTGAAGCTTTTCCTCAACAGAAGCTCATCCCTAAGCACTATTTTCTTGAGCACTATCCCCAGCTTATCCGAGAATTTGGTCCTGTAGCTGCTCTGTGGACCATGAGATTTGAAGCAAAACACAGCTTCTTCAAGAGAGTTGTCAGACACACAGGATGTTTCAAGAATATCTTGCTTTCTCTTGCAAACAAGCACCAGCTCATGATTGCAAACCATCTCCACGAATCGAATGCAGTCAAACGATCACTCTTTTTTACAAAAACAACAGAGATGTCTTTGGATGTTCTGAAGGATGACATCAAAGACGCATTGAAGTGCAGATTTCCAGGTGTCACAAGAGTACATATCACCAACTCTGTGAACTATTCAGGGACAACCTATGCTGCTGGAATGGTGGTGTGCCATGGTTCTACTGCTGGGTTGCCAGACTTTGCAGAGGTGCTACAAATTATGATAGTTCATAACAAACCAGTGTTTGTCATCAGATTAAAAATGGCATGGTACAATGAGCACCTCAGAAGTTATGAGTTGGAGAACATAAGCCATGAGCAAGTAATTGAGCCATTGGATCTTCCAGATTGTTATCCTTTGGCGGCATACGCTCTGGCAGGAAGACGTCTGGTTACCATGAAGCACCACATTTGCCTACCTTATTAGTGGTCACAAATGTGGGATTTTGGTTGGAGCTTTATTTTTGTCTGGACATTAAACATCCCTATCCTGTCTCCATCCACAGATGCATTCACACATTTTTCAAGTCGACAGCCTTTGGTGCTGCACAGATTTTTCATCACTGTATATAGTTGCAAATTCAAATCAGAAGGAATGGTGTGGTGAAGAAATGAAATGTCTGTAAAGATTAACGAACAGTTTTTGTGTCTCTGATGCAGGTTTCTCTGCCAGGATGGGCACCCCAGCAAAGCTCTCATTTTTCGCATCATTTTTGGAGACGATGATATATGCAAACTCAATCTACCTGCAGGCACACCAAGCAGCCTCACAGACCTTATTTGTGCTATCAGGGATTCTTTTGATATTCCTGGGGATTTTTCTCTGCTTTACCAGGACATTGATTTCAATGGTCAGTTTTTCACTCTAACCAGCATTGGAGATGTGGAGGATAAGGCAACATTAAAAGTTGTGTCAGTAAAGCCAGTTGTCCTCACTCTCAGTTCAGTGGAAGAAACAGAGGTTGACTTGCCTCCACCAGGAGAATCCTCTGATACTATCTCCACCCACTCATCATCATCATCAGACACCGTCATTCTCTCCTCCCCTGATGAAAGCGGAACTTCCCAACGTGCTCAACCATGGCCAGCCAAATTTGAAATACCGACATTTTCTTTTGATGTAGAACATTTGCAGGCTGGAAACCAAGCATTCCTGAAGGATGGTACCCTGCTCAACCACCCAAAGTTGACAAGCAGCATACTGGAGAAGCTTGCAGAGGTGGTTTTTGGTTACACGGCATACCCCACAGGGATTCAAATTTTAACAGTGGTCGAAGCCTTAATCAAAAAGTTCCCATGTCTCAGGCAACTAGGGTCTTTTAATGGCCTTTATGGGTGGCAGCAGAGGATGAAATGGAAAATGGGGAATTACCGTGCAAAACTGAGAGGCCGTCAACTTGCCTGTCCAGAACTGGAAGTGAACTCGCTGAAAAGACAGAGGTCAAATGAGAATGGTTCAAGCAAAGGCATCAAAAAGCCCAAGAAAGCAGAGGTAAAATATCTGCCTCCACTGCCAGTTGGGGACACGGAAGACACTTTAGAGAGGGAGAGGGTAGACATGCTGCAAGAAATTAAGAAGAAAAACAATGAGAGGATAATATCTGAGAAAATAGAGAGATCTTTCTCCTTCCAAAGACAGGAAGTGTAAAGCAGTGCCCTGCCATTCAAGATTTCCGGGAGAGGTGGCCTGCTCTTTTCTCTGAAGCTCAGGTAAAAGAAGTGTCTGTGTTGCATTTATAAATCCATTGAGAAATAGTGTTTGTTAAAATGAAAAAAGTAAATAGCATAATCGTACCTCCTTTTTTCAGATCAAGGAGGAATTCAAAAGAATCACAACCATTCCTCTGGAAAAAACTTTTCTCACTAAGCTGGACTACTACACTCCAAAAATGCAGGAGATATTCAGCAAAAAAGGCGGAGTAGCTGGGACCAAAATACGTCCACTTCTGGATTCACTCAGCCAGGTAAAGCAGGGACCCAAACCTGATCTTTCTTTGTCACACACCCACACACAAACCCAGGGAGAGAAGGTTGGGGGGGGGGGGGGTGGATTAGTGGATCAACCTACAGTAGTTAAGAGTAATGCCCTCAGAGAACCAACCAATGCAGATCCAGGATATCATAGTTTTGTATGAATTTTGATGTTGCTTCTATTGACAGCATGTATAGATTTGTGAATTCATATGGTACTTCCTACACAAGTATCTCCTGTCTGTTAAAACAGCGACACGTTGAAGCGAGACGGGAGGCCATTATTCGTGCCCTGATGGAATTCCTGGGGGAGTCTTCAGGGGAACTCATCAAGGACTACAAGGTAAATTCAAACATTTTTAGATCACAAAGTGCACTTAAGTACATTATATTGAATTCCTATTCACTTACCTTTTAAACACAACTTGCTTGGACCATCAAATAATTGACAGAATATTCCAATTTTTGAAAATGGAGACTTTATTGGTCCCTTTGGATTGGAATAAGCAAAGCTTAAATGTTTCCAGACCCTATCAACACAAATGCATACACAGAAGAGACAACTAACAACATCATCATGTAGGATGCACTCTCTAGTTCCCTGCTGCCCCCTTTCCTCCTCAGTTGGAAGTCTCCTCCTTTTTGTATGATTCAAAGACTCAATTTCTAAACTTCCTAAACGTTGTTAAATTATTTCAAATGTTTAGGATCAATAGGTATTGAAATATTAATATTTTTGACATTAGTCTCTAACTCGAATAAAAAATTAAGTTGTACTATGCACCTGAACATGGATTTACATATATTTTATAGGATATCAGCAGAAAGGCAGCTCAAGAGGACCAGGCTGAGCAAGTCCTGAGGATCTGTGTCTTCCACACAAGTAAAGACGATGAAGGTGCATCTAACGCTGATGTGTCGATTGTTGTTGGACTGAGATACTTGACAACTGTGGAAGTGTTGCATCAGCCTGTCTCCTGCTGATGGCGTCATTTATGCCATGAACTTGAGTTACCCACCAAAAATGAAATACACTTTTGAAGTGTTTCAGAAGCTTCTTCTTGAACTTGATGTGCTGAAGCTGTCACGAAAATCCTGTCTCTGCGAAACAAGCTTATGGCTTGAGTGCATGTTTGATCCAGGGGTTGTCCTTTCAAAGAACAACAGCACAGTTGTTTATGTGGCTTTTTGTGTATTTACTTCTTTTTCTCTTGTTTTAATGATGTAATTTTATTTCAACTTGTTGCACTGTATTGACCCTTGCGCTGTCATGGGGTGAAGGGAGGAAGGAAGGAAGGAAGGGAGGGAGAAAAGAAGGTAGGGAGGAAGGCAGAAAAGAGGGTAGGGAGGAAAGGAGAAAAGAAGGTAGGGAGGAAGGAGGGAGAAAAGAAGGGAGGGAGAAAGGGAGAAAAGGTAGGGAGGAAGGCAGAAAAGAAGGTAGGGACACTGCATGAAAAACCACATTTTCGACCCGTAAATCCCCGCGAAGTTCGTTGATTTTCGGTGATTTACGGCAAGTTTACGGGGAACTTCGCCAGCTCCGAATATCATCGGAAATGAACCATCTGTCGGCGGGGGGCGTGGTTAATCGCGCCTTCGCGAAAGGTGCGAATAGCTCTAATTAGCACATGAATGGTACCGACCTTGATCTACTCAGGCTGGCCTGCTGACTTCACAAACAACCATTTCCTGTGATTCCACAGGCATTTTAAAAGGAAACCATTATGTGATTGGATAGCAACTCCAATCACATGAGTGAGTGATCATGTGATTGGATGACAACTCTGCTGCTATTGGTGATCTGTGCGCCACAAATAATAATAATAATAGTAATAATAAATACATATTAAATTAAATACTATATAATAAATTAATATATTTAAAATAATTATTATATTGTTATATTTATGTATATATAAAATATAAATGATATATATATTTTATTTGATTGATGATTCATTGATTTATTTGGCGATCCACCTTCTACACTACCACACAGTAGAACACAAAGAACACAGTTGACAGAAACATTTTGAAAAACAGTCTTTAATGAAATCATGACACATTAACCAGGATCAACCAAGTAAAATCTGGAGAAAAAAGCAAGGAAATGTGCATAGGGGTTCACTGATAAGAGTCTCTGGGTTGGGCCATGCCGCTCGTCCATGGTGCATGAAAAAGAGTCTAAGGCCTCTGGAAATGCTTCTTTGCTGCCTCTGGGTCATACTGAGTTGGCGCCTGTCGCTTTGAAGGGGACTCGATGCGAAGCCTCTTGTGGTGTGTCGCCACATACTTTGGGTCGCTCTCCAGCGGCTCTTGCAGTGTCTGGCAGTGTTTGGAGAGCTAGGATACTCCTTCTTGCTTCCAGCAGCTGTAAATACAGGTGTTAATATAATATTAGTACTGCTAAGAAACAATGATACATGATAACATATGTGACCATGTTTGTCAAAAACAATGCAGCTAATAAATAAAATTCAGACCATTTTTACATTGTTGTGAAAATAAAGCGGCATTCATGTAACTCTTACCCGCTTCCTTCTCTGTCTGCTGCGGGCTGAAATCTTCACAGTTGCTGCCTGAACTGAAAGAGCTGGCTGGGCATACCTGAAGCTCTTCCGCACCGTCTCATAATATGTCTTACAGGCCGCTGGAGGAAAATATGTATTCATTTGAAATAATTAAGACAGGTTTCAGGTTCAGTAAAAACGACAAGTTTAAAAAAAAAAAAAACTTACATAAAAAGACTGCTGTCCACACCATCCATGTCTGGACTCCCAATTAAAGTCGCCATCAAATATGGAGTCACTGTTTCGTTGTGGGGCGAGTTTAGTCATGCAACGTTTACTTACATTCTGCAGAATGTATCCTGTGTATTTCTATGTTTTTTATTAACTTACCCCTGCTCAGGTTCATATCGCCTGTCGTTTCTGACTGCGGTCAAGCCATCGGACGTTCGTTTTTCCGTGGTCAAACCATCAGACAGTAAAATTAACGTACCCGTGTATTCTTACCTTTACGGTAAATGCATTCAAACGATTCCGAACGGGCGATCAGGCACCATTAGGACTTCCGCTTTTCAAAATAAGATGTTACCGATCCCGAACGAGTGAGCAGGCGCCATTAGGACTTCCGCTTTTCAAAATAAGATGCTAGAAACAGTAAATGAAGAATTTGCGATATCCAAATGTTATGACATTACACGTGACTGACCCATAATTTCTGGCAATGCTTGATGTACTTGAGTAGAAGACATCTCTGACTACTCCCACACTGAGAATCATTCATTTTTACTGTATCATTATTGAGAAATTTCACATTAAAAGTCCTACATTTGGACTTTGAAATGGTCACATCTCTCAATTTTGTGATACTGTAAAAGCAAATTGCTCCATAATTTCTGGCAATGCTTGATGTACTTGAGTAGACCACATCTCTGACTACTCCCACACTGAGAATTATTCACTTTTACTGTATCATTGAGAAATTTCTTATTAAAGGTCCTACATTTGTACGTTGCAATGGTTGTATTTCTCACTTTTGTGATACTGTAAAAGCAAATTGCTCCATAATTTCTTGCAATGCTTGATGTGCTTGAGTAGATAACATCTCTGACTATTCTCACACTGAGAATTGTTCATTTTTACTCTATCATTATTGAGAAATTTCATATTAAAAGTCATACATTTGGACTTTGAAATGGTTGCATTTCTCATTTTTCCAACACTGTAAAAGAAAATTGCTCCATAATTTCTGGCAATGCTTGATGTATCTGAGTAGACAACATCTCTGACTACTCCCACACTGAGAATCATTCATTTTTACTGTATCATTATTGAGAAATTTCACATTAAAAGTCCTACATTTGGACTTTGAAATGGTCACATCTCTCAATTTTGTGACACTGCAAAAGCAAATTGCTCCATAATTTCTGGCAATGCTTGATGTACTTGAGTAGAAGACATCTCTGACTATTCTCACACTGAGAATTATTCACTTTTACTGTATCATTATTGAGAAATTTCATATTAAATGTCCTATATTTGTACGTTGCAATGGTTGTATTTCTCACATTTGTGATACTGTAAAAGCAAATTGCTCCATAATTTCTGGCAATGCTTGATGTGCTTGAGTAGAAAACATCTCTGACTATTCTCACACTGAGAATCATTCATTTTTACTGTACCATTATTAAGAAATTTCATATTAAAGGTCCCATTAATTACATAAATTTACATAATTTTCCGTTTTTTCATTGGCAAAATTACAGCAGCTGTTTTCAGCATTCTTTTTTTGTTGTTGTTATTATACATAGTGTAATAGCCTATAAGGGCAATCATCACCTAAAATGTATGTTTGAAACTTTTTTTACCCTTTTTAATGCCACATAAATCACTCATTGATTTATTTAAGACTTGCACATGATTGCTAAGAAAATATTTTACAAGGACTGTTAAATATATCAAACATCTGGTGTTTTTCTGTGTTAAGATTATGTGAGCTCAAAGTCACTACAAAATATTTTTAATAAAGTTTTCAGCAGCCAAATCTATTTTTAAAGGCAATCATCAAGACAAATTCGGAAGTTAAACATGTTTCCTAGTGAAGAATCCCTCAATTAAAGGTACAACATTCACAAATAATAATTTCACACAGCAATAACTTACCCAGTTAGTTACGGAAGGCCCTGGTCCAGCTGGCTTTGTGCATGCACACATGGCACAGTTGCTCTCTGTATCAAAGACTAACATACAAATGCAACATTTAGAGACCAAGTACTACAATATGAGTATATTACTAAGGAAAGTTCTTACACACCTGATGCTTTTAGAATTTGCAAAGCAAACTGTTTGCGTTTGTGTGCCATGTTTTTCTTTGCTGTTGCAAATGCAAGTGTGGGGATATGTGGAAAAGCCTCCATAACTGCCTTTGCCATCTGAACAATGACACAACATGAGATATGACTTGGATAACTACCTGAGTCCGCCCAATCTGATGATTGTCAATGATGTAAAATAGAAACATATTTGAAAAAATTAATTTATGATTCATCTTACCATGATGGCAATCACCCCACAGCTGCTTCCATCCCTCTGAACAGGGTGGGGCATAACAGAATTTTGAAAAATCCAACTAAGCTACTTCCAGGGAAGCACGTTTTCATGGAGTGCATCCATGAGCATGCAACCACAGTGCTCCAGCCAATGTCAATTACCTTGTTAGGCTGAACTAAGTTCTCACAGAGGAAAAATGGGAATGGGTATAGTTTCTGTTAAGTATGGCCTCTGTTTTTTCTTTGCTTTATTCTATATTTATTTTCTCCTCTATTAGCTAGCAGTCTTGTGCAATGTGTATAAAGAAATTTCAGTAATTTAAATTATGGATTGTGAATGTGAGGTAAATACATATATTAGGGAATGGAATGCATGTAACTGGACTGACTAGATGACACTCGACAATTACCTGAATTTTTTGGCAGCTTGCTGTGACTCTGCCAGCTCTGCAGAGTTGTGTGCTGGATCAACCACATACACGCTGCTTGTTTCGGCATTCATGTACTGTAACCACCAGAGACACGTGAAATAGTAATAAAAAATTTCAGAACATTCTGAAAATAAAGACAATGATGACATGATA
Organism: Chaetodon trifascialis; assembly: GCF_039877785.1. Classification (NCBI taxonomy): domain Eukaryota; kingdom Metazoa; phylum Chordata; class Actinopteri; order Chaetodontiformes; family Chaetodontidae; genus Chaetodon; species Chaetodon trifascialis. The sequence goes on from NC_092070.1 coordinate 1,889,978, forward strand.
CATGTAATATTCACTACTAACCAGAAATTGCCAGTGTACATCTGCAATGTTGACAAAGGACACAACAGCTTTGTAGTTGTCAAAGGCAATGAAAGGAGCATCAGCACAATCAAATCTGTGCAAAAACATTTTTAATCTACAAGATTTCTTCATACTCTACTCTTAAATACACCTGTCTTTAGCTTTTTTTTGGGGGGGGGGGTCCATACTGTACTCATATTGTATATACTGTACACACAGAAACACAAATGTTTTATCAGGTATGAAAACATGAAAAAAATTATCTAAACATAAGGGTCTGTACTTGAAAGATATTTTACCTTTGACAAACTTTGCCTCCTCACTGCTTCTCTGTCTCCGAAGAGGATCACACCAGCCGTGTAATGACTGAGGATGTACACTGTGCTCCCCAAATTTAGATTATTGGCCGTGTCGTGAAGCAGGCACTCGATGATCTTTAAAGATTTGTGACAAAGACAGACATTATTTGAAATTATTTCCTGTTTTTCTTCTCTACTTTGGTTGTGTTTACATAGCACCATGCTGAATACCTGAATTGTTTGTTCTTATATCATATTAAGAAATTCCTTCATGGTTATGAGTAAAAAGTAATCTGGTTACGTTGAATTTGCTTCATAGTGCAGGCTTCTTTTCCATTTTTGCTGTGACTTACCTCGCGTGTAAGCCACTCGTGGGGTCTAAGTGATCGTAGCTCCGTGTGGTGGATGATGATGTTGTTCCCTCTCATTTGAGTTGGGACTACAGAAACCACAACCTCTGTGTCCTTTTTCCCCCACAATGCAGTTAGCTGGACAATGTTATGCAGTTAGTTAAGTTAAACATGGAAAATTTCACTTTGAAATCACTTCAATTATGATTCTATCACTCCTTCCTATTTAAATATCTTCCGGTTTTACTTTTCATGTCATTTGCTCTTTGTTTCACTATTTTACTTACTACTATTTTACTACAATTTCCATCCATCCATTATCTATACCGCCTATCCCTTTTGGGGTTGCGGGGGGCTGGAGCCTATCCCAGCTACAATGGGCGAGAGGCGGGGTACACCCTGAACCGGTCGCCAGCCGATTGCAGGGCCACATGTAAGGACAAACAATCATTCACACTCACACTCACACCTATGGACAATTTAGAGTCATCAATTAACCTAATGAGCATGTTTTTGGTCTGTGGGAGGAAGCCGGAGTACCCGGAGAGAACCCACGCATGCACAGGAAGAACATGCAAACTTCACACAGAAAGGCCCCGCCTGACCCGGGGATCGAACCGGCAGCCTTCTTGCTGTGAGGCACGCGCACTACCTGCTGCGCCACCATGCAGCCCTTTACTACAATTTATTGCCTTAATTTAATACTTCTGCTTCTTCGTTCAATACTTTCTACTGTACATTTCTTTCCTTATTTCTCTCTATTCCATTTCGAATAATTGTGTATTTTGTCTAGTGTAAATCACACTTGACCATGTGAATGCTTGTTTCTTGATGGTATTCTTACTGTATTTGGGTACCTTGTCAAGCTGAGAACTACTTCCTTTATTGTACACCATCATTATTTTGCTGACAAATTTGTATTTGTACATAGAAACACTTAGCTGGTACTGAATCATCAACTAAACAAAACATATCTTATTTTGCGGTACAGAAATTGGAGAATAAATCAACTACTCTCTTTATAATACTAAAATGTACATAAGATCACCAGTGATGGAGCGCCCTCTGTTTGAGTGATGCTTACCCATGTCTCCTCCTCATGAAGCTGTGTCATGTCAGATGTGGTTGCAGATGGACCCTGAGCAAGGGTCTTGAGTTTGGGATCCTACATTTAAAAATTATGAAAAAATGTGTTAGTGTAAGCTCTTCATGATATAATTTCATAATGGCAACATTGTCAAATATGTATAAGCAACTGTATTTAATGGCAAATCACTGTCACACATTAGCATATACATTATCTGTTTAAATTACGAGTGCAAGCACAAAATGCTACACCAAGATGTTGATTTCCAGATATTTTACACTGGGGTGTATGTTTTGCTTCCTGTTCATGCCATCTTGTGCAGCAATGCCACATTTCATTTCCTGGGAAGGAGCTTGACATTCACAGCTTGTTGACAGCTGTTTACTGTCTTTGTCTTTCATGCTTGGTTTTTTTGGCGATGGCCTTTCTGGTGACTTTTTTTCTTGCGTGCTAAACACAAATATTGTATTTGATATGTCACATTTCATACATTTTCATGCTATATTTCCACATCTGGAATGGCAAAGCTAGATGGATACTGAAAACGATTACCTTTTTCTTGTTCTCTTTGAAGAGAAAGGGCTTGGTTAGGGGTGACACATAAAAGCCACGTCTCCTCTGCTTTCTTTCTTTCCATCGCTCCACATCCACCCGATATGTCTGTAATCAAATAAGAGTTCCAACATTGTACATTACAGTTACAGTAAGTGTTCAACTGCACTCCTCAAGAGCCCTTTATTCCCTGTTGTAGTGTTTTACGTCATTAGAAGGCATTTTATTATCATATAACTTCACTATCTTGAACGCGGTTGTTCTTTAATGTGAAGTTTTTATCATTACAATTCTGTAATCTATCAAAGTCATTGTAGAGTTACCTCTGTCATGATTTTGTTTCTCAGCACAGGACTTCAATTGAAACTACCTGTGTGTGCTGTGTTTACGACACCACCCACCTCATCTGGTGTTAAAGTAACAACCATATCAGTTATATAATCACAAATGTTTAAGTTACAAGTAAAATATGTATTCTCAAAACTCAGTTGCAATGTTCTTATGTGCCACTTCATGAGAGAAATAACAGCAATCAAAAGAGTTCCTGGATACTTTCAAATTATTGACCTTGTCCTTCCTCTTCAGAGCATCTCCATACTCCCTTAGAAGAGCATTCAGGGTGATCTTGTATGTGTGAACAAAATCATCCAATCTGGTCAGTCGTCTCCGCTGGAAACGGATCTTTTTCAGATCCCACTGACTTTTCTCCATTATTCCTTGTGTTTTATTGTCTTGGGTGGAATTCTGTAAGTGAACATATACAATATGTGAGAGGAAAATGTCTTCATTTACTCTTAGAAACAATAAGTTTATCCAACAAGTGATGGTCAAGTATGCCTTAATACCTACAACTTTATAAATAGAGGCCTTGAATGATGACTTCCTCCTCTTCCTGTCCACATACCTTTGCAAGATTATTTGTTGGTGTTTGCTATGTTGCTTTTGAGAGACCATCAATGTTAGCAGTAGTTTTTTTCTATGTGTCGCGATAACAGTATGATTTAATATTAAGGTATGTGGCGAATAATCATGATTTACTTGTGAAAAAAAATATTAAGATCAAATACATGTTTGTGTAAGTATTATTATAAATATTTGTGCTACTTTCATTGGTAAAGCCTGGAATATAACTTGTTTACACAATATATTTGAATTTGTGAATTGAATTTTTGTTTAGAACCACTGCAATCATCATGTCAGTTCAACATTCAAATAATTCTCTGAATAAACAATTCTGATCAAAACCTTTGTCTCCTGGTATTTAACAGCTCCAGTTAGAACATTAATTTATAATGTTATCTATAATATCCATCATGAAATACTGCAAAAGGATTCAACTGAATTACAAAATGATTTGTTTTATTGTACCTGTGACTGTTTACAGGTAGCTCTGTTGTACCTCTGTGTAAGCTTTTCATACACAGGACCTGTTCCTTATCGTCCAAGGTCACCTGAAAAAACATTACGTCTTTTCAATAATTTTCAATAAACAGCTATTAAAATAAGCATACATCAAAAGACAGGCCAAATAAGAAGACTGACCCAGGAGCAGGCCAGTCCACAGCGCAGCCTGAGGTAGAAAGTATTTCAGCAATGTTGGGATGAAGGTTGGGCTGAAATACACATTGGGATCCCCATTGTTTTGCAGTTCTTCTCTCTGAATAACTCTCTCAAAATGAACTAGGAATGGTGTTGGTCCCACATCGTTCTAGCACAAAATAGAAAAAAGATGGTATTTATTGATTCTTTGTTCATGAAAGAAGCTTGGCACTGCTCAAGGATTTCTTTTACATGGCACTTTTGTATTGAAAATGTATGTTTATAAAGTCATATCTAAGATCAGAGCTTTCTTTATCAAGTACATAAATACAGAGGAGAAGAAGACCAAGAAGAGAGAATATGACAAGTACAATTCTCAGAGTGATTACCACCAAGAAATCTTGCTCCTAGATGTGTGTCTCATCCTGTGGTGGAGACCCTGTCATCAACGTCTGTAGATTTTTGAAATGCTTCTCAACATTTCTTCCAGTGTGGGGACTTGAGAAAACCATATTGGCACTGAGGACAATTTCATCAAGCTCTCTTATTGTTGATGCCTGTGACATTAGTCCAAACACATGCATGGCCAGGTGGTAATGTTTCGAGGCACTGCAAGGGAAAGTTTATAACATTAGTATTACAAAGATTTCACAATGTTGCGATGTCCAAAATTATTACCATATTAATGTACAGTAGTTACTTACTGTTTTTGGCATAGGTCCTTTTCATTTTTCATAACATGGCTCAAGCAGCGATGCAGAATCATTAGCCTGATGGAATCCTCCTGTCCCTGACCAGTCACAACTGCATAATATCTGGCCAGCAGTTCTGGAAGGCTCGGTCCACAGAAGTTGTAGGACAGTGACTGCAAAAGGACTACAGAGCTATCGCAAATGAACATGGCCTTGTCTTTGCTTTTGGTCCATAAATTCTCGTCAGGTCTGTCACAAATGATCCGAGGAAATATGAAACGGATGCAGTGGTATGGTCACTCGTTAGGCATGTTGCCACAGGGAATGGGGATGATCCTTTAAATGGATGTCTCACAACAATTTCGTAGACATAGAAAGGTGAGGATTGTCCCTTGCCTTTCCTCACAATGCTTCCTGTTGCATCCAAATAGATGATGTCTTCTTTACAACGCTTGTTGAATAGGTTCAAGGTTTCTTTTGACCACAGCATCACACCTCTGGGGCGCAGGATTGTTTTCTGGATAACTGCATCCTCAGACTCGTGCTCCTCTTCCATCATTAATTCTAAGCTCATCATGTCATTTTTGTGCCGTCTGTGTTTCTTCCGGCTGCTCCAAGATAGTGTTTTCAATACACCAGTTGTTGGGACCTGGTCTCTGCATCCAGATTCAAAAACACTGTCATCTAGTTTGTCAATGTTCTCAATATACAGTGTTCTAGGCATTTCGGTGGTTAGGACATCAGCCAAAGAGTCCCTTTCATCACCACGCACCGGCCGTCTTTTTAGCTGATCACAATGGTGCTGCACCCTATCTCCTTTGAAGGTCACCACAGCTTTAAGTGATGACTCATCATGAACTTTCACGTCAACCTCTACAGAGCAATCATCAAAAAGACAGTAACCAGAGCAAGAAAATAGTGGTACACTCCTAGTTGAGCCAATCATTTTCACACTGTGGCCCTTGAATGCAAAACTGCAGAATGGATGAACACTGCGAATGCCGCTGGATATGACCCATGTCCAGTTGAGTGATTTAAAACGACGTTTGTACTGTCTCTTCCGAAGTTTTTTCCAGTCATTTTCTTGGATGAAAAAGAAACAAGGCTGGTCTGGCAATGAATGAGTAAAGTACTCCTCACTGTGGAGCCTTTCAGTGAAGAATGGAGCTGCAAAAACACAATCAAAGAAACAAACAAAAAATCTTCATCTGGTAAAACATTATATGCACCCTTTATCATTCACTGTTCATTATGTCAGAACATGTAATTCTCTCAATTTTGCATTGAATTACCAAAAAAAAATTGCTGCACGAGTGCAGCAGCACCCAGACCGGTAAGTGTAAAGGAGGGGAGCTCGCTGTTCTAGTTAACAACCGTTGGTGTAATCCTAAAACATCAACTGGGCAATAACTGGTAGTAATCTGTGCATTTATCTGTAAATTATCTGTACAATAATCTGGGCAAAAACTGGTGCAATAATCTGTGCAATCCATCCTGTACATAACAGTCTGCAAACACAATTTATAATTTAGAGACACTTATTTCTATCACACTTTTTTTGTTTATACTTGTATATACTTACTGATTGTCTACTTAGTCTATTTTTACTGATGCTGCTGTAATTTGGAATTTCCCCTTGTGGGACTAATAAAGGTATATTGAATTGAATTGAATTGAATTGAATTGGATTGAATTGAATTGAATTGAATTGAATTGAATTGAATTGAATTGAATTGAATTGAATTGAATTGAATTGAATCAAGGAACGTATTTGTTGCCCAGACATTTAACTGTTGGCTGTTGGACTCAGGCCATATTATTTGTCCAGGGAGTTTTCACATGCCATCATCGTTGCTATTTACATCCCCCCCTCTGCCAACCCGACGGCGGCATGTGACGTCATTCACTCCGCCGTGGCCTGTCTACAAACTCAACACCCGAGTGCATTCATCGCTATCTCGGGTGACTTCAACCACATCACCATGGCAACAACACTGCCCAATTTCACGCAGTATGTGAGCTGTCCCACAAGAGCAGAGAGAACCCTGGACTTGCTGTATGCTAACGTCAAGGATGCATACCGCTGCTCCCCCCTCCCCCCTCTGGGCAGGTCATTATAATTTCAGTTAATTGTTCCCCAGAGCAGAAAAAACTTGTATCATCAGCGAAAAGGATGCAATTCATTAATTTTGACACTTTACAGAGTTCATTCAGATACAAGATAAAAAGTTTTGGTCCCAGAACTGACCTTTGTGGGACCCCACATTGTACCTTTAATAACACAGAATCAGTTTTATCACAAGAAACATATTGCCATCTTTCACTTAAATAAGAACACAACCATGAGTGAGCTACCCCTCTGACGCCACATTTATACATCTTTTGCATTAATAGTCCATGATCAATCGTGTCAAAGGCTTTTTTTAAATCAATAAAAATTCCCATTGTGTATAATTTATTGTCTATTGCAGTAGTTAATTCATCCATAAGTTTCATGAGTGCTAATCCAGTAGACTGGTTTGTTCTAAAACAATACTGATTCTCACTCAGGATGCTATGCTTTTCTATAAAGCTATCCAGTCTTATAACAAATAATTTCTCAAGAATTTTCGAAAACAGCGGAAGCAAGGACACCGGTCTATAATTTGATAGAAGATCTTTTCCACCAGACTTAAACAGAGGAATAACTTAAGCTGTTTTCATTTCATTTGGAAATATTCCAGTTGTGAGTGAACGATTAAAAATATAGGTCAGAGGTTTAACCACACATTCTATTGTGTCCTTAAGCAAGGCCATAGCTAAACCATTATTATCTGTTTGCTCTTAAATGCTCTGACAATCCCCATTACTTCAGTTTCATGAACGGCTGTAAGAAACATACTATTTGTATTTATTTCTGTCAAGTTACTTACTTCATCCCTGTTAATTGGTTGTACAATATCTCTTGCCAAATTTGGTCCTACATTGACAAAGAAACTATTAAATTCGTTTGCAATATCTTCCTTATTGTAAATATAATTACCAACCTTTAAGATGGATTGGGGAGAAACAGTTTTTCCACTGTTCTTTCTAATTAAGGAATTTATTAATTTCCAAGTCTCTCTGATGTTGTTTCTGCTTTCTTCCACTAATTTACTATAATAATTCTCCTTACTTAACCTAATTATATTTGTCAATCTATTTTTGTATAGTTTATATCGTCTTTCAGCTTTTTCTGTTCTACTTCTTAAAAATTCTCTATATAGTGTATTTTTCTTTTTAATTGCATTTTTTAGTGTTTTGGATATCCATGGCTTATTTTCGTTTTTATTTCTATCACTATATGTTCTCAGGGGACAATTTTTATCATAGCAATCTTTAAATATCCTTAAAAATGAATTATAAGCCTCATTTACGTCAGAAACATACACAGATTCCCAGGTTTGTCTCATTAGATCCATTTTCAGTGCCTCCACTGTTACTGGGTTTCTCAGTCTAGATGTTATTTGAGGGTTTTTTTTCCAGATTTCCCTTTGGATTACAGTGAAAAGTAGTAAAAATTGGTAAATGATCACTAATGTCTTGGATGAACAACCCCCCTACAGTTGAATCTATGATGTTAGAGTAAATATTATCTATGAGAGTTGCACTGGACCTAGTAATTCTACTTGGTTTAGTGATCCTTGGGAATAAACCAATGCTATACATGGTGTTAATGAAATCAGTTGTTCCCATTTGACCCTGAGGATTTAATAAATCAATGTTGAAGTCCCCACATATGAATACAGTCTTCTTGTTAGTCATTTTTTCATACAATTCAATCATTTGTTCCTTAAGAATTTCTATTCCACATGCAGGAGCTTTGTAAACACAACTTATGATTATGTTTTTAGCTTTCTCCATCTCAATTTCTACTGTTACTAATTCCAATTTATCATCTATCTCTTTGGACATGTTTTTTTGTTTACATTGTAGGGTCTCATCAACATATAAGGCCACGCCCCCACCCCTTTTTTCCCTCCTATTAACATAAAACATCTGATACCCCTGCAATTCATAATCTTTTACTATTTCATCAGTCAGCCAAGTTTCTGAAACAGCTGCAGCACTAAACTTAGTTTTCAATATCCTCAGGAAGTCATAGACCTTTGAGAAATTTTTAATTAGGCTTCTGCTATTTATATGTAAGATTGAGAATACACCTACCATTTTAACCTTTACGCTGAATTGCTGTTCAGTGTAATACCTACATTCGTTGTGCATTGTATGGAAAAAATTTGTTTCTGGATCAAAGTCCCAGTCAATGTTGTGTTTTCTTTTTCCAGAGTAATCAAATGTTTCATAATTAAAATCTAGATATGAATTCAGAGTGGTCATGTCATTTCCTCCAATCATTACATCTAGCTCTTCACTTTCACATTCCATCATTGGTGAAAAAATAAACAGTAACTCATAATTAAGTAAAAATATCAAAAGCACTGAAAATGGACTCACACATGTCCAAAGTTCCACTCAATTGTTCCTCCACAATGTCCCCACAGTCCAGCATCTCCAGCAGGATAATAAAGCAGTACAGGGCAAACAGCATATCAAGTCCGTAGGCCCACTCCCAATACTCACGCCAGGTCTTCTGCTCCAAGCCACTCCGTGCTCCAATCTCACTCGGGAGAAAGCACTGGTCACTGTCGTCCAACCATTACGCACACTGTCCAAACTCATTTCTGTTGCCCAAAACTCCCGATAAGACGTCCATAATACTCCTGAATGAAGACTGAAATGTCAGAGCCAAACTTGTCACTTTAAATATTTCTATTTGTCCATTCAGACTCATTGGAAATTATCCAGTTCTTCAATCTCCCGAATAACCATGGATTTCTCCTCTTCCGGGGATGAGCCATTCGTGCGTATCCAGATCTTACAGTTTCTTGTCCACGTTGATTTAATTTTTCTCTGTTTTCTCAATTAACACGCACATCTAGCAATGTTCGCGTTCTTTTTCGTTAGATGCTCATTTATGTAGACATGAGTCTCTTTCAGCTTGTTTCCTTGTCTCAGAAGATCTGTCTTGTGTTTCCGATTTGCAAACCGTATGATGATATTAGGCTCAGTTTGGCGTGCTCCGTTTGAGGCTCTTTTTGGTAAAAGATGATAGGCTGATATACTTTCCTTTTGAATGGTTATTTGTTTACTGTGAAAGAACTGAATCACCTGTTCCTCAAGAGTCTGTAGCTCGTGCATTGGAGCATCCTCTCCCCTTAACTCCCCACTGGCAGCTCGTGCGTAAGAGCGGTGTCTGGTTTTCAATCCACTTATCACCACATTATCCATGCGTGTATATTGTTCCAAGTGGTCGACTCTCCGCTCCAGAACCGCAATCTTGTCATCTTTTTCCTTGATCAGTTTCTTCAGACTCTTCACCTCTTCTTTCACCAGATCTTTCACATCTTTCAGCAAATTTACTAATGTTTTGTCCTGCAACACATTGATTTTCCCCGTAAGGGCGTCCAACGATTTCTTGATCTCATCCATCTCGGCTATTGCGCTTGCATTGGGATCTTTCTGATTAATCTTTATTCAAAATGTTCCCCCATGACTGACGGGTCAGAAAGGGAATTACAAAATTTCGAAAAGTTTGATCTGAAAGTTTCGATCATCAAACAAAGGAGCGGAGACCGCGAGGCTTCCACTCCACCAAAGTGTTAATGGTTGTTTGTAAATAAATATTGGCCAAACAGTGGAGTTTTAATTCCTCAATAATGACACAGTACAAATGAATGATTCTCAGTGTGTCAGTAGTCAGAGATGTTGTCTACTCAAGTAAATCAAGCATTGCCAGAAATTATGGAGCAATTTGCTTTTACAGTATCACAAAAGTGAGAGATGTGACCATTTCAAAGTCAAATGTAGGACATTTAATGTGAAATTTCTCAATAATGATACAGTAAAAATGAATAACTCTCAGTGTGAGAATAGTCAGAGATGTGGTCTACTCAAGTACATCAAGCATTGCCAGAAATTATGGAGCAATTTGCTTTTACAGTATCACAAAAGTGAGAGATCTGACCATTTCAAAGTCCAAATGTAGGACTTTTAATGTGAAATTTCTCAATAATGATACAGTAAAAATGAATAATTCTCAGTGTGGAAGTAGTCAGAGATGTTGTCTACTCAAGTACATCAAGCATTGCCAGAAATTAAGGAGCAATTTGCTTTTACAGTATCACAAAAGTGAGAGATGTGACCATTTCAAAGTCCAAATGTAGGACTTTTAATGTGAAATTTCTCAATAATGATACAGTAAAAATGAATAATTCTCAGTGTGGGAGTAGTCAGAGATGTCCTCTACTCAAGTAAATCAAGCATTGCCAGAAATTATGGAGCAATTTGCTTTTACAGTATCACAAAAGTGAGAGATGTGACCATTTCAAAGTCCAAATGTAGGACCTTAAATGTGAAATTTCTCAATAATGATACAGTAAAAATGAATAATTCTCAGTGTGAGAATAGTCAGAGATGTGGTCTTCTCAAGTACATCAAGCATTGCCAGAAATTATGGAGCAATTTGCTTTTACAGTGTCACAAAATTGAGAGATGTGACCATTTCAAAGTCCAAATGTAGGACTTGTAATGTGAAATTTCTCAATAATGATACAGTAAAAATTAATAATTCTCAGTGTGGGAGTAGTCAGAGATGTCTTCTACTCAAGTACATCAAGTATTGCCAGAAATTATGGAGCAATTTGCTCTTACAGTGTCGGAAAAATTAGAAATGCAACCATTTCAAAGTCCAAATGTAGGACTTTTAATGTGAAATTTCTCAATAATGATACAGTAAAAATGAATAATTCTCAGTGTGTCAGTAGTCAGAGATGTTGTCTACTCAAGTACATCAAGCATTGCCAGAAATTATGGAGCAATTTGCTTTTACAGTATCACAAAATTGAGAAATACAGCCATTGCAAAGTACAAATGTAAGACCTTTAATGTGAAATTTCTCAATAATGATACAGTAAAAATTAATGATTCTCAGTGTGTCAGTAGTCAGAGATGTTGTCTACTCAGATACATCAAGCATTGCCAGAAATTATGGAGCAATTTGCTCTTACAGTGTCGGAAAAATTAGAAATGCAACCATTTCAAAGTCCAAATGTAGGACTTTTAATGTGAAATTTCTCAATAATGATACAGTAAAAATAAATAATTCTCAGTGTGGGAGTAGTCAGAGATGTCTTCTACTCAAGTACATCAAGCATTGCCAGAAATTATGGGTCAGTCACGTGTATTGTCATAACATTTGGATATCGTAAATTCTTCATTTACTGTTTCTAGCATCTTATTTTGAAAAGCGGAAGTCCTAATGACGCTTGCTCGCTCGTTTGGGATAGGTAACATCTTATTTTGAAAAGCGGAAGTCCTAATGGTGCCTGATCGCTCGTTCGGGATCGTTTGAATGCATTTACCGTAAAGGTAAGAATACACGGGTACGCTAATTTTACTGTCCGCTGGTTTGACCACAGAAAATCGAAGGTCCGATGGCTTGACCACAGTCGTTTCCGTATTGTGCAGACGTCGCACCTTTTCCTTTAAAATACAACATACATTGTAGTGTTAAATGTAACGTGAACGATTACCAAACGTTCGGAACGTAGTGCAATAAGAATAATAAAGGTTTGGCGACCTAAAAACTGCACAATGTAGTACTAAATGCTAACATTACTTAAGTAACTTACGCACCCGTCTCTTCGTCTCCGCAGCTGCAGTTCGGTCGGGGCTGCTCCTCCAGAGTGAGCAGTCTGGCTTTTATCACGGCCATTCTCCTCGCCAACTGCGCGATCAGCTGCGTTAGCAGCCGAAACAATCCGCTGAAGGCGCTCAGCAGTCTCTTCTCTAAATTGTTTGGACTTTCTGGATATGGTTGCTCCGCAGCCAGGCCGTCCACTCGTCGCAGAGGAGTGCCTTCTGGAATGAACTGAAGATGACGAACTGAAGATGAACTGAAGATGACATGCAGAGCTAACCTTTAACTCTGTTCATGCAGAACATGCATTAGCAAGACCCGAAACGTAACTGTTCTAATCCAAGCTCGATTCGCGTTCACAGACGCGCCAAGGTCGTTTTCTGCCGAAGTCATTGCGTCAGTGGAGGCGTCCAATCATATGCGAGGTCGCGCTCTCGGCATTTCTCGCGAGACCATTTTTGTTGTGTAGAATGAAAAACATGCTGTGATTTTGTTAGGCACTTTGATTTTCTATTTTTGTACCTGAATATTTTATAAAACATGTAAACTTCTTTAAACTGACATAATCGAAAATAAAAAAGAAAAGTTTCTTTGGTGTATTCCCATTTTATTCCTACTTAAAGAATTGTCAGTAGACTTACCCTGCTGGAATTTTGCAAGCTAATCACACAAGCATTGTTCATCTGGTGTTGTGGTGGCAAAATGTGAAAAATTGTGACCAGTGTCCAAGAACTGTAGATGCTTTAATTTTCACAATTTGATTTAGCAATTTAAGTGGAAAATTAAAGGCCTTTGAGAGTCAGGACACTTATCCTGTATGTAACCTATAAAATTATTTAAACACACTTTTAAATCCTCATGAAAAAAAAAAAAAAAATCTTTGTATTCTGTAGGTACAGAACACACACACACACACACACACACACACACACACACACACACACACACACACACACACACACACAAAATCCCAATTTGTATTTGTATAGCTTTGCAGCATTTACATTTGAATTAACACCTCATGGTCACAGGGGCTGAGAGAGAACTTCCACGGCAATTTACAGTGACGGAAACTGACAGAAATGTTGCTTTTCATGCAGTGGGAGGAAGGAGGAAGAAAAGAAGGGAGGGAGAAAGGGAGAAAAGGTAGGGAGGAAGGCAGAAAAGAAGGAAGGGAGAAAAGGTAGGAAGGGAGAAAAGAATGTAGGAAGGAAGGGAGGGAGAAAAGAAGGTAGGAAGGAAGACAGAAAAGAAGGTAGGAAGGAAGGCAGAAAGAGGGTAGGGAGGAAGGAAGGGAGGGAGAAAAGAAGGTAGGAAGGAAGGCAGAAAAGAGGGTAAGGAGGAAGGGAGAAAAGAAGGTAGGGAGGAAGGAAGAAAAGAAGGTAGAAAGCAAGGGAGGGAGAAAAGAAGGTATGAAGGAAGGCAGAAAAGAAGGTAGGGAGGAAGGGAGAAAAGAAGGTAGAGAGGGAGGAAGGGAAAGAAGAAGGTAGGAAGGAAAGCAGAAAAGAAGGTAGGGAGGAAGGGAAAAAAGAAGGTAGGGAGGAAGGCAGAAAAGAAGGTAGGGAGGAAAGGAGAAAAGAAGGTAGGGAGGAAGGGAGAAAAGAAGGTAGGGAGGAAGGAGGGAGAAAAGAAGGGAGGGAGAAAGGGAGAAAAGTTAGGGAGGAAGGCAGAAAAGAAGGGAGGAAGTGAGGGAGAAAGAAGGTAGGGAGGAAGGGAGAGAGAAAAGAAGGTAGGAAGGAAGGCAGAAAAGAAGGTAGGGAGGAAGGGAGAAAAGAAGGTAGGAATGAAAGCAGAAAAAAGGGAGGAAGGAAGGAAGAAAAGAAGGTAGAAAGCAAGAGAGGGAGAAAAGAAGGTAGGAAGGAATGCAGAAAGGAAGGTAGGGAGGAAGGAAGGAAGGAAGGGAGGGCGAGAGAAAAGAAGGTAGGGAGAGAGAAAAGGAAAGAAGGGAAGGAGAAAAGAAGGAAGGGAGGGAGGGAGAAGGAAAGAAGGGCGAGAGAAAAGAAGGTAGGGAGGGAGAAAGGAAGGTAGGGAAGAAGGAAGGAAGGGCGAGAGAAAAGAAGCTAGGGAGGGAGAAAAGGTAGTGAGGAAGGAGGGAAGTGAGGGAGATAAGGAAAGAAGAGAGGGAGAAAAGGTAGGGAGGAAGGAAGGAAGGGAGATCAGAAGTAATGGAGAAAGGAAGGACGGGAGGGAGGGGAAAAAAAGAATTGAGAAGGGAAGGGAAGATAGATCAGCATTCAAGTTAAACCAGAGGTTCTCAACTGGTGGGTCATGGGGCCATTTTCAGTGTTTCACAGATGTCAGTGTGGGCATGAAAGGGGTGAAATATCTTAAGAAGTTCAGAAAAATAAAGATGTTGTTAAATTAAACAGTTGCCTCAGTTTTTTAAAGTCATTGTTTCAATAAACAACAACATTAAGAACAAATCTAGGCAATTTAAACTGCAGAAAAAATATGTAAAATGTTGTGTAAATGTTGCTTAAATATAGTCCATAAATAAAAGTTAGAAAAAGTATGTAAAAATTACTTTGAACAGCCATTGATTTTAGGTGAGATTTCTAAGTTAAACTTACAAAGGAGAGAGTAAAATTCAGTGACCATATTAATAATCATCAGTAAATTATCTGAGGTTTGCTAGTTACCTTATCAAGTAAAATTTACTTGATGATTGCCCTTGTCGAATTTACTTACAATTTTTAAGTACAAAAACTTTCCTAGGTTTTTTCAAGGAAGTCACTCCAAATTTTTTTCAGTGTAGGCTGCACAAAATATGGGCATAGTTGCTCACTTTACATTGACTTCGGTTGGCTCTGGTGCTAGCCTAGAGTGAGGAGACCCAACCAATAATGCAGCGATGCTGGATTATGCTCCAGCATGTAATGAGGCATCTACATATATTATGTCTATGGTTTAACCCTGTTTACACGCCAACCAGGGCCGCCTTAACCTACTGTTAGGACCCTGGGCTGAGAAGTTTTGTAGGCCCTGTCCCGTCCTCCAAATTTACTGAGTCTCTCCACCTTCCCACCTTCCCACCCCCACCCCCCAACACACACACACACACACACACACACACACACACACACGCGCACACACACACACACACACACACACACACACACACACACACACACACACACACACACACAGCACCATGGACAGAGCATGGCCTAAATGTCACTTTCCATAAGATGCAACTAAATAATAGCTTAATCAACATCACTTTTCAAACAATGCACAGCTAAATCCAAATTATGAAGAATGTCATGCTCAATGGACATAAGTGTAAGGTTACTCACTCTGTCGTGCTGCATGCTTGATGGGAGTTTGTGTGCCTGTCGCTCCTCCTCCGCCCAACCGCTGTGTTCTCCTGTGTCCGTTACCTCCGGCATCGGTGCTGGCCCCGCTGCTTCCTCTGCTGGGTTAGATGGGCCGCTTCCTCTGCTGTCATCCGTGTGAGACTGAGAGAATCCCATGAGCTTCGGGATGCTCTTTTCTCTTTTCTTTTGGAAGCACCACTCTCGAACTTTTTTTGGCCGACATCTTACACCTGTCTCTCTATCGAAGCGTGACCAGATTGATACATAGCGGGGCGGGGTTGGGCATGGTGGCAACGGCTTAATAGTCTCAAATTTGCACATAATGCACGTGATTGACAGGAAAACTGACAAGTTACATAACAATTTGACTTTTTATGCTAATTTGTCCCAAAATGCCCCTAAACTCCGTGGGCCCCTGGGCTTCAGCCAACACATAACCGGCATTTCAGAGATCCACTGTTTTCGCTTTTTGTAATATTTGCTGGCTGTAACAACTTAATTCCCCCATTGTAGGATCAATAAAGTCTTATCTTATCTTATCTTATCTTATCTTATCTTATCTTATCTTATCTTATCTTATCTTATCTTATCTTATCTTAAGAATATGTTAATGTATATACAGATGCATCTAAAACATTGTACAATAGATTTGGGGTAGCGTTTAGCATTCCAGAATTGAATATAATGTCAAATAAAAGGGTTAGTGATAACCTAGCAGTCACAGTCAGACAGTATACAACTGTCAGCTCTTCTGGGGGTGACTGTCGCTCAGGAGGTAGAGTGGGTTATCCACTAGTCAGAGGGTCGGTGGTTCGATCTCCGACTCCTCCAGTCTGCATTTCACTGTCCTTGGGCAAGATACTGAACCCTAAATTGCTCCCAATAGGTGTGTGTGTGTGTGTGTGTGTGTGTGTGTGTGTGTGTGTGTGTGTGTGTGTGTGTGTGTGTGTGTGTGTGCGCGCGCATGGGACACGTGCTAACGAGAGAGAGAGAGAGAGAGAACGAGAGAATGTTTGTGTGAATGAGAGAATGTGGCATGTGTTGTAAAGCGCTTTGAGTAGTCTGTAGACTTGAAAAGCGCCATATAAATACAGGCCATTGGCCATGAAGTCCATGTTCTGCTCACTTTAAGCTGGATAGAGGAAGTCAAACCAATGAAAGCTTTGGTAGGTTCTGATTCCAGTAGTGCACTAACATACACACAGGGAGATACAAGGCACACATACTGGTGTGAATGGAAATGAGCTAGCAGATATCCTAAGTATGCAAAAGGAGCAACAAGAAAAAGAGAAATAAATATGGTTATGAAATATAGCAAGGCTGAGACTTAAAGTATAATCAAATCAGAAGTGAAAAAGAAATGGCAAGGACAGTGGGCTAGAGGAAACCTTGGCCAATACTGTTGCAATATTCAAAGGCAGGTAGGAGAAATGAGAGGAAGCAAAAGAAATGATAATAATAGAGTACATAATACAAAGTCAAAGTGTTTTATTGTCATATGCACAGCAAGAAACAAGTTTCCTAGTACAATGAAATTCTTACTTTGCCGTCCACGAGAATGCCAAGATAAAAAAATATATAAAAAGCAACAATATCAAACAAAGAACAATTTAAAGAATCTGAGATAAATGAACAGAATTGCAATGACCAAATACAGAAATTGCAAATGACTATATACATAATTGCAATGAATATAAACATGGAGCGCAAAGTGGTATTATGTGCAAACTAGTAGGTGTAAACAGTAAACAGTAGCATGTGCAAATTGGTAAAAGTAAACATTAAACAGTAAGTGTGCAAACTGGTAGCAGCAAACACAAAGCAGTAAAAAGTCCAAAATGGTAGAACTAAACTGTAAAAACAGTAAAGTACAAGTAAAGTGTGAGCTACAGTGCAGTTATGAATGCAGCTGAATGAATGAGGTAATCCACGATTAGACTCCAGTTAACTGTTAAGGAGTCTGATGGCTGCAGGAAAGAAAGAGTTCTTTAATCTGGACATCCTGCATTTCACACTTCTGTACCTCCGGCCTGAGGGTAGAAGTGAACAGTCCGTGCTGGGGGTGGGTGGGGTCTTTCAGGATGGAGGCAGCTCTCTTGTGGGCCCTGTGGTGGTAAATGCTCTGCAGAGAGGGCAGTGGAGTCCTGGTGATCCTCTCAGCAGTCTTTACCACTCTCTGCAGGCGTTTGTGGTCCAAGGCAGTAGCGCTGCCATACCAGACAGTGATGCAACTGGTCAAGATTCTCTCGATGGTGCAGCTGTAAAAGTTCCTGAGAATTTTAAGTGACACTCCAAACTTCCTTAGTCTCCTCAGGAAGTACAGCCGCTGGTGAGCTTTCTTGACCAGCTGTGTGCTGTGAAGTGTCCAGGTGAGGTCCTCAGTGATGTGGATGCCCAGATATTTTAGGCTGCTCTCCCTCTCCACCTCAAGCCCCCAGCGAACTTGAGGATGATGTTGTCCATGTGGGAGGCGACACAGTCATGGGTGAACAAAGTGTAGAGGATGGGGCTGAGGACACATCCTTGTGGGCTGCCAGTGTTGGTGATGATGCTGGCCGAGGTCCTATTTCCAATCCTGACAGACTGAGGTCTGCCAGTCAGGAAGTCCAGGAGCCAGTCACAGAGGATGGGAGGCAGACCAAGTGTGAACAGTTTGAGGGTGAGTTTGTGGGGGAAGACTGTGTTGAAGGTGGAGCTGTAGTCAATGAAGAGCATCCACACGTAGGAGTCTTTGATTTCCAGGTGTGATAGGGAATAGTGGAGGGCAGCAGCGATGGCGTCTGTGAGGGACCTGCCCGGCTGGTAGGCATACTGCAAGGGGTCCACGTTGTCTGGTATGCTGCTCTGAATGTGGGTCAGCACCACTCTCTCAAAGCACTTCATTATGATTGGAGTGAGTGCTACTGGCCTGTAGTCATTCAGGCAGGTGGGTGGGCTCTTCTTGGAAAACGGGACGATGGTTGTGGTCTTGAAGCATGAGGGGACTGTGCTCTGTCAGAGGGAGAGGTTGAAGATGGAGGTGAACATCTGCCAGCTCGTTAGCACATGCTCTGAGGGCCTGCCCAGGAATGTTGTCTGGTCCTGCTGCCTTGTGGGGGTTGATCCTCCTGAGGGCTTTGCATACCTGGCCTGATGAGACGGTTGGTGGAGGGGAGGGGGATGGAGTGGCATCGGTGTGTGTGTGCCTCCTCTCTGTGCTGTGGCTGGTGGTCTCAAAGCGTGTGTAAAACGTGTTGAGGTCATCTGGCAGGCTGTCTGTGGAGCTGATGGTGCTGGTGGTGATCCTGTAGTCTGTGATGTGCCACAGGCCTTGCCACATCCGCCTAGAGTCAGCAGTAGAGTAGTCGCCATCCAGCTTCTCTCCGTACTGCTTTTTGGCTGCTGTGATGGCTTTACTCAGTCTGTATTTTGCAGCTTTGTACTCAGTCTCATTGCCAGATCTGAAAGCACGAGAGCGGGCACGCAGCATGTGGCGTATCTGACTGTTTATCCAGGGCTTCTGGTTGGGGAACTTCCTGACTTGTATGGTGGGAACGATGTTGTCAACACATGTGCTGATGTACCCAGTCACATACTCAGTACAGTCCTGCACGCTGACAGAGGAATCCTCCAACGTGGCTGCGGCTTTGAACACATCCCAGTCTGTCCGAGCAAAACAGTCCAAAGTCCAGAGTTTAACCTGTTTGGTGACAGGGTTTGGCTGTTTTAGTCTTTGTAGGCTGGGTACAGAGAAAGAGAGTTGAGGTCTGAGGGTCCAAAGTGTGGACGGGGTGCAGCCCAGTATGCACCACGTATGTTGCTGTTTAGTCTTAAGCTGCGGTCCGGTCCCCTTGATGTACAGAGTGGGTCTGTAGCAGAATGGCGCACTCTGGGACTTTGTCCGAAAGCCAGGTCTCGGTGAAAATTAGAGCGCAGCACTGTCATATTTCCCTCTGAGCTGTAATCCTGGCTCTTAGCTCGTCCAGTTTGTTTTCTAGAGACCGCACGTCGGCTAAGTAGAAAAAGCCGGCATTCGGGAGCGGAGCAAGCAAACATGTCTACCACAGGGGGCGCCATGTTAGAAACAGCACTTATATATACATGATATATAATACATATTATACATATAATTATAAGATAAGAAAGGTTGTCCATGATCGATGCTCTCAAGACCAGTTTGCTCAGTCTTTTTCGTCCCTCTCAGAGCTCCCGCAGCCCCAGCAAACCACTGCATAGAAAATTGCAGAAGCTACCACAGTGTCATAAATTGTTCTTAACAGTGTCCTGCCCACTCTGTCTTCTCATCAGATGGAGATGACTTTGGCCCATCTTATACAGGACATCTTTGTTGTTAGTCCAGTCCAATTTGTGGTTGATTTGAACACCCAGGTATTTGTACTTGCCCACTATCTCGATGTCCAAATGAGGTGTGGTGTGAAGAGGGTATTGCTGGTATCAGGGATGGTCTCAGGGAGGAAGAGGGGGTGTGGAGTAGTCAAGCCATCAGGTATGGGCTCTGGTGGGTTGGGGAGAGAATGCGACTAGAATCAAATCTGTTGACAAATGGATTCAGTTTATTTGTCCATTCCTGGTCTCCAGATTCTGGACCCATCCCACTTTGGTGTGGCCAGAGATTGTTTTAAGGCCTCTACAGACCTCTAAGGCGTTGTTCCCCCGTAGGCACTTCTCCAGCTTCCTCATCTTCCTTTTCTGCTCCCTCTGCACCCTCAGCTCATTTTTGTCCCCAGATCTACAGTTGTTTCAACACAAAATAACACAGTTAAAACTTAGTACATGACAGATCACATCCAGCACATCGATTATCAGCACTGTAGCCCCCCAGGGATGTGAGCTCTCCCCCCTGCTCTTGTTCCTCCACACCAAGGGCTGCACCTCAGGAGACCTGTCTGTTAAATTCCTGAAGTTTGCAGATGACAAAAACGGCATCGGCCTTATCCAATACGGTGACGAGTCTGCATATAAATGGGAGGTCAAACAGCTTGTTCTCCGGTTCAGTCAGACCGACCTGGAGATGAACACGCTCAGAACTGTGGAGATGACAGTGAACTTCAGGAGAATGCCCTTAACACTGCTCCCATCACCATCCTCAACAGCATTGTTTCTACTCTGAAAATCTTCAGGTTTCTGGGATCCACTATCTTGCAGGACGTAAGGTAGCCTTCAAACATGTCTTCAATCCTCAAGAGAGGTGCAAAAGAATTTCCCAAATTGGGATCAATAAAGTCTAAGTCTAAGAGGATGTGCTTCTTGTGTCAGTTCAATCTGCCTTAACAGCTGCTGATCCAGTTCTACACAGGAATAATCCAGTCTGTTCTATGCACAATTATCACTCACTATGTTTACGTGCAGTCACTATTCGGGTTATGATCAATATTCCGGTTTCTGAAACATTTGGAATAACCTGTTTACATGCGTGAGCAAACAGGGGTAATCAGTTGGGATATCTCGATCAAAACAGCGACGCATGGACAACGTGTCAAAGCACGGAGAATATCATGACGCATTGCGCGTCATTTCAGCTTCTTTTTCCTGTATCCAAAAACAACAACAACAACAGCAGCACGACGGATAATGAACAGCCCGGGGCTGGACTGACCCACCACCAATACTTGACACTAATCTGTCTCACTTTCTTCAATAATGGAAGGCAAGAACGTGAAGAAATAGGAAATTGGGCCGGAGCTGTGCCATCCATATCCATGCTACCTGCACTCAAAAGACCAAGATTCCTTACGAATAGAACATGCACAGAACACAAATTAATGTTCCGTTTGTGATGGACTCTGAAACAGGACTCAGATGCAGAGCGGCAGAAATCACAGTTTATTTCAAAGTAACAACAAAAGAAGGAAACAACTGAGGGCGCCGATAAACGGGAACGGAGATGACAGTCTCTGCTGGAGGACACTCGACAGCTTCTAATGAAAAACACAAAACTCCATTAAAGAAATGCACACGGGCAAAAGGTCCAAAAACAAACGCTGGAGGGAAAACTCAACAGCCACTACAAAAAACTCAAAATCACCACTCGGGGAAAAAACTCACTGGTAAGAAGAACTCAGGTGCTGGAGAAACTCGACAGCCTCAGGTAAGAACTCAGGGAGGACGGGAAAAAACTCCGCTGGGAAAAAGAGCACACAGTACACAAAAGAAACCACAAGCGCTGGAGAACAACTCGACAGACACTTAAACAGAAATCTCCACAAAGGGAAAGCACTCAGGCAGGAACAAAAACTCAGCGTGCACAAAGGCAAACGGCTGGAGAACACGAGGCAGGGGTCAGGCAATCGGCACTGAGATGTGGACACGAGCGTAAGCACGGGTATCATCTGGCACCAGAGTGTGGGAGAAGCCTGCTTAAGAAGGGGAGTCCTGATTAGCGGCAATTAGTGACAGGTGTGTCAGGTAGAAGCTCAAACCCCAGCAACAATCAGCCCCGCCCCTGCCTCGCTCCAGCCCTGAAAGAATACACAGAACAAATCAGAGCAGATCGCTAAACCACGGCCACAACACCGTTCGATGGGGATATTCCAATAGGCATATACATGACCAAAAATTCGAGTAACCCAGGGGTCATATTCTGTTTTTTAAAAACCTATTATACCTTGTATTTATTATATTAGTATGTGTGCCAACCTGTCCTCCATTCAGGAATTACACTCCTCCAGACTGAGGAAACGGGCAGGAAGCATCACTGCAGACCACTCCATTCCATTCTGGACACAAATATTCCAAATTCTCCCCTCTGATAGGTGCTATAGATCACTGATCGTCAAAACAACCCAACATAACAACAGTTTCTTCCCACAAGTCATCGCCTTGAACAGTCATACAGTGTTAGTAACCCTCTGACACCAAAACATCCACTGACTGACTTATTATAACCCGTTAATACACAGTTTTTTTATATGTACCATCACTCACTGTCACCGTCAACACACATTGTAAATTTCATTGTACATATTGTTTATTGCCTCGCCATTACTTGTATATTGTTCATTGTATGTTTTATATTTTGGCACAGTTGAACTTATTTTCAGTCTTTTGTATGTCTTTTTCCTATTCAAGTACATTGAGTGCTGTGTTTAAACTGGAGTCGGATTCCTTGTTTATGCACACGAAAAATATTTAATTAAAAAAATACTATAAATGACAAAACATCTTGCAATGTTATAATTTTTACCAATAAAAAAAAGTGCTGCATTCATACTACAGCATGATTTTGATCCTGATTCTGAAATAGAAAGGAGGATGACATTATATGAAGGATGAGGTTTGTTGACACCAGTCTGAACATTCCATTAAACATAATCGATAAGCATAATATGGGTAGCTGTGGTCATTGTGGTCTACACGAGATGGTGGAGCATGTATTTTTATATTGTCCTAATTATCACCAATTGAGGCAGACATTTAAAACTGCGCTCCAAAGGAAACGCATGGCATTAGGTATTTCAGATGACGTGGGTAACAGGGCTATTTTACATTCACACTCCAATCCAGAAGGTGTCGGTAAAACACCTAAAAGCTGTTTGCAACCCACAATTAGAGGACGAAGAAGAGGAACAGCAAGAAGAAGAAGAAAAAGAAGAAGACGACGGAGAAGGAGAAGAAGAAACAACAACAAACTCTCGCGCTGCCTGCTCAGCCACGTTATAAAACCAAAGCTGGGCTCTAAAAACAGGACCTGAACATCCATTATGTCGTGGCCAGTGGGGTTCGACAAGTTCTGCAGTCAGGATAGTTCTGATCCATTTTGGGTAAGTTTATTTTCACGGTTTTCATGTCTTTTTCTTTATCTATAAAGTCTGTCCAGGTGTTACAGCTAATAACCGGCGTGTCGGATAAATGTGTATTTCTGCTGGTTCATGCGTGCGTCAGGCAGACGTTTCATCTGCGTGGCTGTTGAGGACCCATTTTTGGCTAAGCAAGAAATAAATATGCTGATTACTTCCGCTGACACATTCATTTGTCTGTGAATTTTAAACACTGCAATAGAAACACTTCGCTGGAACATTACTTTTGTTCTTGACAACAATACATGGACGTACTAGCCTTCTTTATCGAAAATGTCATTCGTTTTGTGCTTGAGTCGAACCACAGAATGTGCCCCTACCATCATCACCAGTGATGCCTTTCAAAGTCTGCAACTGAGACATCCAGGCAGGAGACCACGCACCCACTGCAAATACTGTGACATTCACATTCGTGAACGCTGAGCAATAAAACCCTGAAGCATCTGAAATGTGACCAACTTTGGTGTTGGAAGTTGGCCATACAATATAGTGCTTTACAATAACTTGTACCTTGTGTTCTGGCAGCACTGCCCGCCTGGCCCACCAAAACCAAATGCAGAATAGGCAACATGCTCTTTTGAATTAAAGAAAAGGGTAAGAATCTTATATGTTTATATTAACACTAATAAAATTCAAGTTTTAAAATGCATTGCAAACTTACTTATTATTGTGTAAAAAAAGGAAGACAACAGTAATGATAAATAATAATTTTTACAATTTATATCATACATGTATTGCAAGAATAGGCTCCCTATGTACAGGGTCCACCTACACAGGATGTGTGGTACCACAGACTGCATGTGGTGCACTCAATCTGAAAGGGAAACAGAAAGAGCTGACCTTTGACTCAAACGTTTTCACATCCTCACGTCCCTCATCTAGAGTAGGGTGCAGAGTAGTGCTGTCAGTTGATTAAAATATTTAATCGCGATTAATCTCATGAATGTCATAGTTAACTCGTGATTAATCGCAAATTAATCACACGTTTTTATCTATTCTAAATGTCCCATTAATTATCATTTTAATACTCTTATCAACATGGTAAAGTGGTTAGGCTTGCTTTGCAAATGTTTTTTTTATTGAAAACAACGTGTAGTGTTTTATTTCACACTAACATTCTCACTTTGAGCAGTCATTCACATTTGAATGATCTGTTTATTAACACTGTCAATAAAAAGATGACAAAAAAATAAATACTTTGTTACAAAAAAAACCACTCAACAACCCTTTCGAAGGGATCAAAGCAGGGTGATACAAAATAACGTTACAAAGTGCGCATCATTGTAAACTGGGACTTAGCCTATAGCGCAGTTAAACCATGGCTTAAACTTTCATTTCTTTAGTTTCCTTTGAACATACAAGCAGTCAGACTCTAATGCTCTTCTGTTTATTCACCAGAGGCTTATCAACCCAGCCTCTTATTTCTCTCCAGAAAGAAAAAACATTACTTGGCTACGGCTTCAGTAAGCTTGTTCTTAGTTGCGGTATCCATATGCCTCTGTCGAAAACCATCCATTGTCACCTGGTTTTGACAAGGAGGTGGCAGAGAATTCACATTAGCCGTGTGTTTGGTCATCAAGTTTCAGACTGGATGTGCTGCAGTGATAATTTGATTCACACCGACAATACACACAGATAACTTTGGTCTTGTCAGTCGACCCATCTGGCAACTTTTTGAAACTAAACTTTCCATTCAGAATCTTGTTCGCATCCATTTCGGCGTTTCGCACTTGACATCCACACAGTTCGTGAGCAGGCAAAACCAAACACGTGCGTGGGGCGTGCCTGTTGTTTTGTTTCCGGTTTACAATCGGATCCTGTAGTTTATTGTAACGTTACTAGCAATGGCCACAGCTTATAAAAAACTACAAGTTCACTAGGTCACAAAGAGCGTTAATCGCGTGATAAAAAAAAGGCGCAGTTAAAATTGATTTGTGTTAACACGTTAAGAGCGCAATATTTTTGACAGCACTAATTAAAAGCATAAAATAGCAATTTGTGTCAAATTCTGGATGTGACCTGTGGTCTTTTCTGTATGAAGTTATTGTATTCTTATGTTCCTTCCAGTGTCCTACAAAAAATGTAAAGGCAAAAGACGTGCAAGTAAGATAAATTCAAATACATGTTTTCCGTATTGGATGTGGCTCAGGAGGTAGAGTGGTCCATCACTTATAGAGGGTCAGTGGTTCAATCACTGGCCCCTGCAGTCTGCATGTTGAAGTGTCCAGCTACTGAACCCCACATTGCTTCTGATTCTGTGTCATTGGTGTGTGAGTGTGTTTGTGAATGGTTAATGCTCATCACGAGCAGGTGGCACATGGCCTCCAGTGAACAGATGTGTGTGTGAGTGGGTGAATGCTGACTAGTGGTTGTTAAGACTAGAAAAGCGCTATACAGTCCACCAGTTACCATTCACACAGTGATGCTGAGGTAACCTATCCAAGGTGCATCCCAGTGTTCCAGTTCAACGTTGGTATGTTTAATTAGTATTACTACCCACTGCCCCTGAGCTGTCCTCGCCCAACACAGCTCAGATAGGTCATCTGTAAAAAATTACATAGACTTTAATGTAGTTCTGAGCCAGTACAGATCAGTATACCTGATAGTACTGCGTACTTTAGCCAGGACTTTGCAATATCCAACCTCAACCAAGACACACCCTCCCAGTCCACAGGGTACCGGGTCTGTTGTTGGGGCAAGATTTGCTCTGCAAGTTAATGGTCTCTGATGAGTATAATTTTGGTGACTTTTTATGAATGATGGATAGCCACAGAGATAGTTAAATGTTACTTTGCAGACACAAACACACTACAAGATTTTGTGTCCTGCTATTTGGAATGGCAGCTGTGAAGAATGTTCCACTGCTGAGGAACGTTAGATGCATGCATTTCCTGGATTCGTTAATATTGTGTGGGCTGGATGGGAACATGGTGGGCTGGATGTGACCCATAGGCTGCCAGTTGACAGTATGGGCTGGGTCTGGATTGACTTGGCATTTGGTCCGGATGTGGACCAAGGTCCAGACTTTGAGAAGTCCTGCTCTAAGGCCATCATGGAACAGGTGTTTTTATATTGAGAACTGAAGGCACTGGTTGTAGTAAGGGCTTTCACAGCAACAGCAATTATGAAAACAATAGTTTTCATACTTTTATTCATAGATAATTTTGAAAACCATTTAATAATTACCCTTGCTTTAAAGCAGTCGATGTATTTGTATTGGTTCATTACATGCAATCCCAATAGAATCCATTTTAATTTGTAAGATAAGTGTCTTGGTTGACACGCCTCTGCAACATCACGTGGCAGTCGGGGACGGTGCCTCTGGACTGGCAGACTGGGGTGGTGGTGGTCCTTCTTTTTAAAAAGGGGGACTGGAGGGTGTGTTCCAACTATCGGGGGATTACACTCCTCAGCCTCCCTGGGAAAGTCTATTCCAGGGTACTGGAGAGGAGAATCCGGCCTATAGTCGAACCTCAGATTCAGGAGGAACAATGCGGTTTTCGTCCTGGCCGTGGAACACTGGACCAGCTCTATACCCTCCACAGGATGTTTGTGGGTTCATGGGAGTTTGCCTAACCAGTCCACATGTGCTCTGTGGACTTGGAGAAGGCATTCGACCGTGTCCCTTGCGACATTCTGTGAGTATGGGGTTGGAGGCCCAGAGCAGGAGCTTGGTCTGCATTGCTGGTAGTAAGTTGGACCTATTCCCGGTGCATGTTGGACTCAGGCAGGGCTGCCCTTTGTCACCAGTTAGAATTTCTAGGCACAGCCAGGGGTCGGAGGGGGTTCGGTTTGGGAGCCGGCAGATTTCGTCTCTGCTTTTTGCGGATGATGTTGTTTTGTTGGCTCCCTCGAGCCAGGACCTTCAGCATGCACTGGGGCAGTTCGCAGCTGAGTGTGAAGCAGCTGGGATGAGAGTCAGCACCTCCAAGTCCGAGATGAAGCAGGAGAAAATGGGATGGGATGGGATGAGATGGGAGATAAGATAAGGTAAGATAAGATAAGATAGACTTTATTTATCCCACATTGGGGGAAATTCACATGTTACAGCAGCAACAAGACAAGAAGACAAATAAAAAAATAACAAGAATAAAAAATATTGCACATATATACCTTATGGTAATTTACAATATATACAGTATGTACACACTAATTTAAAAATTACGATTGCACATGAAAAACAGAGGAAAACATGTGAGATGTGATCAGGTTATCAGTACAACTTGCATTTGAGTGGATATTTATTGTGCACTGTTATACAGTCTGATGGCTGTGGGCAGGAATGACCTGCGGTAGCACTCTTTCCTGCACTGGGGATGTAAAAGTCTTGTGCTGAAGGAGCTGCTCAGGGTCCTCGCAGTGTGTCTAAAAGTGTCCGTGATGGATGTCAGCTTGGCTAACATCCTTTTGTCTGCCACCTCCTCGATGGAGTCCAGTGGGCAGCCCAGGACAGAGCTGGCTCTCTTAACCAGTTTGTTCAGTCTCTTCCTGTCTCTGTCCGTGCTGCCCCCTCCTCAGCACACTATGGCATAAAACACTGCAGAGGCCACCACAGTGTCATAGAATGTCCGTAGTAGAGCCCTGCACACACCAAAGGACCTCAGTCTCCTCAGCAGGTGTAGGTGACTCTGGCCCTTCCTGTATAGGGCATTAGTATTGTCTGTCCAGTCCAGTTTATTGTTGAGGTGAACACCCAGGTACTTAAATGAGTCCACCATGTCCATGTCTGAGCCCTGGATGTTCACCAGTGTGTGAGGGGAAGGTTTCCTTCGGAAATCAATTACCATCTCCCTGGTCTTGCCAGTGTTTAGGATCAGGTGGTTCTTCTGACACCAGTCCACGAAGTCGGTGATGACCCCCCTGTACTCCTGCTCATTCTCCTCTGACACACAGCCAACAATGGCACTGTCATCAGAGAATTTCTGCAGATGACAGAGGGTGGTTTGTACATGAAGTCCGAGGTATAGAGGCAAAAAGGAACGGTGACAGCACTGTACCCTGGGGGACCCCAGTGCTGCTTACTACCACATCTGACACACAGCTGTGTAACCTCACGTACTGCGGTCTGTCAGTGAGGTAGTCAGTGGTCCATGCAGCCAGCTGTTGGTCCACACCAGCCACTTCTATTTTCCCTCGCAGCATTGACGGCTGGATGGTGTTGAAAGCACTGGAGAAGTCAAAAAACATGACTCTCACAGTGCTCCCGGGGGACTCCAGGTGAGACAGGGCCCGGTGTAGCAGGTTGGTGACAGCGTCATCCACCACGATGCCAGGTCAATAAGCGAACTGCAGCAGGTCCAGCACAGAGCTCACCTGGGTGCGTAGGTGGCTGAGGACGATCCTCTCCATGGTCTTCATGAGGTGGGAGGTCAGGGCGACAGGTCTGTAGTGGCTTGGTTCCCTGGGATGGGCTTTTTTTGGGACTGGCACCATGCAGGAGGTCTTCCACAGGGCCACAGGGACTCTCTCTAGACTGAGACTCAGGTTGAACATGTACAGAACCACCTGACTGAGCTGGTCTGCATTACAAAATATGGAAAAGTCAATGGGGGGATTAATACTTATGCAAGGCACTGTCACATGATAGCTAGTTAATTCTTGTCTCAATTGTGGTATGATAATGAATACAAAATTCATTGAATTCAGTGCCCCCATATCACTATTTTTCAAGTTACTGTAGCTGTAATATTTCACAGGACAGCACAGTCCTCTGACTACACTCATGAACTGGCTTAACCACTTGCAGGTGGAACTTTCCGCACTCCAGTGTCGGCATGTTGTCTTCATACTGAGCATGCACTGCACTGTGGTGCCTTTGGGTGTGTATCAACAATCATTGTACATTGCCAAGATGTCACCCATTAAAAAGCTTCCCTTATGCAGTTCATGTCACATCCTTGTGGGAGAATGGGAAAAGGGCTTTGAGGCTGGTGACCTCAGTGTATCATCCCTGTCCACCACCATTCGCTTGTACTTCACTTGTTACTACTAGGGTTGGGCGGTAATCAGGTAATAAGGTATCCCGCAGTATCTAAAAATAACAACGCTATCAGTTTCATTACCGTCATTAAAAAAATGCTGCGCATATAGGTCTATAGGGGTCTAACATAATTGTAGCATCGTCATAACAAAAATGAAATCCACTCCATTCAATGTATCTGGTTGAATTTTTACTTGAGAAAAAGATGCTTGATACAAAATAACGTTACAAAGTGCGCATCATTGTAAACTGGGACTTAGCCTATAGCGCAGTTAAACCATGGCTTAAACTTTCATTTCTTTAGTTTCCTTTGAACATACAAGCAGTCAGACTCTAATGCTCTTCTGTTTATTCACCAGAGGCTTATCAACCCAGCCTCTTATTTCTCTCCAGAAAGAAAAAACATTACTTGGCTACGGCTTCAGTAAGCTTGTTCTTAGTTGCGGTATCCATATGCCTCTGTCGAAAGCCATCCATTGTCACCTGGTTTTGACAAGGAGGTGGCAGAGAATTCACATTAGCCGTGTGTTTGGTCATCAAGTTTCAGACTGGATGTGCTGCAGTGATAATTTGATTCACACCGACAATACAATAATCTGGTTGAATTTTTACTCGAGAAAAAGATGACTGTGCAAAAGTAAATGCTACAAAAAGAACCTGAGCAGTTTTACAGTTGTTTTAACACAGGTATGTCCAGGCGCTCATATGGGCGCGCCTGGGCAGAGTACCGCTATCTCGTCCAAGCACATGGAGAAACTCCTCTGTTGAAAACAGTTTTTCCAGCCTTTTTTCTGCTTGCTATTGTTTTCAGCTCTCGTAAAAGGACGAAATGCAAATTAAACAGTAAAATAACACTTCGGGCTGCTCAGCAGGGTCCTCTGTGAGCGCTCAGCTCTTTCATGAGACGGAGCGGTGAAACTAACTGCGTGGTTACACCGGTCAATAGCTCAGCGACCCGCCCAAATTCACCATAGAAACACCAATGACGATCCAGAAGGTAATAACCCCAGAGATAGGTTATCGCATGAAGAGCTCTCCCTCCATTCTAGAAATCCCCTCCTTTTTATGTAAACAACTAGGACCTTCGTGATTGATCTCAAACTTATGCAGAGTCATAGGAGGAGACATTAGCAACGTTTTTTCGGGCTGGAATATAACTTTTGACCACAAAAAAAGCAAAGGTAAAACATACTGTATAATTTAGCAAAGTTTTTTCTGGTACTCTTTGGCTGCTAGCTTGCCGAGTTTTCGTCGCACAATGTGGAGCCAGACATCTTCGTGATCATCAGACTCTGCTTTCATATGATACCAGGCTTTTGTGGTCTGCGTGAAGTGGTGAAATCAGCAGATGCAGTGCCTTTGACGTGCCATTTTTTTGTGCTTCCCTTACATGCACATTACACATATTGCACATATTTCATGGGGTGTGAATCATGTTTCGTTTGGGTGCCAATGCTTGGTAGAGGCTTTTAACTGAGTTTCTCCCTGTCATTCTGGTATGCTACAAGTTAGGACTGGTGCTTCTTCACGTCAGCATTGAACGTCTGAACTGCGCGGATGTCACGCTGCCCTGCAAAGTGATTTTTAATTAGTCACGGTAATACCATATACCCCGGGAAAATGTGGGGAAAGTTTGACAGTATCGTGCCTGTGAATATTCTCATTCATCCAGGTCATTGTAAGCTTCAGGGCATTCAATCGATCGCAACTGGACTTTGTCAGTTTGTCTTGGAAGCAGACGCATGGCACAACACAGAAGGGCTAACTCTTCAGGTCTAGACTCAGCTGTTTACCTGCATCTCAAGGAGGAAGCACACTCCTTTGAGGATAAAAATGTGCATATTCTGGACAGAGAAGACAGATGGTTTGAAAGAGGAGTGAGAGAAGCCATCCATGTCAAGGTTGAAAAACCATCTCTGAACAGAGGGGGAGGTCTGAGACACCACCTATCTCCCACATACAATGCTGTCCTTTCATCTCTTCCAAAGAGATTCAAAAACTTAGCCTCTGAAAATAAACAACAAAGCCATTCACACATGGCTCAAGGAGCCTCCCAATGACAAGAATGGGACACTAACGAGGCAGGCGACTGTCGTTGACACCCAAGGGTCGCACCCTACCCCGCCTTAATGGGGGATTGTTTGCCTCACAATAGAGTGATACTATCCTTGGTTTTGGGGGTTGGCCTCACTCAGAGGATAAATACTTGAACCTAACACCATTTCATTGGACTAGAGCTGTCCTATCTAGTCCGGTGCGCATGAACTGATGAAGCCTGCTCGGATGAGAGGCGAAACGTCTTCCATGACAAACTGACAAAGTCCAGTTGCGATCGATTGAATGCCCTGAAGCTTTGACAGTATCAAAATTTGGATACCGCCCAACTCTAGTCCACTCTGTTCAATGTATCTGGTTGAGTTTTTACTTGAGGAAAAGGTGACTGTGCAAAAGTACGTATTAAGAATGAACCCGAGCAGTTGTACAGATGTTTTAACACAGGTATGTCCAGGCGCTCATTTAGGGGCATCTGAGCAGAGTACTGTTATTTTGTACACGGAGAAACTCCTCTGTTGAAAACAGTTTTTCAGCCTTTGTCTGCTTGCAATTGTTCTTAGCTCTCATAAAAGGACGGAATGCAAATAAAACAGTAAAATAACACTTCGGGCTGCTCAGCAGAGTCCTCTGTGAGCGCTCTGCTCCTTCATGAGACGGAGTGGTGAAACTAACTGCGTGGTTACACCGGTCAGCAGCTCAGCAACCCGCCCAAATTCACCATAGAAACACCAATGACGATCCAGAAGGAAGTAACCCCAGAGATAGGTTATCGCACGAAGAGCGCTCCCTTCACTCTAGATACCACCTCCTCTTTAAACAAGCAGGATTGTTTGTGATTGATCTCAAACTAACACAGAGTCATAGGGGGAGACATTAGCAGCGTTTTTTCGAGCTGGAATATAACCTCTGACCACAAAACTACCAAGGTAAAAAATACTTTATGATTTAGTGAAGTTTTTTTTTGTTACTCTTTGGCTGTTAGCTCGCCTAGTTTTCGTTGCACAGTGAGGAGGCAGACATCTTCGTGATCATCAGACCCTCTGCTTTCATATGATACCGGGCTTTTGAGGTTTGCGTGAAGTGGTGAAATCAGCAGATGGCGTACCTTTGACATGCGCTGTTTTCGTTACATGCGCATATAATTTCGTGGGGTATGAATTATGTTTCATTCTGGTAGCGTGAGCATTGACCATTTGAACTGCACGCATGTCACGCTGCCCTGCAAAGTGAATTTTAATTAGTCACGGTAATACCTTATACCCTGGGAAAATGTGGAGAAAGTTTGACGGTATCAAAATTTGAAAGATGCCATATAGCCCTTGTAGGAGCCACATCTATTATTTGTCTGTCTCACAGGTTACGTCAGCTCTCCACAGGTGGCGGTGTAGCTTTTTCTTTATATTCACGGTGCAGGAAGGCAGGTGAACAGGTGACGCATGGGGTGGAGGGTCATGCGGTTTTTACCGCTCGCTTGCTTACATCTCACCCCCTTTTGTTTTACAGCATCATCCCCTTTGGTCTTTTTTGCATCATCTAAGTGTTTTTGTTGTAAACCCTTTTGACAATAAATGGGAACATCACCCAACTCTGGAACATGGCACGGACAGCTGTTTATTAGAAGTGCATCAAAAACCTCATCTCCCCACTCCCATGCAGAGCGATTAAGTAGGGCAGGATAGTCGCTATAAAAGTAAAAACCCGACTTCTCCTGGAGACTGGGAGCTTCTTGGATGTTTGGACGCAAGCAGCAAGTCCGTCATCATCACACCGGGAGAAGGTGAAGGTCTGTGGGCACCGACTAACACCTTTAGGTGCAGTTAGTACCATAAACTCACCTGTGCTAAAGATTGTTGCGCTTGTTTGGAGCAGCGTTGCGCTGATACGGCAGATGGCCGCAGTGATATCGATGTTCTCATGTAGAACTTACTCATTGTGATGACTTGTGCATTGATGGGAGCTGAAGGAAAGAGAAGTGCGCACATATTGGTCACCAGTATAGCGCAGCATTCTGTTGAAGCATCTTCTCTTTAAAGCGTCATGCACGATTTTTGAAAATGGGTGAAATGCAATGTGTTAATGCTGAAACTGACTCAGTTGTTAGAAGTGATATCTCAGAAAAAAGAACAAGGAAACCTACCTATAAAGGAATGATGATTGTGATTGAACGGCTCCAGAAGTAAAGAAAAGACCATTTTGCGCAGGCAAGCAAATTGAAGACAGAAATCAAAGCACTCTTGGCATTTAAGGAAAATGGTTCTGCTGTTCAACATAATCTAAAAAGGTTCAAACAACTATGTCAAAAGGCATCTGAGCTTCATAACACATTTCTCACACAGTTTTCTCTCCCTGAAGAGGAAAAGATAAGGCAGGAAACATGGTTTCATTCCAAAAGGTCTAACGATGCATTTGTTGAAGAAATATCAACATGGTTGAAAGACAATGGAATCACACGTGATGATGGTGATGAACATGATGATGATGGTGGTGATGAAAATGAGGATGATGTTGATGAAAATGAAGAAAATGATGATGATCTTGATCAAAAGCAAAATGATGATGGTGGTGATGAAAACGATGATCTTAGTCAAAAGCAAAATGAAGGTAATGATGTGGATAAAGATGCAAAGTCTGAGTGTCAAGATGATATCAATCCTGAGGACAGCGTGTCTAATGTGCCAAGCAAAAGGTCAAGCAGGAGAAGCCACTCTAGATCAGCCACGTTTAGCATTTCTTCTGCACGCTTACAGGCAAAGGCTGAGAAAGCAGTTTTAAAACAGAAAGCTCCTGCTTTGCAAAGGAGACGTGAATTTGAGGCACAGGAGGAGAAACTCAGACAAGAAAGTGAGAGACTGAGCTAAGGAGAAAAAACTGGAATTCCATCCAAATGCAAATGAATTTGTACCAAGAGGAAAAGGATTACCTTTGGATCAAACCCCAACAGCACCCCCTGCCTTATCTATGCAAGATGCACGACCAAAGCTGAAAGTGCAAATGAAGGCAAGGCAAGGCAAGGCAAATTTATTTGTATAGCACAATTCATACACTAGGCAATTCAAAGTGCTTTACAGAAGCATAAAAATCATACATTTTGATTAGAAGAGAACAAAAAAATAAAAATAAAATACAATTAAAGGAAAATTAAAAACAGACACCAGTAAAAGACAATAATTTAGCATTTAAAATTATTAAAACCATTGAGCAAATACATTTACTTTAAGTAAAAGCTGTAGCAAATAATAATGTTTTCAACCCTGATTTAAATGAGCTGACACTTGGTGCAGACCTCAGGTGTGCAGGGAGAATGTTCCACAGGTAGGGAGCATAATAACTGAAAGCTGCTTCACTTTGTTTGGTTCTGATTCTGGGAATCAGAAATAGACCTGTCCCTGATGACCTGAGAGGTCTGGTTACTTCATATGGAGTCAATAAATCTAGAATATATTTTGGTCCTAGACCATTTAATGCTTTATAGACCAACAGTAAGATATTAAAGTCTATTCTTTGACTCACAGGAAGCCAATGTAGTGATCTGAGGACTGGTGTGATATGGTCCATTTTTCTGGTGTTTGTAAGGACTCGTGCAGCCGCATTTTGGATCAGCTGTAGTTGCCTAATTGATTTTTTGTTTAGGCCAGTAAAGACTCCATTGCAATAGTCCAACCTACTGAAAATGAATGCATGAACAAGTTTTTCCATGTCTTCTTTGGACAGACAACCCTTGATTCTGGTTATATTTTTCAGGTGGTAGTAGGCTGATTTGGTAATCAGCTTTAAATGGTTGTTAAAATTCAGGTCCGAATCAATAATTACACCAAGATTTCTGGCTTTATCTGTTGTTGTCAGTGACATGGAGTTAAGTTGAGCACTGATCTTTGACCTTTCATTTTTGGGGCCAAAAACAATCACTTCTGTCCTATCTGCATTAAGCTGAAGAAAATTCTGGCACATCCACTCATTGATTTGATGAATACACTCACTCAGTGAAAGTAAGGGACTGTAGTCATGTGATGACACAGAAATATAAAGTTGTGTATCATCTGCGTAAATATGATAAGAAATATTATGATGCTCCATAATCTGAGCTAGGGGCAACATGTAGATATTGAAAAGAAATGGTCCGAGAATGGACCCTTGTGGCACCCCACACATCATCTTCTTTCGTTCAGACACATGCTCACCAATTGACACAAAGTAGTCTCTATCTTGTAAATAGGATTTGAACCAGTGTAGTACAGTGCCAGTAAATCCCACCCACTTTTCCAGTCTGTCAAGAAGTATGTCATGATCAACCGTATCAAAGGCAGCACTGAGATACTAAGACTGAGGTTTTGGAAGCATCATTATTCAGATGTATGTCATTTAAAACTTTGATAAGTACAGTCTCAGTGCTGTGGTGTGGACGAAATCCAGACTGAAATGCATTAAAACGATTGTTCTGCATCATGAAAGCATGTGTTTGTTGAAAAACAACCCTTTCAATAATTTTTCCTAGAAAGGGAAGATTTGATATTGGCCTGTAGTTCCGTATTACTGAAGCATCCAGATTAGTCTTTTTTAGCAGAGGTTTTATTACTGCAGTTTTCAAGGCCTGGGGAAACTGACTGGACTGAAGAGAATTATTTATTATCTGCAACACATCTGGAGCTATGCAATTAAAAACATTTTTAAAAAAGTTTGTTGGCAGGGTATCAAGGCAGCATGTTGTGGATTTTAACTGTGATACAGTTTCTGTCAGCCTTGTATGATCTAGAAGGTTAAAATGTACTAGATTAACTGGAGAACAAGAAGGCACAGATGGACTTATCATTTTGCCTGAGTTTGAGCTGCACACTGTTTGTCTTATCCTTGAAATTTTATCTGTAAAAAAGGCTGCAAAATCATTGCATGACTTGTTGGACAGCAGCTCAGGAGGGACTGATGCTGTGGGGTTTGTCAGTCTGTCCACAACAGAAAATAAAGTGCGGGCATTATTACAGTTTCTGTTGATAATCTCTGAGAAGAATGCTTGCCTTGCATTCTTTAGTTCATGGTTATAGGTGTGGAGACTGTTTTTGTAAATTTCATAATGAACCTGGAGTTTGGTTTTTCGCCACCTGCGCTCTGCCTGTCTGCAGACTCTTTTCTGGACTTTGACCAGTGTGGCGTTTCTCCAAGGTGCCTTTTTCCTTCCTGACAAAACTTTGGTCTTAATTGGAGCGATGGAGTCAATAATAGTCATAACTTTTGAACTGAAATCATTTACAAGGTCATCAGTTGATGCGGAGGGCAGTGTTGGTGATGGTGTAAAAGACTGAGTGAAGACTGCACAGGTGTTATCATTAATATAACGCTTTTTGATTACCTCTGTTCCACTTTTGTTACAAATAGCAGGTGTGGCCATTTTAAATGACACACAGTAATGATCAGAAAGAGCAACATCAGTCACCATAACCTCAGAGATATTAAGCCCTTTGGAGATAACCAAATCTAATATATGCCCTTTGTTATGTGTTGAATGTGTTACGTGCTGAGATAGGCCAAAATGTTCCAGGATGTTTAGAAGTTCTTTAGCACATCCATCTTTGAGATTATCAACATGAATGTTGAAGTCACCCACTAACACAACACAGTCAAAATCAATACAAACAACAGACAGTAGATTGGCAAACTCATCAGAAAACTTTGCATTGTATTTTGGGGGCTTGTAGATGGTTATGAAGACTGATCGACAGGGAGACTTTGATTGAGTGGCAACATATTCAAAAGAATAAGACCATAAGAGACTCTCTTGCATTGAATACTATCATTAAACAAAATGGCGACTCCACCTCCTCTCTTATGCATTCTTACTTCACTTATGAAACTGAAATTCGGAGGGGCTGACTCATTGAGAACTGCTGTGCTGTTATCTTGTCCTAACCAAGTTTCAGTTAAAAACATAAAATCAAGCTTATGCTTGATGATAAAGTCATTGATTAAGAATGATTTGCCTGCCGAAGACCTAACATTTAAAAGAGCTAAGTTAAATGTGCTAAAAAGTCCAACATCCCCATGTTTTAGAACATACTGTGGCTGACATGGAATACATGTTAAATTCGATGATGTGATGTTTCTGGAGAGATGGACCGATCTTCTCCTCCTACCTAAGGAGACATGAATCAATGAAGCTTCCGGCACAATGGGCCCTGGCTTTTCCTTGGAAAAGTCAGGCATAACATTTGCCTTAAAAGCTGGACCCAGAACACATCAGTTACCAACACAAATAGGTGGCTGTGCTGGGCTCTTAATAGGGGACTGGAGTGGGTTCAGATCAAGCCGTGGAAGGGGTGGAGGTGGTGCCCGTCGGCGCTGTGGTGGTGGAGGGGGACAGGGTGGTTGTAGGGGGCGGGGTGGAATTTGGGGGGACAGGATCCCAGATGGGCGAGGAGTAAGCCTGATACCAGCACTGACAAGTTTGTTCATTTGGTCAGTAAACTCCAGTAGGGGGGAGGAGGGTGATGGGATACCCAGTGAAGATGATGAGTTGGATGGAGTTTGGGCAGTTGGAGATGGTGACCTCTGTGGAGTTTTAGTGGTTGGAGTTGGTGAATCCTCACAAGCAGTGGCCCCTGGTGGAGGACATGAGGCATCCCCTTTTTTGCTCTGGCATCCCTCATGGTTAGAGCACACAGACGGGGGGAGAGTTGGTTCTCCCTCATGTTTTGGTGTTTGCTGCTTTTGTTTGGATTCCTCTTATCTCTTGTCCTTGGGAGTGGGAACAGTGTGACGCAGGAAGAAAGATAGGTTGGAGGCAAAAAGTTTTACTCTTGACTTGTTTAGGGAAAGTCCGTCTCCTTTGAAAAAATGTCTGCGGTCCCAGAAAAAGTTGAAATTGTCAATAAAATGCACTGAGTGGACATCACATGCAGTTGGAAGCCATCTGTTTACTGCCAACAATCTGCTGAATCTCTCTCCTCCTTCTCTGACTGGTGGTAAAGGCCCACATTCAGAGAGCTCACTGCATTTAGCAGTTTCCCTAAATCTCGTTTGAGCACTTCAGATTGTCGTTTCACAATATCATTTGCCCCTGTGTGCAGTACAAGGTATTTCAGAGTTGGAATTTCTGCAACAATACTGAGGATTTTGTCGGTCATGTTGGAGACTGTATCATCAGGAAAGCACAGCACTTTTGTGTTTCTGCTGTACATTCTTCCCACATCTTTAATAGCAGAATCACCAACAATCAGAGTCTCAGGACCAGTCAGTAGCTTTCCTTGTAGCTTTCTAGCTTCTGACTTCCTGTCGGGCCTTACCCTTCTCTGTGAGTCCGAGAAGTTATCCAGGTTTTCAGTTGGAGATCCAGGGTCCTGCAGTAGTGGAGCAAACCGATTTTGTAACTGCACACTAGTTGGTTTGGGAGCTTTGTTGCTCATCTTCCCTTTAGCTTTTATCCACGGCTGTGTCTAACTCTGCACAGGTGTTGAGTAGGATGATAACGCAGGCCAGCCTGTCGCATCACAGATCTCTGGGCGCTGGGTTCTGCCTGTTGGACGTCTCCCCATATCAGCTGATTTGCTCTTGGGCTTTGCCCCGAGAGCATTCCAGGGAGGACTAATACTGGCAGATTTATCACCCGGTACACAGCCCTTTAGTTTCGAGGGAGCTGTATCAGGGCTAATTAGCTGGATGTTAGCATTCTCCAGTCCGCTGTTTTGAGTCAGTGGCAAAGTGCTGTCATTTCCACAAAGTCCGTTCACTTCTGCGTTTATTTCCAGACGCTGGACTTTAGTTTCCAACACTGCAACCTGCTGCAGAAGTTTGTAGAGGTCATCTGTGGAGAAAAGAGGCATCTTGGTGCTAATTAGCTTGAGCTGCCAGCAGGCTTTTTCTGTTGGTAGGCCAAAGTAGGCTTTTTCTGTCAGTAGGCCAGTGCAGAGTGTATCCGTGAAATATCAGAGGTCGCAAAGGTCATCCACAACTTTTAAATGTTTGTCCATAAAATATGTCTTTAGATGTCCAATTCAACCAAAAATTTAAACTTTCAAGTTTAAGGAAAATTAAAATAAATACAGAAAACAAGATGGGAAATCACAAGCCCAGCCAGAAACCAGCTACTGTACCAGAGGAGGAGGAGCTTGTGAAAACACATGACGAAATTAAACATGGTGCCTCAGGAGGAATGGATACACTTCCAGGTCACAGTTGCAGCCAAACACTGAAATGTTTCATAAAACCACATTAAAGTGCCAACCTCTAACTCTACTGCTGCACTTCTCAGGTCAGTTGCCGCACAAGAAAAACATCTGCATAGTCTTCAAAATGGACACTCACCAGTGGAAAACACAGCTGAGCACAATGTCATTTGTGGAATTATGCAAAGGCAAAATGAAATCACCACAATGCTTGCACAACAAATGTCAGCTATTCTCCCACAAAAAAAATAACAATTTTTGAAGGTGATCCATTGCAATGTATCTCATTTATGAGGACTTTGAACATTGCGTTGAAGAGAGGACTAGCAGTTATCAAGACTGTGTATTTTCTGGAACAGAACACCAGGGGGCAGCCTAGAGAACTGGTGAGAATCTGTCTTCATATGGCACAGCAAGAGGGTTATCAGAGAGCAAAGGCTCTTCTGAAAGAACATTTTGGTAACGAACACACGATAGCAACAGCTTGCATGGACAAAATATTTGCATGGCCCATTGTTAAGACAGAGGATGTTAAGGCGCTGAATGCTTTGGCTCTGTTTCTCAGAGGATGTTGCAATGCAATGGCTGAAATTCACTACGTGGAAGAGTTGAATATTCCATCAAACATGAAACATGTCATCATGAAGTGGCCATCCAAACTAAGATAAAGATGGAGGTCTGCAGTCTGTGACATTCAAGAATGACGAGGCTACAGAGCTACATTTCCTTATTGTAAAGAGGTGCATCTAATATCCAAATGTTCAAAACTCAAGAAAATTCCTCAAAGGGAGGAGATTGAGTTCCTGAGAGGTAAAGGAATCTGTTTTGGATGTTTGAAGGTTGGCCACATGAACAAGGAGTGCAGAAGTCATCGAACATGTGATGAATGCAATTTAAAGCATCCAACTATCCTGCATATCCATTGTAAAGAAAAGGGCAGCAAACCTCAAGAAACATCTGTGAGTAGTGCACTTGTCTCTCTGCAAGCAGGTGGTTGTACTGGGGCCGGGGACCAAGACTGCACTCTTTCCATCATTCCTGTGCAGTTGAAGTCTGTGAAAGGAGATAAGGTGTTGCAGACCTATGCCTTCTTAGACCCTGGAAGTACAACAACCTTTTGTACCACCAGTTGCATGAAGAAGTTAAATTTACAGGGCACAAAGACTCACATTATGTTGCACACCATGGGCCAAGAAAAGGTGGTTGAAAGCCAGATTCTTACAGGATTGGAGGTGTCAAGGCTGGAGAGTAATCAATTTGTGGAGCTTCCAGAAATGTTCACACAAGAAACAATCCCTGTGTCAAAGAACAATATTCCTACTCAGCGAGATATTGAAAGGTAGGACTATCTGAAGGACATTAGGATCCCAGAGCTGGACGCTGATGTTGAAATCTTGATTGGGACTAATGCACCAAAGGTCATGGAGCCATGGGAAATAATCAACAGCAAAGGTGATGGACCTTACGCCATGAAGACCCTGTTGGGGTGGATCATCAACGGACCTTTGAGGGGCAACAATGGTCGTCAGAGAAGCTGCTTGACTATATATGCCAATAGGATATCCATCCTCAGACTGGAGGAGCTGTTGGTCTCTCAGTATATCCAGGACTTTAGTGAAAAAGTTATGGAGGAAACGCAGGAGATGTCAAGGGAGGATCTGAGATTTATGGAGCACATGGAGAAATCGATTTGCAGGCAAGAAGGTCATTATTGCACAACAAAAAATCTGCAGGGATCTTAAAAATGAATGGGTACTGTTGAGAAATGTGACTTCTTCAGCAAGGACAGTTTGAAACGGACTTCTTGAAGCTGCTCTGAAGTCACACAGGGCACGGAAGAAGCCCTTCATCAACGAAAGGCAGAGGAAGGCCGGTTATACTTTGCTAGGGATCACAAGGGTTTGACTGTTGATGATTGGGTTAAGGTTCTCTTCAGTGATTAATCCAATTTTGAGTTGATGCCCACTCCAGCCAACTTGGTTAGGAGGAAGCCTGGAGAAGCCTACAAACCAGACTGTCTTGCCCCTACAGTTAAACATGGGGGTGGATCAGTGATGATCTGGGGTTGTTTCACTGAAATTGCAATTGCAAAAGAGCGAATGAACCAGGTCACGTACAGTGCTATTCTTGGAAACAGTCTTCTTCCATCAGCTAATAAACACTTTTCTGCCTCAAATGACTGGATTTTCCAACAAGACAATGCCCCTTGCCACACGACAAGGTCAGTTAAAGCCCGGATGGAGAACCAGAACATTGGAACCATGCCTTGGCCTGCTCAATCACCAGATCTAAATCCAATTGAAAACCTGTGGAACATCATCAAACTCAAAATGGAGAACCACAAGGCCAAAAACAAAGCAAATTTGTTTGAATTTTTGCAACAGGAATGGGCTGCTGTGACAGCAGAACAATATCAGAAGCTGGTGGAGAGCATGCCAAGACGCATGGCTGCAGTCATCAAAGACATGGTTATGCAATCAAATACTGACTCTTCTGTGTATCATGTGACAGACAGAAAAGAAAACATGGAATGTCGAAAAGCACTGTTTTTGGTAGTACAGTGCCAGAAGAACTTAAGTGATTTTGATTATTATCAAGAAAACCATGGAAAATGGCTAGATATCAGCTCTTAAATTAAACTCTTATCAGCTATTATATTTGTCCAAACAAATGTACCTTTAGTTGTACCAGGCATTAAAATGAACAAGAAATTGAAGAAAACAAGGGTGGATCAAACTAAAAAGCATTGTTTCACTATTCACCTATTTGAGTTAAAAGGTTAATATGAGATACGAAGGAGGCTTTTTGGCTTTATCCTCTTCTTTCTTCTTTCCACTACAGGATTGGAACCGTACATGGTATACTGCTAACCCAGACCTCACCCAGTGCTTCCAGAACACTGTCCTGGTGTGGCTGCCATGCCTATACCTGTGGATGTGTGCCCCCATTTACCTCATCTACCTCCGCAGCCATGACCATGGTTACATTTGTATGAATCACCTCAACAAAACCAAAACTGTGAGTGACCCTTGATTTCTTCAGTCATTTTTCTAGTTGTGCAAGTGTCACATATTCTTTGTTTTATTATTTCTGCTCTGTTGCACTCTGCAATTCACATGAAAAGCAAAATAAATAGTTGTGTAACAAGTGAAAAAGAGAGGTGAGAGAGGAGTTCAAACCCTAGCTCCTCTCTTTCCTCCACACAGCTGACAGTCAGTGTGTGAAGTGGGGGTTAATGCCAGTTTGTAAGTTTCTGAAAGTTACAGAAATAGTCTGACACAGGCCCCCTAATTCCAGTTTGAAAGGTGTGGGGGTAGGAGTTTTCACAAGTTTTTTTGACCATCTGACTAGCATTGATTAAGCATAATGTTCGTCTACTGGTTGGGTGTTCAGCATTCACATGGGACAGCAGTTCATATTCTTCACTCTTAAACCACAGAATCACATTGCATAAAGTAAAAAAAAAGGAGTAAAGTTTGAATTTCACGCTCTCTGTCCATACAGTCTGACTTCTCAAACCTTGTCCCAACAATCAGCACTCATGCCTCCTCTAAGCAGCTGCCTAGTACTCTGAAATTGAAAATAATTGATGTCCACAAAGCAGGAGAAGCTATAAGAAGACAACAAAGCATTTTAATGTAGCCGTTTCCTCAGTTTGTAATGTAATTAAGAAATGGAAGGTAAGAGGAATGGTGGATGTCATCCTTTGGTCCAGAAGACCAATAAGAATTGCTAGAAAGCCCCCCAAAAACCCTGTTTGACACAGAAAAGACTTTCATGAAGATTTAGCCGACTTTGCAGTGGTGGTGCACTGTTATATTGTGCAGCAACACCTGCACAAATATGACCTTCATGGAAGAGTCATTGACACAAAACCTTTCCTGCATCCTGACCACAAAATTCAGTCAGAGTCCTGTTGACTGATGAAATTATATAAATCAAATCAAATGAATGGCTCTCTGTCAGGCTGTTCCACCGATAAGGGCCGTAATGGCTGAATGCAGCCTCACTGTGGGTTTTTGTCTTAATTCGTGGAATGGTTAAAAGGCCCGTACCAG
The DNA here is from genome assembly GCF_039877785.1 of Chaetodon trifascialis. Classification (NCBI taxonomy): domain Eukaryota; kingdom Metazoa; phylum Chordata; class Actinopteri; order Chaetodontiformes; family Chaetodontidae; genus Chaetodon; species Chaetodon trifascialis. Next base: position 1,933,591 of record NC_092070.1, read on the forward strand.
AGGACCTCAGGATCTGCGAGGGCTGATATGATAAAAGCAGGTCAGATAAATAAGATGGCCCAAGACCATTAAGACATTTAAAAACCAATAAAAGAATCTTAAAATCGATCCTGAAGCAGACAGGGAGCCAATGCAGTGATTCTAAAACTGGTGTAATATGCTCCCGCCCTCCGGTCCTTGTCAGCACGCGAGCGGCTGAGTTCTCTATTGTAGGCTATTGATGTTCTTTTTAGGAAGACCAGAGAGCAGGGCATTACAATAATCTAAATGACTCGAGATAAAAGCATGCATTAGCACCTCCGTACTGGCCTGAGAGAGATACGGGCGGACTCTGGCTATATTCTTAAGATGGTAAAAACCTATGTGGGGAATAAAAGTGAGCTCAGAGTCAAAAATAACACCCAGGTTCTTTACACATTGTGAGGGTTTACAATCTTGTAGTTTTGGTAAAAATTTCACTCTCTGGCCTTCAGGACCAATGACTAAAACCTCTGTTTTATCCTGGTTGAGCTGGAGGAAATTATCTGCCATCCATGAGTTTATATCTAAAATGCAGTTAAGAAAGGCATCAATTGGCCTTGTGTCATCAGGAGACACGGCGATGTACAGCTGTGTATCATCAGCGTAACTGTGGAAACTGATGCCGTGTCTCCTGATGTCATCCCCCAAGGGAAGCATGTGAAGATTAAAAAGAAGTGGGCCTAAAATTGACCCTTGGGGGACCCCACATTTAATTTCATGTGTTCTGGAGGAACATGTACCCATACTTACAAAGAAAGATCGATCCGTGAGATAGGAGCGGAACCAGTTAAAAACAGTACCAGAGAGGCCAACCAGGTGCTTCAGTCTGTTTAATAAAATGTGATGGTCTATTGTATCAAAGGCAGCACTAAGATCCAGTAAGACCAATACTGTCAGTTTTTGGTTCTCTAAATTGCACCTGGTGTCATTTAAAATCTTCAAAAGTGCTGTCTCAGTTCTGTGGTTCATCCTGAAACCAGATTGAAATTTCTCAAAAATATTGTTTCTCATTAAAAAAGTAATTTATTTGGTTAAAAGCAGCTTTTTCTAAAATTTTACTTAAAAATGTTAAGTTGGATACAGGTCTGTAGTTGTTAAAAATGTTGTAGTCTATATTGCTCTTCTTCAGAAGGGGCTTCACCACTGCCGTTTGGTGACGGGTGTCTTCCCCACTCTGATGACTGTTCATGTTCAGTTCAGTTATTGCACATATTGTAATACAAATTATTGTACCCCCTACTTGGAGCAGTTTCTGTTGTAAAGTCTGACAGCTGCAGGAAGGAATGACCTGCGATACCGCTCCTTCACACACTTTGGATGTAGCATCCTATTACTGATGGAGCTCCTCAGTGCAGTGAGTGTGTGTTGGAGGGGGTGGTAGTCATTGTCTGTCATGGAGGACAGCTTGGCTGTCATCCTCCTCTCCCCCACCTCCTCCACCTGTTCCAGAGGGCATCCCAGGGTAGAGCTGGCCTTTCTGATGAGTTTGTCCAGCCTCTTCCTGTCAGCTGCTGTGATGCTGCTCCCCCAGCAGACTACTCCTCGTAGAATAAGGCAGAGGCCACAACTGAGCCATAGAAGGTCTTCAGGAGTGCCCCCCGCACCCCAAAAGACCTCAGCCTCCTGAGCAGATAGAGTCTGCTCTGTCCTTTTTTATAAAGCGCAGTGGTGTTATGAATCCAGTCTAGTTTGTTGTTCAGATGAACACCCAGGTACTTATAAGATGTCACCATCTCAATGTCCCTTCCCTGGATGTTCACTGGTGATGGGGGAGAGTGTGGGTGGCGGTGGCGGAAGTCCACAATCAACTCCCTGGTTTTATCCGCATTAATCAACAGCTGGTTCTGTTGACACCAGTCCACAAAATCCTGAATGAGTCCTCTGTATGACCTATCGTCCCCATCTGTGATGAGACTGACAATGGCAGAGTCATCAGAGAACTTCTGCAGGTGGCAGATGGGTGACAGGTGGGAAAAGTCAGCTGTGTAGAGGGTGAAGAGGAATGGTGCCAGTACCGTTCCCTGGGGGGCCCCCACACTGCAGAGGACAGTCCCTGACACACAGTCCCGTGTCCTCACATACTGTGGGCGGTTGGAAACGTAGGCCACTATCCAGCATGTGAGGTGTTGGTCCACTCCTGAAAGCTCCAGCTTGTTTCTCAGGATGGCTGGCCTGATGGTGTTGAAAGCACTGCTGAGATCCAGGAAAAGGACCCGAACAGAGCTCCCCGGCAACTCCAGGTGAGATAGGGCTCGATGGAGGAGGAAGATGAGGGCATTGTCCACTCCGATGCCAGGCTGGTACGCGAACTGCAGCGGGTCCATGGACGAGCTCACCAGGGGACGCAGGTGCCATGCAGGACGTCTTCCAGAGTCGCGGCACCTTTCCCAGCCTCAGATCCAGGTTGAACAGATGTCCAATGATCCCGCTCAGCTGATCAGAGCAGGATCTGAGGAGTCTGGGTGGGAGTGCTGGCTGATCAAAGGAGGGCTGCTACAGTGCTGTTACAGCTGGGGGAGGGGCAGATGTTTCCTCAAACCTGCAGAAGTAGCTGTTCAGCTCATCTGCCCACTTTGAATCCCCAGCTGCCTGAGAGTTTGGCTTCTGGTGGCCTGAAATGGTATTCGGGCCTCTCCAGACTCCCCTGGTGTTGTTCTCCTGCAGCTGTTCCTCCATTCTCCTCCTGTATCTGTCCCTCCCCTCCCTGATTTTCCTTCTGAGCTCCCTCTGAACAGTTTTCAGCTCCTCTTTGTTTCCTGACTTAAAGGCCCTCTTCTTCTCCTTTAAAAGAGCCTTAATGTCAGGATTAATCCAGGGTTTGTTGTTGGAGTGACACCGTACAGTCCTGGTGGGTACAGTGTTTTCCACACAGAAGTTTATGTAGTCTGTGATGCTGTCTGTCAAACTGTCGATGTCCTCCTCATGAGAGTCGTTGAATATATCCCACACGGTTGTCTCGAAGCAGTCCTTCAGAGCCTCTTCAGCCTCCTCAGACTACCTCTTCACTCCGCGGGACACAGCTGGTTGCCTGTTAACAAGGGGCTTGTAGACAGGCAGGAGATGAACCAGGTTGTGATCAGCTCTTCCCAGAGGAGGGAGGGGTGAAGATTCATATGCCTCCTTGGTGTTGGCATAGAATAAGTCCAGTGTTTTATTGTCTCTGGTGGCACATGTGACATACTGGATGAATTTTGGCAGAGTGGAGGACAGAGAGGCATGATTAAAATCCCCTGAGATCAGTAAGAGGACCTGTGGTTTCTGAGTCTGCAGCCTGCTGATCACGAAGTTGATGATGTCACAGGCTGCTTCGGTGTTAGCGGAGGGAGGAATATACACAGCCACCACTATGGTGTGTGAGAACTCCCGCGGCAGATAATATGGCCTCAGATTAACAGTCCGGGCAGCAGTGCTGCTCTTTGATAGTGATGTGCCTGGAGTTACACCATCTATTGTTCACAAACACTGCCAGCCCTCCTCCTTTCCTCTAACCGCTCTTCTCTGTCCGGTCTGCCCGTATAAGTGAAAAACCATCCAGCGCTACAGTCGCGTCTGCTGCATTCCCAGCCAAGTCTCTGTGAACAGTAGCAAACTGCACCGTCGGTAATCCCGTTCATGTCGCGTCAGCGCTGCCAGCTCATCCATCTTGTTGGGGAGAGATCTTACGTTCCCCATGATGATGGACGGGAGAGTCAGTCTGTAAGCTCTCCTCCTGTTGCGACGTTTAATCCCTGCGCAGCACCCCCGCATCCTCCTCCTTGTCTCATGGGGGACATCAGGTCAGTCCTCCAGCCGCACAGCTGTATTACGCAGGGCCAGCAGCTGATCCCTGCTGTAAACAATGGGAGCCATTGTCTCTCACGGACCCACAGACGAGGCGAAAGTTGCACGGGTTGTAAAAGTGGTCGCAAAGTAGCGCCAGAGTTGCCGTGTTTAGCGTCTCTAATGCGCCAGATATTTACAAACACGTTGAACTAAAAGAATAAAAAAAAGACGAACAAGAAACACAGAAAGATAAGAAAAACTCCTAAGAGTCTAGCGAGCTGCTGTAAAAGGCTGCCGCTCGTACGGCGCCGGACGTTTAGAAGTTTCCTCGGGTAAAAGCAGTGATCCAGGTGTATTAAGAACAGCATTCTGATTGGATAAAAGACTGGATCTGATGTTATCAATCTTACTTCTGAAGTGGTCTGCAAACTCCTCACAGAGGATCTCAGTTGGTATCATGGAGGATTTATTAATATCAGTGCTGGTTAATAATAATAATAATAATAATACTAATAATAATACATTTCATTTGAAAGCGCCTTTCAAGACACCCAAGGTCGCTGTACAGAAAATATACAAACAGTGATATAAAATACAAGATAAAAACAAGATACAATCAATAGGGACGGGGGACCGTGTGAAGCAGTTTATAGAGAGTAGGCAAGTCTGAATAGATGAGTTTTGAGTTTGGATTTGAAGATGGACAGGGTGGCAGAGTCACGGAGGTCAGGAGGTCAGAGACAATTGATGGAGCGAAGGTGAAAGTAAGCAGGCCGAGTGGTGTTATTAATGTGGGATTGAAAGGAGAGTACTATCGAGGATGACACCCAGACTCTTAACCTGGGGGGAGGGGAAGACTAAGGAGCTGTCGATGGAGAGAGAGAGAAGGTGTCAACTTTAGATAGGGTGGATTTGGTGCCAATGAGTAGGAATTCAGTTTTATTGCTATTTAATTTTAGAAAGTTAGAGGTGAACCATGATTTTATTTCAGAAAGGCAGGAGGTGAGGGAGGGGGGTGGGAGTGTGGAGTTTGGTTTGGAGGAGAGGTAGAGCTGGGTGTCATCTGCGAAGCAGTGGAAATAAATGTTAAATTTACGGAAGATATGGCCGAGGGGGAGGAGGTAGGTTATGAAGAGGAGGGGCCCCAGGGCTCTGTCACCTGTGGTGACTGGGGAGGGGTCGGAGGAGAAAGACTTGAGTAGTATGAACTGAGTGCGGTCTGTGAGGTAGGAATGGAACCATTGAAGAGGGGTGTGGGTGATGCCAAGGCTACTGAGGAGGATGGGGTGTGAGATGGTGTCAAAGGCTGCACTCAGGTCGAGGAGCATGAGGATGGAGAGTGAACCGGTGTCAGCTGCAGGAGCTGAGGAGATCATTGGTAATTTTGATAAGTGCAATTTCTGTGCTGTGACGTGGACGGAAACCAGACTGGAAGGGTTCATACAAACTGTTCAGAGTGAGATGTGCGTGGAGTTGGGAGGAAACTATTTTTTCAAGAATTTTGGAGATGAAAGGTAAGTTGGAGATAGGGCGGAGATTATTGTAGTGTATAGTTTGGATCTGAACCAGGTTTTTTCAGAATTGGCGTGACAGCAGCAGTTTTGAAGGCAGAGGGGACAATACTGGCAGACAATGAAGAGTGGATAATGGCAGAGATGAGGGGAAGCAGAGAGGAGAGGCAGGATTTGACCAGGGTTGTGGGGATAGGGTCCAGCAGGCATGTGGAGGGCTTAGATTTGCGTATGAGGTCGGATATTTCAGAGGCACTGGGGAGTTGAAAGGAGGTTAAGGGTTGACTGTAGAGGAAGGGTTCAGGTGTGGAGAGAGAAGGAGGGTGGGAACAGAGGTGCTGGTGAATGGAGTTGATTTTATCATTAAAGAAGAGCATCAAGGAGTTACAGGTGTCAATAGACTAAAGGTGGGGGGGTAAGGAGTGGGGAGGCTGGAGGATCTTGTTGAGTAGTGAAAAAAGTGATTTGGTGTTTCCTTCGTTGGATGTGATGAGACCAGAGTAATAAGCAGATTTACTGTGTGCAATGGAGTCTTTGTTATGAAGAATGTGGGTTTTGTACATGTTTATGTGTATTGTGAGTCCAGTTTTTTTATAGAGCCGTTCCAGTTGGCGTCCTTTGGTTTTCATTGTTCCTTGTTAAAAGAAGGTGGAGAAAAGAAACCTTGGGTTGTTTTTATTGTCTGTGATGAGTTTTGAGAAATGAGCCCTTCTTGCCAGTTTGACTGAGTTATTGTAGGTTTTGAGTTGATCCAGGTATATTTCATAGTGAACTGTTAATTTGTTTTTTCTCCACCTTCTTTCTGCACTCCTGCATTTCCTTTTCAGTTTTTTGATGTTGTCATCTCTCCACGGTTGTGTTTTCTTTGTTCTTATTGTTTTAGTTAAAAGTGGAGCCACTGCATCTAGTGATGTCTTTAACTTGTTATTAAAATCATCAAGAAAATCACAAGGTGCAGGTAAAACTTTGGCAGGAGTGCTCTGTAAAATCTCAATAAAATTAGCAGCCACTTCAGAAGTAAGACAGCGTTTCCTCACCGTTCTCACTGGGGCCTCCTGATGGCTAAATCTGGTGATGTTAAAAAACACACAATAGTGGTCAGACCAGCCAGGTCAACCACAGAGGACACACCAGTGGACAGGCTGTAGCTTATGACCAGGTCCAGGGTGTGTCCTCTGTTGTGAGTTGGCTGTGTAACGCGCTGGTTAAAATCCACGCAGTTTAAAATGTTGAAGAATTCTCTGGACGTTGCGTCCGATCCGTTATCAACGTGTAAATTAAAATCATCAGTTGTTGTCAGTTAAAATCCTGCTATGAGTTGAATGCACGATTAAAAGTGACTCTGAGAATTCACTGATAAAAGCTTTGGAATAGCGGGGTGGCCTATAGACCGTAATACAGAGGATGGGGGACTGCTAAAAACAAATGCATGGTTTTAAAGGATGTGTAACTGTTACAGGAAACTTCGTGAGAGTTAAGAGATTTCAGAATAAAAGATGCAGTCCCGCCTCCCCTACCCCCCCAGTAGAAAATAACACTGCATGAAAAACCACATTTTCGACCCGTAAATCCCCACGAAGTTCGTTGAGTTTTACGGGGAACTTCACCAGCTCCGAATATCGTCGGAAACGAACCATCTGTCGGCGGGGGGCGTGGTTAATTGCACCTTCATGAAGGTGCGAATAGCTCTAATTAGCACATGAATGCTACCGACGTTGATCTACTGAGGCTGGCCTGCTGACTTCACAAACAACCATTGGATGATTCCACAGGCATTTTAAAAGGAAACCATCATGTGATTGGATAGCAACTCCAATCACAAGAGTGAGTGGATGACAACTCTGCTGCTATTGGTCATCTGTGCGCCACAAATAATAATAATAATAATAGTAATAATAATAATAATAGTGATAATAAATACATATTGAATTAATACTACATCATAATTTAATATATTAAAAATAATTATTATATTGTTTTATTTATGTATATGTAAAATATAAATGATATATATTTTATTTGATTGATGATTCATTGATTTATTTGGCGATCCACCTTCTACACTACCACACAGTAGAACACAAAGAACACAGTTGACAGAAACAATTTGAAAAAAAGTCTTGAAATGAAATCGTGACACACACATTAACAAGGATCAACCAAGTAAGATCAGTGACTACTGGGGAAAAAAAGCAAGGAAATGTGCAGAGGGGTTCACTGATAAGAGTCTCTGGGTTGGGCCATGCCGCTCGTCCATGGTGCATGAAAAAGAGTCTAAGGCCTATGGAAATGCTTCTTTGCTGCCTCTGGGTCATACTGAGTTGGTGCCTGTCGCTTTGAAGGGGACTCGATGCGAAGCCTCTTGTGGTGTGTCGCCACATACTTTGGGTCGCTCTCCAGCCGCTCTTGCAGTGTCTGGCAGAGTTTGGAGAGCTAGGACACTCCTTCTTGCTTCCAACAGCTGTAAATACAGGTGTTAATATAATATTAGTACTACTAAGAAACAATGACACATGATAACATATGTGACCATGTTTGTCAAAAACAATGCAGCTAATAAATAAAATTCAGCCCATTTTTACATTGTTGTGAAAATAAAGCGGCATTCATGGGACTCTTACCCGCTTCCTTCTCTGTATGCCGCGAGCTGAAATCTTCACAGTTGCTGCCTGAACTGAAAGAGCTGGCTGGGCATACCTGAAGCTCCTCCACACCATCTCATAATATGTCTTACAGGCCACTGGAAGAAAATATATATTGGTTTGAAATAATTAAGACAGGCTTCAGTAAAAACAACAACAAGAAACAACAGAAAGGATTTAAAAACAAAAAAAAAAACAAAAAACAACTTACATAAAAAGACTGCTGTCCACACCATCCATGTCTGGACTCCCAGTTAAAGTCGCCATTGAATATGACGTCACCGTTTCGTTGTGGGGCGAGTTTATTCTGTAAAACACAAAAAGTACAAACACGTCACGCAACGTTTATATTTACTTACATTCTGCAGAATATTTCCTGTGTATTTCTGTGTATTTTATTAACTTACCCCTGCTCAGTTTCATATCGCCTGTCGTTTCCGTCACTACTGTGCAGACGTCGCACCTTTTCCTTTAAAATACAAAATACATTGTAATGTTAAATGTAACGTGAACGATTACCAAACGTTCGGAACGTAGTGCAGCCGAGACAATCCACTGAAGACGCTCAACAGTTTTTTCTCTAAATTGTTTGGACTTTCTGGATATGGTCGCTCAGCAGCCAGGCCATCCACTCGTCGCAGAGGAGTGCCTTCTGGAATGAACTGAAGACGACGTACGGCCATTGCATGAACAGAGTTAAAGTTTAGCAGGACCCGAAACGTAACTGTTCTAATCCAAGCTCGATTCGCGTTCACAGACGCGCCGAGGTTGTTTTCTGCCGAAGTCATTGCATCAGAGGAGGCGTCCAATCATATGCGAGGTCGCGCTCTCGGAATTTCTCGCAAGACCATTTTTGTTGCGTAGAATGAAAAACATGCTGTGATTTTGTTAGGTACTTTGATTTTCTATTTTTGTCCCTGAATATTTTATAAAACATGTAAACTTCTTTAGTGACATCATCATAATAAAAAAAGAAAAGCTAATTTGGTGTATTCCCTTTTTATTCCTACTTAAAGAATCATCAGTAGACTTACCCTGCTGGAATTTTGCAAGCTAATCACACAAGCATTGTTCATCTGGTGTTGTGGTGGCAAAATGCGAAAAATTGTGACCAGTGTCCAAGAACTGTAGATGCTTTAATTTTCACAATTTTGATTTAGCAATTTAAGTGGAAAATTAAAGACCTCTGACTCAGGACACTTATCCTGTATGTAACCTATAAAATTATTTAAACACACTTTTAAATCCTCCTGAAAAAAAAATAAAAAATCTTTGTATTCTGTAGGCACAGAACACACACACACACACACACACACACACACACACACACACACACACACACACACAAAATCCCAATTTGCATTTGTATAGCTTTGCAGCATTTACATTTGCATTTTAACACCTCATGGTCACAGTGGCTGAGAGAGAACTTCCACGGCAATTTACAGTGATGGCGGTGGGGGATAGTGGGTCCATGGGGGGCGGTGTTGAGTGAGGCAGGACTAGGAGCTGCCACAGAAGGTGGAGAGGAAGAGGTCTGGAAGGGGGTGTGTGGTGTAAACAGGTGTCAGTCATGTGCAGCGTGTGTGGCAGATTGCACCGCTTGTTGCAAATTAGTAGCTAGCATAGTGCTGCCCAGTTTGTTTGGGTGTACACCGTCTGGCCTGTATGAGGAATAGCGATTCCAAAATAGATTAAAGTTGCCATAAAAGCCATCTCACAGTCTCTGCAGGCGGAAAGCAGCCAGGTACTGAGGTTGAGCAGATGGCTGAACCGCTCAGCTCCGCGGGCCAGTGTCGGGATTGGGCCGGAGATGAAGACGGCTTTACCTGTGGTGTGCAGGAGTCTAAAAAGGTCTTTAAAATCAGCTTTCATCTGCTCCCACATGAACAATAATTTTGCTAACCGTACCGGGCAGGGAGCGCAGAAGCTCCGGGAGTTCATTTAAAATGACAGGTACAGTAGCACCTGGGAAGCAGCGAGTGACAGCATTGGAAAAAGTGGACATGTCTAATTATGGAGTCACCCACAATTAAGGTGGTTGGAGGGAAAAGAGGATGAGGGGGTGCCGGTATTACCTTGTCCCCATTGGACTGGGGCCGGGTTCCCTCTGGTTGCTGCTGCTCAGGAGCAGCACCGTGAGAGATCTCCTGTGAGTGCCAGCGCACCGCTTCCCTGAGCAGCCTTCGCCGCGCTGACGAGCCAGCAAAGCAGGGTGCATTTCGGCCCGGCTCCGAGCGATTTTGAGGCTGCAGGGATGGGTTCCGCTGGAGCAGAAGAGGAGACACCAGCTTGAGCCTCAGTGAAGGGAGCACCGGCCGAAGCCGCCGCAATGGAAACAGCGGCCCACTCAGGAACATCCTCTGGCTCCGACTCCGGCTCCCTGGTCAGCGGGGGGAAATCCTCCAAGCTCAGGACATCGTACCGGTTGGACAGCTGGAGTTCACCGAGGGGTTGCAGGCTGGTCCCGTCTGCCTTCCTGCCTGGTACCGTGGTCCAAGGCTCTCACTGCGGGTTGGAACTACGTGCTCTGTGCCACGGATTTGGGGTAAAATCCAGAGCAGCAGCAGACACACGCTTGAGCTTTGCACCCAGCAATAGCCAGTGGTCATCAGACTGGAGACATGGTGGGACTGAGACAGCCAACCCGGTTGAAGTTGGATTATCCCCAAGGCCAAAGGAAGACTGAGAGACAGAGGCGGCCAGATGATTAGCATCCGCGACCGGGATGGTAGAGTCCAACTCGGAGTTGACTGGCAGACCGGTGCCCAGTGTGATAAATGAGTCCAGGAGCTTTTCTTCATTCCGGATCCAGTAAAGATCAGAGATACGTCGCTCGAGTTGTGCAATGGACTGGGATTTTTGGAGACAGCCGTCGCACCTGTGTGGGGAGGTAAGTGGAGTCACCGTAGTGGCAGCCATGGATGTAGCAAGCGCCACCACTTTCAAATTTTCTGCCATGTTTTCTGCCATATAAGTTTTTGGCCACAATGAGCAAAGCTATGTAGGGATAAAACAGGGTGAAAGATTTCATGAAAAGAACATCTCTCCAACTGTCAAGCATGGGGGTGGATCGATCATGCTTTGGGCTTGTGTTGCAGTCAGTGGCACAGGGAATATTTCACTAGTAGAGGGAAGAATGGACTCAAATACCAGCAAATTCTGCAATTGAGCATCACATAAAAAGCTGAAGATGAAAATAGGACTGCTTCTTCAACAGGGTAATGATTGTAAACACACCTCTAAATCCACAAGGGACTACCTCAAGAGGTACAAGCTGAAGGTTTTGCCAGACTTAAACATCATTGAAAATATTTTGATAGACCTCAAAAGAGCAGTGCATACAAGACAGAATCTCACAGAGCATTTGAAAGGACAAGCTGTGATACCTGCCAGAGATGGTGTTGCTAAGTACTGACCATGCAGAGTGCTCAATCTTTTGCTTCTGGCCCTTTTCCATTTTTAATCTCTTAAAACAGTTAAAGATTGAAATAGAAACATCACCTCACTTGAAATATTAAAGAAATGTGTCATCTTAAACTTTATGTTTGGAAATCAGGCCATATTTTACTCACTGAGCTATTCACAGTAAAGGAAAGTTTGACCATGGGTGCCCAAACTTTTGCATGCTATTGTTTACTTTCTTGCTTGTCCAAGTGTAAGCATTTTGTCTCTCTCTTTTCAGGGATTTGTTAAATGGTTTTTCAGATATGCTAGATTGATTAATGTCCTAATTAGTGCTGTCAAAAATATTGTGTTATTAACGCGTTAACGCAGATCAATTTTAACTGTCATTTTTTTTATCGCGAGATTAAAGCTCTTTGTGACTTAGTGAACTTGTAGTTTTTTATAAGCTGTGGCCACTGCTAGTGACACAAGAAAAACTGTAGGATCCGGTTGTAAACTGGAAACAAAACAATAGGCACACCGTACGCACATGTTTGGTCTTGTCTGCCGAAATGGTTGCGAACAAGGTTCTGAATGGAAAGTTTAGTTTCAAAAAGTTGCCAGATTGGTTGACTGGCAAGTCCTCTGGCCTCTCTCAAAACACTGTGACCACTTAGTAATTTCATCGGTAAACATTTTCTGAATATGATCCAGACTAGAGGTAAGATCGGCCCTAAAAAATCCAGCCGGACCCGACCCAGGCCCGCGGGTATTAAAGCCCGACCCGGCCCGAGCCCGATCAATTAACTTGATTTGCAGGCCCGAGCCCGAAACAAACCCGAAATTTTATATCGCAAGTTTTCTTAACGTTAAAATAATCTACATATTTTTATGATCATTATAAATGCATTTACACAATGAAATAACGCTGGAAAAGTTTGTTAAAGATATTTCTGTGTGTGATATTGTGCTCACATGGATGCGCCTTTCTGACAAGGAGAGGAATAGCAGCAGGAGCAGGTGTCTGGGCTTCATTGTAGATCACAGGAAGGGCATCTGAGATACACGGGGTAAAGCCTCCAGAGCGCAGCAGGTTCACTATAGTCTTCGTTACCAAAGGCGGAAACAAACAGACTTTAAAAATCCTCCGCTGGAGACTGCGCGCACGGATGAATCCATTCATACATGTTTCTGGACCAGCTGCTGTTTGCAGAAGTCTGACCTGCTGAGGTAGGTGGTCCAGGGCGGTCATCTCGGTGTAAAGTGCGTATTGTGCGGGAGTTCAGTCTTGGGTCTCGTCCTCTTGAACATCTGGCATTGAGCGCTGCGTAAAGCGCGCGCGTGTCCCGAGCCGTGTATTCGGTTATTACAGACTTCAGTCAGCAATGGCTCGTGAAACAGGTGCCACTGCCTCTGGTTGAAAAAGCGGAGCCCTAAAGCTTCCTAGTATGCTTTTGACTGTGAGTGTGTACGGTCGGGAAGGTAAAGGGACAGGAGGATAGAGGTAAGATCGGCCCTAAAAAATCCAGCCCGACCCGACCTGACCCAAAGTTAATAATTAACATTTTGGGCCCGACCCGGCCCGAATTTCGGGTCGGGGTCGGGCTCGGGCTCGGGCTTGGGCTTAAGATCTTACCTCTAATCCAGACTAGCAGTGTGCATGTAAGTCACATATTTCATTTTATCATTGAATTTTGGTGTATTGCGTTAATGACATATTTTCCTTAAAATAACATGCAACCAGAGGATTACATAATTATTATTATTATTGTTGTTCTTCCTGTCATTTCAATAATGTTCTGTAACATTTCTGCACATTGAAACAGGGCTGAATACATGTAAAATAATTATATATCACATTATCACATATCCTCTGCAGTTATAACACCATAAGAAGATGTAAGTGAGCTGTTCTTCTTCCTACAGGCTGTTGGCCTTTTACTGTGGATTTTCTGCTGGTCAGATGTTTTCTATACTTTCTGGGAAAGAAGTCATGGCAACAGTGTCCCCGCACCCGTCCACCTAGTCAGTCCAACCCTGCTTGGCCTCACCATGGTGAGAGTTTATCTTTGTCATTTATATAGATGGGGGGTTACAATGAGAAACGTGTCACTGAGCTGAGCAAATTTTTGTTTGCATTTATTTTTATTTTATTTAAATCTTTTTGTTTATGCATTTTATATTTTCTTAGTGTAGTTTTAGTCATTTAAGTAAGTTTGTTTTATCTGAGTTTCAGTTTTTATTTTCTGTATATTGGAGTTGAATTTATTTTGTTTAATTTTATTTGCATTGCCATCAAGCTTAAAGAAGTGAAATCTGTTTACTTCCTTTAAATGTAGTTTATTTATGCACAGTAAAGATCCTGAATTGGAAAGAACTGTCCAAGGTTCTTGTGTGCAGCTCAAAACAAATACTGTCAAACAGGATTTTAGAATTCGGTGATTTTTGTTTGCACCTTGACAACAGTGCAAAAAAGGTTTGGACCTAAGCTGTGACTAAAGCTGACCGCAGAAATTAAATTGAATGCAGTCCACCAACAGTGGGACTGTTAAAAGGTTTACAGTCCATTCTGCTATTCATTTTCTTACACTCATCAAAGTCCAGGTCCATAGCAGCAGGTTAAACCAAGTACTTTAACGTTCTCCTTTCCAGCTATTTCCTCCATTTCCTCCAATGGAATCTCAATGCATTGCTAGGCCTGCTGGGATATGTTATGTATCCAATGCATTGAAGATGAGGTACAGTCTTTTAACACATTGAAGTGAACTGCTAAAAACATTTTGATCTTATGAAGAAGGTGGTTGGGCCTCAACCAAAACTCAAATAAACTCAGGCTGTCAAGAAATCCTTTTCAAACTTTATCTGAGACGGGATGAACTAGATGCCAGCTGGACCATAGTCAACACAGTGTACCCACTTTCTCTTAGTAGCACTACATAAAGTAACAGAGGTGTGTTTGTTTCAAGCAATATTTCTATGTAATGCCAAGTAAACGTGTGTGTGTATATGCTGCAGTTGCTGGCCACCCTGTTAATCCAGTATGAACGGATGAAAGGGGTTCAGTCATCTGGAGTAATGCTGATCTACTGGCTGGTGGCACTACTGTGTGCCACAGTTATCTTCAGGTCCAAGATCCTCCAGGCCCTGGATCGGGTTAGTTCTCAACAAGCAGAGTTGAACAAACTTTTGATTACTAAACATCTGGATATCTCAATACCTTAAAATCACGTAACTGCAGAAGAGACAGTTTCATGGCAAATGTACCACTAACAATGTTCATTTTTTATTTTAAGCAATTGACGGTGTGTGTATGGAGATACACCACTTTCTATATCTACTATGCTCTGCTGCTGGTTGCTCTGTTCCTATCCTGCCTGACAGACCAGCCGCCTCTCTTCTCCCAGGCTGTGAAAGACTCGGTGAGACAACCTTATTCTATAAATTCTTCTCGTCCTCTCTCTGCTTCTCTCTTTTAAGTTTCTCATTTCTGTCACTCATTTATATGGAGGGGGGAGACTTTTACACTTTTCTTTAAATGTTCACTTGTTGCTTAATGTTGTAAATCTGAAGAAGACAGCCACAAAATGACAGCCCTCAAATTAGAATTGCCTGTTGGATGTTGCATTGAGCCAAGCTTGACACTTATGTCAAATTCTATGAACAGATGTGCAACCCTGAAATGGGACTCAGTCGTTTTGACCTCCCATCCTGGAACAGTTTTCCAAGTTCCAAGACACCTTTCACCCCACTCAGACAAAATCAAGACAACTATGCCACCCAAACATCTTGGATCTCAGGCTAGTTCTAAATTTATAAAGTGTGTTTTGAACCAAGTTGTGGCACTTAGGTGTCAATCTTGTAAAGTAACTGAATCGACTCCATTAGCTGTGTGTCGCAGCTGCTGTGCCTCCAGCTGCAGACCGTGTTGGTTCGCAGTCAAACCAGCAGCAGGCACCTCTCCCTTTCACCTCTTCATATCTTTTCCTCACATCCCCAGAATGCAGTGCGTGGTTACAGTGATTCTTTATCTTAGAACTGCTGTTATTCTATGTTTATATACTTAGTTATATATTTTTAAGAACATTCTTTTCTCTTTTATTCTCATCTTTATTCTTCTTTATTGTATATATTTTATGTTTATGTGTATGTGTATGTTTAACCTGCTGCTGCAACAAAAGAATTTCACAAATTAGGAAAGTAAAGTCTAAGTCTCTAAGTCTTCTAGACAATAATCAGCAATTTGAAATGGATTGACAACTGATACATATACTCTGTGTGCACCTTGTAAATGCTGAATTAAAACCTCATCCTCAGGTCAGTACCTCAGTAGCAGGAAAATCTTTTTGGTCTAACTAAAATGTGTTTGTCTTCAGAACCCCTGCCCTGAGCCTGGAGCTTCTTTCCTCTCCAGAATAACTTTCTGGTGGATCACCAGGTAAGCAGATGATTAAACACAAAGAAGGCATTCTGAACTGAACAGATTATCAGTTTGGGAGATCTCCACTTGATTTGTCCTGCTAACTTCAGATAAACTGTGGAGTATATTTTTGCACAGATCTAGGACTGTGTATTTTGTCCCATGTTAGAAAGGGATATTTTAATGGCAAGAATGAACATGTGGAATGATTACAGCAACCAAGACCTGTTTCAATGACATGATGTGTGATAATTTTTTTTAGACAGACAAAATTCTGACAAACAAATTGCCACAGAATGTAATAAGGCCTCTGCTATTGAAATAGACAGTACCAGGTACTTGAAGAGTCAGAAATCTGATCTCCACTTTTTTTGTCTAACTTAGCTTTTACATACACTGCAACATTGTTGTACAAGTTGTTTATTTCCACCTAATTCTCTGGATTTGTCTATTGTCCTGATTTGGTTTTATTCTAATTCTACAAAGGGTTCAAAGTGAAAATTAAGATGTCCTCTTTCTTATTAACCAGTGAAAAAAAACTATATGGCATTAAAGTTTGGTCATGGTTTCACCAAATGTGCCTGTGAGACAGCGGATGCGTAATAAGGTACACAGTTGTTAATTTAGAAAATGAGTGTCAACCTGCCTGGAAATGTTTGGATTGTGTTGTGTACCTACATTATGTGACAGAGCATTACATATCAGAATTTGTGACCTTTGGCCTTTTTAATGTCTTGTGGCGAGTCATGGCAGTCCTGTGTGTGTCTCAGATGGAACTTTTAAATTCTTTGTGTTATTACTAGACTTAAATGTTTCTCTGCTTCCCTCGACTAGGATGATGGTGACAGGCTACAAGCGCCCACTGGAGGAAAGGGACCTGTGGTCTCTTAACCCTGAGGACTGCTCCCAGAGAGTGGTTCCACAGCTGGTGCATCGCTGGATCACAGAGTGCCAAAAGGTCAAAAGGTCAGGAGCTCATTACAGCAGAGAAGTGTTCAATATTGTTAATTTGCTAAAACTGCACCTGCTAGATACCCACCAGATTTGATGTATATGGGAACATCAGTATTTTGCTGTCCTTTGGACAGTACTGTGAGCCAATGAATATCAAATACAAAGAACAAACAAAAAACTACATGCATTAATTAAAAAAAAAAGTATAGGTGTTGATTAGGTGTTTGCAAGTAGTTGCTGTCTGAAGTCTCAACCAAACTGTAATTTGAATGTAAATGCAACACAAAAATTTCAGTCACACTGAGATTTTGTGTGGAAAAACAGTTTCTGATTCTCCTCTCAGTAAACTATTGTACTTTATTTATAACATTTCATTTAAGCAGTCTGCCTTTCCTTACATTCTCTCTTCCCAGGACAGAGCAGAAAACTTTGTATTCCCCCAAGCGGGTCCTGCATAGTGAGGGCAAACAGGGCCAAGCTGTGGAAGAATCTGAAATCTTGATTGTAAAACCCCCCCAGAAGACAAAGGAGGCATCCCTGTTCTGGGCACTCTGCCTGACCTTTGGGCCCTACTTCCTCATCTCCTGTCTGTACAAGATCATCCAGGACATTCTCATGTTCGTTGGCCCTGAGATCCTCCGGTGAGAAACCTCAGTTTTTGACATGCACTAGACTGTTCAGTAGGATACGATTTCTGTGTAACATTATTTGAATTGTATGTAATGAAAATGTGTCATTGATTCATCTGGGGTTCACATATGTGCAGCTTCCATCTAAAGAACAATAGATGGATACAGTCCAACTAAAATCTTAACTTCTTCTCACAGTTGTCTCAACTTTGCATGAAATCACACCATAACTGAGGAGTAGACACAGTGTCTGTGACTAACAACAAAGACCAGTTCTTATCCGTGCTTATTATGAAGATGAAGCATCACCAAGGTCTTCAGCATTTTTACCAGATAGCATGACCCTCCTCACACAAATTATGCTAAGGGTGAAGGACCATGACAATGCATTTCTTCATATCCAAATAATTAATTTTAAAATTAAAAATTAAAATTAAATAATTTTAATCACAGTTTACCCCCATTTTGATCATAGTCCAACAAATTGAAATCATCTATCTAAATATGACCTATAAGCTCTGTCCTTCGCAGCCTGACAGAGGCGACACCAAGAATAGCATTTCCAAGTGGTTAAGACCTCTGACAGAGGTCATAGATCGCATTTACACTGAGCCAAATGTACTGCTTCAAGATGACTAGAAATGGATAAAAGACCTAAAACAACAAACAGCACTCACTGGACAGTGCATAAATGGAAAAACTCAGAATGCACTCAATGATTATATCAGTCATTGATCCATAAATTAGTTCATTTCAATTCAATTTACAGGAGTAAATAAACTGTTTAGGCTTGCTGGCAACAAATAGGAAACATGCTCGAAAAACAAGAAAAATAAAGCACAGTCTCATTAAGAACATCTTTTTACCATAAGATATCAGTAAGATACAGATGCTTTTAGTCATAGTGATTACTACACTTGTCTTGGTACCACACCTTTCAAAATCTGTAACTCAGAACACAGTAAGGATTCATATAATGTCACTTTAGAGTCCTTAAATATCCATTGTTGTGGACTGTTATAATGGAACACTGTTAAAAAATTTCAGAAATAGTAACGCATTCAAATGCATTAAATGTTAAAAAAAAATCAGCTTTAGAGATTATCACATACATTAGATTATGTTGACATTCATTCAAATCAATTAAAGTAGGAAATGAATCAATGCATATTGTGATCACTAATTAAATAACTTCTGATAATCTTGCAGGTTTTTTCTTTTCAGATTTACTGTATACCAAGGGGTTGTTAACTCTGTTTAAGTTGAATTTACTACGACATAATGGCAAATACCTCAGCTGAATGAAAAGCTTTGCATGTGGACTCAGAAACTTCATCCAAGTAATAAGATGTCATAGGATGAAAGATAGGAAGAGTAGATAGGTAATAGATTTTGATTAAGGGGAAGTTTAACAATTTTGGAGTCCACTGTGTTTAGACTTTTAGATGACTTTTGAGGCATGCCTTAATAGTGGTGGACACACAGGTGCATATCATCATCAGTACCACTATTATTATAAAGACAAAATGTATGTATAATAATCATTGAGGTCCCAATAATCCTAGTAAATCTCATATTGTGTCAAACACATGCACTCTGTATACTGTAATTCAGCTGGACCTAGTGCAGTGTCTTGGACTCAGTCAGCTTACAGCAGTGGACACATCAGATCTCTAAGTGCAGCACTGGGCCTGAGGGAATCCACCCTTTTGTACCATGAACCATGTTGACACATTCAGGGGAGGTCAATGGAGAGGTTACCATGGTGATACTGTAACAATTACCATATCCTGCCTTACCTTCTATGTTTAGGGTGGCTCTCTTTGGTTAGCAGAACTTGGTAGGGTCTTTTCCACCTAGGTTTGTGGAATTAGTGACGGAAATTACCTGCTGCTTTCCCAGGGCTTATTACTATTATTATTATTATTATTAAGGACTTATTACAATTCATCCCTCCCATCCTTGACCACCATCCCTCTGTGCATACAATATTTATTCATGTGGGCACCAATGACAACAAACTCAGACATTTCATAAAAATGCAACATGACTCACTGAAAGCATAGAATTTATGGGTAAAATCCGGTCCAATTTCATCCATGAAAAAAGGATGTGAATGGTTCAGCTGCTGTTTTAGACTGAGCAGCTGGTTGGAAAACTTCTGTGATTCAGCGCTACAGTTTTGTTATCCACTTCAACTCATTCACTTGGAAAAAAGTAGGAGGGCCATGAGACTTTTGGCTCAGCTTTAACTTCCATTTATATAAAATCTGACTGTGACTAACACTCACATGCCACTAATTATAAATCACAGGCCCGACAAGCCTCCCTGCCTCAGATCTACCAGTCATACCAGTCATGACTCCTATTTAGTGCCAGCCTATTTTAGCACCTCTCTCTCCTCGTTAGGCCATCAACTTCAGCCTTCTTTGTGTTTCCACAAGCTTTTGAAAGGCCTATCTTGCACATTATGGCTGCTCTGAAGTTCAAAGAGTGTTCTAGGTTTCTGACAGTATTATGAAAATAATCCCCACAGAGATGCCTTTTTGTTTAAGAGTAAGATTCATTTTGTTTGACAAGAAACAGCTGTTATATTGCTCTGCCCAAAGATGACACAAAAACCTTATTTGGAATTTAACTATTGAAGTAACTAAATCCATGGACCTTAAGCACAGAGTGGACAGTCTCAAAATCAGTAGCAATATTTTCTTTCACCTACTATAAGGTCCAAAAATGTCTGAAATGGTTCTGAAAAGCAGATGAACAAGTGTGTTGGTGATTTCATAATGGCTTAATGTAAATGTGTCCACAGTGTTCACTGTCTTCTTGTGTCTCATCCAGGCTGCTGATCCACTTCGTCAACAACTCCAGTGCCCCCACCTGGCAGGGCTACTTCTATACCACTCTGCTCTTTGTATGTACCTGTGTGCAGTCACTCATCCTCCAGAAGTACTTTCACGTCTGCTTTGTCTCAGGCATGCGTCTCCGCACTGCCATCATCGGAGCTGTCTACAGGAAGGTAAAGGCAAATTTAAATACTATTTAAAACTGATCATAGAAATTCTCTTTCTGTTAACTATGAAGACTACAGGTGCTGGTCATAAAATTAGAATATCATGGAAAAGTTGATTTATTTCAGTAATTCCATTCAAAAAGTGAAACTTGTATATTATATTCATTCATTACACACAGACTGATATATTTCAAATGTTTAGTTCTTTAATTTTGATGATTTTAAACTAACAACTAATGAAAATCCAAATTTCAGTATCTCAGAAAATTAGAATATCACTTAAGACTGATACAAAAAAAGGATTTCTAAAAATGTTGTCCAACTGAAAGGTATAAATATGAAAAGTATGAGCATGCACAGCACTCAGTACTTAGTTGGGGCTCCTTTTGCCTGAATTACTGCAGCAATGCGGTGTGGCATGGAGTCGATCAGGCTGTGGCACTGCTCAGGTGTTATGAGAGCCCAGGTTGCTTTGATGGTGGCCTTCAGCTTTTCTGCGTTGTTGAGTCTGGCATCTCGCATCTTCCTCTTCACAATACCCCATAGATTTTCTATGGGGTTAAGGTCAGGGGAGTTTGCTGGCCAATCAAGAACAGGGATACCATGGTCCTTAAACCAGGTACTGGTAGCTTTGGCACTGTGAGCAGGTGCCAAGTCCTGTTGAAAAATGAAATCTGCATCTCCATAAAGTTGGTCAGCAGCAGGAAGCATGAAGTGCTCCAAAACTCCCTTATAGACCGCTGCATTGACCTTGGACCTAAGGAAACACAGTGGACCAACACCAGCAGATGACATGGCACCCCAAACCATCACTGACTGTGAAAACTTGACACTCGACCTCAGGCAACATGGATTCTGTGCCTCTCCTCTCTTCCTCCAGACTCTGGGACCTTGATTACCAAAGGACATGCAAAATTTACTTTCATCTGAGAACATGACTTTGGACCACTCAGCAGCAGTCCAGTCCTTTTTGTCTTTAGCCCAGGTGAGACGCTTCTGACGCTGTCTCTTGTTCAAGAGTGGCTTGACTCAAGCAATGCGACAGCTGAAACCCATGTCTTGCATATGTCTGTGAGTGGTGGTTCTTGAAGCACTGACTCCAGCTGCAGTCCACTCTTTGTGAATCTCCCCCGCAGTTTTGAATGGGTTTTGTCTCACTATCCTCTCCAGGGTGCGGTTATCCCTATTGCTTGTACACTTTTTTCTACCACATCTTTTCCTTCCCTTTGCCTTTCTACTAATGTGCTTGGACACAGAGCTCTGTGAACATCTAACCTCTTTAGCAATCACCTTTTGGGACTTGCCCTCCTTGTGCAAGGTGTCAATGATCGTCTTTTGGACAACTGTCAGGTCAGCAGTCTTCCCCATGATTGTGTAGCTTACAGAACTAGACTGAGAGACCATTTAAAGGCCTTTGCAGGTGTTTTGAGTTAATTAGCTGATTAGAGTGTGGCACCAGATATCTTCAATATTGACCTTTTCCACAATATTCTAATTTTCTGGGATACTCAATTGGGGGTTTTCATTAGTTGTCAGGTATAATCATCAATATTAAAAGAAGTAAATACTTGAAATATGTCGGTCTGTGTGAAATGAATGTATACATTATACAAGTTTCACTTTTTGAATTTCAGCCAGGACGTCTTTAGTCAAAGTATTTATTCATTTTGCATAAATTACATTTGTCGGTATGGCTCTGTTCTTCAACCTCTCTGTCCTTTCACGCACATTTGTGAAAAGCCTAAAGCAGCGAGAGCTCCTCTCTGCTCTTTTTTGTGCCTGCATGGAATGGCCATGAGCAGGGAGAGCAGCAGCAAAGACCCCCCAATAGGAAGAGAACAGAGCGGGCATCAATGACAACATAAATGACATCGATTAAGTCAGACATGGCATAAAGGGTGTAGCTGGGGTGGAGTAGGGTTTTAAATGGCTTGCAGAGGAAGAACAGAGTGTAAGCAGGCTATGACAGCTTAAATAGAGCCATCAGCAGGTGAAGCTAGAATGCGAACTAAGCTTGACCTCCGTGGTCTGCTTGAACTTGCGCTGTGCTTCATGATGTTGTTACTTGATTGAGTCAGCCATCTATATTGTGTTAAGTTGAAACAGTAATTGAAAGTGTATTAAAACTTGAAGTAATATTCTTTCATTTATAGTTTAATTGTACTCGTGGTCAGTTGTGTGCATGCTTTTGATGTGAATCTACAGTTGGACTCAAACATTTGTAGGACTTGTCCCTCACTGGATCATATCTTTCAGGCACTGGTTATAAGTAGTGCAGCACGCCGCACGTCCACAGTGGGAGAGATTGTCAACCTGATGTCAGTGGACGCTCAGCGCTTCATGGACCTCATCACTTACATCAACATGATATGGTCTGCTCCTCTACAGGTGGTGCTGGCTCTCTACTTTCTCTGGCAGGTATGATTACAGAGCAACTATAGACTGTCATACAGATCCAAACTGACCATCTAGCCAACAACATCTCCATGCCGACGTAGTCTCACATCAGCAGATTTGAGACTGTTGACATGACATAACACTTGTAACTGCATCCTGCAGTGATGGGACAATGGCTATACTAAAACAATCACGTTCAATGATACCTTAGTTTGAGGAATAAAACCTAAGCATGTTTTGTCTTCCCTTTTTTAAGCATTTGACATTTTTTGTTTGACAAAACAAGCCAAAATTCTAAGATACTATATTACAAAATACAAAAGTATCCAGTCACCCATCCAAGAAATTGAAATCAGGTATTTCAATCACTTACATGGCCACAGGTGTATAAAAACAAGCACCAAGGCATGCAGACTGTTTCTACAAACATTTGTGAAAGAATGGGTTTCTCAGTGGCAGCTCAGTGAATTTCGGCATGGTACTGTGATAGGATGCCACCTGTGCAACAAGTCCAGTTGTGAAATTTCCTCGCTCCTTAATATTTTATAGTCAATTGTCAGTGGTATTATAACAAAGTGGAAGCGGTTGTGAACAACAGCAACTCAGCCACGAAGTGGTAGGCCACGTAAAATGACAGAGCTTGGTCAACGGATGCGCTTAGTGTGCAGAGGTCGCCAACTTTCTGCAGAGTCAATCGCTACAGACCTCCAAACTTGATGTGGCCTTCAGCTCAAGAACAGTGTGTAGAGAGCTTCATGGAATGGGTTTCCATGGGCGAGCAGCTGGATCCAAG
Source organism: Chaetodon trifascialis (assembly GCF_039877785.1). Classification (NCBI taxonomy): domain Eukaryota; kingdom Metazoa; phylum Chordata; class Actinopteri; order Chaetodontiformes; family Chaetodontidae; genus Chaetodon; species Chaetodon trifascialis. The sequence continues at coordinate 1,957,117 of NC_092070.1, forward strand.
CCATATATCACCAAGTGCAATGCAAAGTGTTGGATGCAGTGGTGTAAAGCTCGCTGCCACTGGACTCTAGAGCATTGGAGACGTGTTCTCTAGAGTTACGAATCGCACTTCAACATCTGGGAATCTGATGGTTGAGTCTGGGTTTGGCAGTTGCCAGGAGAACGGTACTTGTCTGACTGCATTGTGCCAAGTGTAAAGTTTGGTGGAGAGGGGGTTATGGTGTGGGGTTGTTTTTCAGAAGCTGGGTTTGGCCCCTTAGTTCCAGTGAAAGGAACTCTGAATGATGAGATGAGATTTTGGACAATTCCATGCTCCCAAATTTGTGGGAACAGTTTGGGGATGGACCCTTCCTGTTTCAATACAACTGTGGACCAGTGCACAAAGCAACGTCCATAAAAACATGGATGAGTGAGTTTGGTGTGGATGAACTTGACTGGCCTGTACAGAGTCCTGACCTCAACCCGATAGCACACCTTTGGGATGAATTAGAGCGGAGACTGAGAGCCAGGCCTTCTCGTCCAAAATCAGTGTGTGACCTCACAAATGCGCTTCTGGAAGAATGGTCAAAGATTCCCATGAACACACTCCTAAACCTTGTGAAGCTGTTATAGCTGCAAAGGGTGGACCAACGTCATATTAAACCCTATGGATTAAGAATGGGATGTCACTTAAGTTCATATGTGAGTCAAGGCAGGTGAGCCAATACTTTTGGCAATATAGTGTACAGCAGACAGAACAAGAACTGCATGTAAGACCTTTGCTTGACTGAAATCCTTTGAAATGAACATAGTTAGGACAAAATATCTGATCAAAGAGGAATTCACGTCTAATTTTCAGTACTTGACATATTGGTATTAAAACAACATCCATTACATTTTGTGTTTGACTTTTTGGGCAGCTAATTAGAGTCCAACATTTTGAAGCTGAAAACTTTGAAAAGCTTAATAACTGTTGCTGCTGAAACATAGCAGTCAGTCTCTGGTGCTGTGTGTGTGTGTGTGTGTGTGTGTGTGTGTGTGTGTGTGTGTGTGTGTGTGTGTGTGTGTGTGTGTGTGTGTGTGTGTGTGTGTGTGTGTGTGTGTGTGTGTGTGTGTGTGTATGTAATATGACATATAGCACATATAAGGAAGTAACAGAGCAAAGTATCTGTTACTGCTTCAATCATGAATGCACATCTGCTGAAAACACAACAACTGGAAACCATATTGGAAGTATGTGTGTTGAAGAACAGTCTGCTAGACAACACACTTCTGAAATGCTGCCAGTCGACATGTGTGGTGAAACCCTGTAATCGTGGCAATGTTAGTGGACAGGTTTACTTAACATGTTTTTATTTATATATTTATTTTTTGTCTGTTGCTTTGCAGAACCTTGGTCCGTCCGTATTGGCTGGAGTGGCTGTGATGGTTCTGTTGGTTCCTGTTAATGCTGTCATCGCCATGAAAACCAAAACCTACCAGGTAGGCCTTCTACACACAGACAACACTGAAAGCCATAACAAACTTCATGACTAGGTCCACTTCCTGGCCTTTCCAAGCTTTTTCAATTTTCAGATAACACAAAGACCTGTGCATCATGTGTGCAGTGACACTGAGGGCATATCCAACAAAGCACTTTTTCTTTTCATTCATACAGATGGAACACTGAGGGTCCACATTTAAATTGTGTCAGTTTGTTGCATTGTGTGGCTTGTATTTGTTTCTGTAAATGTGTTGTGTGTGTGTTGAGCAGGTGGCTCAGATGAAGAGTAAGGACAATCGCATTAAGCTTATGAATGAAATGCTGAATGGCATCAAGGTATTAAAGCTGTATGCCTGGGAGCTGGCCTTTAAGGATAAGGTGTCGGAAATCCGTGAGAGTGAGCTACAGGTCTTAAAGAAGGCCGCCTACCTGGCTTCAGTGTCCACCTTCACCTGGGTCTGTGCACCTTTCTTGGTAAGTCCAGCACAGAAGGACTGATATGTGCCACTATGTACAAATTAAGTGCATAGTTTCTTTCAAAATTACACAGTACCACATCAATTAGACTTGGCATGAAGCTGTTCAGCTAGCACGAACACCCAAGATAGCAGCAGCATCTATGCAAATTGAACAAGATGGCAGAATGACAAGTGTCTAAAATGCAAAACAAGCTGCACTTCAATTGTAGGGAAAATTGATATACTCATCTAATGTATTGCAAATAAACTCATATGTCATCAGAACATATTTTCTGAATAAGAACTGTCGTGTTATTAAGATCTCTTTGTCTCTCTGTGATCTCCCTCATTCCTGCTGGGTCACTGTGCAGGTTGCCCTGTCCACTTTTACAGTGTATGTGCTGATCGATGAACATAACGTGCTCGATGCCCAGAAGGCCTTTGTGTCACTTGCACTGTTCAACATCCTCCGTTTTCCTCTCAACATGCTGCCTATGGTCATTAGCAGTATGGTGCAGGTTAGTGGGCATAATCAGTTGTCACCCATGTTCCACTGGATAGCTTTGCCTTTCATTTTTGATTTTCATAGTGAGAAATAAGATATGGAGAGATTCATGACATGACTTTGGTCACAGAAGTTAGCTGTCAAGATGAAAAGCCTTCACCTCACTTAAAATGAGTCAACGTGTAAACCATTTAGTTACTCGTCTCTGCAGTAGACTTCAACTGTGTGAAAATGAAAATATATATTAAAAGTACAGGAAACTGAAAATTTTGAATAAGTTAATATGTGTAAATTATGTGTTACACAATATTACACAATTTATTCGTAAGGTAGATTAATTCGTTCTTTACTGTGCTTCATATTATTTCGTGTGAACTTAAATTGTGTTGTAAAACCCTGGTGGCATTTTTGATATGCGCATAGTGCACATGCATGGCAGCCTGCTGTAAGCTCAGGGGATAAAAAAAAGAGAAATGACTGTATAATACTGAGAGGGAAGGAGAAGAGTTACACTATTTGTCTATGGTTTTGGACAGAACTAACCTATTTCAACATTGGTGACTATTGGTGATCAATTTCAGCTGTTGGTCCTTGTCAACATCCCACTCCTTGTCCTCTCTCTTTGTCTGTCTTCAGGCCAGTGTGTCCTTGATGCGGCTGAGAGTGTTTCTGTCACATGAGGAGCTGCAGGATGACAGTGTGGAACGCAAAGCTTTAGCAACCTGTGAGTTCTTCTGCTTTTCTTTCTGTTGCTTTGTCTGTGGCGACCTCCCTCTTCTCTCACAATTATACATTTCCATTGTTGGGATCTGATAGGACTGCATTAATATCAATTAAATTATTTATATGAATTGATAATAACAGAGGTCCACCAGTGACCAATAACCAAATGGCGTTTACAATCTGACAAAAAGTTGTGAGTGTATTTAAAATTTCAATGTTTAAAATACCATTTTTCATTTATTTAGGTGAACAGTGAAGGGTTGAATTCAAGCACTGACCCTCACAACCAGCTGTCACCACAACATACATGCACAAATAATCACTGACAACTGATCTTTAAATGTACAACAGCATTCATTTAACTCCAGCAATACAGATCGACAATCAGTGATCCTTCAATAAACATGTATTGTCCCACTGCATCACAAGCAGCTATTACACAAGAGACTATACTAACATGCATAAAGACAGCAAGTGTGTGTGTGTGTGTGTGTGTCTGTGTGTGTGTGTGTGTGTGTGTGTCTGTGTGTGTGTGTGTGTGTGTGGGATGGTAAAAGAGAGGAGGAAAGGCCTTCAAAGTAAAGCATGTATGCATATGGAGGTGTTTCGCATACAGTATGTTAACACACCTCTCTTTCTTCTTCCCAGCCCCACACAGTATTTCCATAGTGGATGGAGTTTTCAGCTGGTCCAAAACGGAGTCACCAACACTCAAGAAGTATGTGTCATCTTTCCTTAGGTTACTTCAGTGAATTCACTTAAACAGATAAAAACATGAAAAGAATTTTAGATGCAAAATACAAGGTTGCCCACACTGCACAGTACTTCATTTAAAAGACAGGTCCATAATTAAATGAACCTAAGTGTTCCCTAAATGGAAGTGAACAGAGTTAAGTTTCCCTTTTTGTTTGCAGGCTGAATGTGTCTATCGCAGAAGGCTCACTGGTGGCTGTGGTGGGACACGTGGGTTCAGGAAAGTCCTCGCTGCTGTCTGCTCTGCTCGGAGAGATGGAAAAACTCGAAGGAACTGTGGCTGTCAAGGTGGCTGCTCTCGCTCTCACACAAATAGACTAACATAGTGAAACACTCACTCAAAACAGTGCACTGAAACCTACTTTTCTACTACTTTTCCAACATGGAGTAATATCCTGAGTTTTTTTCCAGTTTTTCCATTACAATTCTTCTTCATAAAGTTTTCTGTATCTCAGAGTCAAATTTAAACAAGCAAGAAAATTTACACACACCAAAATGCAGAGAGAACACTAGTGTTAATTTAGAGCCTGACTTTGACACTGGTTCTAGTCTTGTGAAGAAATGGGACATTTTAGTCTCATTTTCATTCAGTGTGTTGAGCGGTCATTAAGACTAGAAAAGTGCTATTTAAATACAGTGCATTTACCATCACAGGCCTTTTCTTAATCACTGTGAACTCATCCCACAAACACTGGCTTGCCTTACTGAGCTAATGATGTTACATTTTTTCCAGAATTTTATCCCTAACATTACATTTTTGTGATTATTTTAGTCTCTCTGTCCTCTGTTTGAGAGGTTGAAGCACTGGGGAGGTGGCTGATGTCTCTCCATCCTATTCCTTTCCATATATCTGTCAGGAATTGCTCGCAAAATATAATACCGTGTATCTAATGGTAAATCAATATGCAGAATAGTGAGAATTTCCACATGAAACTCCTCCCAGTATGACCTCAATTTTGGGCAGTCCCAAAAAATGTGTGTGTGATCTCCAATGTTTTTGCAGTTCCTCCAACTTAAATTTGTTTTACTTTTATTGTATTTTGCTACTATGAATGGTGTTTTAAAGTACCTTAGTTTTAGTTTCCAGCTGAATTCCTTCCACAGCGGGCTGTTGGTTACCCTATGTCCCTCTTCACATATGTGTTCCCATTCTTTGTCCTCAATAGTAACATTCATCTCCAGCTCCCACTTTTCCTTTATGTCCAAAGTATGCCCTGGTGTTTGTGAATGCAGACACATCTGTTATACAATATTCCTACAACTCTGTTCCTCTATAAGCTTTATCCAGACATGTTCTATGGGTGTGGGAGGCTTCCTGAGAGTATTCCACTCCTTATGTGACATTAGAAAACTTCTCAATTGAAAATTTTTATAGAGATCCCTGGAATCCAAACCAAATTTCCTTTACAATTGTGAGAATGATCTTAAAAATTCATCCCTCAAACATTTGGTCTATTGTGAAAAGACCCTTATTCGCTCACTGCTTGAATCCAGTGTCTAACTTACTCGGCAGGAAGTCCACATTCTTCGCAATATGCATGGCTCTTGATATTGATAGGGGTGTTTTCATTTTTTTCCTAACCAACAAGTGCAATTATTCCATTCATTTTCTTTCTTTCTTTCTTTCTTTCTTTCTTTCTTTCTTTCTTTCTTTCTTTCTTTTAGAATTTATTGTTTATTTGGAAAAGCAAGTGGTACAGAAATTTTCTCCTGGGTACCATACAATATCCACAACCAATTGTGGATGTGAGAATAATAATTTCTAATCCAGGTTTTTAACAGATTAACCGAACAGATATAACAAGTGGGCAAAGGCGGAGGGCTTACTCCATTTCTTCTCGCATGAAGAAATCATATATTAAAGTGTGTATGTTTACACCAGAACAGGAATGTATATCATGACACTGTTTTCATATACCAATCATATTCATTACACAGAGATTACAGGTTTTACATAGTTTGTCCATTTTGACCAGATCTTAAAAAAAGATTCCCTTTGACCTTTGAGAGAAAATGACAACTTCTCCAGAATGTAAATATCCTGCACGATTTTGATCCATTCTTCAATTGTAGGTGCTTCAGTCTTCAACCATTTTCTCGTGATAGTCTTTTTGCTTGCCATCAGAAGCATTGCCAGCAGTTTTTTATCTTTCAGAGTCCAGTTGTCATATGAAATCTCTCCTAAGAACAGGGCTTCACACTTACAAGGGATTTTCTCAGTAAAAATGTTATTTAAATGTTCACACAGCTGCTCCCAGAATGGTTTGATCACTGGACACCCCCAGAAGATATGATAGTGATTTGCATTATTTGTCTTACAGAGTCTCTAACAGGTGTCCCCACTGCCCTGATGTTTTTTCCGGGCAGGGGTTACAAAAAATCGAACAATGTTTTTCCAACAGAATTCCCTCCACGAGTTGGAGCTTGAGGTCATCCATTGAAATTTGTGGATCTTTTCCCAGCTTTCAACTGAAATAATTAAATTTCCTTCTTTTTCCAACTTATTTCTTATGTGGTCTGTGTCACCTTGTTTAGATAACAGAATACCATTATAGAGCCTGGAAACAACTTTAGTGCATGAACCTGATTTCAACAAAGACAGAAACACATCCAAGAATCCCAGTTTGACTGTTTCCCAAGTTTCTCGTAAAATTTGATTAAAATAGGATCTAACCTGCAGATATCAATAGAAGTCATCCTTTTCCAACCTATTAAGTTGGAGTTCTGAAGTTCCTCAAAACTCTGAAACACCCCCCTCTGGAGAAATGTATGATAGGTGGTTAATCCTTTTGGGATCCATCCTTTAAATCTCCCATCATACTTGTTTGGCTTAAAAGCTGAGTCAAAGGCACACCACCTGAGTATTTTGATACGATTACCTAATTGACAAATTTTAACTATCTTTTTCCAAGAATCTAACATTGTTATAACATTGAGTCATGTGGTATCATCAACTCATTTTGTAATTCTTTATCCATTAACATAGATATGAGAGGTATTCCTTCCACTGATGTACCTTCTATGTCTTTCCATCCAGCTTTGTATGGCGGAGAGCATAGACAGATTAATGGTCTTAGTTGAGCTGCAAGGTAATAGTCCTGTAGGTTGGGAAGACCCAGCCCACCTTTCTCCTTCTTCAACTGCAGAGTTCCGAACCTCACTCTAGCCCTTTTCCCTTGCCAGGTGTATTGTGATATTAATCTGTCCCATTCCACAAATTGCCTTTCTGGAATCTGGATTGGTAGACACTGAAATAAATACAACAAGCGTAGAAGAATGTTCATCTTAATTGACTCAATTCTGGAGTATAGTCAAAAAAGGGATCATATTCCATCTCTGTATGTCAAATTTTAAATTTGAGGTTAGGGGTCCGTAGTTGGCATCAAAAGTCCTGGAAAATTCTTTGGTTAGTATGACACCTAAATATTTTAAGGATTCTGCTTCCCAGTTCCATCTGTACAAATTCCTAATTTTATTCGGTGGGCTATAGTTTAGTGTTAAGACCTGAGTCTTATTAATGTTAATCTTGTAACCCGACAGTGAACCATATTCCTTAATCATCTCCATAAATGTAGGTAGGGTTTTAGTTGGGTTTGTTATAGTTAACAATAAATCATCTGCGAACAAGGACAGCTTCTGTTCACCAGATGCCATCGTAACTCCTGTTATGTCAGGCCTCTGCCTTTTCCAATGACTTAATGGCTCTATAAAGATGGCGAAGAGGAGCAGCGAAACACAGCACCCCTGCATTGTACCTCTTTCCAAAATAAATGAATCTGATAGATCTCCATTAATTTTTATCTTAGCAGATGGTTTGCTGTACAATGCAGCAATTACATCAATTAGGGTCTGGTGGAATCCAAATTTAGCCATCATTTTATACAGAAAGGACCATCTGAACGAGTTAAACGCCTTTTCTGCATCCAAACTCAGTACAATGGTCTCTATTTTTTGTTGTACTACATGACTCAAAATTTGCAATGTTTTTCTGATATTGTCCTGAGTCTGTCTCTGTCTGATGAAGCCTGTCTGGTCCTTGTGTTTTATTTCTGGAAAAAAATTTTCAAGTCTCTGTGAAATTATGGCAGTAAATAATTTATAATCATTGTTTAACACACTCACTGGGCGGTAGTTACGACAGTTCAACTTACCCTTCCCCTCTTTAGGAATTACTGAAAGTATTACATCTCTCCATGAAAGGGGGATTATTTTCCTTTCCAGTACGCAGTTGAACACTCTCAATAAAGAAGTGACTAATTGATCTTGCATTTCTTTGTACCACTCGGAGGTAAAACCGTCCGTTCCCAGGGATTTTCCTCCTTTTGACTTTCCAATAGCCGATCTTAGTTCTTCAGTTATCTCTGATATTAACTGTTTATTTTGTTTACTTGTGACTGTAGGCAGAGATAGATGGGAAAGAGAGGTGTCTATCTGATGTTCATTGTTCAATTTGGGCTGGGAATATAAGGTTTGATAAAAACTTTTAAAGCAATTGTGAATATTTTCCAATCTTCTCTCCTCTCAATCTCAACACTATTTGTATTTGTGTTTCGTATTTTGTGAATCATTCTATCTGCTTGTTTTTTTCGTAGTTTAAATGCTAGGAGCTTCAGAGATTTTCTGCCTGCTTCATAGTATTTCTGTTTTGTAAAGAGAAGTTTCTTTTGAATCTCTTGAGTATTTAATTCATCCAGTTCTCTTCTTAGTTCCTTGATTTTAGTTTTTGTTGTTATTGTCTGATTTTCTTTTCATTGGAGGCTATTATTTTCCCCTTGATCACTGACTTTAGAGCATCCCAAAGTATTGTTGGCCCCACCTCTTCATTATCATTTTCTTCCAAATATCTTTTGATTTCATTTTTCATATTAACTTTTATAATTGTACTGTTTAATAAGTTTGTATTTAGCCTCCAGATAGTGGATCTACTTTTCTTAGTCAGAAGAAGAGAAATCTAGATTGGGTTGTGGTCTGAGATGGGGCTCAGTCCAGTTACACAACTTTCTGTTCTATGGACATCATTTTTAAACATGAAAAAATAATCTATTGGTGAGTATACGTTGTATGAAGGGGAATAGTACGTGTAGTCACGACTGGTTGGATTCTTATCCCTCCATACATTCTCTAATCCAGTTTCCTCTATCATATTTCTGATTTTTTTACTGGTATTTTTTGTGTTTGATTTTCCATTAGATGAATCCAATTTCAGGTTTAATCTAACATTAAAATCCCCAGCACTAGACCCTGTTGAGCTTCTTTGTGACAGCCCACAAGGGAAAGTCCTCCCAAGTCTGTTGGTGAGGGCCCTTACATGTGGCAGCAGCACAGTTCAGAGTGAACCCCGACAAACCTTTTTACAAAACCTTCATCCTTAACTCAGCCCTCTGTAGATTTGTCTCTGAGAGGTATATCCAAGGAGGAAAGAAGATGTATCTTTCTGATCTCAAGGAGCTGATGGCGATGCTCTCCTGAATGCCCGGAGCCTCTATTTGTAGTTTTCTCCTCTTGCAGAGCTGGAGGCCCCTTTCTGTGCTCTCCCTTCCTTCCTACTCCAGGTCAGCCATTTGATCTGCTCCTTCAGGGAGTCTGGTGATCTGATGACTTTTATTTTATAGCCTTTTTTGGCCTGGTCCTCGGTAGCTTCCTCTATGGTGTCGTAGGTCCTGGGCCCTTCTTTATATCTCACTCGCAGCCTCGCTGGAAAAAGGGTCTGAAACGAGACCCCGTTTTCTTTCAGGGCCCTTTCAGGGTGGGTAGTCGTGGCCTAGATTTATTCGTTTTCCATGCCAAACAAATCCCCTATGTTGCCAAGCCTTGCGAAGCAATGACTCTTTCATTTTGAAGCTCAAAAACCTCACAACTATTGAGTGTGGCGATACGTTCTCTGGCGGCTGTGATTCATTATCTTTGTAACCAGGCACCATGCCAAAATCCCTCAAACATCTAAGAAGTGCAGGTATAGAGGCTGGGGGGTCACTCAAGCACAAAATGATGTCATCCGCATACAGCAGAATTTTGCGGGTCCCTCCTCCATCTGATATCCCATATATTCCAGAGTCCTCCTTTATCATTTCAGCTAGTGGCACAGTTTGTAGGGTCCTTCCCTTCTTTGTGGATCACAGAAATTATTGCTTCTGACCATGTTTTAGGAGGGTCCCTCCTAAACACCCTCTGAAGAACAGGTGCAATCTCCTTTCCAAAACACTCATAAAATTCCCCCGGATACCCATCTATCCCTGGTGATTTATTGTTTTACAAATTTTTTATGACCTCTCTGATTTCCATCTCCGTAATTGGCTCTACCATTGCTCTTGACTCTTCCTCATTTAATTTTATTAAGTTAATTTTCCCAAGTAATGTTCTAATTTTATCTGCCTTATCTTCTACCACTGGTGAGTCATAACTCGCCTTGTATTAATTAGAAAAGACCTCTGCTCTCTGTTTTGGGTGGGAGACCGTTTCATTAGGGGAGGGGCTAACCACTTTGGCAACCATCCGGCTTGCTTGCGCCTTCCATAATCGAAAAGCTAGCAGCCGGCTGGCTCTGTTTCCTGATTCATAGTATTTCTGATTTGCAAATCTTAGTGTGCCCTCGGCTTGTATGTCAGAAGATCATTTAATTCCCGTCTATATTGATCAAGGGCCTTCAGGATGTTGCCTTTTTTTTGTCTTTTGTGTTCCTGTTCCAATTGTTTTATAATATTTTCTAAATCTATTTGTTTCTCAGTGCTACTGAACACTTGAACCCCTTCAACTGATCCAAATTTTTTGTCCTCTTTATGGGATGATTGATTCAATCAATATTCTAACTAGTTAAATGTAATGTGTTCATACCGGTCAAAATTAGAAATCAAACTAGTTGGATAGTCAACATCTTGTGATATGTACCTTGCCTCGCGCCTATGCCATGAGTAGATCAAAATCCAAATATTTTTTTGGATTGCCACACTCATCAGAGTGTATGGCGTTCATAAGCATCCCCCTCCCCCTCTCAGACCCAAATTATAACCAAATCATCCATATTACAGTTTTAGCCATTCTTCATTGTCTGCAGATCATTTAACATCACCCGATGAATGTTATATGATGCAATCATCCACTCCGTTTAAACTATACAAACTTTAAGTTCAACACTCATGTATAAACTCACAACCCTTTAAATAGCTTATGCTGGGCCGTTGTCATGCGCTGGGTATGGCGACTGGGCTTTAATGTTTTTTCCCTTAAGCTTCTTTTACACCTCACGTACCTTCTTCCTTTTTCTCTGTAAGTCAGGCGAGGAGTCAATGGTCAAAGTACACCCTCCGACCCTGAAACTCAATGTCTTGTCATTTCCAAGCCTGCTGCAGGGCTGTTTGTTTCACGCTAAAGTCCAGAAATCGTACAATTCTAGATCTAATTGTGGTGCCGTGTCCTTGTTCGGTTTCGGAGCGGGAGCTCTGTGCGCCCTTTCAAGCCAATTTCCCCTGCGTGTCTAGTGAAGTTTGTAAAAAGTCCGTTATGAAAGCCACCATGTCATTCTTCTCTGCTCCCTCTCGTGGACACACTTTTTAAAGGACATTCCTGTGCTTCATTTTTTCACAAAACACCAGTCATCTGACTTGACTGCATATTGGTTCTCTATTCAGATGGGTATTGTTGTTGAAAAGACTAATGATGTTCCCATTTCCACTTCTCTTAATGTGATTAGCTTGAAAAGGATGTGCAAAAGTGAAAATGTGTGCAGCTTATTAACAATTTGATTAAGATACCAACTTAAAGGTCTGTTAGAATTACACAGTGTTACTCAGTATTCCAATGATGAAAAAAATCTTTATGAAATGCCACTGGACCATTGAATCACAGGGGTTTATCTTCTGGGAAGCAGAACTGGACATGACACAAATGTGTGTATGTTGGTGTATGTCGCTCTGCAGGGTTGGGTGGCCTATGTTCCCCAGCAGGCCTGGATCCAGAATTCCACACTGAAAGACAACATAATGTTTGGTCAGGAGAGGAAAGAGTCCTGGTATCAGCGTGTGTTGGAGGCATGTGCCCTTCAGCCTGACCTGGAGATCCTTCCTGCAGGAGATGAAACAGAGATTGGAGAGAAGGTATCAACTCATATCAATTTAGCTGCAGAGTGGTACCATTGTAGGATATATGTCGAAGTTTTCAGCATTTAAAACCCTTTTGTGGGATCAAAGTTCCATAACTGACAGGAGTTTTTTTTTTTTTTGGAGTACCTGCTTGATGGTTGCCATTCATTCACATCATAAAGTTACATGCATTCTCCAAAAGCCCCTGTACCAGTATGATTTCACATTTGTTGTTTTGATTGTTTAGACTGGCTAAGCTTATTCAAATGCACATTTATGTTCACGTTTCAAACATTCTTGTGCAGAAATTTGAGTTGCTTTCAATGCTAAAAAAAAAAAAAATTAAATAAATTGAAAATGAAATTTAGGCTGCTGCAAGGCTTAATAACATCATACAAAGGTATGTCTAGAAGCTTTTTTTGCTTTCCCTAGGGGGTTCTGTCTCGCTTCCTCATGCTTGGCTTGGTCAAAGCTACAGGAGGGTGGATTCATCCCTGAGATCTCTGGGTGTCCTCTCTGTTTTGAGCCCCCAGAGGAGTAGACCACATTACTTTGACTAACTTGTCAGTTATGATTCCTATGATCTCTTTAGAGCCTTTAGAGACAATTTTATGAAATTTTGACAGTATAGAGTTTTGAAACATGCATTACTGTAGACATCACACAACAGTCTTGAGCTGATGAAGTAGCCTTGGCTTGTTTATATCTGTTTTTATCTCTGTCTCTCTTCTATTCAGGGAGTGAATTTGTCTGGAGGTCAGAAGCAGAGGGTGAGCCTGGCCAGGGCTGTCTACTGTGACCGTGCTGTGTACTTGCTGGATGACCCACTGTCTGCCGTTGATGCTCATGTAGGAAAACACATCTTTGATCAAGTCATCGGACCGCAGGGACTGCTGAAGGAAAAGGTGTGTATGAGCTCATGCTTGACCAACCTAAAGCACCACCAAATTATTCACACTGATTTGTATTGTTGTTATACGGAAGGTACAGTATGACCATAGACAAAGGAAACAACATTGTGTGTGAAGGAGTGTGAGGAGCACCTTAACTGCAGATGCCAAGGTGCCAGCTGCCTGGAAGAAAAACAAGCACCTGCTGCAGTTGTGTGGGGTTCGGGGGTTAGAGTTGCATTAGTGCTAGTGGTTGGAATGGTGAGAGAGCAGAGCAGTGCTGATGTTGCCTTTGGTGCCTTGGTCTATTTTGATTTGTAGAGGTGCACAGAGACGTCATTGTCTGTATCTCTATCTGTTAAATTGGGCAAATTCTGTATTTTCTAAGCTAATATTCATTTGCAATGTAATTATTATGCCTTCACAGCATCAATTTGGTTTAATATAGCATATATAAAATATGACATTATTGTATTAACTAACAGTACTACTCCCAGTAGACCACACCCACCAAAACTGACAAATTCATATCATCAGTGTATATATATAATGTATATAGTATCATCTATCTATCTATCTATCTATCTATGTGTGTATACACACACACACACACGTGTGTGTGTGTGTGTATGTATGTGTGTGTGAATACATTGCGATCTGCTGCGGGTGATTGCTGCATTTGAGGGTTTTGGTAGGTGGTGGTTGGGGCAGTCTAGTTTTCTGCTGGTCCTCTTGGGGTTGTGTCTGTGGTGGTTTTGTCCTTTTGTGGTGTTTGTGCTGGTACTTTTCAGGTTTGGGGGAATGGAGCAGTTTTAATGTTGTAGTTAAATGTGTAGACTTTTTCTTTCCATTGAAAACTAAACAACTGCAGTGCTGTTTAATATTACTGTATGGGTAAATGTGTAAAATATGGACTATATTGTTATAAAGCATTTTCCTAATCTTAACAACCACTCAAAGCGCTTTGCAACATGAGTCATCATTCACCCTGTAGGGAATTAACTTAAGTTGATGTTGCATTCGTTGATAACATATCGGGGCGCCACCTTCCTCAACTAAGAAGGACTACAGGAATTAACTGCTATAATGCTGATGAAATACTAATGAATGAACCAAGTACTGTTGGTTCAGGGTTAGGGTCCAGTCTGATAATCTGAAGCGTAAACTCTGGATATAGGGATCATTTATATCCAGCTCAAAAGGACACCGTCTATCCACAACTTGAATCAAAGTCTCATTTATTAAACACAATTATGGATAATGAATAATGTATCATGAATAGTAGGACAGAAGATATAGGTGATATGGCATAACACAAATAGACACTTATGGCAACACAATGGCAAAATAAGTTTGACGATAGTAAGAAGTAGTTTTAAGTGAATAATAGGGATGCAAATGTAAAGTTAAGTGACTGAACGAATAGTTGAGAGAGTCTGGGCAAATTAACAGTATCATATCCTCACGGACCAACTCTTATTCAAACCCACTTAGCATGCCTGATGGCGTTCCTATCAAGGCCTGCTCCGAACTGGCCCGAAGATGCTTCCAGTGTTTGTCCTTGGCTCGATCTGCTTGGCGGTCTGGTGGAAGACCCAGGCACACCAAAGCTGATGTTGGACAGTGATGTTTCAGGAACTGGGATTGACCGTTTCGGTGGCAGGCGAGGAATGGCTCAGGATGGTTGTTAACCCAAACCAAAGGATCAACAGCTGGCTGCAGGTTTTTTTGGTTCAGTTGCGTCCGTGAAGTAATATTTTAGACTGATAACAACAAGATTGATAGTCTCTTCGATGGCTGGTCGAAAAGTGTCTAAAAAATTATTATTATTTGACCAAAATTCACTAATAAATAAACAAATCATGTGGTTAACCCGGCGGGTAAAATGAAAGTTTCACGACAAAACTATGAAACACAAAACACATCTTCTGAAGAATAACTCACGCTACTCAGCATTGCTTTTGAGTAGCACAGAGGATGGAGAAACTTAAAGAGCAAAACAACTGGACAAGACTAAGACAAAGAAGGCTGGATGAAACTCAGCGGAAAAACAACTAGGCGTTAGATGGAAAAATTAAGAACTTACAGAAACGAGAACAGAATAGAAAACTAAAAGACAACTAAACTTGCGCTGCATTCTGCAGACAGTATTATCCTCCAAGGTGGGTCTAATCACCAATAGGCTGTCGTGTGTGTGGGACGGCTTTCAGGCGAGCGATGTGATTTCACCTATTCGAGGAGAATTAATATTGATTTGTACGAGGGGGCTCATCTGCTTCTCACTATGGTCAGTCAGATATATTTCAAATGATCAATTTTCAATGGCATTTTGACACTGTTCACAACATGCGTTAGACAATTCTTATGAACAAATGACGACATTCAACAATAATCATGATAACAATTTCTAATACTCATCCTAATATATATGATGACCCAACATAGCAAAGAAATAAAGAAAGGCAGACTATATTTGCCCGAAATGATTATTAATACTTATCATAATTGTCTTATATCAGGTATCTAGTGTAACAACGACAGCGTAACTACAAACCTCTAGATGGCAGCATGGTTCCATGGTAGAATCTCAGACAAACTTTGGAGGAAAGTTAAAATCACAGCTTTATCATTTTACAAGCTAGAACCACCGCAAAAACATTGATATCCTCCAGATTATGGACTTGGCACTGTAAGAAAATCCAAAGTTAAATCAAACATAGAGATTCAGTTATCCTGGTGTATTAGAAAGAAGGCACACAGACATACAAACAGTTTGCTTCAGGAATGTCTAATTTACAACCCATCAGCATGATCTGATTTTGTAGGTTCCTCTGGGACCTGGCACCTTTCATTCAGACAGTTTTATTGTCCTGAGCTCTCATGGGGCTATAAGGAAAGAATTGGCATTGCCATGAGAACATCCTGAGCAAGAGATAGCCTTTGATGTGAAGGTTTTGGTATTCCTGCTTCTCTGAAAGAGTGTGGAGGAGATGTCTCTAAGCTAGACATCTTGTCTCTCTCCAAATTAACACGTCCTGCAACAGTTCAGTTGGTCAATAGCTCTTGAAAGTTGGGATGTTTTACAACTCCATTTCTCCTGAAGGAATGCCAAAGAGGGGGAAAGAGGGTCAATTACAGGCCAGTTCTGCTACAACCCATTCACACACACGGCAAGTGTGCCACCTGCTCATTACATGCAGTAACCATTCACACACACGCTCACACACCGATAAGACAGCATTGGCAGCAACTTGGGGTTCATTATCTTGCTCAAGGATACTTCAATCCTTGTATGTGTGGCCAGGGATCAAACCACCAACCTTGTGATAAGTGGACGACCGCTCTACCTCCTGAGCCACATAACATCTGTCAAGCAAAGGAAATAGGGGTTTTGATAGCAATGCTTGTGACTAAATTTGCAGGTGGTTTGTGCTTTAAAACTGTTGCATATTAAGTTGGCTAAAATTCAACACGAAAGTGGCTCAAATAGATAAATAAAGAAGAGTATAGAGCTAATAAAAAGTAATGGTGATTAAAAACAAAACACAAAGGAGAGTAAGAAAATAAAACCGAAAAGATTCATATGAGACAAGTGGTTGTGGGTGATCGTCTGGGTGGGGTTTGCTTCATATCTGGGTGGGGTTTGCTTCATGGGCGACAGAGAGAATCTGTGTGTCTAGAAATTTAAGGGATGTGTTAAGTACAGATAAGCATATAATGTGCAAGTGGCACCAACAACCCTTGTTGGCTCAAAATAAATAGATAAATAAATATAAGAAAAGATTAAAAGTCTCTAACCTCTCTTTGGTGGTGATGCCATTTTTCTCCTGTTTGTTCTTCCTGCTCTGATGTATCTGCTTGATTTGTCGTCCATTCATCTCTGTCTCACGGATGAATCAAGCTCTTTGTGTATGTGTCTGTGTTCTAACTGGCTGGTGAGGAGGCCCAGGCATGTAACCTCTGTAAGGTTGTTGTTATTTCATAGTCATTTGAATCACATGAGTCAAGGTGTGAATAGGTGCTTAACATCCTGGAAAGAAACATCAGGTCAGCATTGCAAGTGTCTAATAAGTGATGGCATAGACCTCCTCCTGTTGACTGATGGTCATTCCAGTTTAGGTGTATATTACTCTCAGTGTTATTACTCTTAGTGTTAAGCTGAGGAGTTTACCTGTGTTAAGCCATGTCCCCAGTGTATGCACAGTCCTCGCTGCATTGGACTTCATATACTACATTGGTTTTCTAATGTGTAGGTGTATGGTCTTTAGAGTGGACAAGCTTCTGTGTCATTTAGTTAATGGCCCTGAAAACCACAGGGTTGTGGTGTGTATTTTATAGCATCTTTCATACAATAATTGCAGCTCAGTATGCTTTACCGTAAAGAAACCACATGCACCAAGTGCTTCACATCAAAAAAGACATATAATGAACATAATGAACATAACATACATGTTACATACGTAACATACATGAACATAATAGAATGAACATAGTCTTAAAACAAGGATGATAATATATCATAGTAATAAAAATGACATAGAACTAAGGATGAAAATAGAAGCATTAAAGGTCTGTCATTCCTTGAATATAATACCAGTCAACAATTTGAGACTTAATTGGCAAGCACTCAAAAAGTATTTCGCCTAGTGTACACACTCTACCAATTGGCGACTTTGAGGCAGGTTAAAGTGTGAAGAGATACTTGTTAAACTTTCTTTTTTAAACACTCAGCTAGCTGGCTTCCCTGATATCTAGGTAGTGTGTTCCAAAGGCTGCATCCCAGTTTTCTTTTGGTTGCGAACCTCCAATAAACCAGCAGCAGATGATCACAGTGTTCTTGGAGGCAAATAACGAAAAAGGGATTTAGCAATGCACCTTAAAATCAATTTGGAATGTTTCAGGAAGCTGATGCAGACGAGGTAAAACCGGACTAATGTGCCAATGGTAATGTTTCTTCTTGTGATTATGTTGTTCTTACTACACCTTATTTCTGTTTGGAGATTTAATAATTGTGTTTTGTGTTGCTTCTCTTCTGTTTAAACTTTGGCAGTCTGTCAGAGGATCAAGTCATCAGGATTTATCAACTGGCTATCAATGTACAACATTTCATGACATTCCATCAATCAAGTGTTGAGATATATTAAATCTGGAACAAAGTGGTGGACCAATCAACCAACAGACCGACATTGCCATCTCTACAGCCATGCTTCTTGCATGGCTAAACACTATTAGACCTCTCAGTATCATCTGATATTCAATATTACAGTAATTATTAAAACAAAAAAAATTAAAATTATTACAAATTTAAATTTTATTCAATTCAGTGATAATATTTGTGTGACTTGGAATAAATACAGTAATGATGTAGTGTGATTTTGAAATGAGGCAGGTATCACCTTTTACACACAAGCATGTTAATGTGTGGGGATTTGTGCAGACTCGTGTGCTGGTAACCCATGGGATGAGCTATCTGCCCCAGGCCGATCTGATCCTGGTCATGGTGGAGGGGGAGATCACAGAGATGGGCTCCTACCAGCAGCTCATGGCCACAGATGGAGCCTTCGCAGAGTTTTTGCGAACATACGCTGCTGTTGACAACACTGACAACAAAGGTGAGATACAGTGCAAGCGCACTGCACTTTATACAGCCACAGTGATTGTATAACTTAACTTTATGGAATACATTTGAATATAAAGCAAAGTTTAGGACAGGAATGGAAAGGTTTAGAATTGTAAGGCTGAGAATGATGAGATCTGCTAGATGAACATTAAATGTGTAGTAGTTAGTTGTGTAGTTGTGTGTAGTAGTTAGTTGTCTGTAGTGGTTGCAGATAATCTTTAGGGATCAGTCTTTTGTCATAAATACTTCATTTTTGTTTCCTTCCATCGTTTAGAATCAGTACCAAAGAGTGAAACCAAAGCAACAGAGAATGGAACAATGGCTACTCTTGATGGGTGAGTGAAACTGGACAGCAATGGAGCTCTATGGCACAGAGAAATCAGATACATATAGCAGTCTTTGGATACACAGACAATATACATTAGTAGGAGTAATTAACTGTTTGTGTGGCTCAGCACATGGGATTTGGTAACAATAAGAAGAAACATAACTGACACCCCTATGCTTGCCAAACAAGGCTGTCTGTTTCACCATTTATATGGATTAGTTTCATTCACAAAAAATGTTACCAAAGAGTAAAAAAAAAAAAAAAAAGGAATTCCAATGTCCAGAGCTTCAAGTCATGCTGTCAGAAATCAGCACATGAAAACATACAGTAACAAGTTTAGCATAGTCGGTAGTCAAATTGAGGACCACTTTGTTGTTCAGAATATTTTTTTAAACATTTAGAAAGTATGGAGTGAACAACTGCCAGGTACATGTCGTCAGATCAGTGGTGTACACTGACAAACGTAAGGAGGAAATGACTGAGGCTTCATGAAGTTAGATGCTAAAATATGAGAGGTGGTGAAGGGAACAGCAGTCACTGAGATATTAGACAAGAGAATATTATTGCTTGCAGAAGGTTATGTTACACTGTCAGGTGTTGCAATGATGTCTCATCTGCAGTGTGTCCAATGCTCCATTGTTGCCACCCTGTTACTCTGTTTATGCATTCTGCCATTGACACAGATCATAGATAAACGTAAAATTCAGTGCCATGCAGAATACATGCAAAAAAAAACAGTGAAAATGGCCATTTTCATCCATTATTATCTTGCCTGCCAGAAATAACATGCAAACAAATCTGAAATCCTTCTTTTTAGTCCTAACCCAATTTTCCAGAACTATATTTTCTCTCTGTCTGCAAATATGGCCGGTCTGAACCACCCATGAATGTCATTCAAACCTCAGAGATAATTCTAACTATGACAAAGTTGCTGAATGACACAAATTCTCTTAAATCATTTGTTTGTGCCACTGAGAGGAAATATATCTTTGAGCAGTTTGTTCATGAGGTTCATTACATAAATGTTTATTTCATCATGACGTCTACTAGTTGTTCATCTCTTGTGTGTTTCTTTGTATTGTTCCATCTGTACGTTGCAGTCCTGGTGTTGGCAGTGTGTCCAAACTGTCTCAGACAGGAAAGGAGGACAAGGTGCTGAGCAAGAAGTCCAAGAACCCAGATGTGGGCAAGTTGACAGAGGCTGACAAGGCCAGCACTGGACGGGTAGGTAGAGGCGTAACATGTTCAACCACATAGGAACAAAGATTTCATTATCACATATCCATGTGCAGTATTTGATGCTTCCAATCACAGCTTGAGCCTAGCTGATCTCCTCTGACTCTCCAGGTCAAGCTATCTGTGTTCTGGTCCTATCTGAAAGCCATTGGAGTGCTTCTGTCTTGCATCAGTCTGCTGCTGTTCCTCACCCATCACCTGGTCTCTCTGTTCTCCAACTACTGGCTGAGCCTGTGGACTGACGACCCTGTGGTTAATGGCACTCAGCCAGACAGACTGATGAGACTTGAGGTGTATGGTGCTCTTGGCCTGTCCCAGGGTGAGGGGAGGGAGAAGCATATATGCAATACAGAAAAAAAGCAAGAGCAAAACGACTCACTGACCAAGAAGCCCAAAGGAATGAGAGATCTTGAATTGAATCATTCTGACAGACCAGAGGAATATAGAAGTTGATTTTATGGTTTCTGTGTCATTCATGCGTATACTGAACACATACCACTGACTGTAATATGATACTGAATCTGGAAACAGAATGTAAAAACTAATATGAAGTTGCTACTGGTATTAATAAGATTATTTTTCCTGTAGTTGGACAAACTGCTGTGGTGCAGTGATGCAGTTTAAAGGTGTAACATGCTATTGCATCACATCCACTGCATCCAGCCACCACCAGATTTCTAGAAAAGAGATGTCATGAATCTAGTGACTGTAGACACCACTTTAATTAAAAAAAAAAAAAAAAAAAAAAAAAAAAAGATTCTGTGAATCAGCAAATCACATTGCACAAGCGAGAGGGTGAGGTGTGATTGGCAGTGCAGTCCAGCAGACAGAAAAATAATTCCTTGTCAAGGACTCAAAACACAAAATTTAGGACTTGGTCTTGATTTGAACCTGTAACTGCAACTCATTTGTGTTTCTCACGAAGTTTAGGTGACACTTTTTCAAACACAGCAATTTAAGTGAAACTTGTAATTATGTGTGATTATTTACAGATATAGACATTGGACGGCTCTGTGTGGATATAGGAAATCTTATATCTTATCATATAGACCTCACTGCTCTGTTGCAGGTGTGGCGGTCTTTGGTTACTCCCTTTCCATGTCTATCGGGGGAATCCTGGCATCCCGCTGCCTCCACCAGTCCATGCTCTATGACGTCTTGCGCTCACCTATGTCCTTCTTTGAGCGAACTCCAAGTGGCAACCTGGTCAACCGCTTTGCCAAAGAGATGGACACAATCGACTCAGTGATCCCCAGCATTATTAAGATGTTCATGGGCTCTATGTTTAATGTGTTGGGTGCTTGCGCTGTTATCCTGATTGCCACGCCGCTGGTAGCTATCATCATTCCTGTTCTTGGTCTGGTGTACTTTTTTGTGCAGGTTGGTTGAAAATTTTTCCTTTGGGGGATATGAGGGACTATATGTAAAAATATCTACAGTTCCTACTCTGTAAACATCTAACTGTAAACATTCTCAAAAAAATTCACTGTGCTACTACTTTTAGCTGTGCTGTATTTAATTCTAACTGGTTAATTGATATGATTGAAGTTGTTGGTTGTCTCTGTTGTTCCTCTGTCCAGAGGTTTTATGTGGCATCATCTCGGCAGCTGAAGCGCCTGGAGTCAGTCAGCCGTTCACCCATCTACACCCACTTCAGTGAAACACTGCTGGGTACCTCTGTCATCCGAGCCTTTGGTGAACAGGAGCGCTTCATCCGTGAGAGTGACCAGCGGGTGGACCACAATCAGAAAGCTTACTACCCCAGCATTGTAGCAAACAGGTTTGGGACACCTTTTCTACTCACTCTTATGACACTTCCTACCTGTTGCTGCACTGTGCATTGTCTTAACTGAGGAAAACACAAAAATGAACAGATTTTTAAAGGATCTCTTTTGATCTCTTCAATAATGTTTCCTCTTTAGTTGCATTGCAGTTGTGTGTCACTTAGTTTTTACAATCGTCTTCTGTCCTCATTGTGTCAATGAATCTATTTTTAGATGGCTGGCAGTTCGCCTGGAGTTTGTAGGAAACGTCATCGTTTCATTTGCTGCCTTGTTTGCTGTCATAGCCAGAGAGAGACTCCGCCCAGGCATAATGGGGCTCTCTATCTCCTATGCCCTCCAGGTAAAAGTTTATAGTCACACCTGTGTTACATGTTCCAGTTCATGTTTTCTTCAGGGGCAGTGGTCAGAAACCACTCCATTCAATAGGATGCTGTGTACATGTTTTATAAGAATATAAAAATGTAAATAATTACATAATTCAGCACATGAATCACTTTGTATCACTACCCTTTTTGACCTTTAATCAGGTCTGCACCCTCTTGATGTTCCATTTCATACCCACACTGAGAGAGGCTGAGCAACTTACTTCTACTAACAGCAAAAGAAGGATAGGAATAACCTCTAAAATGTTTGATGGCAGCTGATGGTTCTGTCAATAACTAAAGAACAATGACTAAAGAATTAACAGACGTTATGAAGGTAACTATGGTTATGTGAATTCCTGGATGACTGCCAATGGCAAAAGTGGATACATCTCCTTATATATCATATAAACAAAATCATGTGTATGTGTGTCTCTTTTCAGTATACACCACTGCACTTGGTGCAGTCATCCGCTCACATGGCTTTTCATAACATTCATATGCTGACCAGTGGCAGAGCTACGGGCCCTGATTGACAGCTTGCCCGCCCAATCAGAAATTCAAAAAAAAAAAAAAAATTAAATAATACAATTTTCACAGTTAAATGTCCCATATTATGAAAAACTCACTTCTTTGGGTCTCTGGTGCTGCCACACGCATACAAAGTGCGAAACAAGACCGTCCGCACTTTTTTGAGTAAGATACGGATCTCTTTAAGCACCCTGCCTACAGCTTCCACACAAGCCATTTGAATTTGGCGCTCCCGGTGTCTCTCCACCCAGCGCCACCTTCTCACAGATCCACTGTTAGGTTATCGAAAGCACTGTATTATAAATCATGTCCAGGCGCCACAGGCATTGTTCTGTTGTTGGCTGTAAAGAGGAGCACAAATTGCTCATCGGCTCCCAGCCGCAGAGGACAGAAGAGCACTGTGGACTGAATTAATTTTTGAAGGCATGGAGGTGCATGCCATGAACTCTTTTTGGAGTTTAAAATATAGATATTCATTAATAGTAAAGGTGCATAAACTGCGTTCACGTGTTTCCTCCACTCCAGCCATCCACTTCGTTCATGTCAGACAAGACGATTGCTCTTCCTTCCTTCAAACTCTATTTTAATTGCATGTTTAACAGCCCAGTTTAATAATAATAATAATGATAATAATAATAATTGGGGATTAATCCCCAAACCCCCTATCAGGTAGGTGCTGATTAACACGTCTGAACACTTTCTACCATAACACAGTAGTGATGTGTCGGTCGCAAACGAGCCGCTCTTTGAAGTGAATGATTGGAGCCAGAGCACGAGCCGCTTCGGGCTTTTTTTTTGTCCGTTCAAGCCACACATGATTGGTCAACTACTTGAGACGTGGTGGCTTCAGTGTGTAGGGGCGCATGCACGTGCGCGCACACACACACACACACACACACACACACACACACACACACACACACACACACACAGCACACACAGAGCCACGACAGACAAAACGCTGGAAAGGTGAGAAAATGAGTGACTGCAGGAAATGCAGTAAAATTTGATATAAAGTATGTCTTGTACATTAGTAATTAATTTTGCAGATAATTTTACATTATGTAACATTTACATAAACAACAAAAAATCTGAGGAGCCACTGAGAACCGGCTCTGTTAAAAGAGCCGGAATTCCCATCACTATAACATAGACCTTATCAATTTTGGCTAAGTGGTGATCAGGCCCACCCAGACTTAATCCACACCTGCCCATCTGTAATGTTCTGCATCCGCCACTGATGCTGACCATACCCAGCTACTCCTTCGTTCCCATCAGCGACCGCACAGTCTTGGCACGGATATTGGTTTCTTGAAGTTTTTAAGTGACTTTTTGTTTTAATCCCTGTCTTTCCTCTGTCTCGTGTGCAGCTGACTGCCTCTCTGACCTGGTTGGTGAGAATGTCCTCTGATGTGGAGACCAACATAGTGGCTGTGGAGAAAGTAAAAGAGTACAGTGACACAGAGAAAGAGGTACAAAGAAACAAAAATTCCAGGGATCAAACTTTTGTGTTTTTGGAGGGAGGATTTACTTGACTTAGTTCTTCGTGGGGCTTGAGTGGGATTTTTCATTTCCATTTTATTTCATTCTTGATGTTTTTTCAAAACATCAAGTAACAGTGGGAAAGTTTGGTCTGACTGTTTGTTTCTCACTGATGTCCAGACACCAAGATGGTGGTTTCATTAGATGTGAATAAAGTAATGATGGTGTTCTCAAAGCCACACACAGTAACACATTTTTGTACTATAAGAAACTGTAGGAAACCTAAAGAACTGAACACTGACAGAGTATCAATAACCCAAATGTCAATACAACAGAGCACCCGCAACCTGAATATCGATACACAGATTTACTCACCAACCCAGGAAATTGCCCAATCCTCATTATAGTCTGTGTCCCTGTGCAGCAGAGAGAGAGGGGGGAGAGTTCCCGATGCATTAAGCTGTTGAATGTTGCACTACAGCAGCTATAACACTAAAATATGCGATATTGCACTACACAAGCACTGCTGCTTGTCTGTTACTTGCTAATGCACTAAACTAGCATTATTATTTAGAAAGAAAAACATCATTGCTGAACTCCACAACAGCAACAGGAGGTGCTGTACTTTCTGAACTGCTGGACTAAACAGATTATAACTGAGTTTGTTTTCTCCAGTTCACCCTGAAATTGCCACACAAATCTCCTTTTTCACTTGGATTCACTGTCCAACACGAGACAGAAGTGGAGAAGTCACTTTCTGTTAGCGCTAATTAGATTGCTGAATGTGAATCACAGGAGGAGACTTTCAAGTGGAGCTGTTCTTCTCTGTGACCAGAGCCAGGCTTCAAACCCCACGTCTCAACCAGGAAATAACGATAGTAACATTTAGGAAAGGAAACATAACAGAAACATAGACGCAATTAACAACAATTGGTGATATTTCTAAGAGCTGACACATAGGGGCAGCTGTGGCTCAGTAGGTGGAGTGGTCGTCCACCTATCCGAAGGTCGGCGGTTTGATTCCTGGCCTCGGCAGTCTACATGCCGAAGTATCCTTAGGCAAGATACTAAACCCCAAAACCTGATGCTGTGCCATCAGTGTGTGAATGTATAACACTCATAATGAGCAGGTGGCTTAGCTACAGTATGAATGTGTGTGCAGGTGAATGCAGACTTCAGTTGTAAAAGCGCTTTGAGTGGTCTTCAAACTAGAAAAGTGCTATACAAATACAGTCCACTTACCATTTACGTATTAAGCTACACATTCATGATTTAGAGTTTCCTGTACCTTTTAAAGACAGCAGAGGAATATCACTACAACTACACAGTGTATCTTGATCCAAGTTAAGTTTTTTGGTGTCCAGAACTGAAAATATTCAAAGCAACTGCACTATGTTCAACAAGAAACCAAATATGAAGTTCATCTGTGGTGAGTTCTGATTTTGAGTTATACACTTGAGAAATGTGACGGATTCTGCATCACATATGTCTGATTGCTTCAACAACCAGATGAATGACACAGCAAGGTCTGCATCACTGTGTGTTTAGGCAGAAAGAAAAAGAGAGAATGACAAGTTAGTTTAAAGAGTAAATATGAATTGTCTCTGGTTGAACCTTTCAAGTGTGTTTCACTTCTGACTACAGCAGCATCACTGCTGGGTTGGATGTGGTCAAAGAGGTGCTCTGTTGCACCTGTAATCGCACCTAAGAGCAATGTTACGAGCTCCTGGGGTGCACCTGTGCATTACTAAAGCAGGGTGAGAAGTTAAACCATAGGAAGGAGCAGCTGAAGTAACTGTTAATTACACATCAAATATGAAGTCCAGGACCATTGTTTGTATTTTGAACTTTTTTCTGTCTGAAAAACCACTTCCCAGTTTTTCTAAAACCGAACATTCAGACCAGGAAATAAGAATGAGAAATTGGACAACTTGAAACTGGGATGACACTGACGAGGGGCCATTCTCCTCCATAATAAACACTTGATACTTAATGTACATTTTGCTGATAGTACTTTCACTGAAGTAGATTTTTTGAGACAAGAATTTGACTTGAATTTTATATTTTCACATTGTTGTATTTTTTTTTACCTTTGCTTAAGAGAAAGATCTGAACACTCCCACCACTGTTTCTCTGTCTCTGTATACTCTTTTTGTATATAATGTACATATATATAGTTGATTTTATTTTATATCCCTTTATTGTCTGTTTGTCTATTTTGATGTTACCTTTTTATTCTTGCTCTTATTGCTGTCTGTAACAGCTTAATTTCCCTGGCTTCAGATCAGTAAAGTCTGATCTGATCTGGTCTGATCTGATCTGATCTGGTCTAGATACAAGATACAAACAAGGCCATAGAAATGGTAGTATGTGAGGGGTGCAGGGGTGGGCTACAGAGCTGTTGGGGATGTTAATGTTCTTATTTAGGTTAATTATTTTATTATTATTAATCCTTATTGTATCATCTGACAATAAGGCAGAGTGGAAACTCAAGCCCTCCAGCCTCCCCCCCGGGTGGCCCACTGATGGCTGCATAGACATCAGAGGCTTCAGCCTGCGCTACCGCCACGATCTGGACCCAGCCATTCGCAACATCAGCATCAACATTAATGGAGGAGAGAAGGTTTGCCTTTACATCAATACATTGAAGCCAGTGGTGTACTTAAAATGGTCTGCTTTTTGACTATGTGTGAACTGATGAGGGATTACGTGTGTGTGTGTGTGTGTGTGTGTGTGTGTGTGTGTGTGTGTGTGTGTGTGTGTGTGTGTGTGTGTGTGTGTGTGTGTGTGTGTGTGTGACTATGTATGTGTATTACATCTGTCTTGATGTATGTATGTGCACAGCATGTCTATGGCCTGTAACAGCTGCTGCTACATCTACCCGTTAGGTGGGGATTGTAGGACGCACTGGAGCGGGGAAGTCATCCCTGACACTGGGGCTGTTCCGGATCATTGAGGCAGCCGAGGGCCAGATCTTTATCGATGGTGTCGACATTGCTCAGCTGGGTCTCCATGAGCTCCGCTCCAGAATTACCATCATACCACAGGTCAGTGCAGAGAGGATGCAAAAGAACGTGGAGTTAAATGACACCTGAATGGTCTATCACGAATGCCAATGAATGCTAGCCCAGATAAACTTTGAAAAAATAGCATTGTGGCTACTCGACACTGTACCTCTTATTCAGCCTATGTTAAAGCTGCAGTATGCAAGATAGAGAAGAGAGCAGACTTAGCCTGAAAATTTGACTCTTGAAAATTTTAACTCTGCCCAGCGCTACATCATAGTCGCTAACATACCGTACACGCTGCGGAGTGTTACTGTAACAATCACCATATTACTTTTATGGTTATTTGTTGTCTCAGCCGTATATGCTGTTGTTGGCAGCGGCGGTATGGGCAGTTTCTCCTTTGTTGGTGGCTGTTGCTCCGCCATAGCTTTCAATTCAATATTCCTTCATTAGTCCCGCAAGGGGAAATTCCAGAAGCTCTAGCCTCATCACTAGCCTCCTGACGCCGCTCACAGAGCTGTTTGACTGAGCGGCAGCTTGCAGCATGAGCGAAGGGAGGGGGCGGTTCGCAGCGCTCCTCTAGCTGTGATTGGTTGTTTTGTGTCAGGCATGGTGGATTCTTGCAAATCGCAGTAGGAGCAGTGTGCGGGACCAATGGACCCGTTTTTTTGCACAGATTTCATTTTTCATGTACTGCTGTCTGGGCATAGGGACAGATAATACAAATATGACAAAAAAATATTTTTATACAAGTTACCTACTGCAGCTTAAGTATTTCAAAGACAAAGAAACAACAGCTGTGTCCCAATTGAAAGGTGACACCTTATTTAAAGAAAGCATTTTGAATTAGAGTGTGGCTAGGGTTGTCACAATCATGATATCTTAGTTGATAATTATCATACAAATAATTGCGATTAATGATTTAATGGTCTTTTTCTGTTCGTTTTATTCAATACATTGGTGCTTTTATGTTTGGCTTTACAACCAGGACTAAATCCATGTTCATCTCAATGGCTGCTCATTAAAATGATGGAGTTGTTGGTAAAGGAGTGTCAATTAACCTTGAAATGAGTGCACCATAGGCAGCACCCTTCTCAGGAAAGACACAGAAATGACCATCATTGAGAAATATGATATGATGTACAGACATTTGACCCTCTCTCCCCTCCTCAGGACCCAGTGCTGTTTTCAGGCTCTCTGAGGATGAACCTGGATCCTTTTGACTGTTACTCTGATGAGGAAGTATGGAGGTCTCTGGAGTATTCCCATCTCAAGACCTTTGTGTCTGGCCTGCCCAACAAACTCAGCCATGAGTGCAGTGAAGGAGGAGAGAACCTCAGGTATATACACACACACACACACACACACACACACACACACACACACACACACACATATATACATGTATATGCTTTATATACACTCCTCCTCTCGCAGCGTGCCATTGCTTTTGAGGTTGGACGCAGTAAGACAGTCATTTTAAACTTCTTAAAAGATCCTGAGGGCTATGGAACAAAAAAGTCAAGTGGTAGACCCAAAAAAATTTCACCGGCCCTGAGCCGGAGGATCCAATTGGCTGTCCGTCAAGACATGGCACAATCCTCGGCCCAAATTAAGCTTGTCGCTGGTGCCAACTGAAGTCCCATAACCATCAGACGGCATCTGCGAGAGAAGGGTTTTAAGAACAAAAAACGTCTTCAAAGGCCTTGTCTACTTCAACGGCACAAAATTGCCCATTTGGAGTTTGCACGAGAGCACCAAACATGGGACATTGAAAGGTGGAAAAGTTTTATTCTCTGATGAGAAAAAATTTAACCTTGACGGTCCTGATGGCTTCCAACGTTACTGGCATGACAAGGAGATCCCGCCTGAGATGTTTTCCACATGGCACAGTGGAGGGGGCGCTATCATGATCTGGGGGGCTTTTTCCTTCAATGGAACAATGGAGCTTCAGGTTGTGCAGAGGCGACAAATGGAACTGGCTATGTGGAGATGTTGCAGGGGGCATCCCTCATGACTGAAGGCCATCGTCTGTGTGGTAATGACTGGGTTTTTCAACAGGACAACGCTGCAGTTCACAATGCCCGCCTGACAAAGGACTTCTTCCAGAGAAATAACATCACTCTTTTGGACCATCCTGCGTGTTCCACCATCCTACACGTGTCTCACTCCCATTTCTTCTTTTTGCATTTTGAAGCTCTACTTAGAACCTTCTTAAGATCCAACAGTGCAAAATGTAAATTCTTGCAATTTTTCAACTGGTCTTCAAATTTTGATCAGGAATGTATAGCCATGTAAACTACCAAAAATGTAATTTGCCTCAACTGCTGACAGAACCTGGCTTTGCTTGTAAAAGGCTGAAGTACAGTAGCTTCCTAGCTTTTTGTACATATATGCTTATTCTGAAAGGGGTGTGAAAGGGGCATCCTTGAAAATTAGTATAAAACATAGTTAATATCTCCATCACACAAGGTGAGTAATGCTTAACCTACTCTGTAGCAGTCTCTAGAATACCACACCCCAGTGCACTGTGCAGGCTTCCATCAACATGCTTCAGTAGGTAGACAGCTGGTTGCTTCATATGTTTGAAAAAGTTTACTCAGCACTGTGTGTGCTTCAAAGAGGAGCAGGGGGCTATCTAACCTGACCCTTAAATGGGTCCATCCATTAGCTCAGGAGCTAGAGCGGTCGTCCACTGATCAGGTGGTTGGTGGTTTGATCCCAAGGAAGTATCCTTGGGTAAGATACTGAGCCCCAAAATTCACTTTGGATAAAAGCATCTACCAAATGACTAATTGTAATTGTAATTTATGAAAAAAAAAAAAAAACAAAACAGGGAGGGTTTGGACCTAAACCCCAAGCACACCCCTGGGAAGAAGTGTCACTCTCTTTGCTGATTTGATGCCTTCAGCTTGTTTTAGTACATCTCTGTGTTTTCCCTCCAGTGTGGGTCAGCGGCAGCTGCTGTGCCTGGCCAGAGCTCTGCTGAGGAAAACCAAGATCCTGGTTCTAGATGAGGCCACAGCAGCTGTGGACATGGAGACAGACAACCTGATCCAGTCCACTATCCGCTCTCAGTTTGAGGACTGCACCGTGTTGACAATAGCTCATCGCCTTAACACCATCATGGACTACACCAGGTATTATACACTACACACTAGCAGTCATTGCGGAACGCTTTAATATATTAATTAAAATATATTAAATCTGTATCTTTGTGTCTGTGTGACTCTGTGTGTGTCTGTCTGTCTGTATGTGTGTCTGTGTGTGTACCTGGTTATCTGTTTATGAAGCCCACATTGGTCATGGTTGCTGATGATTCTTTTGGTATCTTAGTATCTTGGCAATGAGATGTCATTATCTCAAGTTATTTATATTTTGGAGTTCTGATGATGATGATGAATGGATTCTAATAATAATGACAAACTAATGGTTGGTGTGTGAATACCTATAAACAGTAGTGTTCATAATCAGGTATGTGAGGCAGATTTAGTTTTGATTTGCTTTAGTACTAACAAGTGTGGATGTAGTTTTTGTATATGTATAAGAAGCAGCTGTAGTAGTGGTATTTCTTTGTCAAACTGTCATCTGTATTCTGGCCCCTCTAGAGTCCTAGTGTTGGACAGAGGAGAGTTGACAGAGTTTGATTCTCCCTCCAATCTCATCGCTCAAAGAGGAGCCTTTTACAAGATGGCCAAGGATGCCGGGCTGGTCTGAAAACAGAAGGGGCCTCGCTTTGTCCAGCTCCTTCCTCCTTTGCTCCTCCCTGCTCCTCTGGCTCCCTACTGTGGAGATAAAGAGTCAGAGGGATATCAAGTAGGGGAATTTTAAGATTTACAGTGTTTGACTATTTAAGCAACAGTGTTGATTAGAATAAAGGGTTTGGTTTGACCTGCTCCATCCTCCACTTCTATCCTCATTTAACAATATAATTTTATGCTGCCTGTCCCAAAGATCCCCATTTCTTCCTGTGAGCTCTGATCTTGTCTATGTACCCACTGCATCTTCCTGCCCTTTTCACATTCTGTCACTGCCATTTCTGCCAGGGAACAGGGGGTTACAAGTTCTATCACTGGACCTACCTAGACCTATGTATTTCATTTTGACAGAGCATTGTACTTCGGCTTGAGCAAGGAAGGGGAATTGTACTCCTATACTGGCACAATTTCATGTAGTCATGCATGGTTGTGCTAACCAGTGCTGAGGTCAGTAGAGGACAAAACCAGAAAATCATATAGTGCCAGATATTGCCATCAAATATACCTGTTGTTTGAAATGCAGATTTTAAACATCAGCTGTGTTTAAGGTTGGAATGTGGGACAGTGCTTACAGACAATGAAATGGGGTTATGGGTCTTCCCGTTGTCCTGACAAACAGAGTAGTAAAGATTAAGCAAGATATACCTTCCTCACTCACAATTACTTTGTCCTACAGTATTTCCATACTGAATGCCAATTGTATACAGTATGGCCTATTTACTACTGCCGCACATTTTCTTATGCTAAGAAAAATATAAAATATCACCAAACTTATCTGTGAAAGGCGCAGCCAAATGGACTCAAATTAGAATTGTTTAGAATTAGTAAGCAGTGCAGAACTGGAACACATGCTTTAAACCGTGTAGGTAGCAAAGCTATCTGATGCGTTGCAATGCACTCGGTTTCTTTAGCTAAATGTAAGATGATTAGCAGTGATTCTTGTGAAAAGAGAGTGTTCCGACTTTTAGTTTTACTTGCAGAGCGTCCTCAGGACATAGTGGAGGCAACAGTGGGTATGCCAGCTGAGTGGTCAGAAACATCGGTTACGCTGGTGATGTCACGGACCCAGACAGTGATGATTTGTAACACTGAACATCAACACATGTCACAACACATACAAATCATAGCAAAGCTACAAACGCACAAACTCAACTTGACTGTTACTTTACATCCAGCACTGATTATTCATTGTATGTGTGTGTTCTTTTGCCTTTACTGTATATGGATGTGTTCATGCAAGCTGTTGATTTGGTTAGAGGCTCTACTCATGTAATACAGGCTTTGGAGTGGAAGTATTTTGATTATACAAAAACAGCATGCTGTTGTTCCAGTAAGTTTCAACAAAGTGATTTTGAGTCTAAAAGGAAACTTAGACATTCAGAGGAAAGTCAGTTCTATTCAGAAATGCTCTCTTGTGGGATTGTTAACCTGTACATTCAAGACCATGTTTAGTGTTTTTCTTCTTTGTTTTTTGTGGAACTGGAGTAGATTTTTTACAGAAGATATGGGCCAAATGAAATTTTAAAAAAGTCTAAGAGTTGAAAATCCTGAGAAAAGTCAAAATGAATTCAATTGGTAAAGGTTAGAATAAAAGAAATATCTGAATGTCACAATTGAAGTTGCATTCTGAAATCTTTGTAGGAAAAACATGAGAACCTTTCCTCAAAATTCTAATTAAACTTCAATTACTCAAGCATTTGTTTTTCATGTAACCCTCATCCTCTTGTAGAAAGTTTGATCTTCTTGTCCGTGTGTACAGATAGTGACAGGTTGTGTGTGTGATTTCATGGCAGTCCTTTTTTCTCAGGGAATAGAATAGTAACACTCCTAGTTTCCCTGTGTCACTGCTGGTCAGACTGGCTGGTTAGTATGAAGTTAGTGAATGGTAGGACCTCTTACCAAGTCATCACTGGATCCACATAATTATCATCTGTATGCTGACGTTTATGTCATTGTGGAACACTTTGGGCCAAATAAAGGCTCTGTTGAAAAGCTGATCATAGCTCCTCCCTGTGCTCTTGAGCAACATGGTGTCTTGGCTTAAAAGTTCTGCTTTTGGTGACCTTGTACACTTTATGAGAAAAGCTCAGTGTTTCAGCACATGATTTAAAGCATCTTGAGAGTGAAAACTTGTGTGACATATTTATGATTACAAAGCGAATATTTAATGTTTTATATATGCACTACTTGGTTTGTGGAATAAGTTTTGAGATAAAACTGAATGTTTAAAAACAATCTTTTGTTTTGTGAATGTTTGTAGTATATTCAATTGAAATTAAATTTTAAAAACTGAAAATGTTGTTGATGGTGGCAAATATAGTATTATATTTGCTTAAGTTGATACAAGGAGTACTTTTATTGCAAAATTCTGTCTGTAATCATTTTATTTTTAGATGGTGCTGCACTTCTTCCACATGTTAAAATTCTATTATATTATTAGACCATCATTAAAAGACAGCATTTTTAATGATCATTGTATTTTTTCTTTTTTTTTTTTGTTTATGCATAACTTAAGTACACATTTAATCAATGTTTAAGCTCATAATAGCTTTGTTTGAATAGATGTATTAAAAGATTAGAATGTATCATTCTAAAGTCTGTAATTATTCAGGTAGAACGAACATTCAAGGTTCCATATTCTCTGTCAGTAACTTGATAAACCCAATTTGAATGCAAATAGATCTTCAAATGATTTAAGTGTTTTAAATCTAATTATGCCCTACAAGAAATCCAGAAAACACATCTTTGTTAAATGAATTTTAGTTATGTGTTTCTAATATTTAGCAGTATATTGCCCATGTCGATTTTGTAATCTTCTGTTATTAACTTGAATTGAAGGTGGACTGAATTAACTTAACTTTGCGAAGGAAGCAAAGACGGAACAAGACGGCTGCGCACAGAACTATGTTTCCCATCATCCTTTGTCGTCCGGTTTTAGGGGAAGGAAGATGGCGGCGATTGATGGAATGGGGCTGCTGTTGCGGTTTTAAAAAGGCAAAAAGCAGTTGATGTGGTATTTGAACCGTTGATTTAATGTCATAAAAAGAGAAACCAGTAAAGTCAAAACGGAGCCTTTGATCTGAGCCTGCAGATCACCGGACAAAAGGTAATATTATCGTACAGCTAACTTACTCTTGCTGCCCTTAGCTAGCTTGCTACTGTAAGCTAAATTAGCTAGCTAGCCAGTTGAATACCTGCTGCCGACACATCTTTACAGAGGGTATAATGTAGCTACGTCTTTTAACCAAGGGTAATCTATGAACAATGGCCAAATAATATTACAAACACTAAAGTTAATGTTACGTTACGTATAAAAATGTTAAGGTAGACCGCCAACGGCATGACATTAACCCTAAAACGTCAACATAGGCTAGGAGTGACCACAGATCAGCAAAGTCTCAAACACGAAAGCAAAACGTTTACAATTTTCCATCAACAAAAATCGGTAAGACTAAGCCAATTAACAGCACAGAAAAATTGGCAAATCAACATCAGTAAAGCAGTGGGCTGTAACGTAGTTACCGTGGTAATAATGCTACACATTGGAGCAGCTCTGCATCAGTAGAAAAGATTCAACTTCTTTGGGTACACACACACGGAGACATTTTTGGGTAAATCGAGATCTTGAAACTAGTTTGACTTTTGCTGAATCTGAGGAAAGCTCTTATTTAAGGTCCCCTGCAATTTATTTTATTCAAAAGCTCTTACTAAACTCTTGACTATAAAAATTCGTAATTTTTCTTGCACTCCTCAGCAGTTGTCTCTGTTTCTACTCATACATGTTGTGACAAAAGATCTCTTAGTTGCTAGTGTTTCTGTAAACTTTATGCGTAATATGATTGCCAGAAATTAGATTTGATACACAGCACACTGGTAAGCATGAATCACACATTGCACATGAGTTAGTAAACATTCTCAGACAAACAGTCTGTACTTTTTCTCTTCATCCAAAAACTGATGCTGACTCAAACATTCTCTGTTTTCGGTAATTTATCGTTTTTGTGTTGTTTTTGTTCAAATTCCCCTTTCTTGTAAGTGAACCCTCATTTGGCAAACTAATACCAAATGTAGTTCTGGACTATAGCCTGATATTTCTAAATGACCACAAACATATCTTTGGCATTTCTCTCCTGACCTTTTTTTTTTTTTTTTTTTTTTTTTTTTTTTTTTTTTTTTTAAGTTCTTGGCTGATGTAAACAAGGTGTTCAGTAAGTCTGTGTGAAGCTAAAGTCAGTGGATAATGTTGATCATGCTGATATTTTGGTTGGGCTGTAATATAGACAAACAGGATCTCACTCACAATCTAAAAAACACTGCAAATGTCAGGCCTCTATTCTCCCCATTATCACTCACTTAAGAAAATATGAAGAAATATTATTAACTTGGATGAAGAGGAAGGGTGCAGAAATGAGATTTGGTGTAATCTCAGAACAGACCAGTGGGGTCCTGGCATGGACATCCATAAGATGTGGTGTTGAATATGGGTAAAATATTTTACAGATAGTTGCTTTTTGAAACAGAGCAAAAGATTTTGTTGCTTATTTAAATTGTAATTTATCGAAATTAACCATCTTATATACATCTCACAATCTTATGGTGTCTGCAAATGATACCATAGGCTACATTTGCCACTGTGTTATAAACATTTT
Source organism: Chaetodon trifascialis (assembly GCF_039877785.1). Lineage (NCBI taxonomy): Eukaryota > Metazoa > Chordata > Actinopteri > Chaetodontiformes > Chaetodontidae > Chaetodon > Chaetodon trifascialis. The sequence continues at coordinate 1,992,740 of NC_092070.1, forward strand.
CACGTTTTTCATTTTAAGATAAAGACTGTTCGTGTCCTGTTCTTTCTACTAGGTTTGTCCCTGGATTCCATTTTCCTGGTGTGGCTTTGCCCATTGTACGAACCTCCAGGTCTGACTTCTGGATCAGTTTTCTTGGCCCATGGACTTGACTCCAGCATCAGCCTTCAAAAGGAGGCCTACTGCCTTCCCTTCCCCAAGTGGAGCTAGAGAGATTGCCAGGAGCCCTCCTCCCTGCTCACCCTCCTTGTCTCTGTCATCCCCCTCATCTGATCCATCTTCACCATTGTCGACATCCTCCTCTGTCTGTGCCAACTCGTCAGTTTATCAGAACAATGTAAAAGGTCAGACCCAGGGGACAGATGTGGCCAGGGTGTCCTCCACTTCTGCCTCTCTAGCAACACAGTCTCTCTCCACACCTATACTCAACACCACCTTGTCAGATTCCTTCCCTCACACTTCAGTGCAACCAAGTGTTCGTTGTGAGGAAGAGGGCAGGAAAAGGGAGATGTATGATCCTTTCCATCCAACTGAGGGATTGAAGGGGGAGGAGGGGGAAGATGAGAAATATGACCCGTTTGACCCCACTGGTTCTCCAGCATCAGATGCTGATGACAGGAGTGGTAAAGTGAAGGGGATGAAGAGAGATGCTGAGCGAGGAGATGAGGAGAAAGAGGAAGAACGACCAGATTCCACTGACACCTTGAATGATCTGTCAAGCACCTGTTTGGCCACCCAGCTCCCTCTGAGGAGGAGAGTGGACTGTGGCACCACTAAAGACCAGAGGGATAGTGCTGACTCTGATCACTCTGAGTTAGAGGAGGGGGAGATAGTTGGGGCTGCTGACAGAGATGGAAGCAATAAGAGACAAGTTGGAGAAATCTCCCCCCTTAATTCTCCAAGTGTGTCTTTCTTTGGTTCAAAGCCAGAGCGCATCCTCCGGGTGCTGGACGGTGATGGCTTTGTGTCTGTGCATACAGAGGGCAACTGGGAGGTGGACAGGGAGCCTGAGGATGAGCCTGTTGTAGGAGTGGAGGATCTGAGAAGGAAGCTGGTTAGCAAGCGGAAGGAGAGATATCTCTCCTTTCCTGCTTCTTCTCCCCTCTCTCCTCAGCCTTTGCATCCTCCCTCCCATGCTCCTGCTGCTATACCCTCTTCCCCTCAGACACCTCCTGTAGAGCAAGGTAGTAAGAACCGCAAGTCCTCCAAGAGTTCTAAGGACCACGACCGACAGAAAAGCAAGGATAGAAAGGCAGGGGAGAAGGAGGAGAGAAGGAAAAAAAGAAGGAAGGACAAAGAGGGATGTCAGGACAGGACTAAAGAAAAGGAGCGAGTGCACAAGGAGATTAAGGGAACAAGAAGTAGCAGGAGCAGTAGCCGGAAGATGAAGAAAAGATATCACAGCAGCCCAGAGGCCTCACGATCCTGCAACGCTTCAGGAAGGGGGGGAACTAGACACTCCTTTTCAAGCCTGTCTGAAGAAAGACACAGAGAGAGGGAAAGAGACAGAGATGGAGACAGGGACAGAATTAGAGATCGAGATAGGGAAAGAGACAGAGGAAGAGAGAGGGACAGGGACAGGGATAGAGAGACAGAGCAAAATCGTACTGGTAGCCGTAGAAGAGATGAAAGAGATCGAGATTCTAGTTCTCAAAAGAAGGAGAGGGAAAGGAAGGGAAGACAACATTCAAGCAGCAGAGAGCGCGGCATTTCAAAGAGGTCCAAAAGAAGCAGGGAAAAGAGGGAGGGTGATAGAGACAGGCAATGTGAGAGGGAACGACGGCGAGATGGTCGTCCTGTTGTCCCGCCATCTATCCAAGACCTAAGTGGGCCTGACCTCTTTGCCATCAAGCGAACCATCACTGTCACCACTACCACAACCACCACCACCGTACCAGGCTCCCCAAGAATTGCCCCTACCTCTCCCTGTCGGCCCATACAGGAATCTGACAAGCCCCACAAGAGAAAGAAGAAGAGAAAATGGCACTCTGCTGGAGAAGTGGAGGATCGAGAAAGTTGTCACAGCCAATCACAGTCACTATCACCACCAAGGTATCACAGCTACGAGTCAGACCACTATTCAGACAAATTGGAGATTGATGTGTTGTCTTTAGATGGTGAAGCTTTGGACTCAGACTATCCATCCTTGGAAGATACACCCCCTGCTGCCCTGCCTCCAGAACCACCTGCCCCCAGCCCCAAAACTAATACTGCCCCCAGGACTGGACGACATCACCCGAAAAAGAAATCTGGCACATTAAAGAGAAGTGGCCAATCTGAATCCACCTCCTCCTCATCCAATAGAACTAAAAGTAAATGCCTCTCCTCACTGACTGTCACTTCAGGCTCTGCTTCTGTCTCATCTGGACTCCCCTCAGTAAAGCGAGCCAGGAAGATGGGAAAGGACAAAGACCGGGACAAAGGCAGCAGAAAGGATTTGGGTCGCTCTGGAAAATCCAAGAAAGAGAGCGGTGGCAGTCGGAAAGGCAAGCTGCAGTCGAAAGTCTCTGTGTTGGTGCGAGAAGGCGTTAGCAGCACCACAGGGGCTTCAGTTGGCTCTGGAAAGCTGGGCATGGACCTCCTAGGGCCAGGTGGTACAGGGGGAGGTGCTGGGGGGGGTTCCGTGGTGGGTGGATCAATTGCGGTAGTTTTCTGCAGGGACAATGAGAGCAGGTCTCCATTCCTCAAACCTTGCTCAGAGCCGCTGTCGCTGGGCAGCCGCAGTAAAGATTTAGGTAGTATAGGAAAACGAAGCAGCCTGGCTGCACCACCATCCTCCTTAACCAGTCCTGTAGGACTGAAAACCAAAAAAACAAAACCAAGCTCCATCACATCCACCTCCTCCTCTGCCTCCTCCCCCTCATCATTGCTGGCAACCAAGCGTCGCCGTCGCTTGGCCAAGAAGACAAGAGAAAAAGGTGGAGCTGCAGGATTGGGAGCTGGAGATGGCAGTCAAACAAAAGCCATGTCTGAGGGCTGGGGTGGAGCCTCCTTAGATGTTCAGTCAGCCGTTGGAGATGGGACCAAGTCAGTCAGTCCACATACTGGCCAAGCTGGCCCTGCACCCTGCTCTTCCTCCTCTTCCTCCTCCTCCTCCTCCTCCTCCTCATCCTCCACCACTGTGCTCCCACCCTCCTCCACACCACCACACACACCTCCACCCTCTATGGCGTCTTTGCGGGACAACAGAGAATCTTCGCCAGACTCTCAGACTGTGGACAGTAGCTGTAAGACTCCAGACCCTTCTTTCCTAGCTGAGGACTGTCCAATTCAGACCAGCCCCACACTCCCGGCATCAAGTCCGTCCACCCTGTCCACCCCCCAGGGAGCTGGCCTCAGCATCACCTTGTCTACATCCAATGCAAAGCCCCCTCCTCCAGATGATGCACCAAAGTCTCTGGCCTCACCTCCTTGCTCATCCTCTTCAGCAGGCTGTGGTCTTACTTCCCTCTCTCTGCCTCTGTCTTCATCAGACCCCTCCTCCTCCTCTGTTTCCTCCTCGTCTGCTAGTAAGCCTCCTCCTCCTCCACCTCCAGCAGTGCCCACCCTCCCCTGGAGTCTGCAGACTGGTGTGGACTGTACAACTGGAGGAGTCCTAGCATGTGAGTTCCCTCCATAAATGTGGAGAAGTCTGCTATGTTATTACAAAACATTCACATCTTGAAGGAGCATACAAAGAACTATATTTTAAAGTTTAAATACACCTTATTTTACAGGCTTCTACTAGTTTTAGTAAATTAAACATCTTGTTACCTTTAAAATGTGTTTAAGTTACTTTATCAGTCTATGGTAACATGCTGCATACTTTCCAGATTAATATTCACTTTGAACTGCAACTGCATACAACTGAAGCTTAATTTTGGATACAGTCAAAGGAGACAGTCAAAGAGATAATGGTTTCCCTGATTAGAACAAGTTTAAAGTGTGAGCAAGTTGTTATTTCATAGCCTGTTGTAAAATGAATGGAAACCTTTGAAGCGACAACATGGAAAATCTGCGACAGTGAGGTGAATGGATATCATACTGATACTGGCATGATCCTTTATAATTAATGTTCTATGGTCATATTGGAAAAAAATACTTGTTGGTTTTTGTATTTGTTTGTTCAGGTTCCCACAGCTCAGTAAGCCATCACGTAAATATTGCAGGTTCCAGTCACTGAAACTTGACAAAGCATAATGAATGTATGTGTACACACCTTAATGTACCCTCATGAGTCCAGGCTGTGTTTGCTTCTAGCACCTCATGCTTTAGATGGAGCTATTTATTTGGTATATGTGGTTGCTTTGACAATCTAACTCTTAGTAATTTAACACTAAATACACTTATTTTTAATTTCGTAAATCACACAGTTACTTTATCATGATATCATCTGATGCCTGACAGCAGTCTGTTGTGTTCATTCTTCTCGACCAGGGGGAAGGTATTACAAGTATTGCATATCATCCCACGGGCCTTCATCCATAATAGTAATCCATAATGGGCGGTAATCCGGTAATAAAGTATCCCGTGGTATCTAAAAATAGCAACGTCATTTCATTACCGTCATTAAAAAAATGCTGCGCATATAGGTCTATAGGCGCCTAACATAATTGTAGCATCGTCATAACGAAAATTAAGTCCACTCCGTTCAATGTATCTGGTTGAATTTTTACTCAAGGAAAAGGTGACTGCAAAAGTACATGCTAAGAATGAACCCGAGCAGTCGTACAGATGTTTTAACACAGGTATGTCCAGGCGCTTGCTATTGTTCTTAGCTCTCATAAAAGGACGAAATGCAAATAAAACAATAAAATAACACTTTGGGCTGCTCAGCAGAGTCCTCTGTGAGCGCTCTGCTCCTTCGTGAGACGGAGCGGCAAAATTAACTGCGTGGTTACACTGGTCAATAACTCAGCGACCCGCCCAAATTCACCATAGAAACACCAATGACGATCCAGAAGGAAGTAACCCCAGAGATAAGTTATTGCATGAAGAGCGCTCCCTCCACTCTAGATACCGCCTCCTCTTTATGTAAACAAGCAGGACCTTCGCTATTGATCTCAAACTAATACAGAGTCATAGGAGGAGACATTAGCAGCGTTTTTTCGAGTTGGAATATATCTTTTGACCACAAAACAACAAAGGTAAAACATACTTTATGATTTAGCGAAGTTTTTTTCTGCTACTCTTTGGCTGTTAGCTCGCCAAGTTTTCGTCGCACAGTGAGGAGGCAGACATCTTCGTGATCATCAGACTCTTTGTTTTCATGTGATGCCGGACTTTTGAGGTTTGCGTGAAGTGGTGAAATCAGTAGATGCCGTACCTTTGACGTGCCATATTTTTGTGTTTTTGTTACATGTGCATATAATTTCATGGGATATGAATTATGTGTCGTTTGGGTGGCAATGCTTGGCAGAGGCATTTAACTGATTTTCTCCCCGTCATTCTGGTATGCTACAAGTTAGGACTGGTGCTTCTTAGCGTGAGCATTGACCGTCTGAACTGCGTGCATGTCACGCTGCCCTGCAAAGTGATTTTTAATTAGTCACGGTAATACTGTATACCCCGAGAAAAAGTGGGGAAAGTTTGACGGTATCAAAATTTTGATACTGCCCAACTCTAATCCATAATCCATAGAACTGGACCCATAATGTTTTCTTCTTTCTTAGTGGGATAGAGGCTGTATGTGTGATGTGTTTTGGATCAAGATGGCTATGGTCATGGGCCATGTCACTCGCCTGCGTCCAAGCACTGTCTCACTCCCTCTTCCTTTCCTAGCAGTTCTCATGCATTAGTTGTGTGTTACTGCCTGTATACTTGCTGTGGCTACTTTTTTTGTTGTTCTTCAGGTCTGATGTAGTGCGAAACGCTCTTAATCTGTTGTAAATTTTTGTTAACTAGTAGATATGTTATCCTGCCAATTTGCTCAATATCAGTATCAGTACCCCAACTCTGACTGACTTCCAGTGTCCCTGATGGCCAGTCTCTCCATCTGCATTAAAAAATGTTGTTCTGACCTGAGAACTAAAACAGTAAATGTTCCCAAATTTTTGATAAAAAATACTCATTGATAAATCATTAATTCATAAACTCTGAAGAGTATGTAAAAAATTACATGTTGCATTGTCCTGTATGTTATTATGTTATTAATGTGTAATTGTGTAAGATGTACATGTTCTATTCCTGAAATAATTGTCGCTATCATTCCTCCTGTTAGTGACTGCTCTACTCTTCAAAATGGAGGAGGCCAATATCGCCAGTAGAGCGAAAGCACAAGAGTTCATTCAAGCAACCAGCCAGGTGAGAGGGTGATGCTGAATGTCTCTTTGTTTGAAAGATGACTCAGTAATTACTGTGCTGTGCAGCTGATGCTATTTTTAAAAGCCAATTTCTATTTTGATTTTGTGTGATTTATTTATTTTTTATTTCATTTTCACTAGTTTCTTAATATCAAGAATGAATACACATAAATGCTTGTGTATGAATAGGCCTGTGGGCATCAGCAGTGCGTTCGCATTACATAACCTCATTCTTTTCATTTTGGCACCCATTTTAACAGGCTAGAGTAGCCACACAGCCTGTGTGAGAAGTGTGCTGCTGTCAGACCAAAACCTGCAAGTTTTACTTGTGTGGTGTAACATAAAAGCAGGGGAAACAGGAAATAGCCTGGATAAGTGTAAACATAGACTGAACTGTAAGAGCTAGCATGACCTGTGGGCCAGCAGCAAGTAAATTACACATCACATCATTTTATCAGACATTTCACTTTCATTAACCTCTTTAATTGTCTTTGAACTCACTGCAGCCAAGCACCATCTCTTCCTCTCTGCTATTTGTATTACTTTGTTGTGCAGTTATAACAAGAAACATTTCTCTTTTATGAGAGCTCAAACCCACCCAATCTGTCACAGTGACTGAGCATGGGAGGGTCTCAAGATTTTGTATGTTGAAGTTCAGTCAGATTTAAGGAGATGGGAAGCCAGTGTATCTCACCCTGTTGCATAGAGATGAATGGGGAGCAAAGTCTGGTCTGACTGGCATTTCTTTGTCTCATGTCTCTCATGCAGATCCTCTCACAGGCTAACCAGAGCCAGCCCCAGCAACATGCTCCTTCCTCCTCAGCTGCCTCCTGCTCCTCACAGATCCCTCCCCCTCCCGCCCTCCCTCCACCTCCTGGTCTGAGCCCAGCCAAGTTTATCCTTCACAGTTCCCTCCCATTGGTTGGCTGCACCAAAACTCCACCCTCTCTCCTGCACCCCACTATAGGTGGTGGATGTGCACAGACCCCACCCTCCATGATGCCAGTGGTGCTTTCAGGAGTGAGTGGAAGCTCTGGTGACACTGGATGGGACAATGAGAGCAAAGACCCTGATAAGGTAAAGTTGAAGTAAATGAACAGATCAGGAGAATTGCAACTCTCCTTCGTGTAATATATCCCACTAACTGCTGCATGGCTGCTTATTGGCATCTACCCCGTGGCCCAGTCCTTTTGAACTATCTCTACCAAAACAGTTTCGTTCTACATTGCTAGATAAGATAAGATCAGATAAGATAAAATAGACTTTATTTATCCCACAATGGGGGAAATTCACGTTACAGCAGCAACAAGACAGAGTGCAAGAATTTAGAGGACAAGTGCTATCTTATTAATTACAATAAGAATAAGAGGAAAATATTCAAATGGTTTTAAAACATATATTAGTTACAAGAACTGTAACTAAGGAACTGTTTTCATATTCAAGTATTCAGTATGGGACAAATAAAGTAGACGTAAAACACAGAACAACAACACAGGTTATCAGCACAGCAGGCGAGCTCTGTACTGTTCCTTCCTTGTTTCCCTATGGTCTGATGCTATCAGCTCCAGGCGTGAACATTTACCACTTCTGTACCAGAAGTTGATTTTGTGTCGACTTTAAACATACTTAAATTGTTTTTGATGTATTGTAAAAAGGTTTCCCTCTATCCTTCATACTGTAAACATAAACATTATTTCTGCCTAAAGTTATTGTTTAGCTTGTACACCGTAAAGTATCCAGTAATATTTGAGTAATAACATAATGACTCACGTGGTAAATTGCTCATACTGTAATAGTTACAACAGGTACAGTAAATAGAGGAAGTGTTGATCTTGTATTCTCAGCTGAACAGGGCAAAGTAGAAATAAAGGGATGTCTCCATATAACCCTGTTTTAAGCAAGGCCAGGCTGTCTCTACAGTTGAGGTAAAAAATTGTACAGTATTGTATCATGTGTTTTAGTTTGGTGTATCTGTGTTTAATGTTGTGTAGCACTTTAATTGTAACTTGCAAAGCACTATACAGATACAACTATTATTTTTGTTATTATTATTATTTAACATGTCTGTTACTTGAATTGTCCAGTACCTGAAGAAACTGCACACCCAGGAGCGGGCAGTGGAGGAGGTGAAGCTTGCCATCAAACCTTACTATCAGCGCAAAGACATCAACAAGGATGAATACAAAGACATCCTCAGGAAAGCTGTGCATAAGGTCAGCTGAAGCACACGCATCAGTCACAGTGATAGGAAAATACTGACAATTTAAATCAGTATGCGTACATCAGTGCACATTACTTAATGTGGTTCACAATAGTTTTGTGTTATTCTATCAATTATGCTTAAAATCAAGTTAGTCTGATCGGTAAACCAACAGTACTATCTATTACTACTATGAAACCCCATGAATAACTTGCAAATTAATGTCCTTGTATTGAAACATGCTGTTTAATCACACTGTGTCATTGTCTCAGATCTGCCACAGCCGCACTGGGGAAATCAACCCTGTCAAAGTCAGCAACCTTGTAAAACTGTATGTCCAGCGCTACAAATACTTCCGGAAACATGGACGCAAAATGGATGAGGAAGAGAGGGATGACAGGGAGCCAGGAGCCCTGCATTCCTCTGCTTGATAGGAGACTTTTAAAGATGTTCCTCCACACCACATTCTGCTCCAGATCTGGGCCATGCACTAATCGTTTCGGTCTAATATTTTCGTTGTTTTCATAGCCCCCCCTTGTCTAAGCTTTTATGTGATCTTACGGAAGTTTCTTTCTTTATCTCTGTGATCTTTATGTAAATATGTCTCATATAGAAATTGTATCCTGTAAACAATGTTCAGGAAGTGGGTGCTTTGATACACACCTGTGCGATCTAATACAGTCCAGTACACCAACACCTGCAATAAATACTACCTTTGTGAAGCTTATAGTTTTTGGGGACTGTGTCCGTTAGACACTTCACAATAGTGGTACAAATTGCAGGGCTATTTTTTTCGATAGTACTGAATTAGGTGTTCATTCTAATTTGTCTACCCCATACCTATGTATATCATAATCCAAGCTAATGGGAGATGGTCAAGCACCAAAATATGTTGTACAATACTGTAAGGACACTACAGAACATTTCCCCTCCCTCCTGCTGTCTCTGTCTTTACAGACAGCATGCGAGCTGGAGCAGTCAGTGAGTTGGCCAGTGGAATGATGATGTTTCAAATACACTGACGCTTGACCTCTGAGTTCTTTGATTCTACTGTCTGTGTTTTGTGTGCATGTGTTGAGGTTGAGAAAGTTGCTAAATATCTTAATAAAATGACTAGACCAACAACATATTAATGTTGCTTGAAAACCTGTACATAATAGAGTGGATTTATTTATTTAGTCTATTTTCTGTATTTGCATAACAAGTCCTCCAGTGCTTACCGCATAAGACTTGTAATTATCACTGGTATAGAAAGCTTTGGTCTATGTTGCTGAGACTAAACATAAAACAGCATAATTACACAGACTTATTATCAGAGGCAGTCCAAAAATATTTAGAAATGCTGCGGTAATTTCAATAGAATTTATTGCACATTAAACAAAGCTAATAAAATAATGTTGGGTTGTGTCTGGAACCTCATAGTGAACCTACAATAACGTATAACATAGATGGTTGTTAGGTCATCTGTTCCAAAAGTGGCATAATCTGAGTGGTTGCATTGTTTTTCCTTAATGTCAACAAATTTGTACCTAAACTAAGAATTACTTGGGTTGAGTTACAATGAAGAAACAAATATAATATAATATCCACACTGCACTTTGAAGTTCGCTTCGAATCCACATATAATCACCATCGGTGTGGTTTACGTCAGGTGTTTTCGATTTACGGCATCCCGCCATTTTATGTTTTTGACTGCACTAGCAACCCGGACACATTCAACTTTGTCGCCACACGGTCTAGGAACCCTGCGACGTCCGCTTTTAAATTACAGGTTGTAGACTTTTGCAAGAGCGATTTGGTCCAGGAGACCTGTATATATCGTACGTTTCTTCCTCTGGTCCATGGTCTGAAACTGGTCAAGACACTGGAGGAGAGAAGGTAAGAATCACGCTTAAGACTCCTTGTTAGCATAACGTTGGTTAGCTTGATGGCTAATGCAAAGGACTCCACTAAAGTCTCAGCGCTAAGTTCATGTTGCACTGTTCAGATAGTCAGAGTGAAAACGTATCGCTTAAACGCTATCTACAATGTCCACAATGTCTGTAAACTAATATCGATTTGGCAATAGGAAAGTCGTCAATTAAGACAATTAGCACACAAGCTAGCGTTAACTGTCGTGCGAGCTTCAGTTCGTGGTGTTGGCCTGCCTTTTACTGCTAGAATTTTGCATGTGAGGTATTAGTTGTGATAAAAAAAAGTAATCATGTTATTGCTTCTTTAGGTGAAAGATGACGCAGTTTTTACCCCCAAACCTGCTGGCCCTGTTTGCACCGCGGGACCCCATACCTTTCCTGCCTCAGCTAGAGAAGTTGCCCCATGAGAAACATCATAACCAACCTTACAGTGGCATTGCACCGTTCATCAGGCATTTCGAGGTGAATATTTAATCTTCTCTTATATTTGTATGCATTGATTTACAGTGGCGCCAAGATCGAAAATTGGCCGATGGTATGTCAGTTGTGAATCGGCGGCATATGCCGTGATCCGACTCAAGGGTGAACGAACTCCCAAACGCATTGTGTGCCGATCAGTCAGCCACTTGTCTAGGGGGTCTGTGACGCATGTGACCACGCATCTTTTTTAGTGTAAACGCGACTGAGTGGAGGCATCCCCCACGTGGACGTAACAGGAAGTGACACAGGCAGTAACGAATTCAAGTGGTCATTTGGATAGCTCGATAGACAAATTCTGATGGACACTGGCCGTTTCTCAATATGCGTTCTTCTTTGTACTTGTGTTCTTGTGTACTTGAGAAACGTCATCACTCTGAGTCCAAGTACTGTTCCAATTCTCAAGTCCGCATCTCGACAAGTACACTCAAATACCCGGATGTGTTCTTGCCCCTCCCACTTTATCAAGGATGCATCGGATGGTGACTTGTGCGGACTTGGGGCAACCACGTATCCCAGAATGCATTTTGTCGCAACGATGCCGGAGGAGAGGACTCACAACTATAAGTTACAAGTTTGGAAATACTGTTGTTTTAGTAGTATGGAATGTGGTTTTAAGATTATTTTATGTGAGAAAGTGGATGTTAAAACTTAAAATCTGTGGTTGATTCATCACGATAGCGCGTAGTTTAAAATTTGCTCCAAAGTTTTCGGAGATGTGTCGTCCTGCTAACGTCATCAAGTACGCTGCTGTCCCAATTGCAGAATGACGGTCCTGCGTCCTCCCGTCCTGGAGAGACTGTACTCCCAAGTCGAACTTGCTAAGTCCGAACTGCCAAGTTCGTAAGTCCGAACTTGGCGTACTTGGTATTGAGAAACGGCCACTGTGTCTCTGCTGTCCACTTGTGATTGGTTCACCCACTATGCATGTAATGCCAGGCACGAACAGGTTCTTTGTTCTCATTGACACTGTGGCATGGTTCATGTAGCTCTTACTAGTTGGCTGTCAACCGGTTTGAATGGTTTCAAGTGGGACAGACAGGCAACAACTATATTTGCAGCAATTTTTGCTCAATGTTAATGCATAATGTGAATCGATCACTACATGTTGATTGACTACACTTATATTCAGTATATACAACGGCATTTTTCCTGGAGAGTGATGCAGAGACATCATTAATCAGTTTTTCGGTGTTTAATTTTGTAGCGAAGTGGGAACTGTTACCATAACCAAGAATACATTACAACAGTGGTCGATAGCATATGCATATGTACAGTTACTCATACTGTATTTCAGTACAGTTTCAAGGTACTTCACTTGAGCATTCCATTTTGTCCTTTTACTTACATTTACTTACATTTATTGATAACTTAAATTATTTTACATTGATTCAGATTAAAAATACAAAATCAAATAAATCAAAGAAATTAGAATGTAATAAGTAATGTTTTATCTATCTATCTATCTATCTATCTATCTATCTATCTATCTATCTATCTATCTATCTATCAAAATTACTTGAAAAATGCCCTTTATTAATAAAATTAATTATTAATGTAAAATTTGGCTCTAACTTAACTTGCTTACCGTCTTTCATGAAATAAAAGTAGCCAGCCATGACCAAAGCATGTGCAAAAAATTGACATGAATTGTCTCAAAGAGCTGTTCCATTGGGTGATCATATCCATGATCACTTTAAGTACTGGCAGGTTTAACAGTCCATTTGGTGGTCTGCACAGCTGTGGTAGTTGAACTGTGGTGGAAAAACGCTGCTACAGGCCTCACTTGACCAAGCAGATGACTGACACGCCCATACTTTCAAACCTGCTTGTTTGAAGTGTGTGCAAACCACTTTATATATCTCTCATCACTACATCCCTATTTCGTGCATGGTCTGTAATGACAGCAATATCGTGATTGTTTTTCTTCATGTCGAGCTCCCACTCCAAAACAGCAGATTTCAAAACCTCAACTATGCTTAGTCCATTGTATAAGAGTCGATGGAACATTCTCAATCCCTTTTTCGTTATCGCCATGTTCATCCGTAATTTTCTTGTTGGGTTTATTTTTAGCAGTGCTTGTCTTGCAGGCAAAGCATGATGGCAGCATGATGGACTGAATGCTACGATTGTGCCCGCTGCCGTTCACACAAAAACAATACAGTTTTGGACGTGGAGAGCTAGTAACTAACCATGTAACACCCCCTACCCCCACGTCTTTGTTCAGCTGTAAAAGCCAAAAATAAATTGGAAGAAAAAGAAAGGGTGGGAGACTGAATTAATCAAGTGTTTGTGAAGCCTGACACCTGCTAATTGCTGATCACAACTTTAATTTTGGGCCCATTGAGCTGCTTCCTTCTGTTGAATGTGAAGGGTTGGATCTGGACTGGCTACATGGAAGCTATATTTTTTAGATCCTTATTGACAATGTTGCAACACTCTGTTAGACTGACAGTCTGACACTGACCTGCCAGTTTCAAGTGGCATCTGATGTCCGGAAATGGTACTTTATGTGCCAGTGTAACAAGAGAGGCATACCACTCTAGAGATTGGCATATGTCGCTGAACCACTGCTGGCATACTATCATCCGATTTTTGATTTCAGAGTCACTCTAGATTTGTCAACATTTTCTTCTTGAATGCCTCATTTCACATGTTTTTGATGTCTTCCCTTTGTGATTAGGACCCTAGAGATGCCCCTCCACCAACACGGGCTGAAACCCGCGAAGAGCGACTGGAGAGAAAGGTAAGATATGAAATGACATTTCCCCTAGATGCCTATATGCTGCTTCAGGGTTTAGGCTCAGGGTCAGTTAAAGTATGAGCTGAGCTAGGCCAGATAATATTCAGATCTCATCACAGATAGGTGATGCAGTTTTGTCCTCAGTGAAGTTATCTTGAAGTGATAAAATGTAGCCCCTGGTGCATTTTTGAGCACTGCGCCAGACCCAGTTTAAAAAATATGCTTTTAAAGGCCACGTCACTTGATGATGATGATGATGATGATGATGATGATGATGATGATGATGATGAAATGAAATGAGATTTTCAATTTTGTTGTATTTAATTTTATCATTTTTAATGAATTTCTTTTATTTATTTATTTTTTGATGGAATGCCAGTGTTCCGGAAGCAAGAGAGGCGTGATGTATAACACAACAGCATCGGCATCTAGTGGCTCTACTCCCCCATTTTAGACAGATGTTGAGTTTGTCACTACCTCCATTGCTGGTTTGACAATGGAACAATGTCCCCACATTCTATGCTTATACATGTTTTCAGAACAGCAAGGTGGAATGACAGCAAAGCATTCCTGCCTTAAACAAACTGTATAAAAGGGGCTAGTGACTGTCCTCATATGAGAAGATAGTTATTAGCCATGGTGAATGTCTGAAATCTTGACTTTAGTGCCTACCCTGTTTTGGTCATAGGACAAGGGGTTGCAGTTTTCATGGGGCTTCACATACACTGGGACAGTCATCCTTAGCCAGCACTTGTTCTTTCAGCACTGTCATTCAAAGAGTTGTATCTGAGCGATTGTTGAGCATTGATCATTCCCTAAAAAACTTTTGCTTTTGCAGAGGCGAGAGAAGATTGAGAGAAGACAAGCAGTGGTGGAGACAGAACTCAAGCTTTGTAAGTTTTCAGTGATGTATAGTACAGGCTCAGTTCACTTTATATGGTTTCTTGGCTTAAACTAATTCTGCTTTCCTAACTGCATAATGTCAGGGGATCCCCATAATGACCCCAATGCTCAAGGAGATGCCTTCAAGACGTTGTTTGTTGCACGAGTGGTGAGTATGACTTAAGGTCTGTGGATTAAGCAAATGTGATTTACTTGTAACCATTAATGTCTAATTCTGTTTTTGCTGTAGAACTATGATACTACGGAGTCGAAGCTTCGCCGTGAATTTGAGGTCTACGGCCCCATCAAACGGGTATGTTCAGCTGCTGTTTTTCACTTTGTCACATGTTTGCAGTAAGTGTGCATGCTGCACTTAAATCACACCTACTGTAATTCTATATTGTAAAAAAGGGGTTGAAAACTAAGTACAGCTTTTGTATCTGCACAACCTTCACCTTGAAATCCATTCAGATCAAATCTGTTAGATGGTTTGTTGTATAAAAAGGATAAGGCACTAAAATTTGGAAAATGTTCAAAAGCTTTACCCCAAACTGAAGGACACCCGAGCATTGAGCTATTTTACATTCAGAGATGTCTTTCAGAGACACGAATTGCACTTTTTGCTCATGGCACTCTTCATTTGAATTTACCATCTTAAATAGAAATTTGTGGTGCTTTGTCAGTGTGATGGAAATTCTAACTTGCTATTGTAATTGATATTACATCTATCTACATATCATACACTCACCAAGTATGTAAACTGAGCAAACTCAACTTGTTCCCCAAGAAACAGTGCAAATACTCATGGATGGCTATGGTGGATAAAAGTTAAAAGCAAAAAATAATGAAAGAAAATTATTCAATGGGGAGAAATGGAATAGTGTAATGCAACTGACCTGCATTAATTGTTACTTTTAGGAATGTTATATTTTTGGTTTTGTTTTTTTGTTTTTTTTTTTCAACTCTGTCATAGTTTTTGTTAGAAGTTTGTTGTTGGATCTGGATTGTATGTCACAGTGATGTATATACACATAATTGATGTGGTGTGTAAATGTATGGTGTGTGACAGATTATTAGCATAATGATGAATCCCACAGCCAACCAATATATCCATGGCTCTTTTTTTTCCAGATTTACATAGTCTACAACAAGAGGACAGGGAAGCCTCGGGGCTATGCATTCATTGAGTATGAACATGAACGAGACATGCACTGTGAGTACCAATGTAGAACACTGTGTCAAAACCTTTCTATATATGATCACATGCTCAGGAGGACTGATCTCTCTGACATGCAGAGTAATTCTTCAGTAGAACTCATATTCCTTTTATTCTAAATGGATATGTTTTGTAATGATACTGGGGTGGCAGTTTTTGTCAACACCTAGGGAAAGTGATCACTGCCTAATGAGCAAATTGATTGTTATGGCATTAAAGCAATCTAGTACTTCTTAGAGCCATATGTTCTACAATTTTGCACATTGAAATCCAAGTCTGGTGGTTGTGTGATGTGTGTTTGTGTTTGATGCGTGTCATCAGTTGACTAATAGTCTGGTTGAGGAGGGGAACTGCTTCATTCAGTGGGGTGTCATGGGAAAAGTGGGAGGACCAAGAGGTAGAACTGCGTCTTTCATCTGTGAACTTGGAACATCTTTGTTGACTGTCAAAGGGCACATTGTCTTTTAACTGTTAGGCGTTGTAGCTCTGTGGAAGAGCAGCTCTCCTGGTTGGACTCTAATGGTAAGCACAAGGTCAGACTGGTCACAAAGCAGTGAATGTTTTTGTTGTTTTGCTTTTTAAAAAAAACAAAAAACAAATGTGTCAAGGACTGTATGGAAACCTCTTTTGTATGACTAGGTATTGAGCTTGTTTGTCAAAGTTTCTATTGGTGGTTTTCAACCCTGGTCATGGTGAGATTAGTTAAACGTCACCACATTAGTGAGATATTTTAAACAGGTGGTGATGCCACAGTGCATCATGGAGTACTGTTTCATCAGACAAGTGAAAGGTGCCATCTAACACAATGATTCTATTCTGGGATATTGGTACGATCAGCTCTTCAAGACCAGAGTTGCTGAATCACAGCAAGCATGTAGTCACAGCAGGGGTGAACTGAGGGAGGGATGTGGGGCTAAACAGTATATTAACTGTGTGTTGTTCTCATTGCCACTGCAGCCGCCAATCTGTGATGGCTATTGGCCAGAGCTGGCTGGCAGATGATGATGGTTATGATACATCTACACCCTACTACCACAGCTCAGTATATGGTTGGTATAATGGGTTTGTATGATGGGTAAGATTTCTTTCCACCCTCCATCTCCTACATAGGGAAGAGGAGCTACGTTCAATGGGTAAAGCACCTTTCTTTGCAAGCTCTGAAGAGCTTTCAGTGCAATTACTATTGCTTGGATCTTAGGCTTTGACCATTGAACGCACCCCTGACTACTTGTGTATTAAAATGTTGCCCAATGATTCTGCCCTTTATATGAAAGCCACCTCAGGACACTGAGGGCTCATGCTTTGCAGTAGCAAGTAGCAAAGAGAATCCCAAATGCGTTGACACACAACCATCGATCCCACCGTCTTTTTTTGTCGAGTTTGTTGTAATTAATGTTAACTCAGTAAGGTTAACTTATTTTGTTGCAGCTTTTCAGAAAAATAGTGATCCAGTTTTCAGTCTTTCTTGTTGCATAGCAATAAACTGCAGTAACATGTAAATATAGGTAATCAGGGAAGGCATTGTGGAGCATTAAATACAATACATAATTATTTTAAATATGAGTAAAAATTATACTCATGAATTTTAGGGTACTATTTTGTTAACAAATTCAGAAACAAATGTAGTACATACATTATAGTATTGTAACTATTTGTAACCTCTAGTGTGCAGATGTATGACCAACTCTTTACTCTGTCACCATCAGCTGGTAAAGTTGGAAAATGCCTCATTGTGTCTGTTAGGCTCAGGTGTTCTGCTAAATATCAGTACTAATTAAAAAGGCAATGGAAGATGTAAATCATGGAAGCTGAACATTAACTCTGCAGTTAAGCTGAGCAGTCTGTACATTAGTCCACACAGTTACACATTTTTCTGCGACTCCATTTGCTTTTTTTCACAAAAGGCCTTGGGCAGCTGACCAGTTGTATAGCCTAATTAGTTGAATGAAGTTTACATCCCCATTTTTAATGTAGAAAAGGTTCACATCTCACCTGAGAGATTGATGCATAACATCCAAGTCTGTGCTGGCTTTAATAGAAAAGGCAGATGAGGGGAATTTTTTTGGTAACTCTGCTAAATGACCTATTCATGCATTATTTATTCACCACATAACTATAGGTAGGTACTTTAGCCTCACAGATCAATTCATAATAATAGTAAGGTCAAGTTTTTCAGAGAAATGGTTCCTACAGTTTTCAGCTAATGAAAAATATGTAAGAAATACGTTTAGACACTGGACACCGTAAATCATATTATTTTCACGCCACTTAAGATCCAAGACATGACTTCATTTAAATCTTAGTATTAAGAACATCTTTCTAGTTGATTGGGGTTGTGATAAGGCAGCTCCTGTAAGGAAGGAAGGTAGCCCCATGGTTTGTCTGCCTCAACCCCCAACCCCCTCACCCCCCAGGTGCTCAGTTGTGGTTGGACTGGTGGGGGCCCGGTAAGGAGGTTTTGGGGATGTTGTCATCCTTGTGAACACAGGAAGTGGAGGGGTTCTGGTAAGGCCCCTGATAGACTTGTTGTGACAGTATGCGTATTCTGGTGCAGAGGGATGTCGGTAATGACTGGGCAAGAGACTTTCATAAGGAGTGAGGGATTATGGTAAGACCATCAACTGAATAGTGTGAGTGAGGGAGTTTGGTAAGGCCCTCAGACTGTATGCTTTAAGTGATGGGTTTTGGTAAGGCCCTCTTCTTGGACGTAAAAGTTATTCTCTCAGGGATCATCACCACATCAGACCAGTGTGGCAGCAAGGATGAGCTGCCTGGATCTCCCCAAGTCCTTCCATCATACAAGATGGATCAAAAGACTATTGAGTGCTGTAGTGGGATGAGGTGTGGGCCAAAGTCTGACTGTACATAACGTTGGAAATATGCCAAATGCTGGAGACTCCTTGTTGATGGTTGGTTGCTTCCATCATGTTGCTTTGTTATGAAGCTTATAAAAGGTTTCAGCAGATTAAAACCACTGCAGCACTGCCATGTCAAAATATTCGGTTTAAAATCTTGTACTTTTTATTAGTGCAATTTACCTGACCAGTGATATGCTGTTGTATCTGCACAATCACATTTTTTTTCTCAAGTGTTTGTAAGGTATAAATGGTCAAAATGAAATGTCACAACTTTGTACAAACTAGACTTTCAGGTTCAGAAACCTCAATCAGAACACGTCGCACAGTGTGCTTAATTGTCATGATTTTTTTTTTCCCCAAAAGAAATTACAATTCACCTCGAAACAAACTGGAATATCAAATATTTGTTACAGGTTTTGAATATACTGCGTACAGTTATGATAACAGCAGAACTTGTAATTGTAAATAAATACAATGTCAGATGTCCTGGCAGGTTGGATTAAATTTAGCAAATGCAGTGTAAAACACAAATTACAAATACAGAAGAAAGGCCTATTTTAAACTGTGCTTTGAATGTTCTAGTTTGCCACAGTCAACCCTGTGTGAGAGATTGGGCGTTTATCAAAATTTAAGAAGTCACTTGTCACTCTGCTTGTTCTGTGGTAATTAGTGTGTATAAAGAGTCTACACCACAAGAAAATCCTGTTGACAACTTGAACAACTTAAAATGGCTACAATATTCACTGTTCATCACCACTATTTAATGTAGACAGTGAAAGAACTGAATGCTGAATAATTAAATGATGCAGTTAGAAAGTGCAACATATCAATCACTCATCGGGTGGAAGGAAGTCTACGCCCATTATCCTTCGGCTTTTACCCAGAGAGCAGCCATCTCGGCCTCGCCTGCTCCTGGTCAGTATAATGATGCACTGTTTGTTTCCTTGGCCACACTGATGCGGTGGTACGCCTGTCTCACCTCTGTCTTCCCTCTCCCCATTCTTCTCCAGCTGCCTACAAGCATGCAGATGGGAAGAAGATTGATGGTAGAAGGGTGCTGGTGGACGTGGAACGAGGACGCACTGTCAAAGGATGGCATCCTCGCAGGCTAGGTCAGCTGTTTTTTTTCTTTGTGTGTGCGCGTGTGTGTGTGTGTGTGTGTGTGTTTGTGTTTCTTTATATTATGCACTTCAAAGCTATTGTTAAGTTTCTGAGTTTTCATTTTGCCCTGAAGACTAACAGACCCCTAACCAAAAAACATAAACTGAACCCAGCAAAAACATGAGAATGGGTAAAGGAACCAGAGGTGTGACACTGTGATGAACATAGCCTAAAGACTCAACTCAACACGTTTGGGGTACTGATGTTTTTCTTGTTTGTTTGTTTTTTTCCTTCAAAACACATAATTATTATTCACAGCCTTTATCCAGTTTACAGTACTGAGGTGCACCTGCAGAGCAACCAGCCCACATCCACTCCTAGAATGGCCAACAAGAGTGTCAATTTATCTGCAAGACTCAAGTTTTAATGCCTTTGTGCATCATTTGTGATGTGAAAATATCTGATTCCTGCACTGTCAAAGAAATGCAGAGTGTAAAAAACTGATTCTGCTCCATGGCTCTTCACAGCACTATCATCTGAAGAGCCAAGTCATTCTGGATGACAGTAGAAGAGGGGCCAGAGTTTTGCTGACTTCCCTAATATTCAGCACAGGGACTGAGAGCATCGGAGCAGCAGATGTAAATGAGCTGCACTGCTCTGCATCATGTTACACTCCATTTCCATTAAGCTTCTCTAGTTCTGTTACAATAGGAGTGGGAGATATGGCCAAAATATTCTGTCACAGTATATGTAACTTTATTTTACGGTAACCGTATATATCAAAATAGAGCCATTGTTATGTAAATTCAGGCAGCTGGATTTGCAGAGATGCTGTAGGATTGCTCCCACAGTGGAAATGGTATTGCCAAATCTTTACAGTTGTTATGTATGTAAGACAGTTTTGAAGTTGGCTAATTTTGAGATAAGTTTTGGTTTGCAATTTGGCATGTGCTCTGTGTAGAATGACACAGCTTGGAAAAAAAGGGTTGTAATTTAAATGACAATATGAGTTTTGACCCTGGCAATTGTACTAAGACTTATACATCAGCTTTTTTAGGAGGAGGCCAGAGAAGTCAGGGTTTTCCCACAAAAGAAATATTGGGTAACCTGGTCCGACAGGTTGTTGAAACTAATAATTCAACAATGATGCCCTAGCAGGTAAGACTGATCAACACTGCAGTCCTGTATCTGTGTAAGAAGCAATTCCAAGTAGCAAACAATTACAAATCCAAAGACCTAATTGTCCACAATGTGAAAATGTGCCTTCAGTTTCATCACAAGTCGTGTTAGAAAAACATACATGAAAGCATGAAACAACTATGTGCTTCAGTTCTTGAGGGCATTCACACAAGAGTGATTGGCTCTCACATGGGGTTCGCGCATATTGTTTTTGAAGACGTTTATATAAGGTTATGCTTTTCTCAGGTTTCCACATAGTGGTCCTGGGAGGTTTTAGGGTATAGCTCGGTGTGCCGTGCTGGGCTTAAATATATTAAAACATGCATACCAGATAGAGTACTTGCATGTTGCACTATAAATTCTGCAATTTAGTTGAGATGGATGAGCAAAATATTTATTACCATGATAGCTTTCCAGACTTGAGTTATGAAGTCTGCTTCACCTAACACATATTTGAGTTTCTGTTATGTTTGGCTTATTTTTCTTAACCAGGTGGTGGATTAGGTGGCACCAGGAGAGGTGGAGCTGATGTCAACATCAAGCACTCTGGCCGAGATGATGCATCACGTTACGATGATCGCCCCCTGGGGGGGTGAGTACTTTCACAGAAGGCCTGTAGTTTGCCCTAAAATTCTGTTTCCCTGTGTATAACAGTCTCTGCTTTGTCCTAACTGCTCACAGTGATCGGGACCGTGGAGACCGGAGGGAGCGCAGTCGAGAGCGTGACAGGGACAAGGACCG
This sequence comes from Chaetodon trifascialis, assembly GCF_039877785.1. Lineage (NCBI taxonomy): Eukaryota > Metazoa > Chordata > Actinopteri > Chaetodontiformes > Chaetodontidae > Chaetodon > Chaetodon trifascialis. The sequence continues at coordinate 2,014,328 of NC_092070.1, forward strand.
AGAACGGCGAAGGTCTCGATCTCGTGAACGCCGTCGACGTACCCGTTCCCGTGAGCGCGAGAGAGAGAGACCGACTGCAGGAGGAGATGACAGTACTGGTACTAGTCGGCGTAGAGAGCGAGAGAGGGATCGTGGGGTGGCAGCGGGAGGAGACAGCAGGAGTAGGGAGAGGAGTAGAGAGCGGAAGAAAAGGAGCAGGAGCCGAGACCGCAAAAGAGACAGGGAGAGAGGCAAGGGGCTGGATGGCGAGGAGGTCAGCCAGGGAGAGGGGGCCCATGAAGGTAGCGAGCGGATGTTGGAAGATCATGAAGGAGAAGTGGGTGAGGGCATGGAGGAGCGTAGAGACAGGGACAGAGAAAGGGACAGGGAACGTAGGCGCAGCCACAGAGACAGAGACAGACGTAGGGGAGACCGGGACAGAGACAGGGAGCACAAGAGGGAGCGGGGGGAGAGAGACAAGGGGGACCGCAGAGAGGAGCGCCACAGCTCCCTACGAGATGACATGGGCCCCCAAGATGACATGGGCCATGAGGATGAGGGAGGAGCCCCACCACACATCGAGGAGTACAGTCAGGATGGGATGATGATGGACCAGCAGTCAGTGCCATCAGCTGATGGCTATGGCTCCAGTGAGAATGGGTACAAAATGGAGGCACCAGGAGACGAGTACTGAGATGGTTCCTTTCCCGTAGACTTGCACCTCCAAAATAAGTTGTTTCATACCATCCTTTAACATGGCCCATAACTGTCTGCCAAGGCACAGGAAGCCGAAATGATGTCAGGGCTTCATCAGTACCACACACCTAGCTAGCTCTCTCTTATCTGTCAAGAATCTGTTGAAATTTTCCACTCGATATTGCTGCACATACATGCATACAGTATAATTTTGATTTGACTAAAGTTGCAGTTTTCCTGTATGGCCAAACTAATCTGTGCCACTAAATGTTATCAGATGACCTTAGTGATCAAGATAGGTATGTTGTGTTATCCCCCCACACATAAACACGAGCTCTATCCATTTTTAGATGGGAAGATTGTATTGTCTTTTATTTCGAGATTCAGAAAGCATGTAGATTGTATGCTCATTTTGGACCAAGTGACCAGTTTCTGCTCAATGTATGTGAAATTGAAGGATATGTAGGTTTGTGTAACAATTTGGGGTTGTTGTGTTTATTAATTCTCAAATAAAACATTTTTGAATTATGTCTATGTTGGATTTGCCTGGATTAGTCTCCAGTCTGGTTTTCATACAGCTTAAATGGAATTTACACAACAAATCTAAAAATCTGCATTATAAAATTTCAAATGATCCGCAGCAATTTAAAGTTACACGTGGTTACACGTCGCTAATGCACCATCAAATGTATGTAATGAGCAAGAGTAGTTTGAGTAGTTATAGGTACGATTCCTTTCTGTTTGGAAATGTCTTATAGGGAAATTTCGTTTTAAATGCAACATTTGCTGTACCTTTGAGTCTCTGCTGTCAATCTGCGCAGAAGTACTTAAAAATCATACGTATGCGAATGCTCACGTACTGCAGCCGGAGCGGTCGTGAAGCTGCAGCGTTTGGTTGTACTGCCTGTACTTAGTGTTGCATCTCCCACAGACATCTACTCTTCTGTCTGTTGACCATATCATCCAAAAAGATGGACCTTGCATCACTGTAAACCAGATTTTCTACTCATCTATACAGTTGATTAGAGGACCAGAGAGGACACGGACGAGCTCAGGATGATGTCGTCTTACTACCACCCTGCCAAGGAAGCAGACATGGCGGCTATGACAGAGCCGCTCTGCCTGGAAAGAGGTAATGTATTACTTACTAGCTAGATAGCTTCCCCACAATCGGGGATATAGGCATAAATGTAGGTAACCGTAAACCGCTGTATTCGAGAATGGAATTAATGCACAGCTAATCAAATGATGATAATTAATGATCACAACAACGTTTTTATTTCAAACGTAATTATTTGTCATTTCTATTACAAAGTAACTCCAGTGTATTTGGCAGTTATTGGTGCTACACAAATGTTTGAAAGAGTTAAGGCCTCGCTTCTTCCTCATACAAACGTCAGAAGCTGCATAAATCATCCAGGCTGCTCCACTTCATTGTTTAGACAGCATGCCTAGTATGGTTCTGCTTAGCTGTACATCGAATTACAAAGTATTCCCATACTTGCCGCTGGGTCTTCAATATCTAGAGTCCATGATGCGGACGCAGCAAGAGTGCGATAAACATACAGTAACGCCGAGTAGAAATACGTCTACGAGCATTTGAACGAAGGAGGGCGGGCCATGTGCACAATCCCTGTACATTCAGCACAATCGATTTCCTATTATGAAACGAAAATGGGAAACGGGACTTTTTTTTTCGATTTCCTTTTAGGCATGAAAAATTGGCCTTAAAAAAATCATCAGTGTTTCTAATAACCTTCTGAAAATGAAACTGTTGCAGTTTTCATTTGATTTTGATAATAAAATTGTGTGTTGAATTGTTGTTTCCTTATTACGATCTGTCACGATCACCCAGTTTTTCTTGACTGACCCTCAGTCTTATTTAATCCAACATGTGGGTCTACAGTAGATGCTAGATGCCACATTAGCTTCAGAACGCACTATTCAATTTCAATTCAATTTTATTTGTATAGCGCCAAATCACAACAGAAGTTGTCTCAGGACATTTTCCATATAGAGCTGGTACAGACCAAGCTCTTTTCTCTACAAAGAAACCAACAATTCACTAATAAACTAACAACAATTGCACTAAGCAAATTCAACAGGCTAACGAGTGAAATTAACAGTAAAGCAGCATAAAAATGGCAAAACTCACAGCTTGTAAGTTTAACGTTGGTATTGACCCATCTTTGAAAATCACCTTTGAATCACATTTTACTTTGTAGTGGCCCTCGAATGATGGGAGAGACAGTAAAAATTTAGTCATTGGAGGAGCATGTTTCTGTGTCTCTTGGGCATGCAAATACTTGGAAAATTTGTCATGCTGGCTCTCATTGCTTTTCCCTCAGTTCGGTGTGGCATTATTTGATGTACAGGTAAGCTTCCTCTCATTTGGTGAAATACTTGCACAAACTTTTAGCCTTTTTGGCAAAGTTCATCCTTCTTGTTGTTGTTGTTCTTGTTTTATCAACCAGTCCCATTTCAGTGAATGAGTCCTCATCAACAGATGTTATGGTTTATGTTCTACATACTGCCACCTGCTGTACTAGAGGGGAATGTAGCAAACACGTCAAATAGGCAGTTTTCCCATTAATGCCACAGCCAACTTTCTTTTAAAAGGTTGAAAATATGGGAGATTTATGGGAAATTATGTAAGAGCGGAGAGGAATGTAAAATGCAAGAGAATCCCAGGAAAAATCTGAGGCTTGACAGGTCTGAGGCCTACCACACTATGGAGAGCATCCGCATCAGTCCTGTACGTCAGTGTGAATGCTAGCCAAGCAGCAACCTCCTGGGCCGCTCCTTTTTTGCCTCTGTCCGTTGGCCAGGCTGCTGCTGCTGCACTCAGCATCCTCAGAGCAAAATGGCAGAATAGATGAATGTCTGAGAAATTTCCCTTCAAAGTTGCTGACATTGACTGAATGGGGGCTTAAGGTCATTGAAATGACAGAGAATGAGATTTCTGGTCTGATGAAGATGAAGGAACTTAGGGTACCACTGGTTGCCTCCACATGATCAGACCACTTAGCTCACCCAGACCCCTTACTGCCCTCAGGGCTGTGGTTCAGTGGTCGAGCTGTAACACTTCCACTCAGGATCGTGCTGCTGCTGCCATCACCAATCTGATATTCCAGTGTATGTGTGGAAAGGTGAGACTGAATGGGGGTGCACTGAACAGGCTCAGAGATGGTCTGCCCTCAACATGATCGTGGACGACGAAAAAGACCTCACCAACATGGTCTACCAAAAGTAGCGCAAAATCCTGGCGGTATCCATGGAGGGTCAGAGGGGAGAGTACTACAGGTGTCCACAGCCTGTACAAGATGATGAAAAAGAGTGAGTTGAATGTACCTGCCATCAGTGAAAACAGTTCTTTCACAATGATTAAGTTTGACAACCTGTACGGTTGCTGAGAGAGTCTAATCCATGGTACCAAGCAAGCCACTGATGTGATAATGGCTGGTCAAGTTGCCATGGTGGTGGGCTATAGTGACGTGTGAAGGCTGCGTTGAGGCACTGTGTGGATTTGGAGCTCCCAATCCCGTCAGTGCCCTCCATGGAGAGTTATGAGGTTACAGTCATGGACTAGTCTTATAAGGAACAAAACATCTTGGTTACTACCAATGGCTGTGAGGACATTATTCTAGGACATCACTTTTAGAATATGAGGAATGATGCCATCCTCTGTGACATCAGATATTTTGATTATGCGATCAACAGGAGCTGGCTCAACAGCAACCCTGCATGCAAGGTCAACATCATGCCTCAGGTTTATTGCTATCTTTTGAAGAACAGTTATCATCATCAGTCATCATCCTGGCCAAGGGCAGACTGGTCAACCTGGTATGCACCCACACACACACACGTATTCATTGGACATTCATCCATCATACATTCATTCATCATCATCATCATGAGCAACTCCTTCACCAATCAGGTTCTGGCTCAGATCGAGTTCTAGACAAACACTGCCAAATACCCTGTAGGAGTCTAGTTGGATGAACAGGTGACAGCCACCCACCTGGATAAACTTGGGGTGAAGCTGACCAAGCTGTGTGACAAGCAGGCCAAGTACCTGGGTCTGCACGTCGAGGGGCCCCTCAAAACTAGACCACTATCGCTACTGAGCCCCCTGCCCAGCTGGGGAAGAGGAGAATGAGGAGGTGTGGCTGAAAGGGTGTTGGAGTTTTGGTGGGTGAGAGCACTTGAAGAGTTTGGCCAGGTTGCACTATGGTTGCCATTTTGATTTTGGACTTTGGATGTCAACTTTTTCAGGGATACAGAGATGGTTTTCTTTTTCTTCAGATGGTAAATCACTAATTTTTGGTTGAGGCAAAATTGCATATGGTAAACTGCAAAGCAAAGCAAAATCCAATCCTGTATTTCAACTGAAAGCAAATTAGTTTATCTTGTCTTCTTATTTTGCTCTGACACACTAAGACATACACCAGTATCTTCAGTCTTTATGTTGCCTCATTTTCAATCAAAAACTTTCTATGCCCGTACCAAAACGTTGGCTTCAATACCGGTTCCTGAATTATATTTTTTCATTGCCAATTTTATAAAATAAATTTTAACTAAAAAGAAAATTACCCAACACATTACGTTACAATTACTAGCTTTAAAGGAGGAAGCTGTTCAAAGACTTGGGAGCAGCTGGAGAGACTGTTTTTACTCTGCACACTTTTGCTCAACTGGACAATTGAACTAAAATGAAGAAACTGGTGGAATATGTGTACAGTATTGCACTATATAAAAAATATAAATGTCAATATATGGAATATTAATAACAAACAGTCGAGGGCAGCAGTACACCAGTGTTGTGTCTAGTCAGCCTAATCCAACATTGTAAATGACAATGACAATTGACATTGGAATTGGTCAAATGCGGCAGAGTAAGACCTCTTACTTTCTCTGTTTAGAGCAGCTACCCCAGGTCTGACAACCATCCACCATGTCAACTTCAGATATATTTCTCTCCTTTAACCTGTCGGTCCGTAAGCAACACCGTGTTTGCTTTCAGAAATGGTCTCTGCCTTTGCTCCAAGTTATTCATACTTGCGGTGGTGAGGAGAGGATGTGCCAGTGGACAATATGGTGAACAGACTCACTGACGAGCATACAGGTTAGCACTGGCTAGCTAACAAGCTAGCACAAAGTTCACACAGTTATCTGTGCAGAGAAGTAACTGGTCATTACAAAAGCAGTGAGCTTCATCTCTGGGCATAACATAATGTTTTTCGTGCGTGCATATATCATTGCTGTAGCCAATCAGGTTACATAGGTGGCCGCTGTTCTCAACGTTTATAGCCTGAAGTTAAGTTGCTTGTAATGATGATGGATGAATGTCGAAACTGTCAAGTTTGACACTGAAAATAAAATAAAATAAAGTCTGAAAATTGGCTCCAAAAGCTTGCCCGCCCAATCAGAAATTCAAATAAAAAAAAATTAAATAAAACAATTTTCACAGTTATGTCCCATATTATGAAAAACTCACTTCTTTGGGTCTCTGGTGCTGCACACAAAGTGTGAAACAAGACCGTCTGCGCTTTTTTTGAGTGAGATACGGATCTCTGTAAGCACCCTGCCTACAGCTTCCACACAAGCCGTTTGAATTCGGCGCTCCTGGTGTCTCTCCACCCAGCGCCACCTTCTCACAGATCCGCTGTTAGGTTATCGAAAGCACTGTGTTATGAATCATGTCCAGGTGTTGTTCTGTTGTTGGCTGTAAAGAGGAGCACAAATCACTCCATTGGCTCCCAGGCGCAGAGGACAGAAGAGCACCGTGGATTGAATTGTTTTCAAGGCATGGAGGTGCATGCCATGAACTCTTTTTGGAGTTTAAAATATAGATATTCATTAATATGTATATTAACATTAACATGTATAACGTGTTTCCTCCACTCCAGCCATCCACTTTGTTCGCGTCAGACAAGACGATTTCTCTTCCTTCCTCCAAACTCCATTTAAACTGCATGTTTAACCGCCCAGTTTAATAATAATAATAATAATAATAATAATAATAATAATAATAATAATAATCGGGGATTAGTCCCCAAACCCCCTATTAGGTAGGTGCTGAACATTTTCTACTGTAACACAGTAGTGATGTGTCGGTCGTGTGTCGGTTTGAAGTAAACAATTGGAGCCAGAGAGCGAGCTGCTTTGGGCTTTTTTTTGTTGTTGTTGTTTTTTTCTCAACTTTTTTCTGTTCAAGCCGCACGTAATTGGTCAAATACTTGTTGTGTGGTGGCTTCCTTATCAATTTTGGCGAAGTGGTGATCAGGCCCACCCAGACTTAATCCAAGCCCGCCCATCTGTCACGTTCTGCATCTGCCACTGTCCCTGTCCCCCTCTGCTGGTGGAGAACCCATGAGGCAGATTTCCCTCTCTTGGCTGGACAGGCAAAACGCTTCTTGTGCATCCCTGACACTAGTGTTGCAGCTGAGAGAATATTGTCCACTGCTGGGGATATAGTGACAGCTCAGCGAAGCAGTCTTACACCAACACATGTGGACCAGCTTCTTTTCCTACAAAAGAATCTGGATGTTGCACCTGCTAATGCACAGTAATCTTGGACACAATTCATGTCCAGTTCTCTTTTCATGGTTTGTTGAAAATCATACAATCAGTTGCACAGTTGTGGACAGTTCTATTGTTGCAAGAGGCACTTTAATGAAAAATTCAGAGGCAGCTAGCTTATGGGTGCTATTTTTCATTTGAAAAAGTTATTTTCATAACTTGTTTTTCTTGAAGCTACTGAGAAATATTCATGTTTTTCATCTGTGCAACAGTTGTGTTCCACATGATATTTTTGGTACTGCAATTTCCTGTGAAATAAAAATGCATCTTGTTCAACTGTACCATTTTTATTAAACAGAAGCACTTTATTTTTGTTTCAGCTTATTTTATAGCTAGCTACATAGAGTAGCAGTTGTGGTCCGCACACTGTTTTTGTGGAAAAGGCACTTTCTTTAAAATTCAAAACTTAATAAATGTTAAAAAAAAAAAAAAAAGACACTTTAATGGCTCCATTTGTTATTTTGTCTTGCAAAGCAGACTGGAGTAGATCATGATGATTCTTTGCACTTCAATCACCCTTCCCCATCTTCCACTCTCCCTGCCTTCACCCAGTATGTTAAATGCCACATCAAAGACAACAGAAGATTGGACTGACTGTATGCTAACACTAAGGATACTTACAGTTCTTCACCATTCCCCCTATTGGTCCAATCTGGTCACGACCTGGTTCATCTGCTCCCTGCTTACATACCTTTGGTGAAGAAACAACCGCCCACCATAAGGAATGTGAGTGTTTGGACATTTGAGATAGTGGATGAGTACAAATACCTGGAATGAGTAAAAACTAACAGGAATAATTTCCTGTGGCTTTCAGTCTTGCATTTTGGTGGGATTAGTCTCTCATTGAAAGTACTCTTCTGCCCAACCAGCACATCAGTGGGTGTGAGACATTGTCCAAGAAAGTCTGTAGCTTAGTCAGCATCGTCTGACGCCACCGTCAGAGAGTCACACTCCATACCCACAACGTCACTGGCCTTGTGGATCAGTTTGTTAAGTCTATTGGCGTCCGCCATCCTCAGCCTGCTGCCCCAACAAGCAGCAGCATAGAGAATAGCACTAGCAACCACAGACTCACAGAAGATCCTGAGCACAGTCCGGCAGATGTTGAAGGACCTCGGTCGCCTCAGAAAATAGACGACTCTGGCCCTTCCTGTAGAGAGCGTCAGTGTTCTTTGCCCAGTCCAGTTTATTGTCAGTATGTACTCCAGGGTCTTCATGATGTGGGAGGTCAGTGCCACGGGTCTGTAGTCCTTGGGGTCCACAGGCCGGGGCGTCTTTGGCACAGGAACGAGGCATGGCGTCTTCCACAGCATGGGGACCCTTTGGAGACTTAGGCTCATGCTGAAGACATGGTGAAGAACTCCACACAGCGGCGGGGTACAAGCTTTGAGCACCCTGGGGCTGACACCATCAGGGCCTGGAGCCTTGTCTGAATGGAGTCTCATCAGCTGTCTTCTCACCTCCTCAGTAGTGAAGCACACTGGAGGTGACAGGTGGGGGAGGGGTGTAGTCCTCAGGTTGGAGAGTATTGTCAGTCTGTCGGCTGGAGGAAGAGGTGTGAAGAGGGCTCACACAGGAGGATGGGGGGTGAAAGAAGTGGGGGGGAGTAGGGAGTGGTTGGTAGTGGTTGTCCAGGATAGGCAGCAGAGGAGTTGGAGTGGAGATGAGCCAGGCCTGAAGTGTCAAATCTATTACAAAACAGATTCAGTTCATTGGCCCTGTCAACGCTGCCTTCAACTCCTTTGCTGTTGGTCATTCTGAAGCCAATGATGGTCCTCATTCCACTCCAGACCTCTCTCAAGTTGTTCTGCTGGAGTTTCCTCTCCAGCTTCCTCCTGTATTTCTCCTTAGTCTCCTTGATTTTCATCTTCAGTTACCTCTGTATCATTCTCACCTCCTCCCTATTACCAGCTCCGAAAGCCCTCTTCTTCTCATTGATGACTTTGATGTCCTTTGTCACCCACAGCTTGTTATTTGGATAACAATGGACAGTCCTGGCTGGGACAGTGGAGTCCACACAGAAAGTGATATAGTCCGTGATGCACTCTGTGAGCCCATCAATGTCCTCCCCATGCGGCTCACAGAGTACCTGCCAGTTTGTCACCTCAAAACAGCCCTGCAGTGTCTCATATGTCTCCTCTGACCATCTCCTCACTGTTCTTGTGGTTGCAGGCTGACTCTTCACTAGAGGCACATAACAGGGATTGAGGTGCACAAGGTTGTGGTCTGACCTACCCAGAGGGGGGAGCAGCTGTATGCATCCTTGGCATTAGCATACAGCAAGTCCAAGGTTCTCTCCTGTCTTGTAGGACAGCTCACATACTGCATGAAATTGGGCAGTGTTGTTGCCATGATGGCGTGGTTGAAGTCACCCGAGATAGCAATGAATGCACGTGGATGTTGAGTTTGCAGATGGGCTATGGCAGAGTGAATATCACATGCCGATGTTGGGCTGGCAGAGTGGGGGATGTAAACAGCTATAATATGGCCTGAGCTATGGCCTGAGCCCAACAGCCAACAGTTCAATGTCCGGGCAACAGATACGTTCCTTGATGGCAATATGACCACGATTACACCATCGGTTGTTGACTAGAAGGGCGAGCCCCCCTCCTTTACGCTTACCGCTCTCGGTGCAATCCCAGTTGGCCCGAACAGTCTGAAAGCCACTGATGGAGACTTTGTCGTCGGGTATGTCCTGGTTCAGCCATGTCTCCGAAAAACACATTGGACTGCACTCCCGGTATGCCCTCTGACTCCTGGCGAGTGCTGCTAGCTCATCCGCCTTATTTTCCAGCGGCTTGACATTGCCCATGATGAGAGGGGAGACACGGCTTTTATCTCCTCTTCTCCATAAACCTCCGTTGTCTCGACCCAGCTCTTTTCCTCTGCTGTTTCTGTCCTCCCCTCCATCCTCTGTGTGTTTTCCTCCAGATTTCCATGAGGATCTCTGACGTTCTGGCCGACAAGCCAGCCGGCCTCAGCGCGATCAGCTGGTCTCTGGAGTAAACACTGCGGCCATGTAATTGCTGCACATCAGTGCTGTGTCCCAGTGAGAGTAGCAATTCCAAAGCGAGAAAACAGACCAGAACTCTCTCAGCCAACATGTTTGGAGAGGACACAGCTTCAAGATGATGGTCATAAAAGTACAAGTATTAATAATAAGGAATAGAGCAAAAAAATTGTAAAACTAAGAAAACAAACAGGAGCGACTGCAACAGGGAGGGGAGGGAGACAGAGAGCAAAAGACTGCACAAACTGGTCTGGAGAGCTGGCTCTGTCCTGGATGGCTCTCTGGACACCATGGACAAAGTGGACGCAATAGACCTCTGCATCCACTCTGTAAGAAGGAACGCTACTTCAGGTAATTCATTCCAACTGCTGTCAGACTGTTCAACTCTAGCATTGTTTAATGTACCACTGTGTTTACAAACCTCCTGTTTGTTATTGTGTTTATCATTTTGTAATTAAAATCCATGCAATATCTTGTGCAATATTACATTTATTTTCATACTGGGCCGAAATATATATGTGTGTATATATATATATATACACACACACACACACACACACACACACACACACACACACATATATATGTATGTATGTAGGTATGTATGTATATATATGTGTATATATGTATGTATGTATATATGTGTGTGTGTGTGTGTGTGTGTGTGTGTGTGTGTGTGTGTGTATATATATATATATATATATATATATATATACTTTTAATATGACTCTCATGAGGAGGACATCGACAGTTTGACAGACAGCATCACGGACTACATAAACTTCTGTGTGGAGAACACTGTACCCACCAGTCCACCAGGACTGTACGGTATCACTCTAACAACAAACCCTGGATTAATCCTGACATTAAGGCTCTTTTAAAGGAGAAGAAGAGGGCCTTCAAGTCAGGAAACAAAGAGGAGCTGAAAACTGTTCAGAGGGAGTTCAGAAGGAAAATCAGGGAGGGGAAGGACAGATACAGGAGGAGATTGGAGGAACAGCTGCAGGAGAACAACACCAGGGGAGTCTGGAGAGGCCCAAAAACCATTTCAGGCCACCAGAAGCCAAACTCTCAGGCAGCTGGGGATGCAAAGTGGACAGATGAGCTGAACACCTACTTTTGCAGGTTTGAGGAAGCATCTGCCCCTCCCCCAGCTGTACCAGCACTGCAGCAGCCCTCCTTTGATCTGCCAGCACTCTGCCCAAGTACCCCACTGATACCCCCCCCCCCCCACAGTATTCAGCTCACCACCACCACCACCAATGCCACCACAGACTGTTCCTTACAGCCCCCCATCCACTTCACAAGACACTCAGCCCCCCTGCTCCAACTTGTCCCTCACACCTCTCCAGAAATCGGCTCAGGAGGTTAAAGACCAGGAAGGCTGCAGGACCGGACAGCCTCAGTCCCAGGCCCCACAGATCCTGCTCTGTCGGCCTCATCACAGATGGGGCCGACAGGTCATACAGAGGACTCATTCAGGATTTTATGGACTGGTGTCAGCAGAACCATCTCCTGATTAATGCGGATAAAACCAAGGAAGTGGTTGTGGACTTCCGTCAGCGCCCGCAATCTCCGCCATCACCAGTGAACATCCAGGGAAGGGACATTGACATGGTGACATTTTATAAGTACCTGAGTGTTCGTGTACCAAGCGGGATCATTGGACATCTGTTCAACCTGAGTCTGAGACTGGGAAGGGTGCCACACTTTTGGAAGATGTCCTGCTTGGTGCCAAAGAGCCCACATCCTAAGGACCCTAGCTGCTACAGGCCGGTGGCACTAACATCGCAACTCATGAAGGCCTTGGAGCGGCTGGTCCTTGCCCACCTGTGCCCCCTGGTGAGCTTGTCCATGGACCTGCTGCAGTTCGCGTACCAGCCTGGCATCGGAGTGGACGATGCCCTCATCTTCCTCCTCCATCGAGCCCTGTCTCACCTGGAGTTACCTGGGCTCTCTGTTCGGGTCCTTTTCCTGTACCTCAGCAGTGCTTTCAACACCATCAGACCAGCCATCCTGAGAAACAAGCCGGAGCTTTCAGGAGTGGACCAACACCTCACATGCTGGATAGTGGACTACCTCTCTAACCGCCCACAGCCGTCAGCGCCCGCACTCTCCCCCATCACCAGTGAACATCCAGGGAAGGAACATTGAGATGGTGACATCTTATAAGTACCTGGGTGTTCATCTGAACAACAAAATGGACTGGGCTCATAACACCACTGCACTTAAAAAAAAGGACAGAGCAGACTCTATCTGCTCAGGAAGCTGAGGTCTTTTGGGGTGCGTGGGGCACTCCTTAAGACCTTCTATGACTCTGTTGTGGCCTCTGCCTTGTTCTATGGTGTAGCCTGCTGGGGGAGCAGCATCACAGCAGCTGACAGGAAGAGGCTGGACAAACTCATCAGAAAGGCCAGCTCTGCCCTGGGATGCCCTCTGGAACAGGTGGAGGAGGTGGGGGAGAGGAGGATGACAGCCAAGCTGTCCTCCATGACAGACAATGACTCCCACCCCCTCCAACACACACTCACTGCACTGAGGAGCTCCATCAGTGATAGGATGCTACATCCAAAGTGTGTGAAGGAGCGGTATCGCAGGTCATTCCTTCCTGCAGCTGTCAGACTGTACAACAGAAACTGCTCCAAGTAGGGGGTACAATAATATATATAATAATCTGTGCAATAACCTGTGAAACAATCTGTGCAATGCCCTGTGCAGTAATCTGTGCAATAACCTGTGCAATACTACTGGCACATAACAGCCTGTAAATACTATTTACAATTTTTTTTAGGATGACATTTTTCTTTCTATCTTACCCTTTTATATATACTTGTTGTGTTTAACTTGCATGTCTTTTCTGTTCTATCCACTTTATTGGTGGTGCTGTGAAATTGGAATTTCCCCTCGACGAATAAAGGAATATTTAATTGAATTGAATTGTTAACTTGCGATTAATCGCACATTTTTATCTATTTTAAATGTCCCATTAATTATCACTTTAATACATCAACATGGAAAAGTGGATAGGCTTGCTTTGTGCAAATGTTTTTTATTGAAAACAACGTATAGATTTATATTTCACACTAACATTCTCCCTTTGAGCAGTCATTCACAGTTGAAGCAGAATCTCACACAATTTAACACTGTCAATAAACAGATGACAAAAAAAATTAATTTTTGGTTACAAAAAAGCCCCTTCAACAACCCTTGTCGCAACTCATAATGTAATAATGACTCATAATGTAATAACAGTTCATAATGTAACAATCAGCTCATAATGAATTAAAATCATGAGCACATAACATAATAGCGTCTTTGCACATAATGTAATAATGTAACAATTTGTTTATTGTTACATTATTACATTATGAGCCCAACTATGTAGCAACTCATAATGTAATAACAGTTCACAATGAAATAATACCTCATATTGTGAAGAAAAAAAAACAAAACAGAAAACACAGAAAAAAAATGTGCATTATCATCATTTACCTCTCAAATACAGTTGCAAATAAAGCAAAGGTGTGGGTTTCAGCACATTACCTAAACTAAATTAGTCAAACTGAGTAGCCTATAATAGCCTCATTGTATTCCCATATTTTATTGATGTAGTACAAAGTTTAGCCACTAGGCATGCATGAGAGTTGTTAGGGCCTTTGAGAATGCGTGCTCAACTCTATTTTCTGACTACTGCAGGTAAGCAGCACTTATTGAGACTTAAAATTCAATTAATATCTATGTTAAATCAAGCCATCCACCATTTTCAGTGTATGAATATTTTTGTAAGCACAATGTTGTATGTTTTAGCCAGCTGCTATTTCTTGTGTTTTAGCTAACCGCTATTTCTTGTGTTTTAGCTAGCCTCCTTTTTAGCTAGCAGCTATTTCTTGCGTATCAAGATATTAGGTAGGATAACGTTGTATGTTTCAGCTGCAATTGCAAATCTCCTTTAATTTGCGCGTTATGGATTTTCTATCTGCTTGACATGCTTTCTCAATAATCTTTTCCCCAGACTAAACCTTTTAATATGTTAATCTGAGGTTGCATAGCACAGCAGTTTTAATGCCTGCCCACAGAAATGTGTACCTCTGTGAAAGAAAACAATGAATGACACAAAAAAAGATTTTTATAGGGATGCGCCGATCCGATATTTGGATATTGACTAATTAGCTTGATCGGATATCGAATAAATGAGGCCAATCCCGATGCCGATCTATTCATTCAATTCTGTTAGTGATGCCGCTACCACACGTGTCCGCTGCCTGTGCTCGAGCGCAGCAACAAGCACACAGCAGCGACGTTTTACGAAGTTAAGAGTGTAAGTCCAGCCTGATGCCTTCACTGTCTTCCACATGGTGAGGTGATCAGCCAAGCCCATTATATTATGTTTTATTATTAGGCTATTATTATCAACTAGACGGCATGCGGCCACAACAGGTCCACAGGAGCCAGCCCGCCCCTCCAGTCCGTGACGATCAACTGGCTCTGACACACTGTTTTAATATGAAACTAAGTGAGCAACATAAGGTGATCACTGCTTCACATGTGTAGAGAGTGCGTAAACGTGAAAGCGCACCGCGCTGTGGAGAAAGAAAAAAAAAGATAATATAACACGCGCACACCAGCTGATCCGCCGGTCCTCTGAGTGAAATATCCAAGTGCATCAGACAGCCTAATTAATAACATGGCCTGCACCAAAAGGTGGCAAAGTGAGTGGACTGATGAGTTTTGTTTTATTTCACCAGAGCATGCTGACTCTGAGTGACGGCTACGCGCTGATGCGCTCTATCCCTCCCTCCCTCTTTCTCTTGACAGTCTCTCTCTCTCTCTCTCTCTCTCTCTCTCTCTCTCTCTCTCTATATATATATATATATATGTGTGTGTGTGTGTGTGTTGTATGTTGAATGAATTAATGAATTGATAAATTTTGTTTCATTTACAGAAAAGGAACAATGAGAGTGGCCATAACAATCTTGCTGCTGGTGCTTGGTGCTGGCCTTTTGGTTATTGATGTTCAAGGCCATTGAAATCGGATGATGGATGATGAGACATGTGATGTCATTGTTAAAGTACTGAGAGGAGAATTTCACATTCCTGTGAAAGAGAGAACAAGGGTCCAACGCCTTGCCCTTGTTCGTCTCTGGAGGAATAAGCACTTGTTTAAGCTATCGGATGAGAGTAAAACATTAATGTACAATGGGAAATTGGTTGCAAAAAAGACTAGCCTTAAAGGTATTGTAAAGTTGGTGCCAGAAAACTTAATGTGTACTTGAAGGATCAGTATTCTGGAATCAGTACAAGAAATGTGCAAAAGATATTGGACAGGTCCAGGCACTATTATCTCCACAGAGATAGTTTTCGAAACAAGGCTATTCCTAAACCCATCAGAGCTAAAACAGTTCAAGAGCGTCATCAAATCGACCTCCTCGACATGGGGAAATGGGCCGTCAAGCATAGAAACGTTAGATATAGGTACATCCTAACCATCTTTGATGTATATAGCAGATACACATGGCTACGCCCCCTGACGAGCAAAAAGAGCAACGAGATTGCTAAACATCTCGTTGAAATATACACTGAACATGGCCCACCCAAGATTTTGCAGCACAATCAGGGCAAAGAATTCAAAGGTGCAGTCCAGAAGCTGATGGAATCATATCAGGTCAAAGTCATTCAGAGCTCTCCATATCACCCCCAGAGCCAAGGTAAAGTTGAAAGAAGACACTTAGTGCTACGTCGAAAGATCATGTATGACTTTGTGAATTTCAAACAAGGAGGTGTTAACTTGGTAGAACATCTGCCAGTTTATGCAAAAGTTATGAATCAGGACAAAAAAGAGGTTCTTAGCTAGATGTCTCCTTTTGAAGTGTATTATGGATGGAAGAATGACACCAAAACTCATCACTTATCCAACAATACAGGTAATGCTAGCCCCAGCTCAGTTCCTGAAGACTTAAACCAGAACATGAATAAGTTTGAGGAAAACCGCAAGAAGATACGAAAGAGAACACTGAAGGCTACCGAACGTTGCATGAAAGGCATAACTAAATTGAGGAAAAATCCACCATCCCTTTACAATTTACAGGACAAAGTATTGGTGAGGGTCAGCAAAAGTCCAAGATTTTCAAAACGATATGCTGTGGTACCAGGCATTGTTATCGGTAGAAATGCAGATCTTTCAAAATACAAAGTGAAGTTACAAATACCAGGTAAACCGGGCCATCAGCATATCAAATTGTTCTTGTGACAAGTGTCACAAGGGAGCAGGAGAAGCGTTCAAACAAACATCTGCGCACACAGTTGTTACAGCCCATCACCCATGAAATGAGGTTGGAGTCTTTTGAATCCTTGGGTTTCACGATTTGTTTGGACCCTAGCTCGGACGGCAGCTGCCAGTTTGCAGCTATGGTCGACCAACTTGCTTTACTTGGGATTTTTCGGTCTGTAGCATCTCTGGGACAAGAAATTGTATCAGACCTAATGCTTCACCCACGTGCCATGAATGGTATACATCTTTCTAATTTTGTAGAAGGACAATGGGATGACTACGTGCAAAGCATGCAGCACAGTGGTACATATGGTGATCATCTGACACTACAAAGAGCATCCACCATCAATCAATGTGCAGTTTATGATTGCATCAACACTGGGTGTCGATGCAACAGCAATAGTATCTCCATGTGGTCACTACAATGAAAGTCTACCATTGTTGATTCTAGGTCATTTTGCTGAAGGTTGTGGGGACCATTATGTGAGTCTTGATGGACCATTGATAAAAAGAATACAGGTTGCAGAGAAGCAGAGGGTACTTCTTTATAACCAGTATTCGAACCCTGACTCTGACCAACATTCAAACCCAAACGCTGACCATCACTCAAACCCAGACACTGACCATCACTCTGACTCTGACCACCATTCAAAACCTGACCACTACTCAGACCATTCAAAACCTGACTCTCACCACCATTCAGACCTTGACTTTGACCAACATTCAAACCCTGACTCTCACCACCATTCAGACCTTGACTTTGACTGACATTCAAACCCTGACTCTAGCCATCACTACAATGATCATCATAATGACATGGTGATGAGGTCACCATGTGATGTTCCACATGGTGACCATGATATTGGTCCTTCTGTTTCTGATGACACTCACTTGGTTGTTAGGCCTGGTATTGTCATCCATTATCCGTAATTGCCTGTTTATGGATATGGCGATGCTGGGCACCTTCAACAGAGTTTCCAACTTATTCAGAGAGCTAACCCTGCCATTCCTACCAAGAATTTAGATACGGGATTCTGGTTGAATGTTTAAATATTGAGACTGATGAAGAATGCTGTATAAATATTAGCAGGTTATATAAAGCAGCTGGATGCAATAGTGGCCTTGCATCCAACATCAGGCAGCTCTTCAGTCAAAATGCCAGGTGGTTTACCGCATGGATTGTGATTCAACTGGATGGTTCCGTATAACCAACATATATTGGAAGAAATAAAGTTTTCTTTTTTTCTAAACCCTATTGACCTGCTCAGCCCCTGATCTGTGTGATCACGTGCACAGTGCCTGGCAAATGAAGCCCTGTGCAAGATTTTTGTTGGCTAACTATAATTTATGATCATGTATTATTTATGCATATTGTTTAGTTCAATTGGGAACTTTTCCTCAGTGACCAGGGGCCTCATTTATAAAACTTGCTTATGCACAAAATGGGGCTTGAAATTTGTGTACGCAACTTCCTACGCAAAAGTTGTGATTTATAAAAATAAACTTAGCGTGAGAATGTGCGCACCGGTAAGCCAACTTTGATGCTTGCGTATGAACGTTTTGGAGACAGGGGGAACTGGCGGTGCAGATGGTGAGGTGGTGAATTGAAGCCAGATTGATCTCATACATTTAATGTCATCACATATCAGACTTATAGACCCACGTAATCATAAACACCCAAGTCTGCAGTGTTATAGATGTGTTCCTTTAATGAGCCGTTGGGCCTATTACTGTATGCACAATGTTCACATATCATACTTCCATCTTCAAATGATACAGAGCGGTGGATGGCACTGATGGATTATTATTTATTGTGACAAGGTGTGTAACAATCATTCAATTTGCTGAGTAAGCATATAAATAGTGCGGTGACACTCGTGGGTAATGCTGCACAATGGATGCGCTGGCACTGCTGGAAGATTACGCAAATGGTAGGATCAGGATGGAGAGGAGTTTTAGGGAACACGGAGATTTCCTGGCCCATGATGATGACTGGCTAATAAGCTGATTCAGATTCCCTAGAGCGGTGCTCTTGGATCTATGTGCTGAACTGGGCCCAGTGTTAGATAGACCAACCTGCCGGAACCACGCCATCCTGTACCAAGGATAGAGGCTATCTTGGTGTCCAGCGGTGTGGGCTTGGTTGCGCCCTTGCCACCACCAGTGGCAGATGCGCTTCAATGGTGCCATGCCACTTTCTTCTTGGCCTCCACCTTCACATCTGACCACTTCTTTTTAATTTCTGCCACAGAACGCTCTGTGGCACTGGAACTATTCACTGTGGTGACGACGTGCTGCCACTCATTTTTTTTTTTTTAATTTTATTCGTGACGCCATCACTGTGACCACCAAACAAAATATCCTTTCTGGCCTCCACCTCACCCACAGGCACTTTGATTTCAGTCTCTGTAAAATTTCTTTTTCCTTTCTCTGCCATGATCGAACGTAAAATGCCATTGATCAGCAGGCATATTTATATGCAAAGACATTCATGGGGTACTTTGCATTGACCATTCATGGTAAAATGTGGGTGTGTCGGGGGCGGGATTTGAGGTGAATCCACCTGCATAATCTTCCAGCTTGAGTATGATTTATAAAGGGAAAAACCCAGCCTCTTATTTCTCTCCAGAAAGAATGAACATTACTTGGCTATGGCTGCAGTAAGCTTGTTCTTAGTTGCGGTATCCATATGCCTTATGGCATATGTCAAAAGCCATCCATTGTCGCCTGGTTTTGACAAGGAGGCAGCAGAGAATTCGCATTTGCCATGTGTTTGGCCAAGTGGTTTTTGAGACTGGATGTGCTGCGGTGATAATTCAGTTCACACCAACAATACACACAGATAACTTTGGTCTTGTCAGTCGACCCATCTGGTAACTTTTTGAAACTAAACTTCTCGGATCAGTTGCGTCACGTAACTGTTCGATACATCCTGGGATGCCTGGAACTCCTCCCTTCTGCACTGAGGTGTCAATGTAGGTGTTCTTCAGGAGAAATCCCATGAGGCGATTGGCAACGATCTTGAAGAAGGTCTTGCACTCCACACTAAGGAGAGAGATTATCCTGAACTGCTCGATGTTGCTCGCATTCTCTTCCTTAGGAATCCATACGCCCTCTGCGTATCTCCACTACTGCTCCACAAGCCTGGGGCAGTTCTTGAAGACCTTGTACGGCACTCCACTAGGTCCTGGTGCTGATGCTGTTCTGGCAGATTTGATGACCTCTCTGACTTCTTTGAGGGTTGGTTCATTGGTGTTGAACAAGGTGCTGGGTTCAGGTGGATATATTAGAGCCGTGCAATGGCCAAGGTCTTGCTCTCTCATGCCGTCGCTGTAGGTGTAATTGAGATGGCGGTTGATGTCGTCCTCTGGACATGTGAGTTGACCACTGCATTTCTCTCCCAGCAGTTTCTTAGTGAGCCCAAATGGATTGGCAATGAAGGCACTGCGCTTGTGGGCCCTCTCCTTGCCCCTCTTCCTGTGCCACTCAGCGCGCCGAAGGGTGGTTAGCCTTCCCTGCATTGCACCTCTGAGTTCCGCCAGGGCTGCCTTCTCTTGCTCACTTGCTTTCTTGCACTGGCTCCTGAGTGTCCATAGCTCTTGTCTGAGTTGGGTGATCTTTGCTTCACGTCGGTTTGGAATAGGTGCTGTCGTGGTAGCCTTGATGGCACGTTGTTCCTTAATGCCAAACCTGTCTGATGCGATGTTCATTATAAAGCTGCTCATTGTCTTGAGCCTCTGGTCCATATCCCCCTTGGCTGTTACTTCAAGGGCCACGTCCACATCTACATCGTGGCCCACAAAATGGGCCACAAAATACGACGGTGCTCTGATGGTCTACTCTGGGGTGTAGCTTGTGGTGCTTGGAGGTTCTTGGCACTGTGGGGTTTATCTGGGCCTGGATCCTCCTCTGTCTCACCAGGTATTGTATCTGATACTGGCACTGTGCGTTGCACCGCTAGCTTCCTCATGCAGCCCATCTTGGTCTGGTGAATCTTCAAACCTGTTGGGTTTTTGAAGACCTTGCCACATCTGCAGACTGCACTCACAGTCGATTGAACATTCACATTAGTTGTTACCAGAATGTCCGTCTGTTCGGGGCGCTTATTCTCCCCCCCTCTCGGGCACCCCTGGGGTATATCTTCTTAGGGTTCTTTGTAGCGTATGTTGGGTGCTCCCTTTCAAGAGCTACAGCTTGGGTTGCTAACCCTCCCTGCTCCGAAGGCCGTCTCTCCAAGCTGTCCACTGTCTCTCCAGTTGTCACCACCCTTTCGCGGTTGTCATCCAGCCTTTTCCTGGAAGTCAATCGCGCTGCCATGCTAGGTTAGTACTAAGATACACCTGGTGGTGCAACCTGGACACATCTTCAGTGATGTAACCGGGGTCACGGGGTGTTTTGGGTCTTACATCAGACATCCTCGCCCGGGTGACCCAGCCGGGGGTGATCAGGCCCCAACTTGTGTCCAGGTACTGCACTACGCCACGCATCCCCCCTTCTCAACCAGAGCCAGCGGGAAGCCCTTTCCGCAGCTTCCATGATGTTTTTCATGGCTCTACAGCACTAATATATATATATATGAATTTCTACTGCATTATATATTCTCTACTGTGCAATTATATATTCTCTACTGTGCAATAGTGCAAAACACTGTACTTTATTATCCATATCTTACCTTGTGCAATTAAAAAATTTCCATTGTCAACGTTATTTTTATACTTCTTTTGTATATAATGTACATATATATATTTGCTTTTTATTTTGTTTTAGAGTCTATTTGTTCTTTTTCTATGTCTCATTTTTATTCTTACAATTATTGCTTGCTGTCTGTAACACCCTAATTTCCCCACATCAAATCAATGAAGTTATATCTTATATTATCTTCATATCTATGAAATTTTGTGGAGAAAGGAGCTTCCACATTCCCAGGACAAGAAAATCTCCAAAACATGCTCCATACCAACTGTTCTTTTATGGAGGAACACCTACTAAGAGCTACCTGTAAAATTTAAATTGAAACTTTTGTCTACGTTGGACATATTTCAGCTGGTACAACCCTTAAAATGTTTAAGTAACATAAACTCTGTCATAAATTGGAAACTACATTCAAATGAAGCTTTGCTTGAGCTTATGCATTGCTGGTGCAACCCACTGCAGGAGCGAACTGCACTGACAATGTGATATAATGCATTTACCTGTTTATATGGCTTGTGTTTCGCCCATAAAGTCACATAATGCATGCCCCCAGTAGTTGATTCAAGCCATGGTCACACAGGCAATTTATGACCATGCATTTAATTATCAACTGAGGTGTGCTTCATGATGAAGCCTCAGAAAAGCATTACTTATTGTGAAAAGCCTGTCTTGAATGAGTCTAACAAACTGAACCAGGGGAAGTTCATTTCGATGGGCTCTATTTTTAACTCCGCTGCCAGCGCGGTGCAGGCACACTGCAAAATCAGGTCCACTGTGCTGATGGGGCATGGCGGCGCAGACTTTGGTATTTTCGTGCACTGCGCCACCGGCGCATCTCCTCCTCCTTCTCATCTCAGTCTCACCCAGCAGCGCAACTTGGAAAGAGGGAGGGGAGAAGGCGTGGAGTGGGTTTGACATAGCCGAGTCAAATTTTCACCAATCACAGTAGCTCCTCGTCTCACCTGTAAGAACGCCACTGGCGAGGCACATGGCAAGTTTCAAGGATGACTGAGACAGCACAGGAAAGTGTCCAACATCCAAACTTCTCCCAGGAGGAGACTGACGTCACTCATGTCTCATGACATCCGTTTGTATTACTTTTCACGCCCGTTTGTATATACTGTTTATTTTTTCTTTCTTTTTATCACCTAGCAGCCACCCATGCAGAGGGGTGTCCCCCTGAAAGACTGTAGGGATGCTAGAATTCGCCAGGATGAACGAGTCATGTGCCGACCCGGGGAAAGTGGCATATATGTTTTTGACCAGGCAATTTGAGTCACAGATCACCAGACATCTCTGTTTCACCTGTGTACATTCGGTCAGGTTGAGTAACCATTACACGTGCCGAATGTGCTTGCGATGTGGTCAGATGAGATACGGATCAAAATATATAAATTTAGGTCTGACTGTATGTGCAAGTTGCATTGAATTGTGGCTGTTGCTAATTATTGATCGCAGTGAAATGCCAGACACTGTGGAAACCTGCCTGTGAGGTATTGGTGACGTGAGTGCACGACAAAAATCCACTTGCCCGGTGGTGCGCCGCTGGCGCACAGAGTTGACCAGGTCTAGCAAGCCTTCAGCGCACTTTTACGCCGCCAGCGCAGACTGAAATGGTCCAAAATCCCAATGCACCGGTTCATCATGCCGACACCTCCCCCCTACTGCGCAGCAACACCCATCCTGGTGCACCTCTGTATGCCTCGGTTTACCGAAATACCAAGTGCGCCATGCGCCTGCCTGCGCTGCTCGAAAATACCACTGCGCCACGCCGGCATCGGAGTCGAAAATAGAGCCTATAAAATCAAGTCAGAGCTAATAAGATCAGACTAATTCAAATTGGATTTAACAAGTGACTTTGAAAAAAGATCTCAATTTTAAATTACATAAGATGACTGGAATACTATGCAGACTAAAAAAAGTACTTCAGATTTTAAATATGCAAAAAGTGCAGCCAATGCCAAATCTCTTAATGTGACATGTGCTGTAAACTGACCAATGTTCATGTGCAGCAATAAAGAAGAACTCTCCTGACACTATTACTAACATTGTAATTGTATTTGCCACACAGTGAACCCTGGGGCCTGTGGAGCCCCCTGAGGATGTGGGACCTTCAGGGGCGGTTGCCTACTTTGCCTTGTTTGTAATTCAGCCTTGGTTGTGTTTTGTGTGTGTTAGACGTGTGCAGAGTGATTGAGCTGCTGGACCGGCTGCAGCGGAGTGGTGAGCTGCCTCCTCCCAAACTGCAGGCCCTGCAGAGAGTCCTACAGAGCAAATTCTGTGCTGCTATCAGAGAGGTAAGAACATACAGAAGAGTGTTAAATATTATTAGGAGTATTTGTTTCCACATCCTAATAATATGTCCTTCCAATATATTGCGGGTATGATTTCACCATGGTAACTCCACCACACAGCACTTGGCATCTGCCCTCTGTGCATTCAAATGTAAAAATGAACTGGAAAACCTTGTGCAGATCTTTTGATTGTATCTTAAAGCTCTTATATCAGCAAATGGAATTTGGATAGGTCATAATTGCAGGTAGTCATATGTGGGGATAGATGGTAACCCCTATTTCTGTTCAAGATGGTCTCTCATGTCATATGTGAATGATCTTGACTTCTGGTCAATGACCTTTGACCTCTTTCCAGTGGATGTTGTGAGCAGTTTTGGTTTGTTGTTCACAGACTGTTCTAATCAAGAATGGAAAACTATATGACCGATAGTGGCTCAAATCCACAAATCATAACATTACCTCATATTTCAGTAGTCAATTAGAGGCCAAGTGGTTGTGCATGTTTAAGGTCAATGACTAAAATCAAATACTTAACAAGCTGCCAACCACCATGCAAAGCATCCCATAGCTTTTTCAGCTAATAGCTGCAGGAGAGGATTATGGCAACATGAAAAGAAGACATTCTGTCATAAACTTAAATATAAGATTTTGACATTTGTTTAATTTTATTTAATTCAAATAATAATTTGATTAAGAATAAATAAGATAATAAAAACTGATGACATTAAACAATTGAGATATAGAATTCACTCACATAAAACTGATATTCAGCTTTCTTATCTCACTCTCAAGTAGCCGTGTTTTCCAGAATGTTTTAATGGTTCAGTGTGTAGGATTTAGTGGCTGAGGTTGCAGATTGCAACCAACTAAACACCCCTCTCCTCACCTTTTCCAACAGTGCCCACAAAAAAGGCGAAAAGGGGCTTTGAGAAAGTAGTGTTTAATTTTTAAGTTCTGGGCATACAGATGTGCTCAAATTTGTTGGTACCCCTCCACAAAAAATGAAAAATGCACAATTTTCTCTGAAATAACTTTAAACTGACAAAAGTAATGGGCATCCACCATTGTTTATTCCATATTTAATAGAAATCAGACTATGCTTTGATTTTTTTTTTAAAGATAATATTTACCCCCCCCCCCCAAAAAAAAAAAAAAACTAATGAAAATGTGACCAGCCATGAGAAAACCAGCAACAGTTCTGCTGGGGGGGGGGGGCATTTTGAGTTAATCGTGGATTCTGAAAGTGTAGTTTCTAAGCTTTCCAATGATGTCTAACAGATGGAAATCTGAAAATATTTGAAGAAGATGTGACCATTTGAATGTAGGCACTCCTTAAACTAGTTTAGAGAAATCCAGCCTGAAAGATTCTCACCTACCAGGGGAGCCAGGTAACACAGTGCTGCTCATTGCATCTCATTTACATAAGTCCAACCCCCTACTGGTCTAGCTATCAGTGACATCGGGTATCTGTTAGCCCGCAGAACAGAAACTATTGGAGTAGTTTGAACAATGGTTATCAAATGGAAATGGAAATTCTTTTGTTACAAAAAGCCCCTGAATAAAAATTAAAAACAAGAAAGGTAATAGACTTAAGAGTTGGAAGGAGCAAATGTAGATACTTATTTCTAATATTAAATAAAACTTTTCTCTGGGGAAATTTTGAAAGGGCCACGGGGGCTACTGCCAGAGTGTGTACATTATGATGAGATTCTTCAGAGATTTCAAACAGTTAATGCTAAGCTAACATTAGCATGTCAAATAACACATTAAAAAGATCTCAAACACCATTAGAATGCATTTAAGAATCATTTTACCATAAGTTATCATGTTTAAATTAGCACGCTAATCATTAGCATATTAGCACAACAACCTGATATCAAAAGTCAAACCTGTATGCACCAAGTTCATAGGACCTCATGTTAGCATTAGCCGCTGTTAGCATTGTGGCTAATGCTAACATGAGGTCCTAGCACAACAACCTGATATCAAAAGTCAAACCTGTATGCACCAGCAAGTTCATAGGATCTCATGTTAGCATTAGCCACTGTTAGCATTGACAGAGTTGTCAATTGTTATCATTGTGGCCGACAGGCCAACATCACTCATTACATTACTAACATTTCAAACTCGACAATAATAGCAAGTAAGAAAAGTGGCTTGTTATCAAGCCACTGCAGAACTTGATGACGAGCTGATTATTTGAATCAGCTGTGTTGGAGCAGGAAACATCTAAAACATGCAGGGCAGGGGGGCCTGTGGAATTGAGAAACACTGAGTTAAGCGAGAGGGTGTGTGTGTGTGTGTGTGTGTGTGTGTGTGTGTGTGTGTGTGTGTGTGTGTCTGTAATCACATGAAGCTACATATGTGTGTTTGTGTGTGTGGGAGAGGAGTGCTCAGAGACGTACTGAGGCTCAGAGATTGCCATGGCAACTTGAGGTGGTTGCCATTGATGATAGGGGCCCCCCAGGTAGACAGACAGAGGCAGACAGAAACGTGGAGAAAAAGAGCCATTTTCTGCCTCTGCACTGCTCTCACATTTGGGCTTATGCTAACAAAACGGTAGCTCCCATCAGAAAAAAACACAGACCATCATCACCATAAGGACGTCCTGAACGATTTGATGTGATTTCAGTGTTTCTACAGAAAATATTTTGTAGACACTTGGGAGTTTAAACAGGGGTCCGTTCTGCTTCTCTCAGAAAATCTTTGTATTGGAGTCAATGAGGAGCAGAGACAGACGTGGCCGCACTTAGAGGCTGCTAATTCAAATTCTGTAAGTGTCTCTGATTTTTTTGAGCACATTGTGAGAGACAGAACAAATTTGTCTACAAATTTGGAAAAAAAAATCATGCATGTAGCGTGTAAATTGTGGCTGGGAGGAGTGTGGAAAGAGAAAAAATCTGGAGTTTTTTTAGGCTCTCTCCCACTCTGACTGATGACACCACCCACTCTGACATGAACATTCTGTGCAATACACACCCATCATAATCTCAAAATTTCTTCCAAAATGACCATGGTCACTGAACAGTGATTAATCAAAAACTATGAACTATCAAAACGTGGAATTATAGACAATACACGAGACTTGTGTTTAAAGTTTAAAGTTTAAATGGAGTCTCTAGGTGAAAGTATGCCAGAACAGTAGGTGGTAGGAAAAGTTCAATGATTAGTTTTTTGACCTCCTCCCATTCATTCTTTATGAGAAGTGACCAGTGCTCGGCGTGATTGCCCCATGGCCCTAAAAACATGCAGTATAACAATAGGGCTCAGGGCTTCGTGCCGAGCACTGGTAGCTGCAGTGACCGTGGCTCTAAAAACACGCAGGATAACAATAGGGCTCGGGACTTCACCCCAAGCACTGCTCCCTGCAGCTCCTTAGCATGTGCCGGGTTTAATTTGCAGATTACTGTGTTGCTGTTGTCAAAAAGAGTCCCACGGCTGTATGTGCACATTGGGACAAACAAGCGTGACGAAAACATAAAATCACTCGAACACAGCGACGAAGACAAACATGTAGACACCACATTATCAGGACAGAGAGGAGCCACTGCATCCGCATCACTACTACTACTCTTCGTCATACTCTTCATCGTCTTCATCTTCAGCTAAGGTCAACTGTAGATTAGGGATGAGGGATGTGGACGTACCTTGACCTTAGAGTTCTGCTTGTACCTCTTTGGCAGTTGTCCTTGGTTCTTTTTCTACAATTCGCACTATCCTTCTTGTCAATCTATGGTCAATTTTCCTCTTGTGGCCTTGTTGTCACAGGAACATCAAGCTGCTTGGAGATGGTCTTGTAGCCTTTACCTTTACCGAGCTCATCTATTACTTTCTTTCTGATATCCTCAGACAACTCTCTCCTTTGCTTTCTCTGGTCCATGTTCAGTGTGGTGCGCACAATGACACCAAACAGCACAGTGGCTACTTTTCTCCATTTAAATACACTGGATGACTGATAACAAGATTTGAGACATGTGTGATACTAATTAAAGAACCTAATTTTTAAATTTGAAATAGCACTATAGTCCAATTATTTATTATCTTTT
Organism: Chaetodon trifascialis; assembly: GCF_039877785.1. Classification (NCBI taxonomy): domain Eukaryota; kingdom Metazoa; phylum Chordata; class Actinopteri; order Chaetodontiformes; family Chaetodontidae; genus Chaetodon; species Chaetodon trifascialis. The sequence continues at coordinate 2,041,895 of NC_092070.1, forward strand.
CTCAGGGGTACCAACAAATGTGTCCAGGCCATTTTAGAACATCTTTGTAGAATGAGGAATAATTTATCTCTTCTCACAGCTTCTTTGCTTTATTCTATGACATACCAAAGCATGCAAGTGTACATGACAAAATAACTTTTAATGTCATCACTTTTTAAGAGGAATGAAAGATTATTTCAATGAGCTATAATGGTACCAATAAATTTGAGTATGTCTGTATGCCGTTTATATCACATCAATGCATCAAGTCAACTGTCAACAAAACAAAAGTAGATGTGCAGTGTTACGCTTTCCAAGAGAAATGGACAAACAATTATTGTTATTTTTATTTTTGTTGAAGTAAAAGGCAAGCTGGTTTAAGTTAGTTTGTGAAGATGTGCTCACAGTGATGAAAAAGGACAATCTCAAAAGTCATTGTCCTTTCGCATGGATAAAGTTAAAGGTCCAACATTATAAAAAACTCACTTTTCTGGGATTTGGGGTGAAATTTCGGGACTCTGGTGCTCCCACACGCATACGAAGTGTGAAATAAGAAGGAACTGGGTCCCCGTGCGCTGCTGTTGGCTGGCAGCCCACTGCTCCTGGTCTGCCGCGGAGGAAGGACTTGTTGGGATGGGTTAAAAGTGGAGAAAAGAATTTCACTAAGCATGGCGTGTGCAGTTTCCCCTTGTAACTCTGCATGTTGTGTAGTGACTTATAAAGGGATGTCTTCTTCTTCTTCTTCTTCTTCTTCAAAACCTGTTGGTGTGCGCTAACCGCCTTCTCCAACAGTACAGTACAAGGCAGGATTAGCCGGGAAACTTTTTCTAAAGGAGAAGTCACTTCCAGCTTTGCGTGGAATACCTGTAGACGAGGGACATGTAAGTATACAAATAATTAGCTGTGTGTTTCTTTTGTAGATTAGTGTGAACTCATTTTGCATGTTATACTACTTGGTTATAACGTAACCAAGTAGTGTTTTGTCATATAGCACAAGCTAATGCTAGCTGCTAGCTGCTAGCTTCTACCTTCTACCTTCTAGTTAGCAATCAGCATGGTCTCCATATGCAAACCCAGCAACACAGTCGGTCAACCAATACATACAGAGACGATCCGCCTGGTCTAAGCTTCAGGAATTTGTGAAAATAATTTTGAAATATTTTGTTAACTGGAATATGTCAGCGCTGCACGGTGGCGCAGCAGGTAGTGCGCGTGCCTCACAGCAAGAAGGTCGCAGGTTCGATTCCCGGGTCGGGCCTTTCTGTGTGAAGTTTGCATGTTCTTCCCGTGCATGCGTGGGTTCTCTCCAGGCACTCCGGCTTCCTCCCACAGACCAAAAACATTAGGTTGTAGGCTCATTAGGTTGATTGGTGACTCTAAATTACCCCTAGGTGTGAGTGTGAATGGTTGTGTGTATGTGCCCTGCGATCGACTGGCGACCGGTCCAGGGTGTACCCCGCCTCCCGCCCGTTGACAGCCGAGATAGGCTCCGGCCCCCCCCCGCGACCCCGAAAGGGATAAGCGGGATAGAAGATGGATGGATGGATGGAATAAGTCAGCATAGCCCGGGGGAAAACGGATGTATGGTTGAACTGCAACATCACAGCACAATTTACACTCCAAGCCAATGAATTTTTTCTCTTGGAGTTTATTTGTGAGTGATCCTTTTTTATGCTGTATGTAGCTATTGGCTTAGCTATACATATAAGATAAAGTTGATGTCACTTCTCTCCTTTTATATAGGTCAGTACATTGTTACAGTTACCTGCTGTTGATCAAGTGTAGCAGTGAGCTGTTTCAGCCTTTAGTGCATGAATTTATACTGTAATAGTGCTGTCATGTTTTACTCCTAAGTATGCCCTGTTGTCATAACAATATACTTTTGTGACAGCTGTCCAGGCTGCTGTGTCCTGCAAAGACTAATGTTGTAATGCGCTGCATTACAGTGATGCTGATAGAGGACAAGCCACCACATCATCAGGGGATCCTCTTTTCACATTGAGCTTTCCAAAGTCCATGAAGGGAGAGTGCAAAGCCAAACCAGTGAAGTGCAGTGAGTCGACATTCCATAAGTGTTAACTTCTTTTTTCACTCAAAAAAATAAACATTTATATTGTACATGACACAAAGCACCACAACTCAGTACTTTCAACACAATAAATAAATCAAAAGAATACACTCTTAAATACTTGAGAAACTACAAAATTCAAAGTGCAAAATGTCACTATATTAACAGTTGCTGAATAATCCAGTAAATGATACTAGTGATTCACTTTTTTGTGCATGTGTGTGTCTGTACAGGGTATATTGATGATTTGATGGACATGTTAATGGAGAAGGTCTTTGTCGACCCATCACTGTACAGAGCTGAGATTCTAAAGATAAACATAATATAATATGAGCATCCCTGGGCGTCAGGAAGCTCCCAACATATCCAAAATACTATGCATGATGGGATGACTACACGCATCTTCCGCCCCAGGAAGCCCCAGCACCAGCTCACAAAACTCCTATAGGCTAAATACCCATAACAATTGAGAAAACTGAACATTATGTTAGTCAACAGTCACATTGTCCACATCTGTATTCACATTTTCTAATTTGGGTTCATCCTTCACTTGTACTGTATTTCCATGTACAAACATTCCTGACTGCAGTTAATAAATTTTTCATGTATATCTGTAAAATGTTTCACGTGAATAAATGTTTAATATACAGTATTTTCTTAGGAAAAACTTGCCTATATATTCAAGAAAAAATATGATCTGAATTTGTGTCACTGGCTGGCTGTATTTAGTTTATTATGGTGTATGAACAGTGAAGTTAAGTAGGTTATTATAGATACAACTCACTGCTCTATCCCCTATAGCTGTAAAGGACCATAGTAAGCCCTGTAAATGTTGTATGTGCTCTGCAGCGAGAGAACATTTAGGCAAACAGGTTCTTAACCTGGATGGTCAATCATGCATGAAAGCCCTTCATCCAGCTGCTGCAGCTGTCTTGTAACCTATTATGCATAACATAAGGTGAGTATCTGCAGTTGCATGTTATCTGCAATTATACACTGCGATCATAAGTGTAGGTAAAGTTATTGTTACCTGTGGCATCTCCTGGCAGCATATGTTCTCAGGCTCTGACTGCATTGTTTTACACTTTCCACATGTGCACTGATACAAACACATAAAAAAAATCATGCATGTATAAAGCTAAAGAAATAAGACACCTTGCATACCAGTATTTGCAACCAATAATAGCACCTACATTTTAGATATGAATGTGCGTGCTCTCACTAGCTATGCTTTCTTAGCCTGAGATGACTGACCAGTAGTGCTGGTCAGCAGTGTCCTCTGTGTGCACTCTGCCCATTCATGTGTAAATGAGACAGAGCACTGAAACTAACAGCACAGTTAGACTGGTCAATGTCTCAGCAAGGCAGTGGTTGAATTTGAGCATCAGCACCTCTATCGACCAGTCAGAGTCAAGAGATTGGAGGGGCAGCACCCAAGCTCACCACAGAAACAGCAATGACGATCCAGAAGGAAGTAACCCCAGAGCCAACCCCAGAGCCAACATTCACATGAAGAGCACTCCCCCCACTCTAGAAACCCCCTCCTTTTAATGTAAACAACCAGGACCTTCAGACTCTCTGCTTTCATATGATACCAGGTTTGTGTGGTTAGCATGAAGTAGTGTAATCAGCAGACGCACTAAGGACATGCCCATACAATTTCTTGGGGTATGAATTATGTTTCATTAGGGTGGCAATGCTTGGTAGAGGCTTTTAGCTGAGCTTCTCCCCATCATTCTGTTATGCTACAAATTGGGATTGGTGCTTGATAAATCTGCCAGTATCAGTCCTCCCTGGAATGCTCTCGAGGCAAAGCCCAAGAGTAAATCAGCTGATATGGGGAGACGTCCAACAGGTAAAACCTAGCGCCCAGAGATCTGTGATGTGACAGGCTGGCCTGCGTTATCATCCTCCTCAACAGCTGTGCAGAGTACGACACAGCCGTGGATAAAAGCTAAAGGGAAGATGAGCAACAAAGCTCCCAAACCAGCTTGTGTGCAGTTACAAAATCGGTTTGATCCACTACTGCAGGACCCTGGATCTCCAACTGAAAACCTGGATAACTTCTTGGACTCACAAAGAAGGGTAAGGCCTGATAGGAAGTCAGAAGATAGAAAGCTACAAGGAAAGCTACTGACTGCTCCTGAGACTCTGGTTGTTGGTGATTCTGCTATTAAAGATGTGGGAAGCATGTACAGCAGAAACACAAAAGGGTTGTGCTTTCCTGATGATACAGTGTCCAACATGACCGACAGAATCCTTAATATTGTTGCAGAAATTGCATCTTTGAAATATCTTGTAGTGCACAGAGGGGCAAATGATATTGTGAAACGAAAATCTAAAGTGCTCAAACGAGACTTAGGTAAACTGCTAATTGCAGTGAGCTCTCTGAATGCTGAAGTCTTCATCAGTGGGCCTTTACCACCAGTCAGTGGAGAAGGAGAAAGATTCAGCAGATTGTTGGCAGTAAACAGATGGCTTTCAAGTGCATGTGATGTCCACTCCATTTTATTGACAATTTTAACTTTTTCTCGGACTGCAGACATTTTTTCAAAGGAGACGGACTTTCCCTAAACAAGTCAGGACTAAAACTTTTAGCCTCCACCATGAGGGATGCCACAGCCAAAAAGGGGATGCCTCATGTCCTCCACCAGGGGCCAGTGCTTGTGAGGATTCACCGACTACAACCACTAAAACTCCACCTAGGTCACCATCTCCAACCATCCAAACTCCATCTAGCTCATCATCTTCACTGGGTATCCCATCACCCTCCTCCCCCTGCTGGAATTTACTGACCAAATGAACAAGCTTGTCAGCGCTGGCATCAGGCTTACTCCTCGCCCATCTGGGATCCTGTCCCCCCAAATTCCACCCTGCCCCCTCGACCACCACAGCGCTGATGGGCACCACCTCCACCCCCTCCACGGCTTGATCTGAACCTACTCCAGTCCCCTAGTGAGAGCCCAGCACAGCCACCTATTTGTGTTGGTAACTGATGGGTCCAGCTTTTAAGGCAAATGTTATGTCTGACTTTTCCAAGGAAAAGCCAGGGCCCATTGTGCCGGAAGCTCCATTGATTCATGTCTCAATAGGTAGGAGGAGAAGATCGATCCATCTCTCCAGAAAAATCACGTAATCAAATTTAACATGTATTCCATGTCAGCCACAGAATGTTCTAAAACACAGGGATGTTGGACTTTTTAGCACATTTAAGTTAGCTCTTTTAAATGTTAGGTCGTTGGCAGGCAAATCATTCTTAATCAATGACTTTATCATCAAGCACAAGCTTGATTTTGTGTTTTTAACTGAAACTTGGTTAGGACAAGATAACAGTACAGCAGTTCTCAATGAGTCAGCCCCTCCAAATTTCAGTTTCAACACTGATAGGCTGTCGCGGCGCGTCTTCACACGAATCCGCCCCAAAAGTTCAATCGCGTCTTTGCATTGATTTTGTATGCAAGATTACATACAAAGTCAATGCAAAGACGCGATGTGAAGCATCATTTTGCCGGGCGACGCGATGGCCACGATTGCGTGGCGCGCTGGATGTGTTGGCCGCGAAAATCGCTCTCATCTCGTTGCCCCATCGCGCCATCGCTTCATCACTCGAGTTGAAATTATTGAACTTTTGCGGCGGATTCGCGTGAAGATGCGCCGCGACAGCCTATCAGCGTTGAGATCGTCATCGACGTGCTGACGTACGGACGTCCTGGTGTTCCCTCGCAAACTGAAACTGCCAGAAACAATGGAGGAGTCACCGCTCACCCAGAGCTTTATGACAGTTCAGCGTAGCATAGCCCCAGTTAGCATAGCTTGCTCTACTAGCATACTTGTCTGGTTCATTCAACAATAGCTGCACTACTTTGTGCAGTACAGGTACAGTGCAGCGATGGTGGTTATTTCAGCCATGAGCCGTTTCTCAATACCAAGTACGCCAAGTTCGGACTTACGAACTTTAGTACAGTCTCTCCAGGACGGGAGAGTGCAGGACTGTCATTGCATGCAATTGGGACGGCAGCGTATTTGATGACGTCACCATCTCAGCTCGTCCGTTAGCAGGACGACACATCTCCAAAAACTTTGGAGCAAATTTTAAACTACGCGCTATCGTGATGAATCGACCACAGATTTTAAGTTTTAACATCCACTTTCTCGCATAAAATAATCTTAAAACCACATTCCGGTCGACGAGAGAATGAAATGGCGGAAGAAATGTTGTTGTTGGGCGGGCTCGTCGCGCAACGTGATGACGCGTCAAGGGGTTTTTGTACCAGCGTCAAGGGGTATTTGTACCGGCGTCAAAACTGGAGCGTCTGGCGCGACGCGATTTCATTTGAGGCGCAATTAAATAATTATCATCGCGTTCGGTGGGAACACAGGGTAACACGCTGTCCTCTACCAACAACTTGATAGTTGACCATCTTCATCTGCTACTTTGTGCTGACGCGCCGCTGCTGCCGTGGAGCTCGACAGACCACTGGTGAGCAATTCTGTTTGTGATAGGGATGGATATATGTGATTTGCCAGTGCTTTAACAACTTGGATGATGATTTGGAGATTTGAAATCGAAGCCTCATATTAGTCATGCCTGGTTGTTTAAAACAGGTCAAGTTTTTGGATGGAATATGGATGGCGAGCTGAAGGAAATGAAAACCTTGAAGAGACACTGATCACTCCACCTGGCTGACTCCTGTAGCAACAGGCCCCAAGCCTGACACCCTATATATTCGGTGGTGTGGTAGGATTTTTAAACCCTTGGAACATTGAATCATCCACTTCCTCACTTAAAAATAGAATTCACTGAATAAGTGAGATCCTGTGTGGGACTGTAATACCTCTTTTTCCCTATTGTTACCAGCACTTAAAACAACTTTTAAGCACTTTAGCACATTGGCACTTTGAATTTAAGTGCAATAGTAACTGTAAAGGGCTTAATTGGGAATTGTGCCTTTTTTTGTCCTGTGGAAATTTGTGTGTGTGAAACTTAATGAACTGGCGCCTATTGAATGATGAAGGTGATTTATGATTGAGGGATGTGGATTTCAATGCATTGTGAACAGGACTTGAAGCAACTACTAGTAGTACTGTGCTCTGAATACTTTTTCATTGATTTTGGTTTTTCTTATTTTAATGGGTCAACTTTTTTTTGTAATTTAATGTCATGGTATTTTCTCTTGCATATTGGCAAGTATTTTTTGTTATAATTGAATCCAATACAACCGGTTAATTCAGTTCTGTCTCCCGAGTGTTCTGTTACTTTTCCCTTGGCTCCCCGAGTGAACCTAAACTAACCCAGACTCACCTTGATTATATGCTAACCTTGTAGCCTAGAATACTTACCATCTTTACCTCCGAAGAAGACATCGAAAAACTTGTTCATGCATTCATTTTCAGTAGGTTGGACTATTGCAATAGAGTTTTTACTGGCCTAAACAAAAAAACAATTAGGCAACTACAGCTGATTCAAAATGCTGCTGCATGAGTCCTTACAAACACCAGAAAAATGGACCATATCACACAAGTCCTTAGATCACTACATTGGCTTCCTGTGAGTCAAAGAATAGACTTTAAAATCTTACTGTTGGCCTAAAAAGCATTAAATGGTCTAGGACCAAAATATATTCTAGATTTATGAACTCCTAGAATCAGAACCAAACAAAGTGAAGCAGCTTTCAGTTGCTTTCAGTATGCTCTTCACCTGTGGAACATTCTCCCTGCACACCTGAGGTCTGCACCAGCTGTCAGTTCATTTAGGACTGTAAACAAATATTATTTGCTACAGCTTTTTCTTAAAGTAAATATATCTGCTCAATGATTTTAATCATTCTAAATGCTAAATTATTGTCTTTTACTGGCTTCTGTTTTTAATTTTCCGTTAAATGTATTTGTATAATGTATTTTTTCTATTCTCTTCTAATTTCTTTCTTTCTTTCTTTCTCTCTTTCTTTGAAATGTATTTTCTATTTATGTTTTTAATGTATTTTTCTGCTTCTGAAAGCACTTTGAATTGCATGGTGTATGAATTGTGCTATACAAATAAATTAGCCTTTCCTTTGCCTAAGCTCTTCCTGTTACTACGGCAACACTTTATGGGTGGGGCAGCAGCAGCTCATTTGCATTTAAAGCTACAGACACCAGAAACAGCATTCTGAAAGGGACTGAAACAGAGGGAAATAGAGGGAAGCGAGAATCTTTTCCTAAAAGCTATTTCAGCTCCAGAAATATGTATTATGGAACTCATAGACCTATATTACTTATTGGAAAAGCTTCATAATCTGGGATGTTTAACACTTTCTGTTTCTGGATGCCCAACAATTCAGAGGAATTTGTGAAGGAGTGCCTTGTTGCTGCTGTGGAGCTGCTAGCACCAGACAAAGTAAAATTACTTCAAAGTGATTATCTGGAATAATTCATGAGATGAAGGGAAAACTTGTCATGGAAACTCAGTGATAGTAAGTGCGTGTGTGATTTGGCCTTCATGATGGCCATTAAGTACCCTACGGACCTGAACCGCAAGTTCCAGCCAGCTTCCCAGCTCTGTACTTTGAAATGTAAAATCATTCGAATCAAAATTAAAGCTGTGGCAAATGCAACTGGAAAGGGGTAACACTATCCATTTTCCTACTGTCAGTACATGAAAAGTAAGCAAGAAGAAAAAAAGAACTGAACATATTTGCTAAGCTTTTTAATATGGAATGACCTACCAGCAGTTCTTTTCAAAGCTCACTGTTGCAAAGATATGGCTCTGCTCAAAATGCTGGTGGAAAATTATCATCACCACTGCTACCTGACATCAGATGCCTTGCTAAAGCGAAGCATTTCTAGCCATCATAGAGATTAGTGTGATATATGTGTTTGATAATTTAGTTGGCCCTCAAAGGATGTTATAAAAATTTAAATAGGATAGTCCCTCAATCCTACATAATGGACATTTAACTGTTAACCTATTTGAAGCCCTGTTAATCCCATGTTTGTTTTGAAAACTCAATATGAAAGTAGTGATCGTGAGATCTCTTGTGCACAATCATATGGCTCATCATCACAAATGTGCCTTGAATCATGACTTAGGTACTTCAAGGTTCAACTTCTTTATTTTGGATGTTCATAATGTTGTTCATCTGTGTATCCAGTGTATATCACTTTTTACTACACTCATAAGTTGCTCTGACGCATTTGTGCTTTCCCCTGTTGTCTTTCAGGTATATGAGCAGCTATATGATACTCTAGACATTGTTGGAGGACCAGAGGTGCGAGCGCAGGCAACAGCCAAGGTATTCAATGTGTATCGGACTGAAAAAAATGACATGACATAAAATACAAAAATGATGTAAAAACAGACACCCTACAATTTCATGTACTTTTTAATTTACGTTTATTCACTAAGTTCACACTCATTAACATTCATTACACTGTGCACTGAAGTAATCCTGCCTACTGATATTACATGCATCACATGCTATGAAACAATTTAACCTGTAGAGGGCATTGTATCCCTGCAATGGCTAGGGGGTCCTTCGTTGTGGTCTGGGTTAAGAGTGGGCAGGTTGTGAAATTGCCAGAAGATATTACATGCCATACTGAGGCTGCCAGTCCTCTGCAGTGGCTGCAGGTTCGACTGCCACCTGCGGCTCATTTGCTGTGTGTCGTCCCCTCTCTCTGCCCTCTTTCCTGTCATGTGTTTAGCTGTCTCGGTCTCAATAAAGGCAAAAAGGGAATGTGAAGTGTGGTACAGTGTGTAATTTGTCAGAAATACCCACTTGTTTTAGCATGCTAATTGTAGCTAGTGTTGACATATTGTATAAATGTGCTCTCAATTTGAAAGGTTGACTTTTATTTTGGAATTGTCACACAGGCATACTAAATAAGTTAATGCAGGTATTGGATTAGGAACAGTGAAAACAGCCAGGTGTCAAGAGGTCATGTGTAAATAAAGTAATCAAAAATTCCAGTTCCAGCCATAACCGTGGCCCCAAGGTGTTTTTGTTCCTCCAGTATTATTTTTTGGTCCAGCTTTGGGTATGCACTGCTTTGCTGAGCAATTAATCTCTGCTAACAGCTAGCTTGTGATACTAGAGTGGCTCTTCCAGATGGCTGAGTGTTCTGTTTATGAGTGTTGGCTAGCTAAGTACAAGTCTTTTAGTGTAGACTTGAGCTATGATTAGGGTTGCTACCTTTCAGAAATGAAAAGAAGGGACGCCCACCACAGCTCCTCGGGGCCATGACCACCACAGGCCCGACTCCTGTGGGGTGGGGCGCCTGCAGCAGTGGTATGTTTTATTTTGTGCCACTGTTTTTGTTGTTTGTTGTTTATTTGTTTGTTATTATATTTGTTATTTATTTGTTTGCTGCCTGTCTTATGACTTGAAAGGAAGTCAGGTCATCCAAACAGTTAAACCACACTAATATAAGAATTTATGTAATGATCACTGAACACTGTATTCCTCAAAAATATAAACATTTTGACATAGAATACACAGAAAGCTCTACAAACATTTTTAATCTAGGAAATGTATATATATATATTTAAAAAATAAATGTTTTCTCTTAACAATATTTATTTATTTATTTTTTATTTATTCATTCATTCATTTATTAACTGTATGATTTGTTCTTTAAATGTATATAATTTATATTGGCTAATACTGCTGTATATTAAATAAATGATCATTCATTCGACTTTAAAAACTCAACATCCTAAACAATCAATCAAACCACAATAGTCTACGAAATTAGGCTATGCGCATGCACTGACATATTCTGGCAAAAGCACAACCAGATAGGAAACTGAATCAATCATGACATAATGTCCCAGACGCTTGGGTGTTCTGCGTTCTTATGTGCCTGCAGTGTTGCTCTCCTGATGCATGCTGTCTGATGTCAGACAGCCCACCGTGCGCCACTGAAAACACTCGCTGACGTATTTTATAGTTTGCCTTGTAATCATCTCCACTGACGCTCTCCAGCCAAGGATGTGCCTATTCCCACTCACGTATGTACTTTTGCAAGTGTTTTCGTTTTTGAGGACGTGGTGGAGTATCGGGTGTAGTGGACATTTTTAAAAGGCGCGGGTGTTGTGAGCAGCCCCGGTGTGTGGTGTCTGTCTCTAGGTATCCGTGACAGCAACACATGCAGGCATCGAGGCACTTGTACACATGACCGGAGCGGGGGGTCCTGTGTAGATCCCGCCACACAAATTTTGCTGGCCTGAGTATTTCCTGTGTTTTATTTTGTTCATTATTGTTAGACTTAGTGTTGATGCGTGTGACAGACATGTCACATGTGTATTATACATTTATGAAAATACAGAACCGATTAACCGATTAGTTCGCATCCCTGTTTCACCTGTGTACATTGGGTCAGGTTGAGTGACCATTACGCGTGCCGAACGTGCTTTCGATGTGGTCAGATAAGATACCGATCAAAATATATAAATTTAGGTCTGACTGTATGTGCTGACTGAGATAGTTGCATTGAATTGCGGCTGTTGCTAATTATTGATCGCAGTGAAATGCCAGACACTGTGGAAACCTGCCTGTGAGGTGTTGGTGACGTGAGCGCACGACTCCACCGGCTTACGAAAATCACCGCTGGCGCACAGAGTTGACCAGGTCTGAGGTGGAGACTCATCGATGGTCGAAAATTTCCAATGCGCCGACTCATTATGCCAACACCTCCCCCCTACTGCGCGGCACCGCCCATCCTGGCTCACCTCTGTACACCTCAGTTTACCAAAATACCAAGTGCGCGGTGCGCTGGCGGAGTCGAAAATAGAGCCCTGTGTGTCAGACAGAGTGGTCAGCAACAATGGGGCCCCACAGGGGACTGTCCTCTCTCCCTTCCTCTTCACCTTTCACCTTCATTTTGATCTGATCCGCAAGGCCAGTGACGTTGTGGGTATGGAGTGTGACTCTCTGATGGTGGCGTCATAGAGGAGGATGCTGACTAAGCTACTGACTATCTTGGACAATGTCTCACACCCACTTCATGACGTGCTGGTCAGGCACAAGAGTACTTTCAGTGAGAGACTCATCCCACCAGAATGCAAGACTGAATGCCACAGGAAATCATTCCTGCCTGTGGCCATCAAACTGTACAACTCCTCCTTCTGAATGGCCCTTGGACTTTTTCACTGCCTGTTAGATCACACATATTTATACTGATATTATACAGATACATATTTGACCAAATTCACAAAGCACATCCTTCTGTATATACTCTATTTTTTTCTCAGTATATGTATTTTATTTTATTTAGTTTTGTTTCTATTTTGTTGTGTGTGTGTGTGTGTGTATATATATATATATATATGTATATATACATATACATATATATATGTGTGTGTGTGTGTATATATATATATATATACACACACACACACACACACACACACACACACACATATATATATATATACATACATACATACATACATACATGTATATATATATATATATATATATATATATATATATATATATATATATATATATATATATATATAACAATTTCCCCTCAGAGATCAGTGAATTCTGATTCTGATTCTGATTCTGACATAGAGGGGATGAGAATCAAGAACCAGCATACACCAGCACTGGACTCTGTAAACGATAACAATGAGGTCAGTGGAGGACCAACAGTGACAGAACAGGTACTCAGGTTGGTCAGACTCACGATGTTGCAGTGTTCTTGCCTTGCAGGGAGTTCAAGATGCATGGGGGTGTAATTTCAGATTCTGTGTAACATGAGTTACAGCAGTATCTGTTAGCAGTTGAGTCTTCACCGAGAAAAGTTGAGGGAGAGGTCAAAGCTAACCGTACAACCATTAAGGAACTGAATGCTCAGGTTTCAGCTCTAGCTGAGAATGTGGAGAAGATCTGATATTGTAGTTCAAAATCAAGCTACTCTATCACCCCCAAACTCTCAAACCTCATACAAAACCCACATAAAACCCAAATGTGATGAATGTGTCAAACAAGGGAATCCAAGCTGCTCACATTGCTTCCAGTGGGATGCCTTCAAAAGGGAACAAAGGGGGGAAACTTGATAAGGACCTTGTAAACAACAGAAAAGGTGAGTGGCTAAGTCAGTCGAAAAAAGATACATGTTTCCTGCCTAATAAATGGAGTTTCAGTTGAGATGTTTCTAGATTCAGGGGCTCAGGTTAGTGTCGTGGGAAGGACCTCGATTGAAAATGCCTTACCAAATGTCCAGATACAACCCATGGCAAGTCTGTTAGAGGAGAAGTTTCATGCCACTGTTGTTAATGATACTCCTATTCAATTTGAAGGATGGGCTAAGATTTAAGAGTGGTGAGCATGGGAATATAGCCATCCATGTGCCCATGTTAGTCAGCCAAAGCTGTGTGGAAACCCCTCTAGTAGAATTTAATGTCATTGAGAAACTGATTCAGGAGATTAATGAACAGCCTGAAATCACTGATGAAGTGGTAGCTTTGCTGAGTGGAGCCATGAAGTTGAGGAAGGAGGTTGTGAACAACATTGTCTCTGCAGTGACAACACATACCCATGATGACAGGTCTGAGGACTGGGTGGTCAAGATGAGAGAGAGGCCTTGTGATTAATCGAGGTGAAATTTATGAAGTCGGGGGTTAGGTTGTTGCCGGAAGGTGTAGTCATGCTGTTTGAACCAGCTTTGTCTGATTTATGCCCAGATAAGTTGGACATGTTGTTAATTCCAGTGCAGACACTGACACCATGTTCTGGTGCCATGTGAACCTCGAAGAACAGGAGTCAATACACAGAGGTTGTGTCCCCTGATGTCTTGTCAGCCATGTGGAAATGGAACAAAGCTGCAGAGAGAGAGCACCAATGGGTAGCATCTAAACGAGAGAACCCTTTGAAGTAGTCTCTGTAGATTACATACCCATGGAGCAGAGTAAGGGTGGCTACGAGTATGCACTTGTAATGGTATACCATTTCATCTGTTTTGCACAAGCTTACCTGACTAGGAATAAGTCTGGAAAGATGGCAGCTGAGAAGATCTTCCAAGATTTCATTCCGCGCTTTGGATTTCCTAAAAAACTCCAAATCGAAGGCATTAGTTTGAAAACAGTCGCTTTTAGCGGCTATAGCAGTTTGCCGGAATAGCTAATTCACACAAAACACCATATCACTCACAAGGCAACCCAGTGGAGAGGCTAAACCGCACCTTGTTACAGATGCTATGGACCCTCCAGGAAGAGGGTGCATCGAGTAGTTGACAGAATCAAAGAGGAGTCAGTGTACAAAATCCAACCTGAAACTGGGGCAGGTCATTGCGTGTGCTACATCCAAATCTGTTATTATCAGTGAGTGACTTCCCTGTCGAGTCAGAAACCCTGAAAGAACCTGTGGAAAGGAGATGCAAACTTCTCTGAGACAGCAGTGAAGCATGATTCAACAAATGGAAAGACATTTGCAGGAAATCATGTTATTTGGATAGTGCAGAGCAGCATGACATGAAAACACAGCACCAATGTGCAAAGCAAATGGTGTGGGTTTCTTTCTTTTCTTTTCTTTTCTTTTTCTTTTTTTTTTTTTTACTGTTCATTAGTTAAAAAAAATGATATGAAATGAAATGATGGTAAGCTGATGTCCACTGCATAAACTGGCAGAATAGTGAGTTATAAACTACCAGTCTGGTGTTTGTAGAGTTGTGTGAGCCTGATGTGTGGGTGATTTAATCACAAAAAACACAGTGGACAGCTTCTGTGATCTGGTGCTGCACCTCTCAAACCAGAGGCTGTAGATTTATAGAACATATAAGTCCTATTGCCTTCAGATGCATGGACTACTACATGAACTGTGTGAAATTATCTCCTTTTTTTGTTTGTTTATTGCTCATTTGGGGTACCAACTCTGAAAAGGAAAGGTAGCAACCAAATTAATTCAGTGAATCCACTTAATCAGACTGATATCAAAAGTCGTGATTGTATTGATCTCCATATCTACTTCAAAGGAATACACAGGACAATGGCTTGGTCTAAATGAGAATTTATAAACCTACCATCTATTAATACAGGATAAATGAAATGACAGAAAATTACACTCTTAACAGTCCAAGTGGAACTGTGAATGATAAATTGTGCAATGCATTGGACAATAGTGAAAGGGAAGATATGATCGCCTATGGATCTTCTAAAAACTAATAGTAGCATATCTAAGATGAAATTTAAGGCTTAAAAAAATTTCAATGTCAATCCAAGCAGGAAGTAAGATGGCTTTTCATATGCTGAACTGTGTTGGCCGTTGCTCCAGACTCTCTTGGTTAGAACCCGCAGCAGTGGATGTTGCAGTTGCTGAACTCTTCACAACAGACTCCAGGGAGATATTCTCAGTAGAAATATCCTTGCTTATTTTGAAGGCAGTTGTGGGCAGATGAACAATCTGTATGGATGTCTTGCTGGTTGATGGCAAAATATATATTTATGTAGTATATATAGCATAGTATTAGGGATGGAAATCGAGAACCGGTTCTTTTTGAGAACTGGCTCCCAGTAGCTCAATTCCTTGGAATCGTTTGCCTGCCTGGTTAACAATTCTGCTTATCGATTCCGCCTGTCTTGCACATGCGCGATAACGTCACGCACGCTGCATTGTTTTGGTTTAGAAGGTAGCCGATATGGCGTCGAGGCAGAAACGCTCTTAAGTATGGCTATATTTCACGCAAAAAGTTTCATTTCTTCAAAGGGGGGAAATACCTCCAACATGCTAAAACATTTGTCCACGCAGCATGCAGTTCATTTGCAGGAATGTCATGTGTTTGATATGCTACTTAGCGACGCTTGTGAATCTAGCGGCAGAGCAAATACCAGGGCATCATCTGTTATTAGTGCCAAAGGTAATGTTGTACTATTACATGCCGTGTCTGTTGTGTTAAGGTTAACGCCATTTCACTGTGTAAACTGCTTTCACCATATGAATCATCTCCATGTCCTTCCGTCAAATTTACATGACAATGACTGCCAGAGTCAGACTGGCTCAGAGGCCAGCTCTCACACTGGCTCAGAGGCTGCAGCGGGCACCAGCAGGTCTCGCGCACCTCTATCCACTCCTTTCACTGAGGCAGGGAAGAGTAAAATGACCGAGATGAGTATAAAGGAATGTCACAGAGCGGTCACTAGATTTATGGTGAAAGGTTTGCACCCTTTTGCCACTGTAGATGCCCCTGAATTTCGGTAGGTTCATTCGTTGCATTTTATCTGGCATATCTGTTCAAATGAAAATCAGAAATTTGAGTTCTGTCAGAGTTGCATGTTGTTATTTTAACCAGTGTAGCTCTGCATCATTCATTCCCTTCTCTGAGAGGTAGCTTACCTAATTTTTAGGTTTGTTCTGAGGTTACGTCACACATCATTTGTGCATACTGGATATGTTATATATTCTGTGCAGAGATGAAAATATAAAAGAAAGTTAACGCAAAAAAAACATTTGTACTCTTTTATTTCCTCACCCAATGAGAATCGATAAGAGAGTCGATAAGGAATCGGATCAATAAGCAAAATCGATAATGGAATCGGAATCCTTAAATTCTTATCAATTGAATGTGATATACAATATGTACATATTAGTAACAGATTATATATGTACATAATAAAACACTATGAATCTAATCATAATAGAAGTATGACTAATAGAGACTTTAGAAAACAATAGGTAAGTCTGCATTTTTGGAACAAGGTGTTCTAGTGGGGTAATAGGGTACTATGAGCTCTTTAAGATAAGATGGTGCTTGACCATTTAGGGCTTTGTAGGTTGGGAAAAGGATTTTCAATTCTATTCTGGATTTTACAGGGAGCCAGTGCAGAGCAGTTGTAAGGGGAGAAATATGATCTCTTTTCCTTGTTTTTGTCAAACATGTGCCACAGCTTTCTGGGTCAGCTGGAAAGTATTTAGCAATGAATTTGGGCAGCCTGATAGTTAGGAATTGCATTAATCCAATCTGGAAGTAACAAATGTGTGGACTAGTTTTTCTGCATCATTTTGAGAAAAGATGTGCCTGATTTTTACAATTTTATGTAGGTGAAAAAAAGGCAGTCCTTGATATTTGTTTTATGTGGGAGTTAAGGACATATCCTCGTCAAAGATGACTTCCAGATTCCTTACAGTGGTACTGGAGGCTAGTGCAATGACATCCATAGTTGCTTATCAGATAGTGAGTCTCTAAGATGTTTAGGGCCAAGTACTATAACTTAAGTTTTGTCCAAATTTAGTAACAAGAATTTGCAGGTCATCCAGGTCTTTATGTCCTTAAGATGTGCTTGGAGTTTAGTTATAACTGGTTTCATCTGGCTTCACTGATAAAGATACCTGGGTATCATCTGCATAGCAATGAATATTTATGGGGTGTTTCCTAATAATGGAAATGGAAAGGGTGATTAGATCTGGCCCAAGCATAGAACCTTGCAAGACTGGCTTTAGCATGTACAGAGGAATCATCATTTAAGTGTACAAATTGAAATTGATCTGAAAAGTATAATTTAAACCAGCTTAGTGCAGTTCCTTTAATGCCAATAAAGCGTTCCAGTCTCTGTCATACGATACCATGGTCAATGGTGTCGAATACAGCACTAAGATCTAACAAGACTAGTAGAGAGACAAGTTCTTTGACTGATGCAATTAGAAGATCATTTGTAACTTTAGCTAATGCTGTCTCTGTGCTATGATGCACTCCAAATCCTATAGTTATGTAGAAGGCCATACAACTGATGTGAAACTGCATTCTCAAGAATTTTAGAGAGAAAGTGGTGGTTAGATATAGGTCTATAGTCTGCTAAAACCTACATTTTGTTAGAGATACTTTAAAAGACTGTGGTATGTAGCCTGTTGATAAAGACAGACTGATCATATCTAATAAAGAACAGCCAATTAAGTGTAAAACTGAACAATTTTTTAAGGAAAGCAAAGATCTAATGCATAGGTTAGGTTATTGGTGTAACGGAGATACCAGGATCCAAATGCAGAACGCAGCACGTGGGTCCCACAGGTACTGTTGTCCAGAGGGGGCAAGACGAAACTCGTAGTCTGCAGAAAAGGAGCTGGCTGATGTGACAATTGGAGCATGTGACAAAAGAAAGAACAAAGGCACATTTGGCCCAGAAACGATAAATACAGCAGAAGTGTAGAAAACCAAAAAAGAAAAAGGAAGAAGCTGTTCTACATGACAACTTTTGATGTTTTTTCCTTCTTTCTCTCATATTCGGAGGCCTCATATGAGAGTAAGAAGGAAAACTATGCGGATCTATCAGCAACATGCTCACAAGCGGGCAGAGCATTCATCTTCCCAGTGGAGGTCGGGTGCAGAGGCTTCACTGGGGCATCTGTACAGTGGCTCCTGAAAAACCTTGGAGTCACAGGCTAATACACTAAATAATACACTAATAATACACTAGTTTTAGTGTAATAATACACTAAAATAAAACAATATATGAAGCTACTATTCATAAAGGGAACAAAACACTACAAAGAGAGAATGAATATTCCTAGCATTACTTCTAAATAAATGGAGATTACACAATCCTTTTACCAACACTAATAAAATGCCAATGTGAATGAGAACTAAGCATATGCTAGTATTATGAAGGACTAACTATACATAAACAGGTAATGGCTCTATGGTCATGCTGCAGAAATACACAATACAGCAATTGCACACCTCAGGCCTAATATGTATAATAAGGATGGGGATTATTCCATCTTAAATGGGATCCTGGGCTGAATATTATTACATTGGCTGCAGAAGAATAAAACAATTAATTTATGTTAATTCCTACATATATTGAAAAGATACTTACTAGTTTCCAAGTCATTGTTGATGTGAAAGCATCTTTTGAGCCTCTCCAGCAGCAGATCTACAAATAGGGGATTGACAATTTTCAGCATGTGTATGTGAGTGTGTGATGAGTCTGTTGTGAGAGACAGAGTTCACACCTTGGTGATACTTCCAGTTCTTTTGATATTATCTTCCCTGGGAAACCAAATAGTCAATATCAACAAGGTGAGGTTGTATGCCTCCTCCATTGTAGAATGGAATTCTCATTTTTTTTTTTTGCATTCTGTGGAGATTCTGATTACCATTTGCCATGGATTCTTTTGGGCCTGTTAATTACACAAAGGCTCCGTCATAAATCTCTTCATGATGCTTAAATCTGGTCTTTCCAAGGAGTGGATAACACCTCTGTTCTGCTTACTGACAGTATGATAATTTTGTTGTGAGGGTGAGTCTCCTAAGGAGATCCTTGGATCCATAAACAAATCGAAGGTACCCACCATGATCTCCACAATGGCATGCCAATGATGATGAGCTGTGTCCACCACAGAACTGAAGGAAATACTTTTCTTGCAATATAGATAAGCTGTGGAGAATACTACAAGATGTATTTATAATATTATTAATAGATAAATGCAGACTGACTGATGTTCCTGCTTTGACCACACTGAATGTTATTTTTTATGCAGATTTGAAAGCATCTACTGTCTAGAAAATGTTTCATTAAAATAGTTAATTGCATTCTAAAGGATAGTCTGTCTTGAAACTAGGGATGCACCGATCCGCTTTTTTTACCTCTGATACCAATATCTAAGGTTTAGTAATCAGCCGATACCGATCAAGAAAAACAGCACTGAATTAATAATAATAATTAGTGCTGTCAGGCGATTAAAAAAATTAATCTAATTAATTACAGGATTTGTAATTAATTAATCTAATTAATCGTATTTTAATCTCATATCTGCTAAAGGTCCCCAAATAAAGAATTTGAATTCTAGGACATTACAATTCACTGACATTCACATTACAGCTGGTGAATTCTTTTCATCACTGTAGTTCTCGACGGTAGCTGGAAATTAGAGTCAGATGACGCTATCTGAAACGCCTCTTTTAGGCCCTCGTCTTCCACGATTGAAATCGGCCTGCAATCAGCAGCAACCCACTTTGCGATTGAGTTTGTCAGTTTTTCTGTCATGGCTTTACTCATTCGTTTTCCTAACTCAGCAAGTGTGGGTTGGCGGAGTGAGCTCACGGTGCTACCGTGAGGCAGCTAGCGGCACTAGCGGCACTAGCAGCAACTACATGTTTAGCGTTTAAATGATAATTCAGGCTGGAGCTGCTACGGTGATAGGAAAATTCTTTTTTACACAAGGTACAAATCACTGCGTTCTTGTTAATAGTCCCGTCTTTGTTCTTTTTAGAAATAAACTTGCCGTTCAAAGGTACAAGTAGGCTTGCCTCGCTCTCCGGTGTCGCATCCATGTCTGTTGTCACCCTGCTTTTGACCAGTGGCGCAGGTAAGATGCGACCTGCCACTGCAGCCTACGGGTCACTCAAAGGGCCAAATTTAAAATGCTTGCGCATTGACTTGCCACTTATGATTAATTGCGTTAATTTTTATAGCGCGTTAATTTGCAGTGTAATTAATTCATCTAATTAACGCGTTAAACTGACAGCCCTAATAATAATAATACATTTTATTTAGAAGCGCCTTTCAAAACACTCAAGGACACTTTACAGTGTCCTTGACACCTAACAGTATGTTTCACTGTGTGGAAAAGACTGAGATCATTCTTTTGTTCATCAGACTTGACTTAAACATTTCTTTCCTGTTTTTTTTTTTGTTTTTTTTTAAACAAACGGATATAAATGTACTGAGTTATTTATTTAATAAATATGCACCAGTACAACAATCTTAAACCAATAGCTTCTTTAGCTTGGTCCAACAACATGTAAAAAAATATAACAAGTTAGGTTCAGTTAGTGCAATTAGGAATATAAAGTGTGCAACAATCTGTCTCCCACTTACAATGGCATCATTTACAGCGCGCTGTGATAGAAGCCTCTCGTTGACAACCAGTTGCATTGTATGTGTAACACAGTCTAAACTACGCACTCTCATGCTTTCCATTGCCTTTCGTATGTTGCTGGCGTTGTCCCTCAGAATCACGTGGACTTTACTCAATGTACGTCAAACATTTCCTTCAGGGGAGTTGCTATTGCCTTGCTGGTGTGTGACCAACGGCAGTTTGTAGCATTTAGCATTGCACTGTGTGGCACGTAACTCTCATCCAACCACCATGCAGTAAAACTTAAAAGTGACACGGGACATCCTCTCCATGATTTTTGTTGCCTGCACACTATTAGGTTTAAATTTTTCACCTCTTTCCTTCATCTCCTTCAAAGTTAGCTGGGTCATACCGCCTCCTTTGTGTTTATTCAGTTCAATGAATTCAGTGTGCTCCCTGGTGTGAAATCTCTGTAGCTGTGAATGATTAAGTTGGTCGTGTTATAACTTCACGTTTTATCACCACCCCTCGGAACATTTACTGCACAGGTATTGCAAGTAGCCGTCGAGTTTGTAGGCTGAGGTAGTGTGAAAAAGTTCCAGATTGCCGATCCTTTTGCTCGCTCTACTTTGAAAACAATGCGGTCCACATTATGTACGCTTCAGCACTGTATGTTGCTTGCGCATGATGCCACTCACAGCCCCTATAGCATAGCGTTAGACTGAATAGATCGGCTCCTATGTATCGGGTCCATTGTCATCGATACCCAATCTAGAATTTTCTTCAATATCGGGACCGATACCAATACCAATATCGGATTGGTGCATCCCTACTTGAGTCCAGTCCACAGTCAACTTTAATTTGACATCGCTTTGTATACTATTTCTAGTTATGTAACTGGAGATTAAAGGCACCTAAACTCCTTGTGTAACCATTTTAGTAATAGAGTTGACTTTTTTCCTGATCATATATGGTTGCCTTCCTGACCAGGCCACAGTTGCAGCCTTTGCAGCCAGTGAGGGCCACGCGCACCCAAGGGTGGTGGAGCTGCCCAAGACAGAAGAGGGTCTGGGTTTTAACATCATGGGGGGCAAAGAGCAGAACTCCCCCATCTACATCTCCAGAGTGATTCCTGGGGGAGTTGCCGACCGACAAGGAGGACTGAAGAGAGGAGACCAGCTGCTGTCTGTCAATGGAGTAGTAAGAAACTCTGACCCACTGTGAACTACTAAAAACCTACTGAGAAGAGCAACACACACTCAGACAAGTTTATTTTAATGCTATTTTTTTATTCAGCTATATTTTCATATAGATTAATATCCATAATCTATTAGACAAATACTTTAGCCAGTCTAGATGATTAACATTAAGAACTGGAGAAAAAAAGTTAAAGACCTGCACTAGATCCATATTCTCATAAGTTTTAAAATGCTTTTCTAATGCTGCCTTTCTCAAAGCAATTTCAGAAGTCTTTAAAGAGCAACTGAACACCAAGCTAATGTGCACTGTTTCACCAACTTCTTCTGATTGAAAGTTTAAAGTCTTTTGGACCTGTAACAATGGCCAACAGTAATATGCAAAAGAACAAAGATGGCATTTAAAGATCAGTTCACACAAATTCCAAAAATCATATTGTCACCTGTATCTTGTGGTTTTAGGCAGATTATTCTGGTTTTGTTTGCTATAATTTGATTGGCACACCAATTATTACCCAAGGAAGGGTTGTTTATAATTATTGTTAATTGTCTTCTTATAGCAAAACAATTGTAAATATTGTGTGTTGTGCCCATGCAGAGTGTTGAGGGGGAACACCACGAGAAGGCTGTAGAACTGCTGAAGGCTGCCCAGGGTTCAGTCAAGCTGGTGGTCCGCTACACCCCAAAGGTCCTGGAGGAAATGGAGGCCCGCTTTGAGAAGATGAGGAGCGCCCGGAGACGACAGCAGCACACCAGCTACTCGTGAGGCTGCAGTTAGTCTGCACTTAGTCATCACTACTATTAATATACGTATGCGTACAGACTGTCAGTGTGTCCAAAATCAATACTGCATATTTAATTCTATGTACAAAATGTAGTGTCATAGTATACAGTTTCAGTAGTTAGTATATAGAAAATCAACATACTTTTCCATTTCATACTAACAGGAAATGACAGGATAAGTACAACGTTAAACCTCAATCAAATGAAATTTAAAAAGATAACAAAATATATGTTTTGTTTTGTTTTGTTTTGTTTTTCAAAACAATCACGTGCAGTTTACTTTCTCACCCTGGGTCTCTATGGGTTTTCTCGGAAAATCCAAAGACATCCAGAGTTGGGTCAGAAACTCAGACACCATCTCCACTTGACATATAATATGGTCTGTTCAACGGATATATTACCTGGCCTTTGTATTTAATCATTCTAGCTATCGTGATTCTACCCTCATTATTATCGGATCTCAGTATGCAAATACCAGGTGTAGCTGGCAGACCTACCTCAGGTCACGGAAAGCTAGGCATGAAGGCATGAAAGGTGAGGGTCAAATGACAGATGACTGTCGTAAGAAAGTAACACCTCTTCACAAGCAGTTCTGTTGAATAAATGAGTATTTATTTTTCCTTTGCCGTATGGCGTGGGGTTAAAAGGCAAAGATCTTTACACCTGGCTGAGATCTGATCACAGTACAATTTCTGTATGAAATCTATGTGTACACCTGTATTATAACATCAATTTTTCCTGATCCAGATCAGATATCCATGATACAGATCACATGTAAACATCTGGTAGAAATGGTGCCTTAGGTGCCACTAGCTGTAAATGTGTGTTAACCCTGTAAGAACCCTCTCACGCTGGGATGGGATAGCAGTTTACTAAATGAATGCATGGATATTCTTCTCATGACATCTGCAGCAAAGTCCTAGAGAAACAACTTATACGACTTGCCAATTTTTGTAGGTAAATTTACCAACATGCAGCACAATGCTCTGTATCTTTTCTTACAGATCTCTGGAGTCCAGGGGCTAGCTAATCCAGTTCCTTCATCCACCTCATTATCCAATCCTCCTTACTCTTCTGTTCCAGTCGGAGGCAAGACCATAGACAAGAAGCAAAAAACCAAAGTAGCCTACCAACACCTGTTACCTGAACTCCTTCATGAAATGGACACTGCAGTTTAGGATTTTCTCCCCGCTCTCTTTCCCTATTTCTTAGAGAAATGCAGAGTTAGCTTGTTGTCAGTCCATTCCTGTAATTTCACCTGGCCAGTGAAAAATCATCCTCAGCATTCTATTCTGTAAGGGCAATACATTCTCTTAAGTGTGGTTTAACTACCTACCTAGTGTTAATATTCTCATGTCATTTGACTTTTACATTCTCATGTAGTGCACTGCACCCCTCAGCAGTGTCAACTGTCTCTAGTTAGATGTCAATAGCAGAGGAAACATGGAAACTGAGACCTACAACCTTCACCGTCATTTCTCCATCAGATGTTCCAGCCAGAGGGCTAGCCATTAGCATTATGAAGAACTGCACTTAAATCAGTTGGTATCATCTCATCTATTTTTTCTTTCAGTTTTATTTATTTCTGTATTGATTTTATTGCATAATTATTTGTGAAATAAAGTATGTGAATTGAATGCTGTTTTTCTCAGGAACAAGGGGACATTTTAGGGAAAATATATTGGTCTGACTCTGTCAGCATTTTCAATCCCATGTAGTAGACATGACATTAAGAGTTTTTTTTAAACAGTGTTTCAGTTTTTTATATATGCCCTTTCAATACAGCATGTGGAAAAAAAAAGGGAAAATCTAAAGCTATACTGGAAGCCAACTTCAGCTTCATAATTTACTGTGCAGCAGAATCATGTTATCAGTACAGATGAAGAAGGTGATGGAAGGTTATTATGAAGCACGTGTAAAACTTCTACATGACACAGAGAGAGAGAGAGGGACAGAGACAGAAATGCAATCACAGTACAGTGAAAACTCCAGTGAAAATAGACTCTTAACTATATGTCTTGTAAATATAGCATAGTATACACAAATATGATGTATTTATGTATGTGATATATGTAGGTATTACAGCACTGTGGATCTAATAAGAATTGAAGCATGACTAATAGTAGTAGCAGTTGCAGTGGATGTCAGGCAGGGCCATGGCAGGAGACATAGCTATAATCCACAATCCAGGTTCAGCCACTATCCATGGGGACCTGCGAGACTACAAAGTACAAAGACTCCAGGGAAGAAGCTAAGTAAGTAACATGCCTTGGTAGGACATAAAAGTGTACAGATGGAGGGGGAGAGAAGAGCAGAGGTGCTTGGTGTATCATTGGAAGTCCTCCGACTATTCCCATGGCAGCATAACTAGGGGCTGATCCAAGGCGAGCTTCAGCCAGCTTGATCAAAAAGAAAGTTTTTAAGCCTACTCTTAAATGTAGAGAATGTGTGTGTCTCCTGGACAAAGACTGTGAGATGGTTCCACAGGAGAGGAGCTTGATAGCTGAAGGTTCTGGTTCCCATTCTGCTTTTGGAGACTTTAGAAACAATAAGTAAGCCTGCATTCTGGGAGCACAGTGTTCTACTAGGGTAATAAGATTGACACTATATTGCCAAAAGTATTGGCCCACCTGCCATGACTTGTATATGAACTTAAGTGACATCCCATTATTAATCCATAGGGTTTAATATGACGTCCGTTCACCACAACAGCTTCAACTGTTCTGGGAAGGCTTTCCACAAGGTTTAGGAGTGTGTTTATAGGAATCTTTGACCATTCTTCCACAAGCACATTTGTGAGGTCACACACTGATGTTGGATGAGAAGGCCTGGCTCTCAGTCTCTGCTCTAATTCATCCCAAAGGTGTTCTATTGGGTTGGTGATGTATGGCTTGGATCCAGCTGCTTGACCATGGAAATCCATTCCATGAAGCTCTCTATGCACTGTTCTCGAGCTAATCTGAAGGCCACATGACGTTTGGAGGTCTGTAGGGATTGAGTCTGCAGAAAGTTGCCGACCTCTGCGCACAATGCACCTCAGCATCTGCTGACTGAGCTCTGTCATTTTACGTAGCCTACCACTTCGTGGCTGAATTGCTGTCATTCCCAATCGCTTCCACTTTGTTATAACACCACTGACAATTGACTGTGGAATATTAAGGAGTGTGGAAATTTCATGACTGCACTTGTTGCACAGGTGGCATCCCATCACAGTACCACGCTGAAATTCACTGAGCTCCTGGGAGCAACCCATTCTGTGACAAATATTCGTAGAAACAGTCTGCATGCCTTGGTGCTTGTTGTTATACACCTGTGGCCATGGAAGTGATTGGAACAACTGATTTAAATTATTTGGATGGGTGACTGGATACTTTTGGCAATATAGTGTACTATGAGGATTTTAAATTATATTCTGATTTTTTTGAGAGCCAGTGCCAGAAAAATATATATTTAATAAAATTGGAGAAATATGATCTCTTTCAGAACATGTGCTCCAGCATTCTGCAGCAACTGGAAAGTATTTAGCAACAAATTGAGGCAGCCTGATAGTAAGGAATACAATAATCCAACCTGGAAGTTACAAATGCGTGGACAAGTTTTTCTGCATTGTTTTGAGACAGATTTATGTAAGTGAAAAAGGCAGCCCTAGAAATGTGTTGCATGTGGGAGTTAAAGAACATATCCTGAGATAACTCCCAGATTCTTTACAGAGGTGCTGGGCCCAGCGCAATGGCATCCATAACTGCTATATCATCAGACAGTGAGTTTTGAAGGTGTTTAGGGCCTAGTACTACAACTTTTTGTTTTGTTGAGTTTAGTAACAAAAAATTGCAGGTCATCCAGGTCTTTAAGTCCTGTTTTCTGATAATGTCAAATAAAGGAAGCATATATAGTGTGAATAGAAATGGTCCAGGCACAGAACCATGCAAAACTCTGACTGGCTTTAGCGAGCACAGAGGAGTCATCATTAGCATATGATCCAAATCTCTGCAATAGGATACCATGGTCAATGGCGTCGAAATGCAACACTAAGATTAGACTAAGACTGGTACAGAGACAAGTCCTTTGCCTGATGCAATTAGAAGGTATTTTTAACTTTAACCAGTGCTGTCTCTGTGCTGTGATGCACTCTAAATCATGACTGGAAATCCTCAAATAAACTATTGTTGTGTAGAAAGTCATACAGCTGATTAGCAACTGCTTTCTCAAGAATTTTTGAGAGAAAGGGGAGGTTGGATATCAGTCTATAGTTGGCAAAAAACCCTCGATCAAGTGTAGGCTTTTAAGAAGAGGTTTTATTACAGCTGCTTTAAAGGACTGTGGTATGTAGCCTGTTGATAAAGACAGACTAATCATATTTAATGATGCGCCAGTTAAGCCAATCTTTAAGCAGCTTAGTTGGGATGGGATCTAAAAAAACAGCTTGACAGGTTTTGATAAAGAAATTATTGAAATGAGTTGATGACAGGAGAAAAACAGCAAACAGGCACACAGTAGTTAATAAATCAATAATGGTAACAAAGATTAGGGGTTAAGGGGTTTTGACGTCATCACCACATGACGACATACTCTGACACTCAGAATAGGGACATGATTTCAAAAAACAGCATTAGCATAGCCAGTGAGCCGCCATGCCCACACTGGACGCTGCCGACTCACCTGGACAGGTGGAACAATTGTTAAACAAGGCATACCAAATGATCGCTGACCTTCTCGAGGACAAAAAACGGATGTCGAACGAGCTGCAGAGGAAGGATTGCCTGCTGGCCACCATCAGGTCTCGTTTCCCGAAGCTGACCAACTAGCTGGAGACATCACAGATCAGTGAGCCCGCACCACAGAACACCAGGTGGTGTCCGGCAGAGGGAGAGCTGCGTTTGATGATACCTAGCCCCCTCTCAAACTCCAGAACCACTTTGACTTGCTGTCACAGGCCAGTGAATGTGCAATCAGGCTTGGCGATATCACCTCCAGTGGGCCGCTGCTGGCGAGCGGCGTTCCCGCGTCTACCTGCCCTGGAGGCCTGGTCTCTCTCTAGTGTGGAGTCGGAGCCCTGCACACCAGAGACCCCTGAGGGATGCAGTGCGGAGGCAGTTCGGGAGTCACCACTGCCCTGCCCGGGAGTTTGCCTCTGAAGGGGCACCACCGTCTCTCTTCCAGTCAGCTTCGGATCACCTGCACCACCTCCTGTCGGCATGCAGACTTCCACCTTGGCGCAGCAACGGAAGGGCAGAGCTCTGGCTCCAGCCCCTCTCCTCCCAGCCCGGCACCTGGAGCTGCCTGTTGAGCGCCCCTCTGCTCCGGACTCCGTTGCCACTGGCTCAGCCTACCTGCCCCCCCATCCACTGTTCAACCCCACGACACTCATCGTGGGGGACAGCATCATCCGCATTGTCCGCTTCTTCAACGCCACCACACAGTGTTTTCCCGGAGCCACCGTTGCTATCATCACAGACAAACTCAATGAACTGCTCCAGTCCATGCCATCCTCCATAACCCGGATTATTGTTCACATGGGCACAAATGACACGGCTTTGCGACAGTCTGAATTAACAAAAAAGGATTTTAAAGACCTCTTCAGCCTCCTGGAGTCATGTGGGAAGAGGGTCTTCAACAGCGGGCCCATACCGACCCAATCCTGCGGTACTGACCGGTTCATCAGACTCCTCAGCATGAACACCTGGCTCTGGCACACCTGCACATCACACAACCTGGTTTTTATTGACAATTTCAAACTTTTCTGGAATCATCCTTCCTTTTATCGCCAAGACGGACTTCATCCAAGTACACTGGGCAGCTCGGTTTTAGCAGGTAACATTCACCACGTGGTTCAATCACACCCACACACACACACACCCCACCCACAGAAGTACTGCTCAGCACCACCCACACCATCCCAACCATCATCTCCTACATATCTCACAAACCCACTACGCTTTTTAGACCATGCACACACACTGTCATTACACCGATTCACCATGATGAAAGTCTTGGTGAAAAGAGAGCGCACGTTCAGCACTGCCATATTAATGTTCGTGCTGAATGTGCGCTCTCTTTTCACCTAGACTTTTTTAATGAATGATGTGATTTTAGATTATAAGTTAGACTGTCTTCTTTTAACCAAGACATGGCTTGGCACTGACACACCTTTTGTTCTCACCGAGGCTTCTCCACCAAATTTTTATTTTTTATTTTCTACTAGAGGGGGTAGAAAAGGGGGCGGAACTGCTTCAATCACAAATAACGCACTGACCTCTAATGGAGTGTATTTTTTTTACAGTTTCACATCATTTGAGCACCTCTCATAACAGGATTTTAATAACTGGTGATTTTAATCTACACTACCACTCAAAAGTTTGGGATCACTTGGAAATTTTCTTGTTTTCCATGGAAACATACATGAGATTAGTCTGAATAGGAAATATAACAAATGAACAGGACATGATGACATTGTCAAAGTTAGAAATAAAGATTTTAATGGAAATGATGAATGTGTACTTCAGACTTTGCTTTCATAAAAAAAACACCTTTTGCAGCAATTACAGCCTGGCAAATCTTAGGCATTCTAGCTGTCAATTTTCAATGTAATCTGATGAGATTTCACCCCATGCTTCCTGGAGCATCTCCCACAAGATGGATTGGCTTGATGGGGTCTTCATCCGTACCTTACGGTCAAGCTGCTCCCACAACAGCTCAACAGGGTTCAGATCTGGAGACTGTGCTGGCCACTCCATTACAGTCAGAATTCTGGCTGACTGCTTATTCTTTAAATATTGCTGATACATTTTGGAGGTATGTTTTGGGTCATTATCCTGTTGTAGGATGAAATTGGCCCCAATCAAGTGCTGTCCACAGGGTATGGCATGGCTTTGCAAAATCTTGTGATAGCTTTCTTTCCTCAAGGTCCCTTCCACCCTGTACAAATCTCCTATTTTACCACCTCCAAAGCACCCCCAGACCATCACACTGTCTCCACCATGCTTGACCGATGTTATTAAGCACTGTTCTTGCATCTTTTCATTTGTTCTGCATCTCACAAATGTTCTTCTGTTCGATCCAAAGACCACAAACTTGGACTCATCTGTCCACAACACCTTCTTCCACTCTTCCAGTGTCCAATGCCTGTGCTCTTTTGCCCATCTCAGTCTTTTCTTTTTATTGGCCAGTCTGAGATACAGCTTTTTCTTGGCAATCCTGCCATGAAGTCCAGCATCCTGAAGTCGCTGCTTCACTGTTGATACTGACACTGGTGTTTGACAGGTACTATTTAGTGCAGCTGCCAGTTGACGACCTGTGAGGCGTCTTTGTCTTAAACTACACACTCTCAGATATTTGTCTTCTTGCACAGTTGTGCATCAGGGCCTCCCACTCCTTTTTCTGTCCTTGTTAGACCCAGTTTGTGCTGCTCTCTGAAGGGAGTAGTTAACAGCATGGTAAGAGATTTTAAGTTTTTTTTGCAATTTCTCGCTTTGAATAGCCTTCCTTTCTAAGCACAACAATAGACTGATGGGTCTCTAAAGGAAGTTCTTTCTTCCTGGCCATTTCGAGCCTGTAAACAAACAAACAACTGCTGATGCTTCAGACAATAAACTAACCTAAAGAATGCCATGCTCCCTTTTGTGCTCCCTTATTAGTTCAACGGTTTTCAGCTGTGCAACACAATTGCAAAAGGGTTTTCTAATAATCAATTAGCCTCATAAAATGATTAACTTGGATTAGCAGCCATACCAGGAGATTGATGCAGAGGACTGACAGTTGTTGATAGTAGGTCTCTATGCAAAAATGTAGATCATTCTTTGAAAATCATCTGATTAATTTTAATTGTTTGTGAAATGGATAAAAATGTTTGTGAAATGGAAAAAAATGTTTGTGAAATGCATGAAAATGTGTTTTTCTTTGCAAGTGATCCCAAACTTTTGAGCGGTAGTGTACATGTTGATGACACCTTGGATCCAACATTCAGGGAATTTTTAAACCTTTTAAATTGTCTAGATTTTGAGCAGCACGTCACACAGCCAACTCACAACAGAGGACACACCCTGGACCTGGTCATAATCCATGGCCTGTCCATTGGTGTGTACTCTATGGCCAACCTGGCTGTCTCTGACCACTACTGTGTGTTTTTAACATCACCAGTTTTAAGCAGCAGGAGGCCCCAGTGAGAACAGTGAGGAGGCGCTACCTAACTTCTGAAGTGGCTGCAAATTTTATTAAGATTTTACAGAGCACTCCAGCTGAAATTTTACCTGCACCCTGTGATTTTATCGTTGATAATTTTGACAGCAAATTGAAGTCCACTCTTAACTGAGTAGCTCCACTTTTAACCAAAACAATAAAAAGAAAACCTACATCCCCGTGGAGAAACAATGATAAAATACATGAACTGAAAAGACATTGCAGGAATGCCGAGAGGAGATGGAGGAAATCCAAATTAACAGTCCACCTCGAGACTTTACGGCAACAGCTCAAAACCTACAATAACGCAGTTAAACAGGCAAGAATTTCTCCTTTCTCACAACTCATCATAGACCATAAAAACAACCCCCGGTTCCTCTTCTCCAGCTTTGATATTTTAACAAGCACAAATTTTAATAAAGCTTTTAACATGCCATCAGATGCTCTTTGTGAGAACTTTGCAGAACACTTCAGAACCAAAATCAAGGACATCAGATCCAGCCTTTTATCCCAACAAGTTTCATCTGTTAACACACCGGATTTGTTGTCCTTGCCTGAGGAAACACTGGAGAGTTTTGCCATGATTGATGTGAGGACACATGGCCGAGTTTTCTCCCAAGTAAACCCAACAACCTGCCTTTTAGATCCAATTCCCACGTCACTTTTAAAATCATTTTATGATTCTTTGAGGAACGGCTTTTAAACATTATGAATTGTTCTCTTCAGATGGGTGTCCTCCCCATCACCTTTAAAACAGCTGTGGTGGGACCCCCCTCTGAAGAAAAGCACTTTAGACCCCAACGTTTTTAATAACTACCAACCTGTATCCAACTTACCCTTTTTAATAGGGATGCATCAATACCACTTTTTTCCAGTATGAGTAGTGTATGAGTACTTGCATTTTCAGTACTCACCGATACATTAAGTTACTACTTTGAATTTTTTTTTATTTTTCCACATATCATCTGTACAACATTCCTCAGTAGGTTTCCTTGTACATGGGTGACAGTGAAACTTCATATCATATACTGAGAGAATACTGAGTCTGTTCACGTTCACGATAGTCTTTTTAGTCGTTAAGTTTCAGTCGACTAAAAGTCTGAGCATTTTAGTCTTATTTTAGTCAGAATTATCCGTGACTATTTTTGTCTAGTTTTAGTCGACGAAAACTGATGACATTTTAGTCTAGTTTTAGTCAATGAAAATTGTAGAAACTTTTTAGTAATGCAATTCTATTTAACCCAGTCAATATAGTATCAAGGAGTATAGATGAAGCCAAAATTTTCTTTTAGTCAAACCCATTTCACAGACTCAAGAATACATCCATTCAAGACACGAAGATTCAATTTTTTTTTTTCAATTTTATTTGTATAGCGCCAAATCACAACAGAAGTTGTCTCAGGACACTTTCCATATAGAGCTGGTACAGACCAAGCTCTTTTATCTACAGAGAACCAACAATTCCCCCATGAGCAAGCACTTGGCAACAGTGGCGAGGAAAAACTACCTTTTAACAGGCAGAAACCTCGGGCAGAACCAGACTCTGGGTGGGAGGCCATCTGCCACGACCGGTTGGGTGAGAGAGGGAGAGCGAGTGAGGGAGAGTGAGACAGACAGACAGACAGACAGACAGACAGACAGACAGACAGACAGACAGACAGACAGACAGAAATGCAGTCAGAGAGAGAGAGAGAGAGAGAGAGAGAGAGAGAGAGAGACAGAGAGACAGACATGCAATCACAGTAGCAGTTGCAGTGGATGTCAGGCAGGGCCAAGGCAGGAGACACAGCTGCAATCCACAATCCAGATTCAGCCACTGTGTAACCTGCAAGACGACCAAGCACAGAGACTCCGGGGAAGGAGCTAAGTTAGTAACATGCCGTGTTAGGACATGAAAGCGTGCAGATGCAGAGGGGCAGAAGGACAGAGGAGCTCGGTGTATCTTTGGAGGTCCCCCAACAGTCTAATCCTATAGCAGCATAACTAGGGGCTGGTCCAGGACAAGCCTGAGCCAGCCCTAACTATAAGCTTTATCAAAAAGGAAAGTTTTAAGCCTAGTCTTAAATGTAGAGACAGTGTCTGCCTCCCGGACAAAGACTGGAAGAATGTTCCACAGGAGAGGAGCTTGATAGCTAAATGCTCTGACTCCTGTTCTGCTTTTTGAGACTTTAGGAACCATAAGTAGACCTGCATTCTGGGAACGCAGTGTTCGAGTGGGGCAATAAGGTACTATGAGCTCTTTAAGATAAGAAGGTGCCTGGCCATTTATGGCTTTGTAAGTAAGGAGGAGAATTTTAAACTCTATTCTAAACTTTACAGGGAGCCAGTGCAGAGTGGCTAGTATTGGAGAAATAGGATCTCTCTTCCTGGTTTTTGTCAGAACACGTGCTGCAGTGTTCTGGAGCAACTGGAGAATATTCAGCAACGAATTTGGGCAGCCTGATAGTAAGGAATTGCAATAATCCAGCCTGGAAGTTACGAATGCATGGACTAGTTTTTCTGCATCATTTTGAGACAAAATATGTCTGATTTTTGCGATATTACGTAAGTGAAAAAAGGCAGTCCTTGAAATTTGTTTTACATGGGAGTGAAAGGACATGTCTTGGTCAAAGATGACTCCCAGATTCTTTACAGTGGTGCTAGAGGTGAGCGCAATGCCATCCATAGCTGCTATGTCATCAGAAAGTGACTTTCTAAGATGTTTAGGGCCTACTACTATAACTTCAGTTTTGTTTGAGTTTAGCATCAGAAAATTGCAGGTCATCCAGGTCTTTATGTCATGAAGACAAGCTTGTAGTCTAGTTAACTGACTGGTTTCTTCCGGCTTCATTGATAAATATAGCTGGGTATCATCTGCATAGCAATGAAATTTTTTTGAGTGCTTCTTGATAATCTTAGCTAAAGGAAGCATATATAAGGTGAATAGAATTGTTCCAAGCACAGAACCCTGCGGAACTCCATAGGTGACTTTAGTGAGCACAGAGGAGTCGTCATTAACGCGTACAAAGTGAGAGCGATCTGACAAGTAGGATTTAAACCAGCTTAGCACAGTTCCCTTAATGCCAATGAAATGTTCCAGTGTCTGCAATAGGATGCCATGGTCAATGGTGTCAAATGCAGCACTAAGATCCAATAAGACTAGTACATGGTCTGATTTGAATTTATATTTATTTTATATTTATTTTACCAACCAAAGCCGGCTGGCGGGCCATCGGTCCTGTTCTCTGTGTCAGTTGTCTGTTGTTAACGCTAACCTACCGCAGCTGCATCTTCTAAATAACGCTGTGAGTGGGATCTAATGCGGTGACGTCGCCTGTGACTGGGCAGTGCAACCTGATGCAGCCCCTGAAGTGAGACACGGGAAACAGAAATACTGCAAAATAATAATAACGTGACTAAACGAGACGAAATAATGCTAGAACATTTTGTTTCATTTTGTTTTAGTCAACGAGAATGAAGAGACATTTTAGCAGAGATCTTATTTTGTAAACCACATTTAATCTCGTTTTTATTTGTCAATGATGTTGCATTATATATCTAGTTATAGTTATGGTCACATGACCAGCATTTACGTTGCGTCTCATCTTGTTTTCGTCACATGATAAAGGTTTGTTGACGATGATATTTAGTCATAATTTTCGTTTACGAAAGCAATTATAATTGTAACCCATCGATTTTGTCTCTCCTCTCGAAAGTTTTGCTGTACATAATTTGCAGTCTGCCTTGTTTTTGTTGCTCTCATTCACCCGGAAATATTTCCACACTGCTGACATCATGGTGACTCCTTGCTGCCTGCCTTGCAGTCAACTGCTGTAAACTGTGCAATGCTATAAAGTGGTATTGG
Source organism: Chaetodon trifascialis (assembly GCF_039877785.1). Lineage (NCBI taxonomy): Eukaryota > Metazoa > Chordata > Actinopteri > Chaetodontiformes > Chaetodontidae > Chaetodon > Chaetodon trifascialis. The sequence goes on from NC_092070.1 coordinate 2,076,716, forward strand.
TGTCGCAGTATGAGTAGGAGTACTTATGCCTGGTATCGGCTCGATACCCGATACCAGTATCGGTATTGGTGCATCCCTACTTTTTAAGTAAAATTCTAGAAAAACTGGTTGTTAGCCAAATCTGTGATTTTTTAAACAGAAACAACATTTTAGAGAAACATCAGTCTGGCTTTAGGATGAACCACAGTACCGAGACAGCACTTGATTACAAAGATGAAGACAAAGATTTTAAACGACATCAGGTGGAACTTAGATAACAAGAAACTCACAGTCTTGGTTCTACTGGATCTAAGCTCCACCTTTGATACAGTAGAGTAGACCATCACATTTTATTAAATAGACTCAGACACCTGGTTGGCCTCTGTGGTACTGTTTTCAACATTGCAGTACATTGTACATTGCTGTGTCTCCTGATGACGCAGGGCCAGTAGATACCCTTTTTAACTGCATTTTAGATATCAAGTCATGGATGGCAGGGAATTTCCTGCAGCTCAACCAGGACAAAACAGAGGTTTTACTTATAGGTCCTGAAGGCCAGACTGAGAAACTTTTACCAAAGCTACAAGATTTTAAACCAACACAATCTGTGAAAAACCTGGGCATGATTTTTGACTCTGAGCTGACTTTTATCCCACATATCAAAAATATAACAAAAAAAGGCTTTTATTATCTTAAGAACATAGCCAGAGTCCACCTATTTCTCTCCCTCAGGCCAGCACAGAGGTGCTAATGCATGCTTTTATTTCCTGTTTAGATTACTGTAATGCCCTGCTCTCTGGTCTTCCCAAAAAGAGTATTTCAAACCAAAATTCAGCTGCAAGCATGCTGACGAGGACCAGGGGGCGGGCCCACATGACACCCACTGATCCCAGATCCCTTTGGCCCAGCTGGGCGGGGGGCTCCCCACCTTGGTGTGGGGGTCCACCTGTCTGTCGGAGTCGGGGGGCCTGGGTGCCGGCGCCCCCTGTGGTCATAGTCTGCGACGACTCCTCTCAGTGGGGATGGCCCCAAAGGTGGCGTTTTCCCCAATCCTCAGTGCCTTGCCATGTCTCACTAATCAAGCAATGAAGCTCAGATGTGTTCTCTCTCTCTCTCTCTCTCTCTCTCTCTCTCTCTCTCTCTCTCTCTCTCTCTCTCTCTCTCTCTCTCTGTGTGTGTGTGTGTGTGTGTGTGTGTGTGTGTGTGTGTGTGTTTGTGCGTGTGTTTGAGTGTGCATATGGAGGGTGGGAGGGATGGGTTTTCTCTGTTTTTATGTTTTCCTTTATAATGTTTTTAACTGTTGTAAAGCACTTTCTGCACCTTTTCTTGCATTTTATCATGCATGAAAAGTGCTATATAAATAAAGTTTGATTTGATTTCTGATTTGAAAAGTGATCTGAATTTATTGAAATAATGTGACAATACAGTAATTATACATTAGAAACACAGGATCAGCTGTCACCACCACTGTTCATTGCAAGAAAAAAGTACACATTTGTTAATATTATTCCTTAAAACCAGATCTCAATAAATGCAGTTTGTGGCTTCTTGCTATTTAGAGTGTCCGCTGAACTTCAAAGTTCACTGAGTACCTACATTTAGCAGGCTAAAATCATGTAATTTTAAAAGTAATACAAATCATAATCAAATTATTATTGATGAGACCATCTTTCATTCTGAAGTTTATTACCTGTTGTTTTTGTTTTGTATCATATTACCTTTATAGTCAGCTCCATTCCTAAAATTAACTTGATTTCTTCTTGGACAATACAACCCTGTTTCCAAAAAAAGTTGGGACACTGTGTAAAATGTAAATAGAAACAGAATGTCATGTTTTGCAAAACACTGAAACCCCATATTTATTTCAAAATAGCACAAAAACAACATATCAAATGTTGAAACCGAGAAAATTTTTTTGAAAATTCAATTGTTTTCGGAAATCATATCCTCATTTAGAATTTGGTGTCAGCAATGCAGTTTAAAAAATTTTGGACAGTGGCAACAAAAGACTGGAAAAGTTGTGAAATGCCAAAAGAAAACAGCTGGTGGAACATCTCACAATGAATTAGGTTACCTGGGAACAGGTTAGTAACATGACTGGTTCTAAAAAGAGCATCCTAGAGAGTCTACATGGGGAGGGGTTCACCACTCTGTGACAGACTGTGCTGGCAAATGTTGCAACAATTCAAGAATATGTTTTCTCGATGAAAAAACTGCAAAGAATTTGTAGATTTCATCATCCACAGTCCAAAATAAGTCTTATCTTATTTAGATATCAAAATTACAACAGTTGGTCTCCTTCATTTCCTAAATGCTTACAGTGTCGTTCAAAGAAGAGCTGGGGGGTATTCCAGAAAGCGGGTTATGTGAAAACTCAGAGTAAGTTAAGCCTGAGATGAGGGAAACTCTGAGTTTTCCGTTCCAGAAAGAGAGGTTACTGAAACTCTGAGTCAGTCACCATGGTAACAAACTCTGTGACATAACCTGCTCGTTGGCAGGTTTACTTTAAGAAACCCTGAGTTTCTACCTGTCTCCTCCCATGTGAAGAAAGCTGTTCATTCCCGTTCATTCCCAATCTGATTGATATTGAAGCCCAACTGATTTGAAATGCTTTACGTCGCGAGAGAATCTTCTGACCCAGATTAGATATCCTGTCATTTCCAGAGGAATATCTGTTTGAACGCTACTGCTTTTCATCAGACAGTATCATCTATCTCGATAGCATTCTCCGGCCATACATCACCAACCAAGCAAATTCTATGCATAGCGCTACATTTTTTTTGCAAGCAGTAGTTTTTTGTATGACATTAGGGATGCAGAGCACTTCGGAAAGGCAACAGTGTGTAGAGCTGTGAGGAAAGTGACCCTCGCACTGAAACACCTGTTACCAATGATGGTAGTTTTTTCCTCAGACACAAACCTCTTAGAAACATCAAAGAGGAATTCCACAGGATTGCAGATGACTGATGTAGAAATCATATATTCTATTATTTTAAATTATGATATACATTCTGCTGCAACCTCAGAGTGGGTTCAGTAGCTTAATTAGCTGTCATTTTGCAGGGCTTCCAAATGTGATTGGATGCATAGATGGGACACCAATTCCTATTGTAGCGCCTGCAGAAAACGAAGGGGGCTATGTGAACAAAAAAATCCTTTCACAGCATCAATGTCCAGGTTTATGACCTACCAACTTAAAAATGATGTACATGAAAATGTATACATTACAATACACTGTAATGTCATTCTCTGCCCTGTGAAGATCATATGTGATGCAGCCTACATCATCACAAATGTAGAAGCCAAGTGACCCGGCTCTGTACATGACTCCCAGATCTACCGGTAGTGTATTCTGAGCAACAGATTTGCACGTGCAAGGAAGCTAAAACTTTGTACAAATTTTCTTTGTCTCCCTTTTTAATGCACTCAAATATGTCCTCTATAATTACAGGAGTGTTTGATGGCTACCTACTGGGGGATCGAGGCTATCCATGCCAGCCCACTCTGTTGACCCCTTACCCTGACCCTGAGCCGGGGCCCCAACAACGTTTTAATGTGGCCCACTGCAGGACTGGAGCCTGGGATGAGATGGCCATAAGCATACTCAAATCCCAGTTCGAGTGCCTGCGTAAGCTCAGGGTCACCCCAGAGAGGGCATGTGACATCATTGTGGCATGTGTTGTTCTCCATAATATTGCAACTATTAGTGGAGAGCAACACCCTGCTGTACAAATGAATGACCCTGAGGATGACCGTCCCATCCACCCTGCAGACATGCAGGATGGAAGGGCTGTAAGGGACCTAATCAGCAGAAATTACTTTTGATTAAAACAGTAAAATAAAGACAAATTCACATGTGATTTGGTCTTCTTTATTCCCTAAAAGTACAAAAGCAGCAGTTAGGATTTGTAATATAGTTCCATCCATTAACATATTTCACCTGTGAAGTGCATCCACCTCAACTGGCATCCCAGTAATAGAATTTCAAGGTCTGTTTTTCTAATCTGGCGATTCAGATTTTTTCACTTTTTTCTATACTCTTCATGGGAAACATATGGATGACATTTAAATCCTACAGTTCTACATACAGATTTAACATGGTATTGACCGAAAATCTCACTGTATCAAGCTGCGCTGTGGAAGTTGATGGACCTTCCTCCTGGTGATGCCCAGCCATGTTCTGTTGAAGGACAAGAATGTGCTGGTTGTTTGTCCATTATCTATGCTCATCATTTCAGTGTACATGTCAAACTCCAAATTCCACTCAAGAATGTAAATGAATGTGAATGGGTAGAGCACTGCCAGTAGCTACACATAATATTAAGACACACTTCAGTAGGCCTCTCTGGATTGCTCCCTGTGGCAGCAGACAGCGTTTCATCATCATCATCCTCCTGTGAAGAAGGAAAAGATACTGTTTCAGAATACTTTGAACTGCCATCTGAGACAAGATCTGAGTATGGAATACTTACAGCTGCAGGGTGTTCAATTGTGGGGGGGGATTTTATATATAATATACGTTTTTTTATTAAAAAGACACAAGTGTATACTTGCATCTGATGTAAGCACTTGTGTCCTGGGGGGTGACAGGCTCAGATGAGCTTCCCCCAGGGATGCCTTCAGCCACCAGTCACAGTTCTGGCTGAGGACCAGCTCCTCAGCCTCTGTCAGAGGTGGTTGAGTTGGCCCTCCAGCTGTTTTTCAGGCCTCTGCCTTCCTTCTGTTGGCTGAACAGAACTCAAATGTTAATCTTTTTTTAATTTAATATTTTATTGACTGTTCGTGGACACATGGTTTTAAATGACTTCAATATGGATAAAATAAAAATGTGTAAACATTGTATCAAGTGTTAATCTACAAAGTGGGATATGTGAGATGATATGTTAAAACAACATGTTGTTAGGGGTTTAAATTACTACTTGAAGTCGCCACTGAATTAATATTTGCTTTGTTTAATAGCCTAAGTCAATTAAAAAATAAAATGTGAGTGATGAGGTAAAGTGAGGTACAATCATAGCCTAGCAAAATATTCCTTACCTTTTTGAATGATGTTTTTATATTTCATTTTTAGCTGCTTCTTTTCTTTTTCAGTTGTCATGGTGACTCGTGGTATCGGGGCTCCATTGATGATGGCTTTTTAAGCTTAACATACTCAGAGTTTATTGAACTAACTCAGATCAGCTGTTCTGGAACCATATACTCAGAGTTTCCCATCTCAGAATAAGTCAACTCAGAGTTCAGGGATAGATTCAGAGTTTGTTGAACCTCCGAACTGGAATACCCCCCTGATGTGACAGAGTGGTAAAAATGACCCTGTCCTACCTTTTTTGAAATGTATTGCTGACATCAAGTTCTATATGACAATATAATTTTGAAAAACAATGAATTTTCTGTTTCAACATTGGATATGTTGTCTTTGTGGTATTGTGGTCAATTAAATTAGACTTGACTTGACTCGACTAAATATGGGGTTTCAGTGTTTTGCGAACCATCACTTTCTGTTTCTATTTATGTTTTACACTGTGTCCTAACTTTGTTTTGCAACAAATATAAACCAAAACTATGAAATAGCATATTAGGGGTTAATAACAAAGTAAAAAAGATTTCTAAGAACAAGCTAGATTGAGCATTAAAGAATGTCAAACCTAAATTACATGGGAGGATATAAATTGAGTGCAGTGGCAAGTCTCCCTCATTTTTGCTCTGACCTCCGAAGAGACATCTGTCTGACATTCTACAAGCCTCTTTAGAGGTTATATTTAGTTGAGCTTTCATCTGAAGACCTAGGGCCCATTTCACAAAGGAGGTTCAACAAACTCCGAGTCTAATCCTGAACCCTGAGTTGATCTAGCCTGAGATAGGAAACTCTTCCGGTTTCAGAACAGGTGATTTGAGTTAGTTCAACCAACTCAGAGTAGGTCAACTCAGAGTTAAGCGCGTGCACCACGACTATAAAAAGCCAACATCAATGGAGCCCTGATTCGACGAGTCACCATGGCAACGGGGAAGAGGAGGGCTGCGTTTTTTTACCCCACTAGAACTGGAAATCTTAATGTGCTCATACGGCGAATTTGAACATGTTTTTAGAAAAAAGTGCAAGACTGCTGCAGCTGCAAAAGAGAGGGAGATGGCGTGGGAGAACATTGCTGCTCGGGTCAGTGTGTAAGTTTAAATGCAGTCCTTTGCAATCACAATAATATTACAGGGGAAAACTGCTTGAATGGTAGCTCATTAATTTATTTCATGTAGGTGCAATCCCGCGGGGGAGAAGCGCACTTGGCAGCAGTTTAAGATGAAATATAAAAACATTGTTCAAACAGGTAAGACCTCGGCATAATTTAATAGGGGTACCTCATTTTGATCATGTTTTACATTGTAAAGTAAATATTAAGTGGCTGTTTGACTGTGCAGGTGTTTTATCCCCAACATAATGCTGTTTGCACACACATAAATGTCTTCTCATCCATATCATCCATCCATTATCTATACCGCCTATCCCTTTTGGGGTTGCGGGGGGCTGGAGCCTATCCCAGCTACAATGGGCGAGAGGCAGGGTACACCCTGAACCGGTCGCCAGCCGATTGCAGGGCCACATGCAAGGACAAACAAACATTCACACTCAAACCTACGGACAATTTAGAGTCATCAATTAACCTAATGTTTATGGTCTGTGGGAGGAAGCCGGAGTACCCGGAGAGAACCCATGCATGCACGGGAAGAACATGCAAACTTTACACAGAAAGGCCCCGCCTGACCCGGGGATCGAACCGGCAACCTTCTTGCTGTGAGGCACGCGCACTACCTGCTGCGCCACCCATATCATATTCTGTTAAATAATTAAGCCTATTTAAACTAACACAGACTTCTGCTCAGCCAACAGAAAGAAGGCAGATGCCCATAAAACGGGTAAAATGTAATATGCCTAGGCCTATATATCTTTTTTAAGCCTATTCATAAAAATATTTATTTCCCTTTCATGTCTTTTTTTTTCTTTTGTCCCAACAGATTCTGATGGTGCTATCTGCCTGGTGGAGCCCCCTCACGCCACAACAGACCTTGTAACTGTAAGTAGGCAATACTCCTTTTGCCAAATGGTAGTTTAAGCATACTGAAACATATCACTCATCTAGGATGAAGAGCGCGAGGAAACTGTGTCTGCTGCCTTTACACAGGGGGGTCCAGAAAGGCCTATAGAGGTAACATCTTGATATGTTACTGATAGTTCTCTTCCCATTTACATTTCTTAACATTTTGGTGGAATATAGAGTGTGACATTACACTGAACTATTAACAAATTCAATTCAATTCAATTCAATTCAATTCAATTCAATTCAATTCAATTCAATTCAATTCAATTCAATTCAATTCAATTCAATTTTATTTGTATAGCGCCAAATCACAACAGAAGTTGTCTCAGGACACTTTCCATATAGAGCTGGTACAGACCAAGCTCTTTTATCTACAGAGAACCAAAAATTCCCCCATGAGCAAGCACTTGGCAACAGTGGCGAGGAAAAACTTCCTTTTAACAGGCAGAAACCTCAGGCAGAACCAGACTCTGGGTGGGCGGCCATCTGCCTCGACCGGTTGGGTGAGAGAGGGAGAGCAAGAGAGGGACAGACAGACAGACAGACAGACAGACAGACAGACAGACAGACAGACAGACAGACAGACAGAAATGCAGTCAGAGAGAGAGAGCGAGAGAGAGAGAGAGAGACAGAGAGACAGACATGCAATCACAGTAACAGTGACAGTGGATGTAATAATATGCACAGATTGACACAGTGAGATGGAGGTTCAGTAAACACCAGAGGTTCATTCTGTGGAATTCATGTGCAACTGTATAATTTAATGTCCTCCTTATGTATTCCCAGTTACCAGTAAAAGAGATTTATAAAATTCACCTGCTGAAAAAAATCCAAAAAACCAACAAAGAAATGCAATACTTGGACCGCCAGATTACGAAGGCAGATCTAGAAATTGAAACACTGGAGCAAAAATTAGAGGTGGGTGCATGGTCACAGGTGAATTATGTTAACTATTGGAACATTAACTAAACTAACTCTTGTATTTGTAGGAAATAAAGAAGACCAAATGAAGTGTGTATTGTGTCTTTATTTGACTGCTGTGGTGATGGTGATGATGGTGACTCAATCTCTGAAGTGACTATGGCATATGGTGTCTCTGACTGCTCTGCTGTCCTGCATAGCTGGCAGGTGGATGGGGTCATCATCAGGGTCTTCAATTTGTAGGGCAGGGTGTCGCTCTCCTCTAATAGTGGCAATATTATGAACAACACATGCCACAGTAATATCACAGGCCCTCTCAGGGGTCACCCTGAGGTGACGTAGGCACTGGAAACGGGCTTTCAGCAGGCCTATGGTTATCTCCACCTGGGCTCTTGTCCTGCAGTGAGCCTGGTTGAAGTTCTGTCGGGGGCCTGGTTCAGGGTCAGGGTAAGGGGTCAGCAGCCTGGGTTGGCATGGGTAACCTCTGTCACCCAGCAGAAGGCCATCAAACTCTCCTGTAATGTGTAGGGGACACATCAGAGTATATTAAAGGAGGGAGACAAGTGAATTATATTGTGCAAATCTTTAGGCTGCTTACCACGTTGCAGTCTCTTGCTCAGGTTAGACTCACAATAAATCCTTGATTCATGAACAGACCCAGGCCACTTGGCCTCCACATTGGAAATTAGGTATGCAGCATCACATACGATCTTGACAGTGCAGAGAATGACAGATGTTGAATTATGATGCAGTCTTTAACATTTTGAAACAGTAGTCAATCTACATGTACCTGCACATTTATGCTGTGAATGGACTTCCTATTCACATAATCTGCTTCATTATGCGAGGGAGCCGTGATGGGGATGTGTGTGCCATCTATGCAGCCAATCACACTGGGGAATCCTAAAAGAAATTAAAATGACTAATCCCAGTCTGAGGTTGCAGCACAATGTCATTAATGGAATGTAATTTAAAATTCATTTGGATCTCTACATCATTCGCCTGCAATCCTGTGGAACTCCTCCTTGATGACTCTGACAGGTTTATGTCCAGGGAAAACCACGAAGATGGTTTTCCCTGGACATAAACCAAAAGATTCAGCACGAGGCAAACTTTTCTGACCGCCCTGCATACAGTTGCCTTACTTAAGTGCTCTGCATTTCCAACATTAAACAAAAAACTCCCATTTGCAAAGAAATTCAGCGCAACACACAAAATCTGCTGGGATGTGAGAGCATGACTATGGCTGGTAATGTTGCACATGTAAGGACGGATTAGGTTGTGTGTGTAGATGATGGACTGTGACGTGAAACGGTACCGTTCAAAAAGATAATTGTCTGGAAATGCCAGAACATCTATGCGTGGTCTGATAACCATCTCCCGACGAATATTTAATTCCCTGCGCAGTAATGCTGCACCTTCATCCACGGGATCGTTGTCAAAAGGACATGCCATGTTAGTGGAAAAAGTGGACTTCTAATATAGGCCTACTGACTGATTTTTTTAAATAACAGACGGCAGAACTACGTTATACCAAAACTCGCCTGCTGACTGACTGAATGAATGAATCACTGTGTGTGGCTGAGAGAAACTCGAGGTTCATTGAGAAAAACCTGGTCCCAACCAGGTTAGGTTCATAGAGTCTGTTACTATGGTAACTGAGCGAGAGCTTAAGTTACCTCTCTCTGTGAAACAGGCTAGAGCAGGGGTGGGCAACCTGTTCCACAAAGGGCCGCTGTGGCTGCAGGTCTTCTTTCCAACCAAGCAAGAGCTCACAGTTTGACCAATCAGCTGTCCAAAGAGTGAGATCAGTTGATTGAATGAGTCAAGTCTGGTGTGCTGCTGCTTGGTTGGAAAGAAGACCTGCAGCCACAGCGGCCCTTTGTGGAACAGGTTGCTCATCCCTGGGGTAGAGTTACCCCTCTTTCTCTGGTTTGAGTTGCCTCCCTTTGCGAAATGGAAAACTCAGTTTCCTTCATTTCAGGCTTAACAAACCTGCTTTGTGAAACGAGCCCCTGGAGAGGTTGAAACATTGTACATTGTTTAGATACAGAAATTTAAGTTCATAACTGTCATATTCTAGACTCTAGAAGCAGCAGCACACCAGACTTGACTCATTCAATCAACTGATCTCACTGTTCAGACAGCTGATTGGTCAAACTGTGAGCTCTTGCTTGGTTGGAAAGAAGACCTGCAGCCACAGCGGCCCTTTGTGGAACAGGTTGCCCACCCCTGCTCTAGCCTCAGGCATGTCCAAACTATTCCACAAAGGGCCGGGAGGCTGAAGGTTTTCTTTCCAACCAAGCAGCAGCACACCAGACTTGACTCATTTCATCAGCTGAGCTCAGTCTTCAGACAGCTGATTGGTCAGACTGCATCCTCTTGATTGGTTGGAGGAAAAACCTGCAGCCACACTGCCCTTTGTGGAATAGTTTGGACATGCCTGTTCTAGACACAATATCATGGGAATCCTACTCAAATTTCATCTATGTTATAACATGTAAATGATGTGTTTACACAGAAATGAGCACACTCAGCTAGTAAAGCACTTTCTGAAAAAAACAAAAACAAAAAAAACAAACAAAAAAAAACCCCTCTGCTCAAGCCATAGTAGCACCAAGTAACCAAGGATGGCAAATGCATCAAAGAAAGAGCCAAGAAAATTTGATAAAATACTTGTCATACAGAGTGAGTCATCATGATGGATTTCTAACTCTGACCCCTAACCCCTGTCAGCAGTAATTCTTCTGTCCTCCACTCCAGCACTTTACACTTTCATGTTTTATTCTGTATCACAACCAAACCTTCTGACTGGACAACCTGTCGCACAGCATCCGTCATGACATCATCCCAGAGTAAATGTGTTGGAAAAGATTTTATTGGAAAAAAACAAAAAGTAGCGCTTCACATGAATAAAATATTACAATTTACATTTCTAATTTAAAAATATTTTTTCAATGACATCACACAGTCAATAAGAATAACAGCCTAAGTGTCTCTACCCAATCAGAACTAATCTGTGTGTCATGGGGTGGCCTCATAGCGTCTCTGTTGTCTATAGAGATCAAAGGTTGAGTGGATGTTGTGTGTTAATGGGCGGGGCTTGATGTTTACTGGCACTTCCTCTGGTGGGAAAGGCTTCTGTCTTAGGAGGTCAGAGGTCATGAAGAAGAGGAGGGAGGGGCTATCTAATGCCTTGTTTGCATGGCTGCAGGGGGTTGAGGCCAGCAGCAGTCTCTCTTGCAGCACCTGGCTGATGAGCTGATCCTCCTGCACGTTGATGCTGATCAGTGAGGTGAAGAGGGGCTGAGAGCGAGACACATTCACTACTGCAGACAGAGAGAGACAGCAGAAATCAAGGTTGTGACATAGAAAATGTACATACAATCCAAAAACCAAAAGTAAATGCAAACAAAAATAAACTAAGGTATAATTTAGCAGTCTACAGGGATGCAAACAGGGAAAGCTGAAAAAAGAGAGAGTTGGCCGCGGGTGGCAAGTGTAGCACTGCGTCTGACAACAAATACCTTCAGTGGGTTACTCATAAGGTGACAGAGATTAACAGGTAAATTGTTATCCAAGTCTTCAAATGTGCAATATTGTGTGTAAAGTGTACCAGTAATTGGTGGATCGCTCTTTTACTTGCATGGTATAATAAAAACATGTTAAACCAGAAAACATATAAGAGGCTCATCAGATCAATAAGAGACAGAGAGATTAAGCAATAACCAAATTCGTGTTTAATAACTAACAAAAAACTATTTACAATGACAGAGGTTTATCATTTTCCAATGAGAACTGATTAGCGCTTCATTTTTGATTTTTTTTGCAAGACCTCTAAAGCATTGCGCCTTGCAGCGTTCCTTTGTTTTGCTGCATGACTCTGGCATGCTACTTTCTCCGGTTCTTGTGCCGTCTTTTCAGCACTTTTGGCACTCACAGAGCAGCTCCTGCAGCCATACTCCACCTGGAATCCAAATGACTTTATTAATATGATTAGGCTATACAATCATAGTCTTGTCCAAGAACAAGGTAGCAACATAACATCAAGTAACAAAAAATAAGGTATAATAAATTAATATCAGCGATCACTGTTTGTGGTATTTGTGTACTGAGTACATGTACTGATTGTGTGAGTGTGTGTGTACACGTGTACTGTAGGTTCAGTGTCCACTACACCTGTCTCCTTCTCTTCTCCATCAGCCTCTCTGCTCTCTGTGCTTTGTCTTTCCCTCCAGCAGCCCTCATGTTCTGGCACAGTTGTCTGTCTACAACAGCAAACTTTTCATCTTCTCTCCTGAACATTGCAGTTGCTGTCATTCCCCTAGCCTTCATGTAGTACTTTGTTGTCTGGATGGCATTGAATGTGGTAATGTTCATGTTTGAATTTTTAGGGTTGATGATGTCTCCCATTAGATTGAATGAAGACTCCACCTTGAGTAATTTATTTCTTTGGTGCATAGTATACACCTAGCACATCCCTTTTTGTCAACTTTTCTAAAAAAAAGTCTGACAACGGGAAAGTGTGCTTAACCTGCTTCACCTCAATTGATGTGTCTAATTTCATCCATGACCATCTCCAACTGCTCTTACAACCTGAATCCAGCTCTTTGACTATGTGTGCGTCTTTCTCTTCAAACTCCCTCATTCTGAAAATCAATGCAGAGTTGATAAAGTTAGCTAACATAATGTCCAAAAGCAGCATGATTAAACAGTTAGCAAGTAGCACCCCACGAGCGTTACCATAGCAACAGGCACACACACTGCGTGGAGAGAAGCAGCTGACTAACGTTACAGTTGCTGCTTATAGCCTATAGCCTAGTTATTGTTGTAGTTACTGTTCATTGACAATTAATAATCACACTTAAATGTGCAACGCTTACCTCAAAAGTCGTCCCTCCGAAATCAGTACAGTCCTGCGGCGCCGTGTTTGCATGTCTGCAGTCTAAGTTGAGTGGTAATGCTTCAATTGACTTTCTCTTTCTTTTTACTTAGCCTAATTTTCTGATTTAAATTTCAGCAAAACTGTGAAAAAATGTAGATATATCTTCTCTAAATTCAAGCAGTACACTAATTTCATGGGGGAAAAAATCATGCAGTCATGCTTTCAGCTGGTAGGTCTGTCATTTTTACACACTCCAGTGGAGGTTTGTTGTTCCAGAGGCTTGTCTCAAGAAATCTGCAGCAGAGCTAGTTAGCTGTTCGATGCTGGTGGGCAGCAGGGTCCTGCAGTGTGTTTGGCTAACACAACTAATAGCTAATGGGGCTATTGAGGCTTACAGCTAATGAAGCTTAACACACAGCAGGACAGTTGAGTCTGAGTTTCTGTTCAGAGGAACATCAAGTGTAAATGTGTTTAATGAGACAACACAGTTTACAGTACTGCAGTGTTCCAGCTGAGTATAGTTCGGAGGTAAAAGTACTTTGAGTTTGGAGTTGACTTTACATCGCTGTTTATATTTTACCAGACTTTACAAACACATTTACTCCAGTTGTATCCTGAAGTACACTGATGAGGTAATCATAGTTTGCTAACCAAGCGCTTTACATATACCATGTCACTAACAACTACAGATGACAATAAAATGACAATGAAAATCTTTCTGATTAATGAATGAATACCATTACCACAGATTCAGCTATTATAAACTAAATGCTGAATCAAGCACCAGTAAAATTTACACTTCCTAGTGACATTACACTGAGCTGAATCTGTTATTTGTCCTGGTATAAAACTGTGGTGATGTAGTATCTGATCAGTCTGATCAGTTGCAGCAGCCCATTAATAACTTATTTTTAATTAAGGGGTGTGTTGGTCTAATAAAAAACTTCAGTGAAGAATGATCCAGGCATCTTTCTCGATCCTCCGAATGTAGGTAAGGACAATGAGAGATCCTTTATGATGTTGAGGCGTGAGACGACATGAAATGAGGAAAATAAGAAGTATCCTCTGTGTGTGTGTGTGTGTGTGTGTGTGTGTGTGTGTGTGTGTGTGTGTTTTACCTTCAGTAGCTCTGGTGTTAATCAGGTTTTTGGTCCTCTCAGACCTCTGTAGAGTCTCCTGAATGGCCTTCTGGGAGTTAAATTCCAGCCCCTGGAGGATAACAGACATGTTACCATGGTAACTAGCTCTTAGCCAGCTGTTCATCAGCTCAGTGATGATTTACTGACAGCCTACTGAAAAACAGTGTGAACCTGCAGTGACTGAAGCTCTGCCTTTAGAGCCAGAGTGGTGTTTAGGTCCACCCTCTCCAGGCAGTCTGGACCTTGATTGATTGTTGCAGCAGGATGCACTACCCCCTGTCTGGGGTCTCCAACAAGCATAGGAGAAGCAGAAAAAATGCTGTTATTTATCATTCTACTGATCAGTAACCACTGAGACAGTCTGACTGATGAGGAGAAAACAGAAATAAAAGCAATACACTACTGGAGACAACAAAAAAAAATATTTCAATGTAATTATTTTTAGGTTTTAAAAGACAAAAATCCAACACGATTCTGTTGTTGGGAGGTGGTTTTAAAATTTGCATAGAAGAATAATCGAGAATATAGTTTATTAGATGTTTAATAAAGCTAAAGTTTAAAGTCTCTAAGACCACTGAAAAAATGCTTACTTCCATAAGACATTATCATAACACATTGCCTTTGGCAGTACAACAGCTTGAAACACTTTTTGTAGCCAGCAAAAACTGAAAGCATCTCTTGTTAAGCGGATTTTCACCCGTGATTTCACCCATGAGAGCTTTTGCCTCTTGAAGTAGTCCATTGTGGATTTTGAAGTGTGTTTAGGCTCATTTTCCTGTTGTAGAAGCCATCCTCTTTTCATCTTGCACTTTTTTCACAGAAGAATGTGCAAAATTTGCAGGCATTGAATTAAATCCATTCTTAATTCCACCAGTAAAACGTTCCCAGTGCCAATGACAAGCCCAAAGCATGATTGAGCCACCGGGGTTAAGTATATTGCCCAAGGATACCTCATCATGCAGACTGCAGGGGCCAGGGACTGAAACCGGATGTTTTGATGAGTGGGTGACGACTCTAACTCCTGAGCCACAGCTCCCCTTTGTTCAGCCAGGGTGGGGAACCCTTTTCCTTTCAGGGGCCATTTCAGTTTCTATACCTTTCAAGAGCAATACCCAATTATTGAACACACACATCAAACTAACATCTGCAATGGCTGGAACTGCTGATGATGATGCTACTCGCTGCTGGTTTTCCAGGGTTGGGTTGGTCAACCTTCAATGGAGTCCTGGTATCAGTCAGTTTTGAAGAGAACTGCTCATAGTAGTAGGTTACCCCAAAAAGAGATGCAAACTTCAGTGCATGTCTCTTCAGAATAGGAAAGCCCTCAGAACATACATACAGTTTATAGAACTCTGAAGGCTGTTGCATCAAGCTCTGAGGTTGTCATTGCTTTGTATCTCAATGATTTCAAGTTGTAAGGCACATCAACTGGTTCCATGTTAAATGGTGGAGCAAATATTTTGTCCTGTAAACTCTTGCCAGTAGGAAAATGCTTGTTAACTTCTTCTAGTTGAACTTGCTAGTGCTTTAATTTTGCTTCAAATGATTCCACATTTGAAAGAATAGAGCTGAGAAGCTGGCTGGAGCTTTGGAGCTTAAGGTTCAGCTCTGAGAGGTATTTGTTATTTATGTCCACGATGAAGGCCAAGTCACACAACCACTTGCTATCATCAGTGATTTCCAAGACGGTTTTCCCTTCATCACCAGTAATTCCTCTAACTTAGGCACATTGGATTACATTTTACTTAAACAAAAAATAACTCTTTGAAAGAGCAACATTCCATATCAACTTTTCTGGACAGTCGCCATGATGCACCAATGTGACATCAATGTAACCACAAAGTGTGCACTGCATTCAGGGATTGGAAGGACGTGTTAGTCTACTATTCTGTTATTTTCTTTCATTGCATAAAAAATAGAGATAGCATAGAGATTTTTTGTATTTCAGTTACTTTTTTGTGTTCTGCATTTTTTTGTATTTTTATTGGAATATTTTCTGGTTTCTTTACTCCACTGACAATAATGACAATAAACTGAGTATCTTTGGGTTGTGGAAAAAACATTTGAGGATGTAAACTTGGGCTTGGTGACCACATACAGGGCATTTGTGGTGGCCACAGATTAACTTTTTGTGACAATATGCCACTTGGAAAGACATGTTAGTCTAGTATTTTGTGATTCTGTTAATGTCAAACCCTGCAGGCCTCGATTTATTCAGACACTCAGCATAAACTGTCAGGCTCTCATTACCATGGTGATGTCTTCTGTTCCTCCTCTGAGCTCTGATGTCAGGTTCCGGTGTTCCCGTGATGACCAATGGTTTTTCAGAACACACCTGCAGGAGACCAGACACACAGCAATATGACCACACATGAACACACACACACACACACACACGCACGCACACACACACACACACAAGGAACACAGGATTATGTCATCAGATACATAAACATCAGGGCTACAGGATGATATCGTCACCTGTGTGGTCTGCTTTCTTCCTGTCTGTCCTCGGGGGTGGGGCTTCAGTCCTGGCTGGTTACGCTGCTGATTCTTCTTCATGTGTGCATGGCCGGTCTTGGAGCCAGGGCTGAGTGTGACGGACAGGTCAAGTTCAGGACAGCAAGTCAGAGAGGAGGAAGAGGAGGAGAGGGGGAGGGGGATGGGGTGAGGAGATGGGGGAGGAGAGAAGGAGGAAGATCTTCTCATCCTAGCAATGAACAATAGAGTGAGACATGTTTATGTCTGTGATTTTCAGGGGAGTACTCCTTTAAAGGACATTTGAGCTGTTAATTACAAATGAGCAAGTTTCTTTCTTTCCAGGAAAAAATAACAACACACACCCAAACGAAAACACTAAAGAAACAAGGTGTGTAAATAAATGGGAAAAAAAAGGAATTAGAAAAGGCTCAAAGGGCTAGGGCTAATTAAGGAGTGGTTATGTAGCTAGCTACACGCTCCTAACAACACTTTCGGTTAGCTTGTTAGATAGCAAATGAAACCTTTTACCCGTGAGCTCTTGAACACAGATAACCAACTATCCTGTATGAAAGTTACTTCAACTCTGTCACATTCATTCAGTTTATGGCTGGTTACTGGACGAGGGTGGTTACAGTGCTGACATTCATGAATGAAGGCGTGTAAAAGCTGCCCTTGTTTTCATTAACTAAGTTTCTAGTGACGACTAAACGCTGTCATGATTTGTTTCTAAGAGTAATGTTAGCTACAGTTAACCGATGACGTGAAAACATCGATAACCTATCTGTGCTACCGGATTTCGTCCGGTCAGAAACGTTCCTCAGCAGCACCAGGTTCTCTCCTAAACAACAAAACCGAGACTGTCTCTCTCTGAAGATGATCTAAACGTTTACATTAGGCACGACTTCTTCCACACGAAATTTCTCTTCCCGCTGTTTCTT
Organism: Chaetodon trifascialis; assembly: GCF_039877785.1. Taxonomy (NCBI): domain Eukaryota; kingdom Metazoa; phylum Chordata; class Actinopteri; order Chaetodontiformes; family Chaetodontidae; genus Chaetodon; species Chaetodon trifascialis. Next base: position 2,094,147 of record NC_092070.1, read on the forward strand.
CTTCTTCTTCTTCTTCTTCTTCTTCTTCTTCTTCTTCTTCTTCTGTGGGGTTATTGGCGGTTGGCAAACCAACTCATGGTGCATTACCGCCACCAACTGGACAGGAGTGTGAACAAGAGATTAGGCAGGAAACAAACAAAACAAAACAAAACACAAAACACAAAAAAACAAAAAACAAAACAAAACAAAAAACAAAAAAAATAGATTCTGTTATCTAACTTAGTTTCTTTAAGGAATTTAACAATGTCATATTGTATCTTGCCTGCTGATTTCCCCAAAAGCCCTGTTAGTGTAAAGTCGTGATGTTTTGCCTTCCTTAATGACTGACTAAGACTTTTCCTCTGGGTGTCATATTTCTTGCAGTGGAGTAGTACATGTTCAACTGTTTCTGGCTGGTTACAGTGTGTGCAGTTTCCGGTAGGGTGTTTACCTATTTTGTGCAATGTATAATTGAGACCTGAATGACCTATTCTCAGACGTGTTATAATGTTTTCTTCCCTACGTTTGAAGCCCACCTTCCTCCCATCACCCACATGCCTTTGTATTTGATACAGGTGCCTTCCAGTTTCGCTGATGTCCCAATATTCCTGCCATGTAGTTTGTGTATATTTCTTAATGAATGATTTAACCTCAGCTTTGCTTAGCGGAACTTGCATGCCTACCTGTGCAATTCGGAGTGTTTGCTTGGCCAGAATATCTACCTGCTCATTTCCTTCCACACCCACATGAGCAGGGACCCAGATGTATTGTGTGATTATGCCCTTAATATGCATTCTATACATTATTAGGTATATTTCATTGACTATATCCATCCTGAATGCTGATCTGCCTGATCTAATTCTTGATAGTGCCGAGAAACTGTCTGATGCAATAACTGTTTTTTGTATTTCTCTCTCCTCTATGCACTGTAACGCCAATAGTATAGCCAGCAGTTCTGTGGTGTATACTGAGAGATGATCTGATACCCTTTCCTTAATATGTGTTCCACTCACCGGACTATATACTGCTGCTCCTGCACATCCTATATCTGGATCTTTGGATCCATCTGATAAAAATAAACACTGAATCTGAGAAATGCTGGTCTAAATAATTCTGGACCATATGCCATATAGGATGTTTCCCTGACTTCTCCTTCAATTCTTGCTGTATTTTGAGGTCTACTTTTGGCAAAGGAAATAACCAAGGAGGAATGGAAGAGATTGGGACTGTGGGGCTGTACTGCAACTTACTCAGTCCTATGGTTCGTGCTTTCACGTCACCAATCCAACCAAAACTCCTGAAATTAGTTTCATTGTGTTCCCAGCAGTCTGCTAAGATATTCTTGGCAGGATGTTTATCACCATGCCCTTGCAGATTGACCCAGTATGCCAACATTAGCTTAACTCTCCTAATTCGCAGAGGCAACTCTCCCATTTCCACCTGCATCGCTGACACTGGAGATGTTTTAAATGCTCCGCTGCAGATTCTTAGGGCCTGAGCTTGCAGAACATCCAGCTTTTTCAAATTTGACTCTGCTGCTGACATATACGCTATACACCCGTAATCGAATATTGATCTCATGAGTGCCCAGTATATATTTTGTAGAGATGATCTACTTGCTCCCCACTCCTGTCCTGCCAAACACCGAAGAACATTCACGACCCTCTTACTTTTTCTCACAACTTTCCCTATGTGAGTGCTCCATGTAAGCTTCTCATCAAACCAGACCCCAAGAAATTTGATGACTTTAACCTGTTCCAGATGTTGTCCATACAGTCTTAGTGAGAGTGGAGTAATTTTATGCCGTCTTGAAAAGCAGATTACTTGTGTTTTTGCCACTGACAATCTAAACCCCCACTTACTTGCCCACCCCTCCACCTCAAGTATTGCAGCTTGTATTTTCCCTCACATGATCTACATTTCGACCTCTTGCCCACAGAGCCCCGTCATCCGCATACAAAGATTTCCCTACACTTCGTTCTACATTAGAAAATATGTCATTGATCATTATATTGAATAGCAATGGACTACATACACTACCTTGTGGTGTACCATTCTCTACCTCATATATACTGGAGTGTTCTGCCCCTACTCTCACTTGTATTTTCCTATTGATTAAAAAATCTAAGACCCAGTTATACGCTCTCCCACCTATTCCCAGTGATTTTAATTGAATGAGAAGACCCTCTTTCCAGAGCATGTCATATGCTTTTTCAACATCAAAGAAGACAACTATCACCACTTCCTTATTGGTCTGTGCTTTCCTGATGTCTGACTCTAAGCACAATACAGAGTCCATTGTGTTTCGACCCCTACGGAATCCACTCTGATATGGGGACAGAAGAGCTTTATTTTCTAGGAAGTATATTAACCTCTCTGTGACCATTCGTTCCATGATTTTACATAAATGCGATGTCAAGGCAATAGGTCTGTAGCTAGATGGATCTGATGAGTCCTTTCCTGGTTTTTGAACTGGTACTATTATTGCTTGTTTCCACACTGAGGGAAGTTGACCACACTCCCAAACCCTATTAAATAACTTCAACACTATGTCTTGTGCATCCTCTGTCAGGTGTTCCAACATTTTGTAGCATACACCATCTGTGTATGCCACCATCGGTAGTTTGACGAGCACTAATGATAGCTCTTCTCAGCTCAAACACACTAAAAGGCAAGTCTAATAGATCTCCTGACACCTCCATTTTCTCCAGTATGCTGGGGTTCCTTCTTAAGGTTTTACTTCTACTCTGCCTGGCTTCCTCTGTGAGATTGTCTGAACTGTGAACTTTCCTAAATGTCTGGGCTAGAAGTTCAGCCTTTTCCAAGTTGTTGATAGCCATTTTGTCACCACTGTTTAATACTGGTAATTCATAGTTTCTTCTGACCCCCCCCCCATTCTCCTAATCATGCCCCAGATATCTGATAGCTGTACTTCACTTCCAATACTGCTGCAATATTGCCTCCAAAATGTGTGTTTTTGTGATCTTATTGTTCTCCTTACTATTGCCTGGGCCCTTTTATACTGCATTAGAGCATCCTGAGAATGGGATTTTTTGAGTTGCCTAAATGCTTTATTTCTGTCTTTTATGGCTTTGCCACAGTCATCATTCCACCAGGGCACATTCTTGGTACGTCTATTTCCTGTGCTTTTAGGGATTGCTTCCTCAGCAGACTGAATTATTTCATTAACTAGGTCCTCATTAAATATGTTAACGTCCACCTGGTTCTGTTCTTGAAGTTTATTAAATCTGCTTGCGCTGATCTTTTGGAAAGCATCCCAATTAGCATTTCCCAATTTCCATCTAGGTATTTTCTTTTTGTTTCTGTTTCTGTTTCTGTTTCTTCTTCTTCTTCTTCTTCTCCTTCGTCTTCTTTTGTTTTTATTGGCGGTTGGCAAACCAGCTTCTAGGTGCATTACCGCCACCTACCGGACTGGAGTGTGGAGCATTAAATTGGCAGGATAAAAAAAAAAAAAAACTAGATTCTTTCTAGTACTCTGGTTCTCTTCAAAGATTTATATAATATATAAATATGGATACATATTATGTATCCATATATTCTTCCTGATGTATTGCCAAGTAAATTCCTTAGCGTAAGAGTGTGTCCTTCCTCCCTTAGTACTGATACCAGTTCCCTTCTCTCTTCTTCATATTTACTGCAGTGTATGAGAACATGTTCAACAATTTCCGGTTTATTAGTGTTCGCACAGACCAGTGGGGTGCTTGCCTATTCTATGAAGCGAATGATTTAGCCCCATAGGTCCTATCCTGAGTCAGGTCATGACTCTCCCTTCTCTTGGGCTCCCGCCTCGTCCTCTGCCAGCATCTACATATCTTTGAATACTGTGTAAATGTCTACCTGTGTCATGTAGGTCCCAGTGTTCTTGCCAGGAGTTGCGTATGTGATCCTTTATGATGGTTGTAACCTTTATTTTACTTAGTGGTATGGGTATGTCAATTAATTTATGTTTTATTGATTGTTTGGCCAATATATCCACTCTCGTTACCCGTGATCTCGTTACCCTGTACCCCTCCATGATCAGGAACCCAAAGGAAGGAAAAAGCCAGCCCTCTATTGCATAATCTCAGTAGGACATTCAAGATAGAGTAGATAATATCCTGCCTGCATGCTGACTCCCCAGACCCAATACCGATGATTGCCGATAGGCTGTCTGAAGCAACCACAACCTCAGGCTGGTTATTTGCTTCTACCCACTTTAATGCCAACATTATTCCTAGTAATTTGACTGTGAATACGGAAATATGGTCCGTTGTTCTCTTTTTTATTGCAATGTCATACTGAGGAATGTACACGGCTATGCCTGTACGTCCGGTTTCTGGGTCTTTTCACCCATCTGTAAATATGAATAGTTTACCTTGGTGCTGATCTATATGTTCCTGTACTATTGCTGCTATTGGCACATGTTGAGGTTTTTCTTTTAACTTTTTCTGCAGACTCACATCTATTTGCAGCAGAATGATTTTCCAAGGGTGTACATCCGATATTGGGACAATGGGGCATATTTGTAACTTGTGCAGTCCCGCATTTTGCGCCTAGCTCCCAACAGTCCTGCAGAATAGCCTTTGCAGGGTGTGAGCTGCTGTGTCCTTGTAGGTCAATCCAGTATGCAACATGAGTTTAACCCTTCTCATCCGGAGAGGCATTTCCCCCATCTCTACCTGCATTGCTGCCACTGGAGATGATTTAAATGCACCGCTGCATATTCGCAAAGCCTGAGCCTGTTCAGCATCGAGTTTTCTGAGGTGTGTGTCTCCTGCAGACATGTAAGCAATGCACCCATAATCTAATACTGCTCTCATAAGAGCCTGTTTAGTAGGGATGTCCTACTAGCTCCCCAGTCTCACCCTGTTAAACATCGCAGGATGTTGTTGATCTTTTTGCATTTGTATTTTACTTTGTTAATATGTTGACTCCAGGTGAGCCTCTCATCAAACAGCATCCCCAGAAATTTAACTACACTGACTTGTTGCATTATTTGTCCATAGAGCTTCATGGTAACTGGTTTGTGACTTTTGGCAAAACATACGATTTGTGACTTTTCAATTGACATTTTAAATCCCCATTTATTTGTCACCCAATTGTACATACTGCCACCTTATTTATCTAACTTGATAAGTAGACCCTCTTTCCACAACATATCATATGCTTTTTCAACATCAAAAAATACAGCTAGTACCATTTCTTTATTTGTTTGAGCTTTCCTTATTTCTGCTTTCAGACATAATACTGAGTCCATTGTGTTTCTGCCCTTACGAAACCCACTTTGGTGTCTTGATATCTGCTCCCTACTCTCTAAATAGTGGGTTAACCTTCTCGTTACCATCTGTTCCATGGTCTTTCCTAACTGTGATGTTAATGCAATTGGCCTATAGCTGGACAGGTTTGATAGGTCTTTACCTGGTTTTAATATTAGGATGATGACTGACTGCTTCCATGCTGACGGGATTTTACCTGTATTCCATACTTTATTGTACAAGTCTACAACTAATTCCAGAGCACTGTCCTTCATGTGGGTTAGCATACTGTAACATATGCCATCTTTTCCTGGTGTAGTTTGCCGTACCTGCGAAATGGCTCTTTTTAACTCAAACAGTAAATGGCAGATGGCAGAAGGTTTTCTCCTGATGGAGCCCTCTTATCTTTTATTCCTGGATTTTGAGCCCAAAATGTTATCTCTAGTCAGCTTAGCCTGTGGTAGTAAATTACCTGAGCTGTGAATCTTTACGTATGTTTTAGCTAGCAATTCTGCTTTTTCTGTATTACTGACGGCCTTTATGTTATTGTCGAGTAACGCTGGTATTTCTAAGTTTTTCTTAATGCCACTCATCTTTCTAACCATATGTCCGCTAATTGTGTTTCCCTCCCAATTTTATTGCAGTATTGCCTCCAGTATGTACGTTTTGTTGATCTAATAACTCTTTGAACTGTTGCCTGTGCTCTTTTGTATTGTATTAGTGTTTCTGTTGTGGCCATGGTTTAGCGATCTGCTCTGATTGGTTCTGTGTATTCTTTCAGGGCTGGAGCGAGGAAGGGGCGGGGCTGATCATTGCTGGGGTTTGAGCTTCTACCTGACACACCTGTCACTAATTGCCGCTAATCAGGACTCCCCTTCTTAAGCAGGCTTCTCCCACACTCTGGTGCCAGATGATACCCGTGCTTACGCTCGTGTTCACATCTCAGTGCCAATTGCCTGACCCCTGCCTCGTGTTCTCCAGCCGTTTGCCTTTGTGCACGCTGAGTGACTTTTGTGAGTTTTTGTTCCTGCCTGAGTGCTATCCCCTTGTGGAGTTTTCTGTTTAAGTGTCTGTCGAGTTGTTCTCCAGCGCTTGTTGTTTCTTTTGTGTACTGTGTGCTGTTTTTCCCAGCGGAGTTTTTTCCCGTCCTCCCTGAGTTCTTACCTGAGGCTGTCGAGTTTCTCCAGCACCTGAGTTTCTTCTTACCAGTGAGTTTTTCCCCCAAGTGGTGATTTTGAGTTTTTTGTAGTGGCTGTTGAGTTTTCCCTCCAGCGTTTTGTTTTTGGACCTTTTGCCCATGTGCATTTCTTTATCGGAGTTTTGTGTTTTTTCATTAGAAGCTGACGAGTGTCCTCCAGCAGAGACCATCATCTTCGTTCCTGTTTATTGGCGCCCTCAGTTGTTTCCTTCTTTTGTTGTTACTTTGAAATAAACTGTGATTTCTGCCGCTCTGCATCTGAGTCCTGTTTCAGAGTCCGTCACAGTTTCCAGGGTATGATGAGCCCTTACCTGTCTGAATGCTCTATTTCTCATTTTGACTGCTTTACTACACTGTTCATTCCACCACAGCAAATTCTTTTGCCTGTTGCCTCCTGTGCTTTTTGGCATCGTTTTCTCGGCTGTCTGCATCATGGCTGTAACCAGTTTTCCCTTAAGTTCCTCAATATCTGTTATGTTTTCTCCTTTCAACACATTACAACTAGCTTCACTTAATGTTTCAAATGCATCCCAGTCAGCTTTGTCCAACTTCCATCTTGGTATATTTCTTGCCCTATCTTGCTGTATGTCGATTCCTATTCTGATTAGTATTGGATAGTGGTCGCTACCTACTGTGGACTGGTTTAAGACTTCCCATGTACTAACCCCTGCGATTACCGTAGATGTGGGAGTGAGATCTATTGCACTTTCTGTGTTGTGAGAACTGTTATACCTCATACCCTCTCCGTTATTGATGCACACTAATCCTCCATCATCTAAATCAGGGGTACCCAATACGTCGATCGCGATCTACTGGTTGATTGCGATCTACTGGTTGATCGCAAAGGTAGTGTGGGTAGATTGCACGGCATTAAAAAAATAGATGTCAGCCTATCATCCATCCTCACAATGAAATTTGTCACTTGATTGACATACAGGACAGCCAGTCCGACATCTGACCTTTTCTGACACATGGGTCACCGCGCATGTGCATGCAACGGCGCTAAGTGCTGCAAAACTCTAGCAAGCTAGCGAGTTGCCAAGTTAGCCTTCAATTTATTTCTTCTAAACGTAAGAAAGGGTATAAAAATGAGTGGGGGAGCTGGACCAAGTAAGAAGCCAAAACCTTACCACTTCCATACGGAGTGGGAGGAGGACTTTTTTTCACTATGTCATTTTTGAAGTGCGTTTGCCTCATCTGCCATCCTACCATCGCTATACCGAAGAAGGGAAATGTGGTTACTGTCCGTCAGTTACTGTCCAGACTATGCATTCCTGGCTGATTCCATTCAGTGCAGGTCATCAGAGTACGGTAATGACAAAAAAAGGTCCAGAGTTTTATAATGCAATATGGGTTCATGCAGTTATGCAAGGTACACCAGCATATTATTATATGCTGTACATATATTGTATATTGCATATTATTATATGCTGCATATATTGTACATATGAAGAATTCTTAATATGTTTATAAATAAATGCATGTTTTGCATTTTTATAGTGGGTAGATCATTTTGACTTGGTCATTTTCTAAGTAGCTCACATGCTGAAAAAGTGTGTGCAGCCCTGATCTAAATACTCCTCTACTATAACCCCATTTGCATCTGTGCTGCTACTTCCCCATAGTGTAAATCCCTGTGCATTCTCCCACTGACAGTATCCATTACATCCCTATTTAGCTTTTTACATGGATTATAATAGTTCACTACAGTTAAACTTCTTTTTCCTACCCATACTTTAATAACAATTGACTAGTTAGGTTGTAATTAATCCCATTCCTCACAAATGTTGCCACCCCACCACCATTTCCTGTTTCCCTATCATTCCTAATTGCAGTATAGCCATTAATAACAAAGTCCCACTGTGGTTTTAACCATGTCTCTTGTATGCATAATACATGGGGTTTATCTGATAAATCTGATACAAACTTTTTAAATTCTTGACCGTTAGCAATGAGGCTCCTTGCATTCCACTGCAGGATAACTATGACCATGAGGAGCCACCAGCCCATGACTGCGAGTGTGATGTCTCATTGCTTAACATTTCCTCCACTGTTTCCCACTTTAATCCTGTTATCCTAAGGTATTTCTCTGCTGCTTTAAATATGATCTTAGTTTTCTCCCTCTTCCTGTCCATCTGTGCAGAGCAATTAATCACCTCCACTACAAACAGCGCAAATTCACTTTTACTCATAATTAACTGGTCTTCTTTCACAGCACACTTGGCACATCCTCCACATGGTTTGCTGTTATTGTCTGCTTCCGTCACTTTAGAGGTGTCTGCCTGCCTGGGCACTTACTTTATTGCCTCTGCATATGTAATCCCCCGAGAGATTTTGATTTTCTGTATTTCTGTATTTCTGCTGCTCTCTTGCTAGCTACACACCCTCGATAAGCCGAGCTATGCTCTCCCCCACAATTGCAACATTTAAGTTTTTCTCCCTCTCCACACTTCCCATACTCACCCGCACATCTACCGTATCTTTGTTTGCCTTTGCAAACCACCGCTACATGGTCATATGACCTCATAGCTCATATACCCCATGTACACTCTACTCGGTAGTCTGACTTCATCGAATTTGATCATGATGGACAAACTGTCACACTTTTCCCCATTCTTGATTGTTTTCAGCCGCTTTGCTTCTAGTACTTTCGCCCCTTCAATATTATCTTTAACTTGTTCAACTGATACAACCAAAGGTATTCCAGAAATGACTCCTCGGGGCAGCCTTTTGTCCTCTAACAGTGAGCATTGCACCTTCTTACCATCAATTTTACTTATCCGAATGGCCTTCCCTTGCTGTGCACTATCTTTGCAAAATATTAGCAGCGAGCCATTACGTAGGATTTTAGCATTCTTAACGGTTCCAAGCAACCTATTTATTGACTTTGTAAGCAAAATAGGATTCCACTCACCAAACGAAGCCCCGCCTTGACAAAGTTTTATGCTAACTTTATACTCCTTGTTCTGCCCTGTTGATCCTATCACACTTTGTTCAGTGTCTGATCCCTCTGCACTCCCTGTTTCAGTCTGCTGACGATGTTTTTTTCCATTTTCGCCTACTATTTGGTTGCTGCCCTGCAATACTCCAGATGTCTTCACTCCCGCCACCTCCTTCAATTCCTCCCATCTCACTTCCTGATCCATCACTTCCTCCTGCCATCTCCTGTCCATTCACAGTCCAGTCGTACCAACCACCAACCCTTCTTCATCTTTTTCTTCTTCTTCTTCTTGTATTTATTTGGCGGTTGGCAAACAACGTTTGGTGCATTACAACCACTTTCTGAAATGAAGTGTGGGTCTGGTCACTCCTACCTAACAACCTCTTGCTTAACCCATTTCTCCCCAAAAATAAAAATTTAAAACATAATTCACAAGAATTTTTCTGCAGTATGTCTCTAGTGCTTAAAGGAACTCCCTCTCTTTGAAGTTGCTGTATTAATTGTTGCCTTGCCTGATTATATTTAATACATGACTTTAACACATGCTCTATGTGTTAGGACCTGGCAGTGTGTCTCTCCCTTTTGTTTCATTTTCCCCTGTTTTCCCCAGTGTGTTTTGTCTGTCTGTCTCCCCCTGTCTGTCCAGGACCATGCAGTAAGGCTGCGCCTGTCAGTCAAGCTCCACCTGCCTGCCTCCTCTCACACCTGCAGATCATCAGCTCATCACCTACTAATCAGCAGCTGCATATAACCCAGGCTTTTCCCTCCAGTACTCGTCAGATCGTCTGCTTTAGATTTTTAGATTAGATTAGATCGTCATTTAGCCTTTCCATTCTGCTTATTTTATACCTGGGTATAACAAATGCTGCACCCACTTTGTTATTTTCTGCTTTTGATGCATCTGTATACACTATTACCCTATTACCATAATTATCTTTGATATACAGCTCTACTGGATAGCATGGTGGCACAAGTGGTAACACTGTCACCTCACAGCTAGAAGGTCTCCGGTTCGAATCCCGCTGTGGGTGGGGTGGGGTGGGGTGACTCCTGGTCTGCCGAAGAGGAATGACGGACCAAGATGGGTCAAATGCGGAGAATTAATTTCACAATAGCATGGCGTGTGCATGTAGTGTGTGTGATCAATAAAGTACAGTTTCTTCTGTTTCTACAACAGAGCTATTGATTTCCCCAGTGTTAAGTTCTATACGGTCTAAATCAACTACAAGACTTCCCATCATCGACAACGGAGCTGCTGGGAAGTTGACTGCAGGACTCACTTCAATGTTATGCAGATGCATTTCTTCAACTTTTTTAGATATGATCCATCCAAAACTTCTGGTCTGTTTTTTGTCTCTGTCCTGACATTTAAGAAGGACAGATAAGCATATATGATCTTCCTTATGCCCCTAGGTTTGCCCAGTACACTAATGTTAACGGATCCCTTCTGATATGAAGAGGCATCTTCCCCATCTCAACCTGCAATGCATTTACAGGGGTCGTCCTCTTAGCTACACAGCACAATCTCAATGCTTGACTCTGAATGACATCCAATTGCTTTAAAAGAGTATTGCAGACCTATACGCTGCACATCCATAGTCAAACACTGATCTTATAAGTCCTATGTATATAGTTCTTATGGCAGGCCTACATGCTCCCCACTCAACTCCTCGCAAGCAACACATAACATTCAACACTTTTTTACATTTGGCTATCATTTTCTGGATATGCACAGACCATGTTAACCTCTTATCGAACCATAAACTATATTTGAAATTGTCAACTCTTTCTAGAGCTTTACCTGAAATTTTTAGAACTACCTCTTGGTTAAAATTTTTCCTTGTAAAGAATATAGTTTTAGTCTTGTCTATGGAAATTCTGAATCCCCACTCAATAGCCCATTTTTGATTTTCCTTCCTCTATTCCACATAGCACCATCATCTGCAAATAAAGCCACCTTAATAGACCCCTCTATATTCATAAACACATCATTAATCATTACCAAAAATAGTACTGGACTAATAAAACTGCCTACTGAACACTCTTTGCTATAAAACCCACTGATCTTAACTATGCTCTTCCTATCTGCTAAAAAAATCCCTGACCCATTGGCACATCCTTCCTTTAACACCTAGCATTTGAAGTTTGATGAGAAGGCCCTCCCTCCACACCATATTATAGGAAGAGAAAAGATTGCCAGCATTGTCTCTTTATTTATATGTGCCATCCTTATCTCATCTTCCAGGGCAACTACTGGGTCCATGGTTCCTCTACTTTTCCTAAAACCACTCTGGTAGCTCTGCATTAGACCTTTTGTCTCTAACCAGAAAACCAGCCTATTGTTGACCATCCTCTCCATAATCTTCCCCATTTTTGGTGGCACGGTGGCACAAGACACAGCCTAAGGGGGGGCCTTTCTGTGTGGAGTTTGCATGTTCCCCCTGTGTTCACCTGGGGTATCCTCCACAAAAACTCCCACTAAAAACATGCAAGAAGATCACCACCTGACCAATGGTGACAAAAAGGAACTGGCAGCCCACCGCTCCTGGTCTGCCGCGGAGGAAGGACTTACCAGGATGGGTCAAATGTGCAGAAAATAATTTCACGAAGCATGGCGTCTCCTCCCTGTAGCATGTGTGTGCTGTAATTAATGAAGTATATCTTAAATCTGGGACGTTAGTGCAATTGGCCTGTAGTTACTGGGATTCTTACCATCTTTCCCTGGTTTCCTAATTGGGATAATTATCGATACCTTCCATTCATTTGGAATAACACCTTCTATCTAAACCTTATTAAACAAACGTAACACTACATCTTTCCCTTTGACACTTAAATTCTCTAGCATAGCATAACAAATCCTATCTTTCTCTGGCGTAGACTCATCAACTTTCCTCAATGCCCTATTAAACTCCTGTATAGAAAATTCTATATTTAACATCCCACCTTCCCCATCATCCTCATATAACTCACCTCTATATTTTGCCAGGTATTGGTATTGTTGCTTCCCTCCCATTGCACTCCTCTTGAGTTAAATTTCCTGAACTGTGCACTAACACCTTTGCTACTGCCTTAGCTTTCTCTCTGCTATTAGTAATAATATTCTAATTCTGTTTCTAATTCTTCCCTTTCTCCTTTGCTCTTCATTTTTGCATTTTACCAACAGTCTCCCATCCTGCAGTACCCTAGCCATTTCTACATTCCCAAATGCTTTCTTTAATCCTGTCATCAGTGCAACCAAACCAACTGTAGCAATGTCTTTACCTTCCTTGAACTTTATGACCACCGTTCACCTTTAAATCTGCCCCTTCCTCTACTCTCCTACGCACCTCTCTGTTTGCAACACCCGGCTCCTCTTCAGATTTTCTTTTATTATCCTCATGACTACTTATTCTCACTCTCCTTAACCCTTGCCCACAGAATCTCTGACTACTTCTAAGGTCAGAATTACTGTATTCCATACGACTCCAATCCTCCCTATCCTCATCAGGATCCATTCTAAAATCCAGACCCAGTCACAAATCAGAATATGCCAATATACCGCAAATACTGATTTAATGAAAATTTAGAAATTGCTGGATTTCAAACAAACTGCCTCTCCGCATCTAAACTCTGCTTCTTCTTCTTCTTCTTCTTTTTCTTGTCCCTCTTCTTCTTCTTCTTCTTCTTCTTCTTCTTCTATGTTTAATGGCCGTTGGTAAATCATTTTGAACACACTTTACCACCACCAATTGACTGTTGGTCTGCATACTTAATTCTACATGTTTAGCAAAGATTACATACAGTGCTTAACAAAGTTAAGCCAAAGTAAGGTTTATGCCACAGCTGCCCTAAATTAACAGCATTGGTAATTACCAAAATCATTTTTTATGTTTCTGTAATACGCCAATATGTAGAAGCTCTTTAACCGAAATTATATTTTTAATGCTAAATTATAATTATTATTGTTATCCATGAATTTTCAAATTTACTGATTTACAAAAAACTTAAAAAATAGTAAAGCACATTATTATTTCTTGATTATTATGTCAAATTATAGTTATTAACTTGTATTCCTGAACAGAAAAATTAGTATTAGTGTTTGAATGTTATGCTTGATTAATTTCTGACTTCTCAGAGAAGCCCAGTGAGCTGGCTCCAATTTGGGTATAAAAAGGTGAATTCAGTAAAATGCTGAGAGCTCACTGAAAATGAAAGAGTCCGCATTTAAGCACTTAGTATTAGAGACAGAAGGAAGACCACTGCTGATCTTCTGAGAAAGTCTCCAGAATGATCATAAGCAGATGACCGACGGAACAAGGCTTAAAGGGAAGAATAGCTGCTAAGAAGCAATTATTGAGGCCTGCAGACATTCAGAAATGCCTCAGATTTGCCAGGGAGCACAAACACTGGACTGCTGATGACTGGAAGAAGGTACTCTGGACGGACAAGTCCAAGTTTGAACTCTTCGGTCAGCATTGTCGTGTTTATGTCCACAGAAAAACTGGAGATTTTGATGCCAGATGCATTGCACCCACAGTGAAACATGGTGGAGATTCCATCATGGTATGCGGTTCCATTTGTGGAAACCGCATGGGCAAATTAGTGAAAATTGATGGTATCATGAACAAGACTGTCTACCGCAACATCTTCGTGCATCATGGAATCTCTTTTGGATTGATTGAGTGGACTGATCTGAATCTGATTGGGCATGGGTTCATATACCAACAAGACAATGACCCCAAGCATACTTCAAAGCTGTGCAAAGACTATTTCAATCAAAAAAATCAATCAATCAATCAATCAATCAATCAATCAATCAATCAATCAATCAATCAATCAAAACTTTATTTCTATAGCACCTTTCATACATAAAAATGCAGCACAAGGTGCTAAAAGGTGTAAAAACATAACATAGCAATATAAAAGCTTCTACCCCTCCCAACACACCCGCAGACATACATCATAGACACACCCACCTGCACACAACCACACACACACACCCCAACGAAAACGGCAGGGCACTGAGGCATCATGAGAAGAAAAAGGAAAAGAAAACCACCTATGGGGAGCTCATCCGCACTGCGAAGGATCAGCGGCCGTGGCCACAGGGAGCATCGCCGCAACAGAGACCCTCGACCCAGACAAACTGGGGTTGACTCCACACGCAGGGCAGAGCCCCCCAGTCCTCTGGGCCCAAGGGGTCCCCAGGACGACGCCCCGGCGGGCAGACCAGACACCCCTCCCAGCACGGAAGCCCCCCATGAGGAAGCACTGGAGCTAAAACCTAAAAGACAATAGACCTCCGTGTTAGCCTGAGAGAGAAACGGGCAGACTCTGGCTATATTTTTAAGATGGTAAAAACCAATCTTTGTTATATTTTTAATATGAGGAATAAAACTAAGCTCAGAGTCAAAAATGACGCTCCTTCAGGACCAATAACTAAAACCTCTGTATTATCCTGGTTGTGCTGTAGGAAGTTTGCTGCCATTCATGACTTAATGTCTAAAATACATTTTAAAAGGGTATCAATAGGCCCCATGTCATCAGGAGGCACGGCAATGTAAAGCTGTGTATCATCAGTGTAGCTATGGAAGCTGATGCCGTGTCTCCTGATGACATCCCCAAGGGGAAGCATGTAAAGATTAAAAAGTACTGGACCTAAAATTGATCCTTGGGGCACCCCGCACTTCATTTCACAGGTTCCAGAAGAACATGTAACCAAACTTACATAGAAACAACGGTCTGTGAGATAGGAGTAAAACCAATTAAAACAGAACCAGAGAGGCCCACCAGGTTTCTGAGTCTATTTAGGCAAGGCAAGGCGAATTTATTTATATAGCACAATTCATACACTAGGCAATTCAAAGTGCTTTACAGAAGCATAAAAATACATTAAAATCATACATTTCAAAGAAAGAGAGTAGAAGAGAATAGAAAAATAAAAATAAACTACAATTAAAGGAAAATTAAAAACAGAAGCCAGTAAAAGACAATAATTTAGCATTTAGAATGATTAAAACCATTGAGCAAATACATTTACTTTAAGTAAAAGCTGTAGCAAATAATGTTTTCAACCCTGATTTTAAATGAGCTGACACTTGGTGCAGACCTCAGGTGTGCAGGGAGAATGTTCCACAGGTGAGGAGCATAATAACTGAAAGCTGCTTCACTTTGTTTGGTTCTGATTCTGGGAACACACAATAGACCTGTCCCTGATGACCTGAGGGGTCTGGATACCTCATATGGAGTTAATAAATCTAGAATATATTTTGGTCCTAGACCATTTAATGCTTTGTAGACCAACAGTAAGATTTTAAAATCTATTCTTTGACTCACAGGAAGCCAATGTAGTGATCTGAAGACTGGTGTGATATGGTCCATTTTTCTGGTGTTTGTAAGGACTTGTGCAGCAGCATTTTGAATCAGCTGTAGTTGCCTAATTGATTTTTTGTTTAGGCCATTAAAGACTCCATTGCAATAGTCCAACCTACTGAGAATGAATGCATGATCCAGTTTTTCCACGTCTTCTTTGGACAGACATCCCTTGATTCTGGTTATATTTTTCAGGTGGTAGTAGTCTGATTTGGTAATCAGCTTTAAATGGTTGTTAAAATTCAGGTCCAAATCAATAATTACACCAAGATTTCTGGCTTTATCTGTTGTTGTCAGTGACATGGAGTTAAGTTGAGCACTGATCTTTGACCATTCATTTTTGGGGCCAAAAACAATCACTTCTGTTTTATCTGCATTAAGCTGAAGAAAATTCTGGCACATTCACCCATTGATTTGATGAATACACTCATTCAGTGAAAGTAAGGGACTGTAGTCATGCGATGACACAGAAATTTAAAGTTGTGTATCATCTGCGTAAGTATGATAAGAAATATTATGATGCTCCATAATCTGAGCTAGGGGCAACATGTAAATATTGAAAAGAAGTGGTCCAAGAATGGACCCTTGTGGCACCCCACACATCATCTTTTTTCGTTCAGACACATGCTCACCAATTGACACAAAGTAGTCTCTATCTTGTAAATAGGATTTGAACCAGTGTAGTACAGTGCCAGTAAGTCCCACCCACTTTTCCAGTCTGTCAAGAAGTATGTCATGATCAACCATGTCAAAGGCAGCACTGAGATCTAATAATACTAAGACTGAGGTTTTGGAAGCAACATTATTCATATGTATGTCATTTAAAACTTTGATAAGTAGTAAGTCTCAGTGCTGTGGTGTGGACGAAATCCAGACTGAAATGCATTAAAAAGATTGTTCTACATCATGAAAGCATGCGTTTGTTGAAAAACAACCCTTTCAATAATTTTTCCTAGAAAGGGAAGATTTGATATTGGCCTGTAGTTACTAATTACTGAAGCATCCAGATTAATCTTTTTTAGGAGAGGTTTTATTACTGCAGTTTTCAAGGCCTGGGGAAACTGACCAGACTAAAGAGAATTATTTATTATCTGCAACACATCTGGAGCTATGCAATTAAAAACATTTTTAAAAAAGTTTGTTGGCAGAGTATCAAGGCAGCATGTTGTGGATTTTAACTGTGATACAATTTCTGTCAGCCTTGTATGATCTAGAAGGTTAAAATGTGCTAGATTAACTGGAGAACAAGAAGGCAAAGATGGACTTATCATTTTGCCTGAGTTTGAGCTGCACACTGTTTGTCTTATCCTTGAAATTTTATTTGTAAAAAAGGCTGCAAAATCATTGCATGACTTGTTGGATAACAGCTCAGGAGGGACTGATGCTGTGGGGTTTGTCAGTCTATCCACAACAGAAAACAAAGTGCGGGCATTATTACAGTTTCTGTTGATAATCTCTGAGAAGAATGCTTGCCTTGCCTTTTTTATTTCCTGGTTATAGGTGTGGAGACTGTTTTTGTAAATTTCATAGTCAACCTGGAGTTTGGTTTTTCGCCACCTGCGCTCTGCCTGTCAGGATTTTGACCAGTGTGGTGTTTCTCCAAGGTGCCTTTTTCCTTCCTGACAGAACTTTGGTCTTAATTGGGGCGATGGAGTCAATAATAGTCATAACTTTGGAACTGAAATTATTTACAAGGTCATCAGTTGAAGCTGAGGGCAGTGTTGGTGATGGTGTAAAAGACTGAGTGAAGACTGTACAGGTGTTATCATTAATATAACGCTTTTTGATTACCTCTGTTCCACTTTTGTTACAAATAGCAGGTGTGGCCATTTTAAATGACACACAGTAATGATCAGAAAGAGCAACATCTAGGATGTTTAAAAGTTCTTTAGCACATCCATCTTTGAGATTATCAACATGAATGTTGAAGTCACCCACTAACACAACACAGTCAAAATCAATACAAACTACAGACAGTATATTGGCAAACTCATTAGAAAACCTTGCATTTTGGGGGCTTGTAGATGGTTATGAAGACTGATCGACAGGGAGACTTTGAATGGCAACATATTCAAAAGATTCAAACTGACCGTGAGAGACTCTCTTGCATTGAATGCTATCAATAAACAAAATGGCGACTCCGTCTCCTCTCTTATGCATTCTTACTTCACTTATGAAACTGAAATTCGGAGGGACTGACTCATTGAGAACTGCTGTGCTGTTATCTTGTCCTAACCAAGTTTCAGTTAAAAACATAAAATCAAGCTTGTGCTTGATGATAAAGTAATTGATTAAGAATGATTTGCCTGCCGAAGACCTAACATTTAAAAGAGCTAAGTTAAATGTGCTAAAAAGTCCAACATCCCCATGTTTTAGAACATACTGTGGCTGACATGGAATACGTGTTAAATTCGATGATGTGATGTTTCTGGAGAGATGGACCGATCTTCTCCTCTGACCTATTGAGACATGAATCAATGAAGCTTCCGGCACAATGGGCCCTGGCTTTTCCTTGGAAAAGTCAGGCATAACATTTGCCTTAAAAGCTGGACCCAGAACACATCAGTTACCAACACAAATAGGTGGCTGTGCTGGGCTCTTACAAGGGGACTGGAGTAGGTTCAGATCAAGTCGTGGGGGGGTGGAGGTGGTGCCCGTTGGTGCTGTGGTGGTGGAGGGGGACAGGGTGGTTGTAGGGGGCAGGGTGGCATTTGGGGGGACAGGATCCCAGATGGGCGAGGAGTAAGCCTGATACCAGCACTGACAAGTTTGATCATTTGGTCAGTAAACTCCAGTAGGGGGGAGGAGGGTGATGGGATATCCAGTGAAGATGATGAGCTAGATGGAGTTTGGGCAGTTGGGGATGGTGGCCTAGGTGGAGTTTTAGTGGTTGGAGTCAGTGAATCCTCACGAACAGTGGCCTCTGGTGGAGGACATGAGGCATCCCCTTTTTTGCTCTGGCATCCCTCATGGTTAGAGCATACAGGTGGGGGGAGAGTTGGTTCTCCTTCATGTTTTGGTGTTTGCTGCTTTGTTTGGATTCCTCTTGTCTCTTGTCCTTGGGAGTGGGAACAGTGTGACGCAGGAAGAAAGATAGGTTGGAGGCAAAAAGTTTTACTCCTGACTTGTTTAGGGAAAGTATGTCTCCTTTGAAAAAATGTCTGCGGTCCCAAAAAAATTGAAATTGTCAATAAAATGGAGTGGACATCATATGCAGTTGAACGCCATCTGTTTACTGCCAACAATCTACTGAATCTCTGTCCTCCTCCTCTGACTGGTGGTAAAGGCCCACTGAAGAAGACTTCAGCATTGAGAGCTCACTGTATTTAGCAGTTTACCTAAATCTTGTTTGAGCACTTCAGATTGTCGTTTTGCAATATCATTCGCCCCTGTGTGCAGTACAAGGTATTTCAGAGTTGGAATTTCTGCAACAATACTGAGGATTTTGTCGGTCATTTTGGAGACTGTATCATCAGGAAAGCACAACACTTTTGTGTTTCTGCTGGACATTCTCCCCACATCTTTAATAGCAGAATCACCAACAATCAGAGTCTCAGGACCAGTCAGTAGCTTTCCTTGTAACTTTCTAGCTTCTGACTTCCTATCAGGCCTTACCCTTCTCTGTGAGTCCGAGAAGTTATCCGGGTTTTCAGTTGGAGATCCGGGGTCCTGCAGAAGTGGAGCAAACCGATTTTGTAACCGCACACAAGCTGGTTTGGGAGCTTTGTTGCTCAACTTCCCTTTAGCTTTTATTCATGGCTGTGTCTTACTCTGCACAGGTGTTGAGTAGGATGATAACGCAGGCCGGCCTGTCACATCACAGATCTCTGGGCGCTGGGTTCTATCTGTTAGACGTCTTCCCATATCAGCTGATTTACTCTTGGGCTTTGCCCCAAGAGCATTCCAGGGAGGACTAATACTGGCAGATTTATTACCCGGTACACAGCCCTTTAGTTTCGAGGGAGCTGTATCAGAGCTAATTAGCTGGATATTAGCATTCTCCAGTCTGCTGTTTTGAGTCAGCGGCAAAGTGCTGTCATTTCCACAAAGTCTGTTCACTTCTGCGTTTATTTCCAGATGCTGGACTTTAGTTTCCAACACTGCAACCTGCTGCAGAAGTTTGTAGAGGTCATCTGTGGAGAAAAGAGGCATCTTGGTGCCAATCAGCTTTAGCTGCCAGCAGGCTTTTTCTGTTGGTAGGCTGAAGCAGGCTTTTTCTGTCATTAGGCCAGTGCAGAGTGTATCCGTGAAATATCAGAGGTTGCAAGGGTCATCCACAACTTTTAAATGTTTGTCCATGAAATTTGTCTTTAGGTGTCCAATTCAGCCAAAATGAAAACTTTCAAGTTTAAGGAAAATTATAATAAATACAGAAAACAAAATGGAAAATCACGAGCCCAGACAGAAACCAGCTGCCAGAGGAGGAGGAGGAGACACAACACTCTTTTAATAAAATGTGGTGATCTACTGTATCAAAGTGGGGTGGTCTATAAACAGTGATGCAGAGAACAGGAGGACTGCTAAAAACAAAGGCGTGATGCTTTAAAGATTAATAATTGCTAAAAAAGACTTCCTTTGCGAATCGGTTTCCTGAGTTTCCAGCGGCCCATACCTGCCATTGTTGTGCCCGGCATGTGAACTCTCGCGAGATTACAGTGTTGACCTTTTACCTGTACGAGTAGTGACGTCAGCTGCGTAGAGCATGTGTGTAGCCATGTGGAGAGAGCGGGCAGCAGCAACATGTCAGACGATGCGGATGAAATACACAGCGCTCCTCACCTAAAATCGAAGGTCTGGAAATCATTTGGTTTTTTTAAGAAGAATGGAAAGCCAGACAAAAGCCAGGCCATTTGCAAACTTTGTAGAGAGACCATCAGATACACTGGAAATACGACAAACTTTAGCAATCACCTGGCGAGACGGCATGGCGGGGCTGATTCGAGTGAACAGGATGCTAGCGCGGCTAGCACAGCTAGCACGAATAGCACGGACAAGAGCGGGCAGGACAAAGACAATAAAATACAAGAGTTTTTCCAACCGCAATTCAGCCATAACTCGGCAAGGTCCAAGGCAATAACGGCATCTCTCGCTCGTTTTATTGCAAAAGACTTACGGCCGTAGTGTTGTTGAAAGCGGAGGCTTTCGGGACATGATAAAAACAATCGAACCAAGGTATAAGATACCTTCC
Organism: Chaetodon trifascialis; assembly: GCF_039877785.1. Classification (NCBI taxonomy): domain Eukaryota; kingdom Metazoa; phylum Chordata; class Actinopteri; order Chaetodontiformes; family Chaetodontidae; genus Chaetodon; species Chaetodon trifascialis. The sequence goes on from NC_092070.1 coordinate 2,115,059, forward strand.
AGACAGCATTTCGCCGAGAAGTGTGTGGCTGAAATGTGTAACAAGTTAAAGAACGAAGTTAAACAAGAACTTTCCCAAGCAGAGAGGGTGGCAATCACCACCAATGCGTGGACTTCATGTGCAACCAACTCGTATCTGACGATTACGGCACATCATATTTCTCCAGACTGGGAATTAAGGAATCGTGTCTTACAAACCAGAGTCTTCAATGACAGCCACACCGGAAGAAATATAGGTGTATTATTGAAGGAAGCATGTGCTGACTGGAACATTTTGGATAAAGACCCAGCTGTTGTAACTGATAATGCCAGAAACATGATTGTAGCTGGACTTGAAGCTGAAATGAGGCCTCACCTTGCCTGCTTTGCACATACATTAAATCTAACATCACAGAAGGCTTTACAAGTGGACACTGCTGCAAAGTTGCTAGGGAGAGTAAGGAGGGTGGTTGGGTTTTTGCATCGCAACATAAGAGGTGCTGAAATCCTCCGTGAGAAACAACAACAGCTATCTTTGCCTGCACACAAGCTCATACAAGATGTTTCCACCAGATGGAACAGCTCCTTTGACATGCTGCAGTGGTTCTTAGAGCAACAGCCAGCGGTGTTTGCCACTCTCATGTCCAGGGAGCTCAGGAAAGGAGAAGAGGTGAACACTGTTAATGAGAGAGACATTTGCAATGCTGAAGACATTGTTAAACTGATGGCTCCAGTAAAAGTTGTGACCACTGTCATGTGTGAGGAGGAGCAGCCAACAATCTCAATGATTGCCCCACTCAAGGCAAAACTTCAAAAGCACTTTGAGGCTACTGATGAAGATACAGCTCTCATCACTGAGATGAAAAGGGCCTTCAATAATGACTACTGACCCACGCTTCAAGACATTGCCTTTTCTCAGTGACCATGAAGCAGAGAGGATCTTCACCAGCCTTTCTGTTGAAGCTGCAGCCAATCACAACAAGGTAACAGTTTGTTATTGAGTTAACAACTATTTTTTGTTGTGCAGTGTTACCATTTCTTACACTCTGCATTTGACACTTTTAATATTTGTAGTTTGTGACTGCTGGAGGCAATTAAGTGTTTTAATAAAACATGATACATTTTACTTGTTAGGAAACATCACATGCAGACAATCAGGGAGAGCCAGTTCAGGGAGTTGAAAGGCAGACAGATCCGCTGACAGACCCTGGGCAAGGCAATCTGGGTCGCATAGTTTGTTCCCAGATCCAGGATACACAGAAAGGTGTGTTTTTGAGCCGAATAGGGTGTAAGCAGATTTAACTTCATATATAAAATAAGGCAAAAGAAAAGACATTTTAGGTCATTGCAGACAAGACCAGTAAGTATGGTATTCTTTTCATTTTCAGATGATGACCAGTGGCTGCACGGTGGCGCAGCAGGTAGTGCGCGTGCCTCACAGAAAGAAGGTTGCCGGTTTGATCCCCGGGTCAGACGGGGCCTTTCTGTGTGAAGTTTGCATGTTCCTCCCGTGCATGCGTGGGTTCTCTCCGGGTACTCCGGCTTCCTCCCACAAACCAAAAACATGCTCATTAGGTTAATTGATTACTCTAAATTGTCCGTAGGTGTGAGTGTGAATGTTTGTTTGTCCTTGCATGTGTCCCTGCAATCGGCTGGCGACCGGTTCAGGGTGTACCCCGCCTCTTGCCCATTGTAGCTGGGATAGGCTCCAGGCGGTATAGATAATAGATGGATGATGACCAGCCTCCCGCCAGTGCTGGACCAACTGTTTGGAGAAACCTTCGAAGTGAAAGCAGCAACAAGATCTTCAAGAGAGAAGGCCAGTGATGAAGTAATGTGGTGCAGAGAGCGTAATTCATTGCCCCTCTGTAGCACGGTGGCACAAGTGGTACACTGTCGCCTCACAGCTAGAAGGTTTTTCCTCGCCACTGTCGCCAAGTGCTTGCTCATGGGGGAATTGTTGGTTTCTTTGTAGATAAAAGAGCTTGGTCTGTACCAGCTCTATATGGAAAGTGTCCTGAGACAACTTCTGTTGTGATTTGGCGCTATACAAATAAAATTGAATTGAATTGAAAATTGAACTACAATGGTGGAAGGGACAATCAGACCTCCCACTGCTGTCATCTCTTGCAAAAAAAATACCTCTGTATACCAGCAACCAGTGTAGAATCAGAAAGAGTTTTTAGCACAGCAGGAGATGTTGTTTCAGTGCAGCGCAGTGTTCTCAGACATGATCATACTGATGAGTTGATTTTCCTCAAAAAGAATCTTGAGAAATGAACTCTGAGTTGTGAGATGTAAACAGAAGTAATAAATTCAACACCCCACCCCCCCATAGTATTGCTGTAGGAGTGCAAGCATTGATGTTTTTTGTCTCAAAGGAGAGTGATTAAGAAAAACAATATGAGGTGGAGAGTAAGTAAGTAGAGCTTTTTCAGATTTTTTTTTTTTTTTTTTAAGAAAAGCTAATGTTCAGAGTTACAGGCATCAAAAAGACATGTTGAATGTAACATGCTATTTTCCATAACTGCTTACTAAAGTTTTGGATCCATGTAACTTGTTGTCAGTGATATGTTGCACTTGTTATGCTATTGTAGTTACTGAAGTTCACATGAGTGACTGAAGCACTAATTCTATATTTTGAACTGAATTTTTGCCTTTAATAGGCAACTTTTTTTGTTTTATAACAACTACTTTTATTTTTGTTATCTAACCTCAAATAAATTTATGTTGTCTGAATTTATGTTGAATGTTCAGTAGGCCTGGTGTATTGTCTCTTGGACACTAAATTAACAAAAGGATACTATTTTGAAATTACATTTGTGTTTTTTTCTTTTTGTTCTTAGTAACATAAAGTAAAAATAAGTACTTGGGGTTAAATTGTCAATTTGTATTGAATCGAACTGAACCAGAGTGAATCAGATCGAATCGTACCAAATCGTTTACTATTTTTTATGAATTGTCCCTGAATCAGATCATAGCCTGTGAATCGAGATTTGAATCGGATCGTTTTGTGAGCGAAAGATTCACACCCCTACAAAACAGGATAAAATTGTCAATAAAACCAACGTTAAAAGCTCTGCAGGCGGACTGTAGCCAAGTGTTTAGATAGAGTAGCTTGTTGAAACGCCATGCTCCGTGATGGGACAGTGTGGGGAGAGGACCGCTGATAAAAACGGACTTACCACAGTTGTTTAAGAAGCTAAAAAGGTTTTTAAAATCCCTTTTGAGCAGCTCAGACGGCCTCTGAGCGGTGTCAACGCAGCCCACGTGTACTAAGACACGGCTATTGGAGGATGGGAGTGACCACAGCAGACCTGGAAGTTTCTCCACGATAACTGGGACTGTGGCTCCTGGAAAGCAGTGAGTGGCTGCGTTGAAAAAGCGAATCCCCTGGATTATTGAATCGCCCGCTACTAGAGTGGTTGGAGGGAAGAGCAGACAAAGTGGTGGAGGTTGCAGCCTATCCCTCCTTTTGCGGTCGCCAACTAACCACCCAGGTGTCTGTGTGTAAAGGAGTGGAGCTGACTGGGACCTTGGGTTTAGCCCCGAGCTGGAACCAGCGGCTGGTGCGGTAGCAGCGGCCTGTGTAGAGTCGAGTATCGAGGCAGTGGTGGTAGCGGCCAGAGCACGAGCAGCAGCGGGTGGAGTGAAGCCTGCGGCCGGGGCTGTAGTCGTGCGCTGTGTGGAGTCAGTAGTCGAGTAGGGAGCCGTGGCCTCAAGGTCTTTACTGGAAGCAGAGACTTGTGCAGGGCCGAAGAGGATAGTGTCCAGGTGTCTCTCAGCTTCCTGGATTTTGTATAGAGTGGAAATCCTCTGCTCCAGCTCAGCGATTTTCTTGCCGAGGGCGAAACAGCTTTGACAGCCGGATGGCGAGGTAAGTGGGTGGAGCCATGGCTAGCTGAGCTGTGCGCAGTTCTCCACACACATTGTGTATGTAGCCCTCTCCTTGACCAAGAAAAACGAATCTGGAGTACTGAAACTGATGGACTGGCCAAGTCAAAGTCCGGATTTGAATCCTATTGAACAAATTTGGGATTTAGTAGATTTAAAGACTGATCGCAAAAGTTTCATCTAAAGCAAAGCACGCAAGCTAGAAACTATTTGGAACTCAATAACAAAAGAGACTGTCGAAAAGTACATAAAAACAATGCCAGCAAGAATGCCAGCTGTTATCAAGGCCAAAGGAGGCCATACAAAATTTGGTTACAGTTTTTGGGTTACTGTGTGAAAAAGGACTATTTAGTCGTTTCAGTTTGTTATATACCAAATAAATAACAATAACATTTTTAGTTTTAAACAAGTTTTTGAAAGATTTCTAAAATATTTATGTTTTCTTGTTTTTATGACAGACAGACAGAGCTGCTGGCACCATGGCATCATGTTAAGATTGTGAAAAGATGGGCCATTGATGCAAAACTGGAACTACAAGCCTGCTTTGACTGCACTGGCGTGCTTTTCAGGCTGCTGCAACAGATGTAGAAGAACTCACTGACACTAGTACATCTTACACTTCTTCTGCACATACAGTGAAGATCAAATTAGAGAACTACTTATTAATACATGATTTATTCTGAGATATTGTTCATTGTTCAGAATTGGATAGAATATCAGCTGGGGCTATACCTGACAGAGGCACAAAAAGTTTATCTGCAGGCCCGTTACCTGGGTCAGATTGTTGTTGTTGGGCCTCCTGAACTACGCCCTCAATTCCCCAGGTGAGGGCTGACACCACCCCATCAGCAGGCAAGGATAGTATTGGGAGGGGTCTCAGGTTCAGACGGGGAGAATTGCCAAGAGAGAGGGCATTGGGATTTGTGTTCTGGGATCCCAGTCTGTAGGTCAGAGAGAAATTAAATCTGCTGAAAAACAGGGCCCACCCGGCTTCTCTGGCATTCAACCCCTTGACAGACTTGATGTATGCCAGATTCTTGTGATCTGTCCAAAAGACGAAAGGCTGTTCAATCCCTTCCAGCCAGTGTCTCCATTCCAATACCAGTTTAATGGCCAACAGCTCCCGGTTTCCCATGTCGGAGTTTTGCTCTGTGGGGGAGAGACAAGAGAGAAAAAAAAGCACAGGGGTGCAAACGGTTCTCAGCCCCTGCCCGTTGGGACAGCACTGCCCCCACCCTGGTATCCGAGGCATCCACCTCCACAGTAAATTGTTTGTTGGGGTCAGGCTGTATCAGTACTGGGGCCATGGTGAAAACCCCCTTGAGCTTAATGAAAGCCCTGTCTACCTCGTCTGACCAGCTAAACTTCACTTTGGTAGAACTTCTGATAGAAGTTTGTGAACCCCAGAAATCACTGCAACTCCTTACAGGTTTCTGGGACAGGCCACTGCTCCACTGCTCTGACCTTCTCAGGGTCACACTGCATTAAAAACCACATTTACAACCAGTAAACCCCTACGAAGTTCGTTGATCATCAGCAATTTATGGCCAGTTTACGGGGAAGTTCGCCCGCTCCGAACATCGTCGGAAATGGACCCTCTGTCGACGGGGGACGTGGTTATTTGTGCGTCTGCGAAGGTGCAAATAGCTCTAATTAGCACATGAATGCTACCGACGTTGATCTACTCAGGCTGGCCTGCTGGCTTCACAAACAATCACTGGATGATTCCACAGGCAATTTTAAAAGGAAACCCTCATGTGATTGGATAGAAACTCCAATCACGAGTGAGTGATCATGCAATTGGATGGCAACTCTGCCGTTATTGGTCATCTGTGCACCACAAAAAAACCAAAACATAACAAAAAAAAAAAAAGTATAAATATATATATACACACACACACACACACACACACACACACACACACACACACACACATATATAAACGTCTAAGGCCTCTGGAAATGCTTCTTTGCTGCCTCTGGGTCATACTGAGCGCTTTGAAGGGGACTTGATGAAAAAAAAACAATGCAGCTAATAAATAAAATTCAGCTGCAGTTTGGTCGGGGCGGCTCCTACAGAGCGAGCAGTCTGGCTTTTATATCGGCCATTCTCCTTGCCAATTGCGTGATCAGCTGCGTTACCAGCCAAGACAATCCACTGAAGGCGCTCAGCAGTTTCTTCTCTAAATTGTTTGGATATGGTCGCTCCGCAGCCAGGCGGTCCACCATCCGTGAGTGGACTGCGAGAGGAGTGCTTTCTGGGGTGAACTGAAGACGACGTCGGGCCATTGTATGAACAGAGTTAAAGTTTAGCAGGACCCGAAATGTAACTTTTCTGACCCAAACTCCATTTGCGTTCACAGACGCGCCAAGGTCGTTGTCTGTCTATGTCATTGTGTCAGAGGAGGCGTCCAATTATATGCGAGGTCGCACTCTTGGAATTTCTCGCAAGACAATTTTTGTTGCATAGAAAGAAATACATGCTGTGATTTTGCTAGGTATTTTGATTTTCTAGTTTTGTATCTGCATATTTTATAAAACATGTAAACTTCTTTAAACTGTCAATCGAAAATTAAAAAAAGAAAAGTTACTTTGGTGTGTTCCCTTTTGATTCCTATTTAAAGAATTATCAGTGGACTTACCCTGCTGGAATTTTGCAAGCTAATCATCAATCAACCATTTTTCATCTGGTGTTGTGGTGGCAAAATGCGAAAAATTGTGACGTGTCCAAGAACTGTAGATGCTTTAATTTTGACAATTTGATTTAGTGAATTTAAGTGGAAAATGAAAGGCTTTTGAGAGTCAGGACACTCATCCTGTATGTAACCTATAAAATTAGCTAAACACATTTTTAAATCCTCATGAAAAAAAAAAAATTGTATTCTGTAGGCACAGAACACACACACACACACACACACACACACACACACACACACACACACACACACACACACACAATTCTAATTTGTATAGCTTGCAGCATTACATTTGCATTTTAACACCACACAGAGGCTGAGAGAGAACTTCCACGGCAATATACAGTGACGATAATTGATGGAAATGCTACTTTTCATGCAGTGTCAGCTCTCAGTCTTCCTTCCTGGATGACAAAACCAAGAAACGAAACCGACTGAATAGGGAACTCACACTTCTCAGCTTTGACAAATAGTTTGTTTTCCAGCAGGTGAGTGAGCACCTGCCAGACGTGAGTCTCATGCTCCTTGGCTGACTGGGAGAAAACCAGAATGTGATCCAGATACAAAGACAATCTGTTGATGGGGCACCTGGGAGGAGATCAATGGAACAATCATAGGGGCAATGAGGGGTTAGAGACAGAGCATGCTCTTTACTAAATACCTCCTGAACGTCATGATATATAGCGGGAACTTGAGAGAGATCTGGAGGTTCAGGGGTGGCTGTAACTGAGCCGGAAACTCCATCAGACAGTGGGATGGCAGAGCGGAGACAGAGAGAATGGCAGTGAGAACCCCCAGCCCAGAATCTTTCCCTGACACCCATGCCTGGATCAAGAGGACAGGGGCCCCTGGGCACAAATTCTTGGAGGGTCCCCTGAATCTCTCCTCCTCAGCTCTGTCTCTCCTCTTCAGCTCCATCTCTCTCCTCCTCAGCTCTGTCTCTCCTCCTCAGCTCCATCACTCTCCTCCTCCTCACCTCTTTCTCTCCTACTCATCTCCATCTCTCCTCCTCAGCTCCGTCTCTCCTCCTCAATTCAATTCAATTCAATTCAATTCAATTCAATTCAATTCAATTCAATTCAATTCAATTCAATTCAATTTTATTTGTATTGTGCCAAATCACAACAAAAGTTGTCTCAGGACACTTTCCATATAGAGCTGGTACAGGCCAAGCTCTTTTATCTACAGAGACCCAACAATTCCCTCATGAGCAAGCACTTGGCGACAGTGGCGAGGAAAAACTTCCTTTTAACAGACAGAAACCTCAGGCAGAACCAGACTCTGGGTGGGCGGCCATCTGCCTCGACCGGTTGGGTCAGAGAGGGAGAGCAAGAGAGAGAGTGAGACAGACAGAGAAAAACAGACAGAAATGCAGTCAGAGAGAGAGAGACAGAGACAGAGAGAGAGAGACAGAGAGACAGACATGCAGTCACAGTAACAGCGACAGTGGATGTAATAACAGTAGTAGCAGTTGCAGTGGATGTCAGGCAGGGCCAAGGCAGGAGACGCAGCTGCAATCCACAATCCAGATTCAGCCACTGTGGAACCTGCAAGACGACAAAGCACAGAGACTCCGGGGAAGGAGCTAAGTTAGTAACACACTGTGGTAGGACATGAAAGCGTGCAAATGGAGAGGGAGAGAAAGACAGAGGAGCTCGGTGTATCTTTGGAGGTCCCCCGACAGTCTAATCCCTAGCATAACTAGGGACCGGTCCAGGACAAGCCTGAGCCAGCCCTAACTATAAGCTTTATCAAAAAGGAAGGTTTTAAGCCTACTCTTAAATGTAGTAGGCTTCATTGATAAATATAGCTGGGTATCATCTGCATAGCAATGAAAATTTATTGAGTGCTTCCTGATAATCTTACCTAAAGGAAGCATATATAAGGTGAATAGAATTGGTCCAAGCACAGAACCCTGCGGTACTCCATAGCTGACTTTAGCGAGCACAGAGGAGTCGTCATTAACGTGTACAAACTGAGAGCGATCTGACAATTAGGATTTAAACCAGCTTAGCACAGTTCCCTTAATGCCAATGAAGTGTTCCAGTCTCTGCAATAGGATACGATGGTCAGTGGTATCAAATACAGCACTAAGATCCAATAAGACTAGTAAAGAGACAAATCCTTTATCAGATGCAAATAGAAGGTCATTTGTAACTTTAACCAATGCTGTCTCTGTGCTATGATGTACTCTAAATCCTGACTGGAAATCCTCAAATAAACTATTTTTGTGTAGAAAGTCGCACAGCTGATTAGCAACTGCTTTCTTAAGAGTTTTTGGGAGAAAGGGAAGGTTGGATATCGGTCTATAGTTGGCTAAAACCCCTGGATCAAGAGGAGGCTTTTTAAGTAGTGGTTTTATCACAGCTACTACTACTGTGGTACGTAGCCTGTTGATAAAGACAGATTGATCATGTCTAATACTGAAGAGTCAATTAAAGGTAATACTACTTTAAACAGCTTAGTCGGGATGGGATCTAAAATACAGGTTGATGATTTTGATGACAAAATTATTGAAATTAGTTGGTGAAGGTCGACTGGTGTAAAACAGTCTAAAACTGCAACAGGCTGAGTAACAGTTTCTAGGGTTTCTGTGTTTGAAGACAAAACAGTACCTGTTGACGGCAGGAGCCCATGAATTCTGTCTCTAATAGTTAGAATTTTATCATTAAAAGCTCATGAAGTCATTACTTTTCAGAGCTAAAGGAATACATGGTTAAACAGAATTATGGCTCTCTGTCAGCCTGGCTACAGTGCTGAAGAGAAACCTGGGATTGTTCTTATTTTCCTCTATTAGTGCAGAGTAATAGGCTGACCTAGCACTGCGGAGGGCTTTCCTGTATATTTTAAGACTGTCTTGCCAGGCCAACCGAAATTCTTCCAAATTGGTAGAATGCCATTTCTTTTCTATTTTCTGTAAAGTTTGCTTTAATTTGCGTGTTTGAGGAGTATACCATGGAGCTAACCTCCTCTGTGTAATTATCTTCTTTTTTAGGGGAGCAACAGAGTCAAGTGTCATACCCAATGAACCTGTAGCACTATCAACCAGGTAGTCAATTTGGGAGGGACTAAAGTTAGCATAGGAATCCTCTGTTGTATTGAGACATGGCATTGAATTAAATACTGATGGGATCATATCCTTAAATGTAGCTACAGCACTATCAGACAGGAGTCTGGTATAAAAATTTTTGCCTACTGGCTGGTAGTCTGGTAATATGAATTCAAAAGTTATTAAATGATATTATAACAAATAAAACTGGCTGCACTGTTTTCCATTTTTCATGAGAAAGAGTGAGAACAAGGCTTTCAAATGAGTTATAGTCGAGTTTAGGTTTAGGGTTGATTAAAAGGCTCGGGTCAAAAATGGCTGCAACTCCACCTCCTCTGCCGCTGCCTTGAGGAATGTGAGTATTAATATGGCTCGGAGGAGTAGCTTCATTTAGGCTCACATACTCTTCAGGACAGAGCCAGGTGTCAGTCAAACAAAATAAATCAATATTATGGTCTGATATTAACTCATTTACTAAAACACCTTTAGAGGACGGAGAACTGATGTTAAGGAGTCCACATTTAATTTTTCTAGCTTGTTGTACTATTGCAGTGGTTGTTTTAATTTTGATTCTCCATCTCTCCATTGTTTTCGCTTACTGCAACCGCTTCTTTCACTCATTTTTTTTCTCCACCTACTTCCTTACGATCTAGTCTGTTCAGCACTGTCATTTATAGACAGTGGCATGGGGGCAGAGCTGGCTGTTACTATGGTTTCCACACTTGCACTTGATCATTGTCTTTAGTTAAAAAAAAAAAAAAATATTGGTTTATTGGTTTTACATGGTGTCAGTATCAGTCAATATCAATACCCGCAGCCCAAGATGGGTCGGGTTGTAATTTTCAGGCCCATTAGGAACTCTAGCCCAGGCTTTAACTTGGAACTGAGGCTTTAACTTGGAACTTATGTGGTTTGGCAGAACGGGGATTTGGTGAGATAAGGCTCGTCAGCGCCCTCATGCATACTGACGAGCCTTCTCTTTTACACAGTGAACACTTAGGCAAGAAGTGACCCATCTGGCCAAAGTAGATACACTCAACTGCCCGGATCCTGTGGAGGCATTCAGCAGATGGCTAACGAGATCTCCCCACCTGCATGGGCTTGTCCCTTGCAGGCCAGTTGGCAGGCAGTGGAGGCGGTTCGACTCGAAGGGATGACTACTACCAAACTAGAGGTGATTACTTGCAGCTGCAGGTGGTGATGCAGCGTGTCAGTCAGGTGAGACATGTGCTGCGTGAGCTAAGTAACTTCAGCCGCCATGTGCTGGCTAGTTTTGTACAAAACTTGGAGAAGTTGCTCATGTTTGCCAAGGAGCAACCTCTGACTTACAAAGGCTCTTTTCACTGGGTCTGCTGAGTCCATACTGGCCGGATAATTCTGTTAGGCTGGGCCTTAATTTAACAGCACGGGCTCTGGAAACTCATGGGAGAGATCAGGATAATCCAGCAACAAATCAAGCTCTGTGTGTTCCTTATATACTGAGCCCTAATCAGGCTCATGCGCTCCAGGTGCGCTACTGGAGAGGCAAAAGCCAGCTGGGTGCAGGGAAACACCCAGCTAAGACAGACAGGGGAACAGACAAACACATAACACTAGGGAAAAGGGAAAAAGAGAACACTAGGAACAGACAAGTTAGTGGATCCTAACACTAGCATGTTTTTTTAACAAGACACTTTAACAAAAACTTTTTTTTGTTGTTAAAAAAAATATTTATTAATAAATTAGAGAACAGTAACAATTGTGTCAGAAGAGAAGATTTAAATTTTTTTTTCTTTTTTTTTTTTAGGGCTATAGGATTCAAAAATTAATGGGAAGTGTAGAGGCTGTAGCAGATCTGACCTGTAACTGAACCTCTTCCCCCCTTTCTGCATTCCTTCAGGAGAAATGGAGCTGTAAAACATCCCAACTTTTAAGAGCTATTGACCATTTGAAATGTTTGCAGGAGGTGTGAATTCAGAGAGAGACAAGATGTCTGGCGGTAGAACAACTTCTCACATTCTTTCAGGGGGACAAGAGTCACAGATGGCTCCCACTTCAAAGTCTACCTTTCGCCCAGGACGTTTCTCATGGAGATGCTAATTCTTTCTTGATAGCCCCATGAGAGATAAGAACAATAAAAATGTCTGAATGAAGTGCCAGGTCCAAGAGGAACCTACAAAATCAGATAATGCTGATGGGTTGTAAATTAGACACTCCCGAAGCAAGCTGTTTTGTATGTCTGTGTGCCTCTTTTCTATCTCACCAGGATAATGAAATCTATATGTTTGAGTTAATTTTTCATTTTCTTACAGTACTAAGCCCATAATCTGTATAACACAATGGTGTTTCTAGCTTGTAAAATGACAATGCTGTGATTTTACCTTTCCTGCAAAGTTTACCTGGGTTTCTACCATGGAACCATCCTGCCATCTAGAGGTTTGTAGTGGTTACGTTAGATACTTGATATAAGACAATTCTGATAAGTAGTGATAATCATTTTGGCAAATATAGTCCGCCTTTCGTTATTTCTTTGCTATGTTGTTTTAATTATATCTTGAGTCATCATATATATATTAGGATGAGTATTAGAAATTGTTATCATGATTATTGTTGAATGTCATCATCTACTCATAAGAATTGTCTAACGCATGTTGTGAACGATGTTGAAATGTCCTTGAAAATTGATCATTTAGAATATATGTGATTGACCATAGTGAGAAGCAGATGAGTCCCTCGTAAGAATCATTAATTAATTCTCGCCCTATAAGGAGAAATCACATCGCTTGCCTGAAAGCCATTCCACATGCGCGACAGCCCATTGGTGATTAGACATGTCCTGGAGCTTTATACGGTCTGCAGCATGCAGCGGACAGTCAGTTTAAGTTTAGTTTCCGTTTGTCTTCTTCAAGTCCTAATTTTTCATTTGCCTCTTGCAGTTGTTTTCCACTGAGGTTCATCCAGCTTTCTTTTGTCTTTAGTCTTGTTCAGTCATTTTTGTTTTGTTAGGTAAAACACTTTGGTACATAAAACATCTTCTCATGTTCTTAATTACGGTTGCATGTTTTGAAGAATGTGACTCCTAACCTTGAGTCATAAATATTAGGTGCCTGGGGACAACCAGTCCTGATAACCACAGATACTCATGGCACCTCTCTTCCTTATTTATGATGCTTGTTACATCAGCTCCACACCTAAAGACAGCACACTCACACACACACACTCATACAGGTTGTTTATCACATGTCCAGAACAAGATATGTTGTGGCCAGGACTTGGGAACTGGCCAGTTATGTTGTGTAACATATACCTGATTATTGTACGGGGTTGGTCAAACCCAACACCATAAATATGAACTTTTGTCTAACAACTGTGCTCATTCTGGCGGAGATCCTGTGTGAACTCTGTCAGCCTGAGACCAGCGCTGCATTGCTTTATATGTGACCTCAATAAATACTTTGACTGTGCACTGAAAACTTTTCTGGACCATTCTTGGGCTTCCAACAAAAAAAAACCAAGCTACAGAGCTAACAGTTTTGTCGTTTTTCTAAGTCTTTTGTGCTGCTCATAGCCATGCCGAGTAGCTTGATTTCGTTCTTCAGAAGACATATTTTTCTAGTTTTTCTCTCTGTGAAACTTAAATTTTTACTCTCCACGTGAAGCCACATGATTTGTTTTTGGTTAGTTAAATTCTAGTCAAGTAATAATTTTTGGAGACACTTTTCGACTGGCCATCAAAGAGACGTCCAATCTTATTATTAGTGATTTAAAGTTTCCCCATATGGTTGCCAACTATCCGCATCGAAGACCTGCAGCCAGCTGCTGACCCGTTGTTTCGGGTTAGACAGCCACCAGAAGCCGCTCCAAGTCTGTAACTGACACCGTTGAGTCCCAGCTCCTGAAGCATCGCTGTCCAACACCGGCTCTCCACCGTGGTTTGCCTGATTCGTCTGGCAGACTGCAGCGTAGATCGGAGCCACGGACAGCCGCTTGAAACCTCTTCGCGTCGGTTCGGAGCAGACCTCGACTGGAGCATTGCTGGCAAAGTAGGCATAATTAAGCGGTTTGAATAACGAGTTGGGTCCATACAGTTATGATACTGACGGGGGGGGGGGGGGGGGGTCATCTGGTTTCATCTTGGTCCATTCTTATTGCTCTTCTACAGTTTAGTAACTGTAGTAGGTTTCTTAGCCATTACTCTGTTGCCAAGGATTTTCCAGAGATTCTCTATGGGGTCTAGATCTGGACTCTGGACTGGCCATTTCATTGTTTCAATATTCTTAGTTTCAAGGAACTACTTAACACGTTTTGCAGTGTGACAGGGGCATTATCAGTATTGCATATTGCCGAAGGAGGTTCACATTAACATTTGCATTCACCCTGCCATGTAGCCGTACCAGAGGCCCAACTCCTGCCTCCACCAAATTTAACTGACTTCTTTACACACTTTGGGTTCAGTCTTTCCCCAGTTTGACGCCGAACATAATTTTTCCCATCAGACCCAAATTGTCTTATACTGCAAGACATTGTGTGCCAAGACAGATCCTTGCCCTGTTCAGCACTGAACTGGCGAGCAATTCCAGCTGCAGTGTTGAACTGATTCCCCATGGAGAGTCTTCGCATAATCCTGTCCTCTTTTGCACTTGTTTTACGTGGGCAACAAGCCTTTTTGGGGGACTTAAATGAATCTGTTTTCACGTAATATTCTTGAAATCACAGACTTAGAACACCCAGCCTCTCTTGCAATGGCTGAGAGGGTCATCCCTTTGGCCTTCATCTGGACAACCTGCGGTTGCAGGGTTTCACTCACCTTAGAGCGGCCTGCAATCTTTCAAAGTAACTAGGAGAGCTGCCAGATAAATAGGGTGTGTCCAACAATTAAGTAAATTGTCACCAGGTGCCAGATTAACACCAATAAATGGGATTTATCTGAAAGTGTTCCTTAATCTTCATCAGAGCTTTTCTGAAAAATTCTCATTTAAGGTTTTTATATTATGCTTGAGAATACTTTTAAATTCTGAAATATGCTCTAAAATCTTCCCTTATATTCATGTCAGCATAACTTCAAATATATAGATAGACAGATTACTTTATTTATACCCAGAGCTAGATTTGGTGTACAGAGAAGTGAGATAGCTTTCTCCACACATGACAACAAGATATGTAAGACACATGTGAGACACATAATAGTACACATGATAAAATAATAAACTCATAAAATAAATGGCACACATAATAAACCAGAATAACAGCAGCAGTAAAACGGAAAGTGCAAGTAATGCATCCTATTGAATGACCGGGATTAGAAGAGGGGGTAGCAGCTGTCATTATTTCATTTTGTTTATCTCCCTAATGGCAGAGGGGACAAGGCTTTCTTTATACCGCTTTGTTTTACAGGCATGCAGTTTGAATCTGCAGCCAGAAGGGAGGAGCTGGAATTCCTCATGTAGTGGATGGGAGCCATCTTGCAGAATGGAACCAGCTTTGGAACCTCTGTAACTGCCTGGTGTAGAGGGTTTCAGGGTTAAGCTGTGACTCTCCTATCAGCCTACTAGACCAGGGGTTCCCAAACTTTTCCATGCCATGGCCCCCCAAACAGCATTAGCTTCTGGCCGGGGACCCTATTTGCAAACCCACCGACAATGCTACAAAATATGTAAAGAAACTGTGACACCAAGGCAAGGTAGGCAGGACTCAAAAGCAGAGTGGCAATGATAAGACAGTTTATTTAACAAAGTAACAACAGAAAACTCTCAGAGGCTGGAATCGGTGCACTGCTGAGGAAGACACTCTGCGCTGGAGGGAAGCTCGACAGCGGAAGGCGCACAGGCCGGTGATGACAGGAAACAAGGCTGGAGGAAAAACTCGACAGCTGAAACAAAAAACTCTGTTTGGGGAAAAATGCACACAGGCAGACAAAAGAAGGAACACGTACTGGAGGAAAACAACTCGACAGCACTGAAGAACAAAAAATCACCGTCAGGGAAAACAGGCACTCAGGCAGAACACAAAACACTCGAGAACTGAACAAAGGCTTAACTCAGCGGCGGGAGATACGTGGCAGGGACCAGAGACCATCAACCATTCGACACACACTCAGGGAAGAACCATAATCTTCTGGCACCTGAGAGTGAGAGAAGCATGCTTAAGACAGGGAGCTCTGATCAGTGAGAATTAATTGCAGGTGCGTCTGGCTGCTGCTTGGTCTCAGGTGAGATCAGCCCCGCCCCTGCCACGTACCAGCCCTAGAGAGACACAAAACCAAAAACACAATCAAAGGCAAAAACCCAGCCATAACAGAAACATCAACTTTTAGAATGATTTTCTTACTTTTATTCACTATTCAATAATTATTACATTTGTTTAGCATAAGAATATTAATGAACATGTTTTCAACACTGTATTATATTCTCACTGAATAATGAACTTTTCAAAAACCTGTTGACAGACAAGAACAGAACAAAAGAAATCAAACCTCTCTCAATTGTGTGTGTGTTCACTATTCAATAATTATTACATTTGTTTAGCATAAGAATATTATTAACTAACATGTTTTGCTCTTCTGATTTTTTTCCTTAACTTCCCTCCAATTTTCTGAGGCCCCCCCTAGTGCCCCCTGGCGGCCCCCCAGGGGGCCCTGGCCCCCACTTTGAAAACCACTGTACTAGACCACCTAACTATTTGGCTGAGGGACTTCTTGTTTTTAAGAGACAGATTGCTAAACCAGCACACCAGACAAAAAGACATAACAGATTCAAAAAAAGCATGGTAAAAAAGAATTAATAAGGTTCGATTGATGTGAAGATAGGACAGTTTCCTCAGACAGTACAGACGCAGAAGCTTTTTTAAACACAGCTTCACAATTTGCCTCAAATATGAGCTTGTTATCAATGATTGTACCCAGATATTTGTATTTTTCCAGTCTCCACAATCTGACCCTTTATGTCTGTGGGCGTCTGAACCTGAGGGTGTTTTCTGAACTCAATCAGCATGTCTTTAGTTTTTGTGACATTCATCTGCAGAAATGACTTGTCACACCAATCTAAGAACTCATGGGCCATGGCTTGCTTCATTACCATGAAGAAGGCTTATGATCACAGTGTCATCAGCATACTTTAAAATGTATCTCCCTGCTCTCCTGCTGCAACACATATTTGTGTATAAAATGAACAAGAGAGGGGACAATACACAACCCTTGGAGGAGCCAGTGGAGATGTAGGTCTGGTCAGATAGGGAGCCATTGACTTGTACTGTCTGTGTTCGATTGGTTAAAAAATTTCAAATCCAACCTACAAGATTGTTACTTAAGTTGAATTGCTCCACAAGCCTTTCTGTTAGGACATGTGGTTGGATTATGTTAAAAGCAGACAATAAATAAAAGCAGAACATCTGTGCCTTTTCCTTCCAAATGTTTAAAAATCATGTCTGTGAGAGTAGCTGTGGCATCCTCAACTCCACTGTGTGGCCTATAGGCAAACTGCAAGGCATCAATATTAGGCTCTGTTCACTTTATAATTTCAGATTTAGCTAACTTTTCAAAGGTTTTCATCACAATGGATGTCACTACGATGGGTCTAAAGTCATTTAACACTTTAGGGCAGGGACTGGGACTACCACAGCATCCTTCCAACATTTGGGAACATGCTATGTTTGCAGGGACTTGTTAAATATGTAGTGAAATATTGGAGCAAATTCTTTAGAACATGATTTAAGCAGACGGCCACAAATTGTATCTGGTCCCCGGCTCTTATTTGTTTTTATTAACGTGAAGGCCCTCACAATATCTTCTTCTCTCATATTAAAATGGTCTTGGTCTATTAGTTTGTGCCTTATCAAAGTGACAGTAAAAACTGTTGAGAGAATTTGCAAGGTCATAGCCTGCCTCAAAACCCTCTAAAGTGACAGTGCTGCCTTTATTTGAGTCAGGCCTATTGATACCCACAATACTTTTTATGCATAACCATGCTGAACCCAGCTTGTTAGCAGCCATGTTATGCTGTCCCCTGCTGTCCAGCAGGGGAAACACCGCAACATCCCTGTACTCCTGGCCGGATACACTTCATGGAGTGGACTGTAGTCTGCACGGAGTGGATTTTAATGCTTTTCGACCTGTACAGAGATTCATTTCCAGTCATTGGTCAAATTCGAACTCTTCAACACTCAATCCATAAATAATAAATCCACACTGATTGAAGAACATATCAGAGAGAAAGGACTTGACTTCAAGTGTCTGACAGAAACCTGGCACCAGCCTGAGGTTTACCTGGCTACAGTTACCTGGAGGCAGCCCACAGCACTGGCCGCAGTGGTGGCCTAGCTGTCATTCACCGACAGGACCTGGAGCTATCCCCCAGCTCACTGCCCGCAACATCTTCCTGTGAGTGTCTTGCATTTAAATGCAAGCCCCCCTTTCCCATGACTGTTCTCCTTATCAACAGGCCCTCAAAACCCAACTCTGCTTTCATCCCAGAAATGTCTGATCTCCTCACAACACTCTGTAGTACCTCTGCCAACATCATTATCTTGGGAGATATAAATATTCATGTCGACACCCCCTCTTGCCATCATGCTGCTGAGTTCCTTCAGCTGCTAGACTCCCTCAATCTACAACAAGATGTTGATGTCCCCACACATTCTAGGGGACACACTCTCGATCTCATCATCTCTAACTCCGCCCCCATCAGCAAGCTTCAGGTCTATGATCTTGGTGTTTCAGATCACAAGGTAGTGTTAATGGAGCTGCCTTTTCCTTCCCACCACACCAAACCAAATTGACAGATCCACTTCAGAAATCTAAAAAACATGAATCCTGATGCCCTGGCCCTGGATCTTCAACTTCTCTCCTGTGGCCCCACTGACCTCCTCTCTGTTGCTGACTCTGTTGACTTTTACAACAAGTCCCTGAGCAGTCTCCTGGACCTCCACACCCCCTTAACATCTAGGTCAGTCTCATTCTTGCGCTCAGCACCCTGGTACACCTGTGAGCTGCGAAAAATGAAGACAGCTGGGCGTGTCCTTGAGCAGTGGCTCAAGGCCTCTGGACTGACTGTTCACAAACAGGCATACAGGAAACACAAGAGAGCATATGCAGACGCTCTGAGGGATGCACGGTCTAGGTTTTATTCTACTATAATCAACAACAGCCGTGGTAACTCCAAAAAACTATTTTCAACAATAAATCACCTTCTCAAACCCCCCTCACCCTCCTACTCTGAGACCATGGAGGAGAGGTGCAACATGCATATTACCTTTTTCAAAAAAAAAATTGATTACATCCATTCACACGTCTCCACCACTGCTGTCTTGCCCCCCCCCCCCAAACTGCTGACAAACTGTCTGAGGCTGTCCAGCCCCTCTGCTATTTTTCCAATGTCACACAGGAAGAAGTGGAGGAATGAAGCCGTCCACCTGTGCCCTGGAACCTTTCCCTTCAGCTCTGCTGAAGGCCAACATCTCTGCTGTCTCTCCATTCATCACCAAGATCATAAACTAGTCCCTCCTGGCCGGCCATATGCCATCTGCTGTCTTCAGACCACTACTGAAAAAACCCACCCTGGATCCAGAAGTTCTCAGCAACTACAGACCCATTTCCAATCTTCCGTTCCTATCAAAGGTCCTCGAAACAACACCTCAAATACAACAACCTGTTTGAAAAGTTTCAGTCTGGATTCCGCCCTGGCCATAGCACAGAAACAGCCTTGGTCAGGGTCACCAACGACCTTCTGATGGCAGCAGATACTTGCTCCCCATCCGTACTCATCCTACTGGACCTAACAGCTGCCTTTGATACAGTTGACCACAACATCCTCCTCCACCGCCTGCAATACACCATTGGACTTTCAGAAACCACTCACAAATGGTTTATCTCCTACCTGACCGGCAGAACTGAATATGTTGCCCTGGGTAAAGCACAATCTGAAACCCACAACATCACCTGCAGTGTCCCTCAGGGCTCTGTGCTGGGCCCCACCCTTTTCTCCATCTACATGCTCCCCCTTGGCAAAGTCATTAACAGACATGGTTTATCTTTCCATTGTTATGCTGATGACACACAACTTTATCTGAGAACAACCCCCTCATCTTATGCTCCCCTCCCAACACACACACTGACCACCTACCTGGAGGAGATAGAGGCATGGATGAAGCTCAACTTCTTAAAACGAAACAGTGCCAAAATGGAAACCATCCTGGTTGGCACACCACATCAGCTCCGCTCTTCATCCATCACCAGTATCAACCTTTCTGGCCAAAACATCTCCCTCTCAACATCTGTCACCAACTTGGGTGTAAAAATGGACAGCCACCTCACATTCTACACCCACATCAATTACCTTTGTAAGACTTCATTCTACCACCTCAAGAACATCACCAAACTCCGTCCAACAACCCTGGCAGATGCAGAGAAGCTCGTCCACGCCTTTATCTCCTCCAGGCTGGACCCCTGTAATGCACTCCTCATCTGTATCTCTGGCAAGAGCATCCAAAGACTGCAAAACATCCAGAACAGTGCTGCCAGGATCCTGATGAGGGTGCGCAAGTGTGATCACATCTCCCCCATCCTGAAATCTCTTCACTGGCTCCCTGTCCCACTCAGAATTGAATATAGGGTCTCCCTCCTCACCCACCAGTGCATCTACGGTCACGCTCCCCTTTATTTACAGGAACTCCTCACCCCCCAAACCTCCTCACGCACCCTTCAATCAGCAACAGCCAACACTCTCCAAGCCCCCAGAACCAAACTCCACAGCATGGGTGACTGGGCATTTTCCTCTGCAGCACCGAGGCTGTGGAACACCCTCCCTGACCATCTAAGAGGCCCCACAGTCTACTGATGTTTTTAAGCAAAACCTTAAAACATATCTTTTTTAAAAAAAGCGTTTTACTAATATATTAGTGCTATCAAAAATATTGCATTATTAAGGCGTTAACGCAAATCAATTTTAATGGCGTCATTTTTTTATCACGCGATTAACGTTCTTTGTGACCTAGTGAACTTTTTTTGGGACGAGGCGAAAAAAAATCAAAAAATTCAACCTTTTTCAAAGGACTACTGCTCTGGCATACATTCACCTAGAGACGCCATTCCAACTTTAAAACGTAGACACAAGGCTTGCCTATTGGTGTCTTATTCCACGTTTTGATAGGTCATATAGTTTTTGATCAATCCCTGATCAATGACCATGATCGTTTTGGGAGATTATAATAGCCTTTTTCTTGCTCTAAAATCCGCATTTTTGACCCCAGCGAAAAAAGAAAGTGATCAGCGTGTACAGCAAAGCCTTGTAGCTTTGATGGTAAAGAAATTTCGGCAATAGGAGTTTTGTTGTTTGCGTGAGTAGCGTTTGTTCGAGGGGTGCACAGAGGCCAAATTCAGATGTTTCTCAGACCCTCACAGAGCCAAAAGGGCTCATCTCCACAGCAACCGCTGGGCACCTCATAAGGAATGAATGGGAGGAGGTCAAAAAAGAGACAAATCATTGGACTTTTTGTACAGCCTACTGCTCCAGCATACTTTCACCTAGAGACTCCATTTGAACTTTAAACTGTAGACACATGTCTTGTGCATTGGTGTATTGTTCCACGTTTTGTCATATAGTTTTTGATCAATCACTTTTCAATGACCATGATCATTTTGGGAGAAATGTTGAGATTATAATGGGTGTGTATTGCATGGAATGTTCATGTCAGAGTGGAGGAGACCAACTGCCAGAGTGGGAGAGAATCTCAAAAAACTCCAGATTTTTTTCTCTTCCCACACTCCCCCCAGCCACATTTTATGCTCTACATTCAATTCAATTCAATTCAATTCAATTCAATTCAATTCAATTCAATTCAATTCAATTTTATTTGTATAGCGCCAAATCACAACAGAAGTTGTCTCAGGACACTTTCCATATAGAGCTGGTACAGACCAAGCTCTTTTATCTACAAAGAAACCAACAATTCCCCCATGAGCAAGCACTTGGCGACAGTGGCGAGGAAAAACTTCCTTTTAACAGGCAGAAACCTCGAGCAGAACCAGACTCTGGGTGGGTGGCCATCTGCCTCGACCGGTTGGGTGAGAGAGGAAGAGCAAGAGAGGGAGAGTGAGACAGACAGACAGACAGACAGACAGACAGACAGACAGACAGACAGACAGACAGACAGAAAAGCAGTCAGAGAGAGAGAGAGAGAGAGAGAGAGAGAGACAGAGACAGAGAGACAGACATGCAGTCACAGTGACAGTGGATGTAATAACAGCAGTAGCAGTTGCAGTGGATGTCAGGCAGGGCCAAGGCAGGAGATGCAGCTGAAATCCACAGTCCAGATTCTGCCACTGTCCATGGGAACCTGCAAGACAACAAAGCACAGAGACTCCGGGGAAGGAGCTAAGTTAGTAACACGCCGTGGTAGTACATGAGAGCGTGCGGATGGAGAGGGACAGAAGGACGGAGGAGCTCGGTGTATCTTTGGATGTCTCCCGACAGTCTAATCCTATAGCAGCATAACTAGGGGCTGGTCCAGGACAAGCCTGAGCCAGCCCTAACTATAAGCTTTATCAAAAAGGAAAGTTTTAAGCCTACTCTTAAATGTAGAGACAGTGTCTGCCTCCCAGACAAAGACTGGAAGATGGTTCCACAGGAGAGGAGCTTGATAGCTAAATGCTCTGACTCCTGTTCTGCTTTTTGAGACTTTAGGAACCATAAGTAGACCTGCATTCTGGGAACGCAGTGTTCGAGTAGGGCAATAAGGTACTATGAGCTCTTTAAGATAAGAAGGTGCCTGGCCATTTATGGCTTTGTAAGTAAGGAGGAGAATTTTAAACTCTATTCTAAACTTTACAGGGAGCCAGTGCAAAGTGGCGAGTATTGGAGAAATATGATCTCGCTTCCTGGTTTTTGTCAGAACACGTGCTGCAGCGTTCTGGAGCAACTGGAGAATATTCAGCAACGAATTTGGGCAGCCTGATAGTAAAGAATTGCAATAATCCAGCCTGGAAGTTACGAATGCATGGACTAGTTTTTCTGCATCATTTTGAGACAAAATATGCCTGATTTTTGTGATATTACGTAGGTGAAAAAAGGCAGTCCTTGAAATTTGTTTTACATGGGAGTGAAAGGACATGTCTTGGTCAAAGATAACTCCCAGATTCTTTACAGTGGTGCTGGAGGCCAGCGCAATGCCATCCATAACTGCTATGTCATCAGAAAGTGACTTTCTAAGATGTTTAGGGCCTACTACTATAACTTCAGTTTTGTCCGAGTTTAGCATCAGAAAATTGCAGGTCATCCAGGTCTTTATGTCATGAAGACATGCTTGTAGTCTAGTTAACTGACTGGTTTCTTCCGGTTTCATTGATAAATATAGCTGGGTATCATCTGCATAGCAATGAAAATTTATTGAGTGCTTCCTGATAATCTTACCTAAAGGAAGCATATATAAGGTGAATAGAATTGGTCCAAGCACAGAACCCTGTGGAACTCCATAACTGACTTTAGTGAGCACAGAGGAGTCGTCATTAACGCGTACAAACTGAGAGCGATCTGACAAGTAGGATTTAAACCAGCTTAGCGCAGATCCCTTAATGCCAATGAAATGTTCCAGAGTCTGCAATAGGATGCCATGGTCAATGGTGTCAAATGCAGAACTAAGATCCAGTAAGACTAGTACAGAGACAAATCCTTTATCAGATGCAATTAGAAGGTCATTTGTAACTTTAACCAGTGCTGTCTCTGTGCCACGATGCACTCCAAATCCCGACTGGAAATCCTCGAATAAACTATTATTGTTTAGAAAGTCGCACAGCTGATTGGCAACTGCTTTCTCAAGAGTTTTTGAGAGAAAGGGAAGGTTGGATATCGGTCTATAGTTCATGACACACATGCATGATTTTTTAAAAATTTGCAGTGCCAAGTGCGGCCACGTCTGTCTCTGCTCCTCATTGACTCCAATACAAGGATTTTCTGAGAGAAGCAGAATGGACCCCTTTTTTAAACTCTCAAGTGTCTGCCAAAATGTGTCTGATTGGATGACATCATCGGTCGGAGTGGGAGAGGCCTCAAATTACTCCAGATTTCTCTTTCCACACTCCTCCCAGCCACAATTTACTCTCTACACGCATGATTTTTTTTCCAGGTTTTAAGACAAATTTATTCTGTTTCTCACAATGTATTCAAAAAATCAGAGAGACTTACAGAATTTGAATTATCAGCCTCAAAGTGCGGCCACGTCTGTCTCCGCTCCTCATTGACTCCAATACAAAGATTTTCTGAGAAGCAGAACAGACCCCTGTTTTACACTTGCAAGTGTCTCCAAAATATTTTCTGAAGAGAACACCGACATCGAACCAATCATTCAGCAAGTCCTGACAGTGATGACGGTCTGTGTTTTATCTGATAGGAGCTGCCATTTTGTCAGCATAAACCCAGATGTCAGATCAGTGCAGAGGCAGAAAATGGCTGTTACTCTCCACAGCTGTGTCTCAATTCAGGGGATGCATCCTTCGGAGGACCCTTCCTACGCGGCCCACGGAGGACGCGGCCCACGGAGGACACGGAGGCTCCTCCGTCGGCCGCATCAACCATCGGTAAATGGGACGGTCTAGCCTTTGGAGCATTTCCTGATTACGTCACAACGTCATAACTTCTTCCCTCCTAACCCGGGAAAAACACACGTACGGAGACAAAAATTTAACAGACGACAAAAGACACAACAGAAACATAACCAACAGACAACGGAAACATAACAGACAGACAACAGACGACAATAGAGCCAGAGGTTTTGCGACACCGGAGGCTCGTTTATCTCCGGCTGGGAGAGCGCCGTGGGGACGTAACATTAACCGGCTATTTTAACTCATATTAATGTTCATACATTACCCGTTAACAAACGAGACTGTTTAGTGACAAACGCTTGCCATATAAACTATGGACTGACATACATGTAATTTAACCATGAGTCTTGATACTGCTGTATGCTGTAATTTTAATGCTATGTTTTCAAGATCTGAAAAGTGCTTGAATTGAATAGTTAAATGTGTACGAACCCTGTAAATAACCCTGACTTAATTCAATAACCTATTAAAATGTTGTGTTATTAAACATCAGAACCATATTGAGAAGCCAAAGTGTAATAGATGGAGAAATGAAGCATTATTGGTCTAAGCTTTAACATTCACTAGAGTTGTCGTATCAACTAAAATTCAGTTGCGCTTGTTTAATCCTCCTGTTCTCACCCTCCTTTCTCCATCCAGGCAAGGGCGATGTACTGCTGCATAAACATCAGTGTTCCTGTTCTGCCATTATTTTTCAACGATCATGACACTAGACGAGATTTTAGGCTGAGCAGAGAGTCCCTGGCGGTGCTGCTGGAGCTTCTCCAGGAAAGGCGACACGGATGGTGTGCCACAATAGAGACCTTGGTCTGTCTCTTCTGGCTGGCGAGTGGGACATCCTCCAGTTGTGGTGGCAAGGGTGTTTGGGATGCCTTGCTCCACTGTTCACCGCATCGTCCATCGAGTTACTGAGGAGGTGGTGGCAATTCGCCACAGGGTCATCTACCTCCCCAAGACCTCAGAAGACCTGGTGGCAGTAACTCAGGGGTTTGCAGGGCTGGCAAGACACAGAGCTTTTCGAAAAGCTGCTGGAGCAATCGACGGCTGCCATGTGAGGATCAAGTCTCCAAGCAGTCCTGATGGTCACTGGTATCGGAACAGGAAACTGTTTGCTTCAATAATCTTGCAGCACCACCAGGGACTCCTGCTCAGCCTCAACTGTATATATGTTCTCTGTAAATCTGCAAATCTCTGTAAATAGTCATTTCTGCTGATCTTTTGTAAATAGTTGTACATTTTAAGAGTGCCCACTTGTAAATAGAAATATTCATATTATATCTTTGTAAATATCTGTAAATGTCACAGAAAAAATAAACTAATTGTGTTGTCACTGAAAAGTAGTTCAAAAGTCTACTTATATTGTAAATAAGAAATGGAATACATAATGTAACAAGGTTATAAGATTTTAATTTAGAACACAATATTTTTAATTAACAATTTAAATCTAACAACACAGAACGTAATCAAACAGAAAAAAAACATCAGCACCTGTCAATTATTTTTTGTCAGTCCCATTTTCTGCAGGATTGTTCTAAACATGAGTGAAGCATGACAAAAGCTAAACAAACAAGATCACATTATCACAGATATGTACAGATTCACAAAAAGTGACATCAGGACAGACATAAAATTCTCACCCCCACCCAAAAACAACATTCATTTGATGTGGGCCAAAGGTTATATTTGTTCCTTTATGTAACTTTCACATACAAATACAGTATGTATAGAAAACAAATGGGCTATTCATTTATGCCTCAACAGTTACCTCCATCCGAGTGTGGCTGTGTTTTTGGCTCCCGTAAACGGGTGGTCGTTTTGACCACGGAATTTAATAAACTCCTCTGTCTGCTTCTTGCTCACAAAATAACATGTAAAGCATATTTTCACCACCATTATTATTGTTATTGTCGTTATTATATCAAACAATAATTTGTTGGCAAGTGGCAACCTCTGAGCCTCAGTACCTCTCTGTGCACTCTGCCACACATACACACAAACACACATATGTAGGTCCAGCTGTAGCTATGCAGCTGATTCAAATGATCAGCTCATCACCAGACTCTGCAGTGGCTCTATAATGAGCCACATCCGAGCGTATTACTGGTGAGTTTGAAATGTTAGTCATGTAATGAGTGATGTTGGCCTGTTAGCATGAGCTACAATGCTAACATGCTAATGCTAACATAAGGTCCTTTGAACTTGCTGGTGCATGGAGGTTTTCCTTTTGATGTTGGGTTGTTGTGCTAACATGCTAATGATTAGCATGCTAATGCTAACATGCTAACCTATTGTAAAATAATTCTTGAATTCATTCTAATGGTGTTTGAGACCTTTTCAATGTGTTATTTAACATGCTAATGTTAGCATTAGCCTTAATGCTAACATGCTAATGCTAACATGAGGTCCTATGAACTTGTTGGTGCATAGGGGTTTGACTTGATATCAGAGATCAGGTTGTTGTGCTAATATGCGAATGATTAGCATGCTAATGCTAACATGCTAACCTACGCTAAAATGATTCTTAAATGCATTCTAATGGTTTTTCAGATCTTTTAAATGTGGTATTTAACATGTTAGCTTAGCATTAGCCGCTGTTAGCATTGTCATAATGTACACACTCTGGCAGTAGCCCCCATGCCCCTTTCAAAATTTCCCCAGGGGAAATTGTCTAGTTGTCAATGCTGCTGTATGAACAGGACATTAACAGAAGCTGGCACTTGATGATCATAAACTCCACCAGGGATGAACAGTGTCTACAAATCACCACACCACTCTTGACACCAAGCATCCCTGATATAAACACAGGCCCCGCCGCCGCGGGTCTTACCTCCTTAAGGGCTCTGTCTGCTTGGTAGCATGTTAGCCAGTCCAGCTGGATGGCGGAGTCGGTATGCTGTTATTGAGCCATGTTTCCGTAAAAACTAAAACAGAGCACTGTCTCATGGTCTGCTGGGTCGATCTCAGAAGGTATATATAGTCCAGTTTGTTGTCCAAGGAGCGTACATTGGCGAGTACAATAGATGGTATAGCTGGCTTGTGTGGATTCGCTGCTAGCCTGGCCCGGATACCCCCGCACTTTCCCCGCTTCTGCCTCCTCTCACACCGCCTGCGGCGCTTCCTCTGCGGGTGCACTGCAGCAGTGGGGGTCAGTGTCGAAATGGCCGCCGGAGTGGGTGGCAGGTCGAGTAACTCCTTAGAGTGTGCCGGGTTTAATTTGCAGATTGCAGTGTTGCCGATGTCAGAAAGAGTCCTTCGGCTGTATGTGCACATTGGGACAAACAAGTGCGACCAAAACATAAAATCACTCGAGCACACAGACGAAGACAAACACGTAGACACCACATTATCAGGACAGAGAGGAGCCGCTGCGTCCGCATGCGTCCCCATCTACTACCACTACTACTACTCTTCGTTGTATTCTTCATTGTCTTCATCTTCAGCTACGGTCAACTGTAGATTAGGGATGTTCTCCAGTGTAATGCAGTCACTCGTCAATTTCTTCTTTCATCTTCTAGTTTGGGTTCAGAATCAGAATTGAAATTGTTGTCAGCATAACCAGAAGCTGCATAAGTAGCCATGTGGTTTCATTTTTAAGTGGAGCTGATTGGTCGAAAAAAGAACAGAAGCACGTGAATAGCCAAAGAAAGCCAGTATGCTAATTTACAGTTGAATCGCCACACCCCCAACTAGACCGAGAAGCAAGCTGTCCTCCATGACAGCCAATGACTCCCACCCCTCCAACACACACTCACTGCACTGAGGAGCTCCATCAGTGATAGGATGCTTCATCCAAAGTGTGTGAAGGAGCGGTATCACAGGTCATTCCTTCCTGCAGCTGTCAGACTGTATAACAAAAACTGCTTCAAGTAACCTGCAAATTATCTGTAAATCATCTGTAAATTATCTGTGCAATAATCTGTGCAATCCATCCTGTACATAACAGTCTGCAAATACAATTTATAATTTAAGATAATGTTTATTTTTATTACACTCTTTTGTATATACTTATTGTTTTTACTTATCTATCTAACTAATCTATCTTTTACTGATGCTGCTGTACATTGGAATTTCCCCTTGCAGGACTAATAAAGGTATATTGAATTGAATTGAATTGAATTTCCTCTAAAACACCCAAATTCAAATACAAAGTTTATGGTTTTCAGGCCCCCAGTACTGTTACTTGAAACATGGAGTGGCTTCTTCATGATTTCATCTTAAATATTCTGCAAAAAAACCCCAAAAATCACTAATCTAAAAAAAAATAATAATAATGAAAAATCGATTTTTCTTTGTTTACACAACTTGCGCCAGGCTGACTTGTTGGTTTTCTTGTGGTGGGTCACATTTTTGGTGATGTCACAGCTGACGCAGGTTAAAGTCTCAGGGTTTAATGCTTCAGGGGAATCTGAGAACATTAGGCCACTGACTCCACTGTAATATTATACTCCCTGTCTGCATCATCCTAAGCATGATGGAAGTTCCAAAATTCAGGTGTGTTTATCCTGAATACAAAATGAACAAGGAAACAAAACAAAAAAAAAAACTTTTTTTACTAAGACTCAGAATGTGCCCTCAACATGCTTCTTATGTCCCTAGAACACTGACACTGCCCCCTTCCTGTTCATATGCAGATTAATAGCAGATTAATATTTTTTGCTGGACTGAGCTTCACATAGACGGAAATAGGTCTGTTGGAGTTTGTTTTTACATGGACAAAGATATGAACTCTTAATCACCACAGTCACAAAGACTCACATTTTCTTGTATTTTAATTTGAAGAATGTGAAGATTTTATATTTAATTTTCTGGGGGTGCATGGGAAATGTAATGCTTTGTTAACTCTTGTCAGATTTAAAGAACTGAATAACTTTTGTCAGGTCAATTCCTGGCTGGAATCCTCTCAATAATAATTAGGATATTAGCAGAACTAAACAGTCAGAATATAACATGTAGACATGCAGTGACTGTAAGTCTGTAAAGAAATGGAACAAAGACGAAGAAAGACAAGCCTGGGACACATCTCTGTAACTGGAGTGCTCTTAACAGAGTACAGAGTACTGGTTGCACATGAACAGCTACTGTAAGAGTTGCTGGTGGGCAGAAAACAGCAGATGTGAGAAAAAGGAAAAGACTCTCAGTCAGTTAATCTGGCACAGTATTAAGAGTATAAAAAACTTCAAATAGGGAACCTTTTGTTCAAATGACCCATTATATGTGCAAGCCTCAGGGGGCCTGCAGTAGAAAAGGTCTCTCTCATTCGCATTGCTTGATTGTGAACACTGCCTGAGGATATTTGTTAAACTTCAGATAATTGCAGCCGATCAGAGCCTTTGGCTTTGATAGCTTAAACAAACTCACCTCACTGTTGTGTCCTCCAACATGCCCTTACCTTACCTTACATTTACATTTATCCAAGTGCAATTTCAGAGTAAAAAAGCTTGCTCTTGCTAAAAAATGTTATTTATAGTAATAATACTAACAACAATAGAGATTATGCAATTCTGATAGAGACCAGAGTGACCAGCAGAGGGCAAGAAGTTTCCAGTTTGCAGTTCACTGTGTGTGTGTGTGTGTGTGTGTGTGTGTGTGTGTGTGTGTGTGTGTGTGTGTGTGTGTGTGTGTGTGTGTGTGTGTTTGAAAGTGTTTGATGCTGTATACTGGTCTGTCTGTAAGTCCTGTTTTGCTCTCCAGGAAGGGTTTGATTTGATCCATTAATGTTTTACCTCCATAGATATGTAAGAACACAGGTATATCCAACTCTTACCATCATATATACAGTATCTAATTTGCAATAGCATGTTTTGTGTTTTCATGTTTTAGTACTGAGGCTGCTGGATTGTACTGCAGGTTTTTTATGAACACATCTGAAAACTGTGAGCATATTTCATTTGTTTACCTACAATATCTGCTACTGACATCTAAATCACAATTAATGTTTTTACAGTTCCGTTTATTTGCTGTAGATATTCACATGCCCAAAGGATAAAGGACATTTTTATTTTTCTGAGGAAAGATCTTACTTTATCTGCTGGCCTAGACACACACACACACACACACACACACACACACACACACACACACACACACACACACACACACACACACACACACACACACACACACACACACACACACACACAGTGAACTGCAAACTGGAAACTTCTTGCCCTCTGCTGGTCACTCTGGTCTCTATCAGAATTGCATAATCTCTATTGTTGTTAGTATTATTACTATAAATAACATTTTTTAGCAAGAGCAAGCTTTTTTACTCTGAAATTGCACTTGGATAAATGTAAGGTTTTAGACAAAGAACAAAAGCATTATGCATGACCTGATTTTAACCCTGTGTGTTTTGCTTTTATTTAACTCTTATCCCTAGCACTTGTATATATTTTTATATGTTGTGGATTGGGCTGCACGGTGGCGCAGCAGGTAGTGCGCGTGCCTCACAGCAAGAAGGTTGCCGGTTCGATCCCCGGGCCAGGCGGGGCCCTTCTGTGTGAAGTTTGCATGTTCTTCCCGTGCATGCGTGGGTTCTCTCCGGGTACTCCGGCTTCCTCCCACAGACCAAAAACATGCTCATTAGGTTAACTGATGACTCTAAATTGTCCGTAGGTGTGAGTGTGAGTGTGAATGTTTGTTTGTCCTTGAATGTGGCCCTGCAATCGGCTGGCGACCGGTTCAGGGTGTACCCCGCCTCTCGCCCATTGTAGCTGGGATAGGCTCCAGCCCCCCGCAACCCCGAAAGGGATAGGCGGTATAGATAATGGATGGATGGATGTTGTGGATTTTATCAGCACTTGTTTGAAGGCACTTTTTTATTATATGTTTTAAGCACTTATGTTTTACTAATCCCTCTTGTTTTATGTCTAATTTCGTACATTTACACCTTATTATTTATCCTTTTATTGTATAAAGCTTGCTCTTTTTTCAAAATAATGGCAACCCTGAAGGTTACAGCAGAGACCCTGGAAAGAGAGGGGGACTTCAATAAACATACAAGTTCCCACTGCCGGCCTGCACCGTGGCCCAATCCACCATGCAAGACACTTGAAAGTTTTTTTTAAGGATCAAAGATCTTTTGATCCAACAAATAATTAAGGGTCCCAACATCCCTTGGATTCCCACAGCCCCTGAGAGCCCGTGCCCCCCAAAGCGCTCCCCCAAGAGCACTGCGTTTTAACCCAAACCTAACCTTACCTAGCCCGTAACCCTATCCTCAGTCTTCACCCTAAAATTGAATGATTCACGTTAAGGGGACCTGCATTTTGTCCCCATAAGGCAGATGAGTCCCCAGTGACTGTATAAACAGATTTTTGTCCCTACAACGGATAGATACCTGGTCTCTCTCTCACACACACACACACACACACACACACACACACACACACACACACACACACACACACAGAGAAAGAGAGAGAGAGATAGAGAGAGATTGTTGCCATTTCATATCTTCATATCGCTTTGTAACAATTGTTTATTGCCATATGCATTCAGCTACACTAAAACTGAAACATGTACACAGCTATTGATGGGACTGTTACATAGACAGCCATGATCCCCAGATGATGACCAGCAAGTTTACATTTTTTGGTAGTGAAAGATTTTGGCAACTTTTTTAAAACCTGTATTATTTATTCTGTGAAGTTTTCCGAAGAGCAGTGCCCTTTGCGGCACAAATTTGGAAGAGACTATTGGATAGATTATCACCAAATTTGGTACAATAATTCACGTTCCCTTCAGGTTTATTTCTAATTATGTTGATGATCCTTGTCATCTAGTGCTATCATCAGGTCAGAATTTCAACTTGTCCAAAACACTGCTGCACCCCAACACAGTCTCATGCAGCAACTAAAATGGTTGTAAATTCTTAGCCTTATTTATATACTTTACCTTACAAGCATCCTTACGAGTACAAGACTGAAATTTATCATCACATTTATCATATTGTATCATATTGTATATTGTCATATAAAATCATATCATATCAAAGTGAATGAGAATAGAGTTTACAGATAAATAAAGGTGGAAGACAGACTCAGATCCTTCAACTAGTGTATTTTTCGTACTTGATTTCTCTCATCTACTCTTTTTTGTGACATATTTAACAATTTTAACAGTTAAAATATTTAAAGGTTAAATGAAATCATGTTAGAGATTTAGATTGGTAGAACTGCCAGCAACATCTGAAATGTGTCAAGGAACCCTAACCACACACAAATCTCAGTCTGAAAAGTTACAGGCTAGAAGCTATTACAATTATCTATCATTGTAGTGTTGTAAGAGTACATAATTCCCCTTTGTAATGAGTGCAAATATAAAGTTGCATACAATAGGTATACTCAAATAAAGTACAAGTATCTGTTTATTGTGCTTAGGTACGGTAATTGTGCAAATGTATTCAATGCACTGACCTTGACCAATGAAATGATAATAACAATCATAATGAGTGTAAAGAACATTGCAGCATCTCTGGGCCATCAGCAAGAATTTATACTATCAATCTATTAACTTGATATTTTAATTGTTATTCTAATAAAGAAGTTAATAATGAAAAAACAACAACACAAAAAACGTGAATAACATGACAGCAATTTCTGCTGGAGGAGATCAGGTGAGAAGTTCATCATGGTAGAAGTCAGTGTCTAAATGCAGATACACACTGTGCCAGCACAATATGCCATGGAAGGCACCACTGCCTTTACCCAGGTGTGTGTGTGTCTGCGTGTCTACATGTTCATGTGATCCCTGCTAATTATCCACCAAATTCTGTTATTTACACACACTTCTTCGACATTATTTACCATTCTCTGGCTGAGTGTGTATGATTGTGTGTGATAGAGACACAGAGTGACCAGCAGAGGGCAAGAAGTTTCCAGTTTTCAGTTCACTCTGTGTGTGTGTGTGTGTGTGTGTGTGTGTGTGTGTGTGTGTGTGTGTGTGTGTGCGTGTGTGTGTGTGTGTATATACGTGTGTGTGCGCGCATGTGCAGCCCACAACTGGTCTTCATCAGTTAATTAGTTTTTCTCCCTTATTTTTACTCGTAGTCTGTCCATTGGGGATTTCTCTCTCTCTGTGTCCCACTCTCTCTCTCTCTCTCTCTCTCTTTTTCTCTCTCTCTTCATAACTGTATCATCTGTATCAGCAAATTATACGATGGGGATTTTTTTCGTTTAATAATCTCTCTCTCTCTCTCTCTCTCTCTCTCTCTCTCTCTCTCTCTCTCTCTCTCTCTCTCTCCTTTTTGTTTTTCACTCCCTCACTCTCTTTGTCTCTCACTCTCTCCTTATCCGTGTCTCCCTCCATAAGCTTATTCCCCTTGAAGTGTGGCAGCTATGGATGCTCAAGTTGTTGGCCTGAAACCAGGAGATTATTAGGAGGATACATGATTAAAGCAACTCTCATTTCCTCCATGGCTGCAGAGAAAACTTTGCCAGCAGACAGATTCAAACTCTTTTAGTTTCCTTAACACGTCTGTTGGCACATCCAGACTATAGTGCAGACTGTTTTACAATGTGGCAGTAAAAGCACTGTCTGTTGTCTCTTTAATGGCAAATTCTTTGCATGAACAATTCAAATGTGATGTGAAAGAGTGAATGAAAAGAAAAAAAGGCAGAATCGTGTTTGTGTTTATGGAGGCCTCTCTGAATATATTATTGTTTAAGGTGATCTCTGGACCCTTTGCCACTGTGACACAAGACTGAAAGTCTACAGCCATGCAAGCAGTTTTGCACGACTCTTCTTAGACACAGGGATGATTTGTGCTAAATGCTCACATCTGAATGCTAACCTGTTCCCAATGACGATTCATGCTGATGTTTAGCAGGTATAATGTTTGACCAAGGTACTTTTTAACCATTTGATTTTTAAATACAAGCGACACATCCAGAAAGGAGAAACGGGCCGTTTTTCGTTTTGGTGTCAAAAACGAAAAAACGAGATTTCCGATTGTTTTTCGTTTTTTCGTTCTGTTTTCGTTCGGATTTACCATTCGTTGTTTTGTTTCCAGCTGTGGGCGGGGCTTCTGATTGGCACGTGTGCTTGTCCGCCCTACCCTTCAAAATAAAAGTGGAGCTGACGTCACACCGCGTTGCATTTTTTTTTTGGTGTCTCCGCTATATTTGGAGGAATGCGAACGTAAACAAGCCGGTGGAGATAATGAACCGTTTATTATGAACGGAAAGGGGGAAACGGAGAAAGGAAAAGACTAAACCAGGGGTCGGCAACCCCATGCTATAATGGTATTACTGAAATTGTAAATGTTTTTTGTTTGGTATAAACAACAAAACAAGTACTGGTTGAAACTTAAAGGGGAATTTAACCAAACTTCCACGACATCTTGTGAAATTAAAGAACTAGACTTTATTCAGAATAACGTTGAGTTAACTCAAATAGATTAAAGGATAGAACTTGAAATTAATACAAACAATAACCTAGGTTGAAAAATAATATCCTTTTTAGCCAAATAATAGCCTTAAATCTAAAAAGGGATTGATAAACCAAATCACTTGAATAAAAAGGGAAAATATTTCATTTGCAGCAACTTTTATGTCAACTGTGTGTCCCTGTCTTTGCTAAAAAATAATAAGCCGGCAATTTACACCTATTCTCTGGTCTGTGGTTATTAATGCACCTTGCATCTATCACTGCTCTAGTAGTCGAACCTAGCATTGGTCCCAGTATACTGTAACTACTCCAGAAGTGTTACAAAATACTTTAGTTTTACTTTTCATTCATTCATCTGATGAGAAAGATGCACAGAGGCAGTGAGAATTTGTACTTGCACTAAATCGTTGGTTAAAAAGAAAAACACCCAATACTTTGAGTGAGTGAGCAGCAGACATATGAGTGTGTACATGACACCTGTAGGTGTGATGAATTTGGCATAATAGTCTTGGCCTTAGGGTGAAAGGATGCAGGTTGACTGAAATTAAATAAAGCATAATTTCTCTTTATCCTCTTCATGTTTACATTTGAAAAGCACCCTGTGATTTTGTATTTGGAACAGTGTGAGGCATCCCAAACTATCCGCTGTCCTCCACTATTACACAGTACTTTTCATAAAACCAGGAATTGTTGTACCTAAAGATCAATTTCATCACCCATGCACTCTGAACACCCCCTCCTCAAAGCCAAAAAAAAAAAAAAAAAATTACTAGTACTAATTACTAAATTATTAGTCAAAATTACTACATTATTAACTTCAGGGAATTACCACAGTCATGGTTAAAAAGAAACCACCACTAAGTGTAGAAAACAGGAAACAAACAACATTCCTCTGATGTTAAGTTTCTATGTTTTGCTGAAATGACTGATGCATTTTTTTTTTTTATTATTTTTTGTTATCTTCTTTTTTGGAGGGCAGACTCCAGAGTGTGTATGATCCAAACTCTTTAAGGGCGCTATCCACTAGAGTGAAAGTTAGCAACTATAACCTTAAGAGATAGTTAAGGTTTTTTTAAGTGGTTGTATGCGGTCCTCAGGCATAGTCATTGTATTACTTTAAGAAGATAATGGTCTGCATGACCCCAGGTTGAAGAAGTAGGAAGTAACACAAGCAAAGAAATGTATGGCAGTGCACAGTGTCACCAGCTAAACATTATTTGATCAACCTAAAAAACATCAATATCAGTTTAAATGTACTCTATATTAGGAATATTTTCAGTGCTTTATCTTGCCATTAGACAGCGCTTTCATTTGGTACTACATTCTCTTAACTATGTACTCCTATGAATGCTATGAACTATATTAAGCTGCAGATGAGCTGTTTGGGTAATCATTTCAGTGCTTTATGGAACAAATGACAAATACAAGAAAATGAAAAAAAAGGTGATTATGGCAGCAAAAATGGAATGCTGGTCCCAGAAAAACTTTTGCAGATGGGCACTGAACGCGTCAAAGAGAGAGAGGGAAAACTTAGGTGGAAACGGCATTTCTTTACTGGTTGTTTGGAAAGTCCTTTCATGTATTTCAAGGCATTTGCTATATAACTTGATAGCTGACTACAGCAGTGCTCTTCAGCAAGTATCTATCTGGCTTATTTGGCAGTAGTCTGGACCAGTGCATGGAGTGTTGTTTATGGTTGAGAAAATATGTAGTATATGATATAAATAAGGAAAGGACTGTCTGATAGCAAGGTAAAACTGTGAAAATATTAATAAAATAATAAATACCTAAACTGATATTGATTATTTAGAGGTGGGCCTTCTTTGGGGTGGCTAAAATACAATTTGAGCAGTACATTACTTAGCCTCTGTGCCAGTTATCCTATCTGCCTCTCCAAACTGGTGGTAGCTGACCAGGTAATACACTGACTACTTATAAGTATCTTGTACATCCCCACTTCAAAAAAACTGAATGCATGTTTTGACAAATTAAGTTAGCAACTTCAACTTCACTCCTCCTTGACACCTTATCGTGGTGGAGGAGTTTGAGCACCCGAATGATCCTAGAGGCTATGTTGTCCGGGGCTTAATGCCCCTGGTAGGGTCTCCCAAGGCAAACAGGTTCTAGGTGACGGGTCAGACTAAGAGCCGTTCAAAAGCCCTTTATGAAAGAGAAACAACCAAGGAAGCGTACGTCGCCCAGATTGGCGTCACCGGGGCCCCACCCTGGAGCCAGGCCTGGGGTTGGGGCTCGCTGGTGAGCGCCTGGTGGCCGGGTCTTTGCCCACGGGACCCGACCGGGCACAGCCCGAAGGAGCGACGTGGGCCCGCCTTCCCGTAGGCCCACCACCCGCAGGAAGAATCAGAAGGGGCCGGTGCTTTGTGATATGGGTGGCAGTCGTGGGCGGGGGCCCCGACGACCCAAACCCTGGACAACGACTCTGGCTATGGGGACATGGAATGTCACCTCACTGTGGGGGAAAGAGCCTGAGCTAGTGCGGGAGGTTAGAGATAGTCGGGCAACAGTCTGGGCTCTGGAACCCAACTCCTTGAGAGAGGCTGGACTCTCTTCCACTCTGGAGTTGCCCGCGGTGAGAGGCGGCGAGCTGGTGTGGGCTTGCTTATAGCCCCCCAG
The DNA here is from genome assembly GCF_039877785.1 of Chaetodon trifascialis. Lineage (NCBI taxonomy): Eukaryota > Metazoa > Chordata > Actinopteri > Chaetodontiformes > Chaetodontidae > Chaetodon > Chaetodon trifascialis. The sequence goes on from NC_092070.1 coordinate 2,152,268, forward strand.
CTCAGCCGCCATGTGTTGGAGTTCTCCCCGCTGAGCGAGAGGGTCGCTTCCCTGCGCCTTCGGGTCGGGGATAGGTCTCTCACTGTTGTTTCGGCCTATGGGCCGAACAGCAGTGCAGAGTACCCGGCCTTCTTGGAGTCCCTGGGAGGGGTACTGGAAAGTGCTCCCACCGGGGACTCCATTGTTCTGCTGGGGGACTTCAATGCTCACGTGGGTAGCAACAGTGATACCTGGAGGGGTGTGATTGGGAGGAACGGCCTCCCTGATCTGAACCCGAGTGGTGTTCTGTTATTGGATTTCTGTGCTAGTCACAGTTTGTCCATAATGAACACCATGTTCAAGCATAAGGGTGTCCATCAGTGCACGTGGCACCAGGACACCCTAGGCCGGAGGTCAATGATCGACTTCGTAGTCATATCATCTGACCTTCGGCGGTGTGTCTTGGACACTCGGGTAAAGAGAGGGGCTGAGCTGTCAACTGATCACCACCTGGTGGTGAGTTGGATTCGCTGGCAGGGGAGGAACTTGGGAGACTTGGGAGCGGGACAGACTTGGCAGACCCAAACGTACCGTGAGGGTCTGTTGGGAACGTCTGGCGGAACCCGCTGTCAGGGAGGTTTTCAACTCCCACCTCCGGGAGAGCTTCAACCAGATTCCGAGCGAGGTTGGAGACATTGAGTCCGAATGGACCATGTTCTCCACTTCCATTGTTGATGCAGCCGTCCGTAGCTGTGGTTGTAAAGTTGGCGGTGCCTGTCATGGCAGCAACCCCCGAACCCGGTGGTGGACACCGGAAGTAAGGGATGCCATCAAGCTGAAGAAGGAGTCCTATCGGGCCTGGCTGGCTCATAGGACTCCTGAGGAAGCCGATAGGTACCGGCAGGCCAAGTGCGCTGCAGCTCGGGCAGTTGTAGAAGCAAAAACTTGGGTCTGGGAGGAGTTCGGGGAGGCCATGGAGGAGGACTACCAGTCGACCTCGAGGAAATTCAGGCAAACCATTCGACGCTTCAGAAAGGGGAAGCAGCTTTCTGTCAACACTGCTTACAGTGGAGATGGGGAGCTGTTGACCTCGACTGGGTATACTGTCGGGCGGTGGAAGGAATACTTCGAGGATCTCCTCAATCCCACTGTCATGTCTTCCGTAGAGGAAGGAGAGACTGGGGACTTGGAGGTCGATTCATCCATCACCGGGCTGAAGTCACTGAGGTAGTTTGCAAGCTCCTCGGTGGCAAAGCACCGGGGGTAGATGAGATCCGCCCTGAGTACCTCAAGTCTCTGGATGTTGTAGGCTTGTCTTGGTTGACATGCCTCTGCAACATCGCGCGGCAGATGGGGACAGTGCCTCTGGACTGGCAAACGTGCGTACGCCAGCCATGAAGTTGGCGTGAGGCACCGCACATTTCCACGGTCATTTCACTCTTGATACATCTGAACTTTGCCGTGAAAAAGTGCGTATGCCACGTTTTTGTGCGTACACACCCTTTGTACATGAGGCCCCAGGTCCTGTCCTCAACTCAACCACCAGTTTGCTTTCATATGGAAGTGAAAGTGACTAAATCCATCTGTGGTCCTCTTACTGTTTATCATTGAACATTATGTGAATGTAACTCTGAATTATTGACAAAGCTCTGCCTGAGATACCTATCAGTGTTGTTAAGTGTCAGTGCATGAGTGTGAATAAGTTAAAATCACCATGTGTTGAATTTTTCTGTGTAAACTGTTTGGCAGTTTCATGGTGTTTTCGAGACGTATGGTAGTATAAGGCAACACAAAAGATTTTGGCAGCCACATAAGAAAGTGCTATGCCATGTCAATAAAATGAATGGATACATTTGGAGGGCATGCAAATGTGATATGTATCAGATTTGACTGAATTTGTAGGCATTGCAGAAAAATAGCTAAGCCTCTATAGCATCTGGCATTACAGACATATTTGTGAAAATATGTAAATTAGGGCTGGCCAATAAAATAATTTTAATAGTGGATTGCGATGAAATTTGTCTGCAGAAATGAAAGTGACAACAGCCAGTTAGTCCGTTGGTCTTAGCATACACAACCATTTCCTTCTGCACTGCATTGTTTTAGCTACTGGTAAGATAGTAAATGGGAATGTGGCCTCCAGAAAAGAGGAAAAACACTGAGGAGAACCAAGGGGCACAAAAGTGACTTTGGCCTCTCTGCCTCTGCTCTCTGTGTCTGTTTGCATGAGGTCAGGGCTAAGCTCCTCACACACAGTGGACAGAGTAAACACTGACAATGCTCATCAATACAACAAAAAAGAAAGTTTGATCAATTTATCAAGAACCTGTTGAACAAGCATAACACAAACAAATTAACTAGTTTTCTCCTCTTAATTCATATCAGATGTTTTTTCTTTCTTTCTGAAAATCCTCTTCTCAGTTAAGGAGTAAATGGTGCAGCTGGATGGTACTCCTGTCACTCAGAAGGGCATGTTTTTTTTGTTTTTTTTTTTAGAAAGATTGTTTGAAAGAAGACAAATCTTCCTATTTTCTGACAAAAAAATATGAGTGAACAGCAAAATTTGTGAAATTTTCCGAACAGTTTAACACCTCCCACCTTGGGTGTGATGTCACCCACTCTAACCTCTGAACATTGCATCAATTATTTCAATAAAGAAAAATGGCCAACAATTCAGAAATTATGAAAGGTATGAGTGAGAAAACTACTAGCCAGAATATGAGCTGAAGTTTCTATGTTGAAACGTGGAAGGAGTTGAGTTCTGAAAATGTGGTGGAATAACAATAATTTGGAGTATAGCATAATCACACCAGTTGTCCCGATCACGTTTTTTTTTTTTTGCCCCCGAGTCCGAGTCATTTGATTTTGAGTATCTGCCGGTACCGAGTCCCGATCCGATACTTCTATAAAACATTATGAAACGAACTAAGAGCAAAGAATACGATCCAGGATGTCCCTTATTTTTATTTTTATTTTTATTTTACCAATTTACCAATTATCGCGGAGGCGTGAACCGTCCGACGCGAAGCGTCCGACACGAATGAATGCACTTCACTTTCATTTCTGATAATGGCGAAGGGCATTATCCCGCTTATACCATGGTCACTTACGAAAGAAATAAATATTAAATCAATTATTAATGCGTTAATGTTGTTTTTTACCGTTAAAATCGTAAGTTTTTCACAAGAAATGGCTGAGTGGACTATTTAATATCTCTCGTTGTGACGCGTTGCCAAGGTAACACCGAAGTGAAATTGGTTTCACATTCGACATTCGCTCGTTTTTTTCTGTTTGAGCGTTAATAGCGTTTTGGAAACTGCACCGATTTCATCCAGGTTAGTATCATTTTGTAGATATAAGTAAGCCAGACATTTCACAGGTGTCATCAACCCTCCAAGCTCAGTGAGTGCGGCGAAAACTCTAAGGAATAGCGCTGAATGTCCTTCTGAATACCTCGGTGCTGCCGTGGAGTTTAGGGACCGTCAGCAAGTTACTCCCGTCAAGCCAGCTTTTTCTGGGATTTGATCCCAGAGACTCCATTCCACTTCTCACGTGTTCCTTAGGTCACTGTTCATCTTTCACAAGCATCATCTCCAAAAAAAAAATCATTTAAAAAAATTAATAAAAACTCAAGTATGTTTTGTACCTCACTTATTACCAATTATTGGTTTTATTTTGAAATAGCTCCATAGGATTTGAACCCAGAGACTCTATTCCACTTCTTCTGTGTTCCTTAGGTCACTGTTCATCTTTCACAAGCATAATCTCCAAGAAAATTTGTTTAAAAAGTTATTAGACATACAGGTATCTACTGTATCTCATTTATAGCTAATTCCTGGTTTTATTTTGAAATAGCTCCATGGGATTTGATCCCAGAGACTCCATTCCACTTCTCTTGTGTTTCTTAGATCACTGTTCATCTTTCACAAGCATTATCTCCCAGAAATGAATGTAAAAACATTAATAAAAACTCAAATATGTTCTGTACCTCATTTATTACCAATTATTGATTTTATTTTGAAATAGCTCCATGGGATTTGAACCCAGAGACTCCATTCCACTTCTCCTGTGTTTCTTGGGTCAGTATTCATCTTTCACAAGCATAATCTCCAAAAAAAAAAAAAAACATGTAAAAACATTAATAAAAACACAAGTATGTTCTATACCTCATTTATTACCAATTATTGGTTTTATTTTGAAATAGTTCCATGGGATTTGAACCCAGAGACTCCATTCCACTTCTCATGTGTTCCTTAGGTCACTGCTCATCTTTCACAAGCATTACATCCCAGAAAATCATGTGAAAAAAACATCTTAAAAACACAATTAGCAACTGTTCCTTGTTTTTTACTTATCCTTGCTTTTATTTTGAGTTACCTTTTTGGGATTTTAACACACATATTCAGTTACACATCTCATTTTTTCTTAAGGAGAGTTTGTGTGTTTCACAACAAGTATTTATTTTCTATATTTTAGTAGTATTTCCAGAAACATGTGTTCCTAATCTTTGAGCATGTTTTTGCTTTATTATAAAAACCTTTTTTCAAAAAAAAAAAAAAAAAAGAAATCTGGTAACATTACCACAATGATGAGAAATTGCGACAGTTTTCTTCCCTACATCACCTTCATGGTTTGCGCGGTATGCAAATTAAGTCAAACAGAGGCAGACGCGGACAAAGGATTCATGTCATCATCTTTTTTGTGACACATTACCAACTAACATTACAGACTGAGACAGTACTGCTACTGTCAACTTTCGAGTGCAATAGTGACTTGGATTAATTGACCAGGTGCTCACCTTTCTATAACTAAGACAAGTTCCATATAGTCACAGACTACCATTCCAGACTACTTGAGACTACGACGCTCCTGAGAGGTAAGCAATATTGAATTGATATCTATTTCTATAAGGGATTCATGTAGCCTACCAGGTGTTCATACAGTTGTGCTTCAGAGTTTGAAATTTACTGTATGTATTAAATGTAATGTAATATTAACAAAGAAAATATTCAGAGATAGTGACTAGGCGAATACATTTATTCTCACACAAATTTGTTTGATCTTTTCAGATCCCAATGATAAATCCAAACATAAAAAAATGGCCCTGATCACTGATAGTGGAAATTGAGGGGTTCTGGTACCATCAATCAGAACATTTTTTTTGTTTTTAAATGATGTTATTCAGTTAAGAATAAGATGTCTTTTGTCCTAAAACTCATGCTTTCCTTAATGATTGGCACAGAGAAAAAGAGAAAAATCTTCCTTGGTATATAAACCTATGAGCACAACTGTATGTCTTGATTTGATACACTTACAGACTACTCTGACATTATGCTGTTACCATTAAATATTGTGTCCTTAATGTGAAATTGTAAGTTTTATCAGGTGCTCTTGCATGACATTGTTTCAATTATATTTATATTGGAAGGGCCTGCAATGTCATCATGGGACGTAGAACAACACGTAATTAGGGAACTATTAGATTTGAAAATAGCAGAAAGGGAAACATCTTGGAGCTCCAATATATGGCCTGAGCTTTGTATTCGTTTGTTCTCCGTAAATCAAGAGAGGTTAAAAAAATGGCTCTATGTAGTTTGGCTGCAAGACAGAAGAGGAGTAAGGACTGCAATCAAACAATTGACCTCACGTGTTGATGTGCAAGTTCATACAAACAAACAACTGACATCGCAGTTGACTGTGCACGTGGAAGACCAAGTCTGCCTCAGTAACTCGGTGCATAGATCCACCACCGAGAAAGGCACTGAAAATGAGGATGAAGAGAGGAGTGATGAGAGTTCCATTCATATGTGTAATACTAACCTCAGTGGAGGAAATGATAATCTTGATGACCTTCTGGAGTCAACTGATACTACTGCAAATACAGCTGCAGCACCTGACATAACCACAGCAGCAGACACAGGCCATCAAAACTTGGATGGAGGAAAAGAGAATGCTGATGACCTTCAAGAATCAGTTACAAAACCTGCAATAGCTGAAGTAAGTGACACAGATACAGTGGCAGCAGTTTGAGGTGATGGTGACATGGATGAAGTGAAGAGCGAAGACAGTGCTGGCATTGAGACTTGTTGTAGTACGGGTCAACCTAAACTCATTAAATGAAAGAAGCGCTTTAAAAAGGGACAATGCGATGTTAAGAATTCCCCCGTGAAAAAGACAAGTGAAAAAGACCAGTACAGACCTATAAAGCCTGGACCAAAATCATTCCAAATACACATTAAAAGAGACAAATGGGTCAAGATCAAGCCAGGTCATGGATTGTCAAAACTCAAGAAGTCATGGACTCATGTCTTGAACACTGGGTTTCAAAAACACAACAATTGTTGTCTCTCATTCAAATACCAGCATTGCAGAGCACCTAAGAGCCGGAAAACTTCATCGCCTTACATCAAGGCAAAAGCAGTGTGCATGTTTTCTACATGCAACGCAAAATACTTTTTTGTTTTGCAGAAAAAACCCTCCAAGAATGCAAAAAAAGTTACATTTTACATCATGTGTCTAGATGTGGCAAAGTCGCACATTTATGTGATGAGACAAGGGCAAGGCCAGCCAGCAACCGAAAGAGAGGAAAGATTGCGAGGGCAATCATTGGAGGTGTAAGTAACACCTTTTATCAGAGGTTGGGGGAAACCCCATCATTAGAGCTACTTGCAGGTAACCTCACCCGGGCACTGTCAAAGGATGTCCTGAAAACTGTGTCAGCAGAGATATCTAGAAGCACAAGGCTTCATGATGACATGGTTATGGAGTTAATACTGACAGAAAATAATTAGAGAGTCAGATACAGGTTTCATTTTCTGTCCAGGATACATGCAACATCTGCAAGTCGATCCTTTTGGCGTCCACCTCTACACTGAGCAAGGAATTTCAATTTTTATTGATCATCTCCGCCAATGCTCTCCTGTGACCCTCTTCCTTGATGCCACTGGTGGAGTTGTGCGCCGGCTCCCTAACCAACCCAAGAGGGTTCTATATTATGCCCTCTGTTTGTCAGGTGGTGGTAAAAACAAACCACCTCTTCCAGTCAGTGAGATGGTCACAAATGACCACACCGTGGCCAACCTTTCCTTTTGGCTGATGAAATTTCTGACAAAAGTGAGAAACATCACAACCATTAAAGTGCAACAAGTGGAGACGGACTACAGTTGGGCCTTAATGCAAGGTGTTTTGCTTGCTTTCAATAAGCAAGACATTTTGGGGTACCTGGAGATGCTGTGGAAAGTAATCAAAGGCTCTTTAACAAAAAAAGAGCTGAAGAGCATCACTGTACTACACCTGTGCTCTGCACATATCCTGAAGGCTGTGTCTATTTCCTTTTCCAGGAAAACCAAAGACAATGGCCTGAAGGAATTTGCAAATCATTGTGTAGCACACCTCATCAACAGCACCAGCTTGGAGCAAGCACATCTATTTTTTGGCCACATGGGACAGGTTTTTGGGAGTAGGCTCTTGACTGACCAAGTAGAGGAGAGCTTGGCAGTAATCAAAGGCAGCATCAAGAGCAAGACCAATCTGAATGACTCCAGCACTCAGCAAATGAAGACACAACCTGAGCCACCAAATCGAGCCAAGACAGTACTCGCGAACTCACCATTTCGGCTTTTTTTTTGAGGGTGGCCTGGAAAAGGACCAGTCCGATGTCCACGAAGTAAATGAAAATTGTGAGGAGAACCCTTACCACTGCCCTGACATCATTGATGTTTTGCTTCAAGATTACATGGGGATTTTCCCACTTTGGTCAGGGCTGATGTTAGGGGATCTATACAGATATGCAACAGATGTAGACTCAAGCAAAATAGGCCTAAGTACAGACACGAAAACGCGGCTTACTAACTGTCATGTGGAGAACTGGTTTTCCATCACAAAAAACCAGATTCTCTGCAAGGAACATTTCCTGAGGCCTGGCTCTTTCATTCGAAAGATGCATACCTCTCTCCGTGGCCGCTACAAGGAGCACATCACGCAATATGGCCTCAATGACACACTCTTAAGCAGGCCATTGAAAGAAAAGGAGAAGCACCTGGAGCATGCTGAGGAGCAATGGGGTAAATGTAGTGTGTGTGCAGCTCCTAAAAGAACCAAATATTTCCACCCTCCTAACAAGATCCCAACTCCCGTTGGAATCAAAAGACGCTTTCAAAGACAATGGATGAAGACTAATAAACAAGTAAGTGAATGAAACATATTTGTGTAAGTGAATGAAATATATTAATAGCTAACTGTAGAAAATTATAAGGCTTCTGTGAGTCAAATTTCTTAAATGGGACATTCCTTTCAATGGTTGAGTGTATTTTTCTTTTAATTGTATACTGATTCAGTTGATTTCATTTTCACTTAAAATATTTTTTCTACTACTGTATACACCTTCATATTAATCCCCATTGTGTTAGGATAAAGTAATTTCATAGTAGCTTACATTTTAAATTATTATTCACAGCCAAAGATGGTTCCAAGGAAGACCAGATCAAAAAAGAAATCACAAAAAAACACTGGAGACACTGGACAGGTATGGCTTTCTCTCCGTCTCTGTCTCTGTCTCTCTTTCTCAGAGAGAGAGAGAGTGTGTGTGTTTAATGTTATCTGGGTTAATTTAACTTAATCAGACATATCTTAAATATAATAGACATCTGCAGCTACAGATGACCATCAAAACGGTGGAGACAAGATCGCCACAAACGCTGACATGTGTCAAACAAAAACAAATGATACCATTCAGTAGGCCTAGTCTGTTTCATTTCTGTTGCAGAAATGTTTATCATCATATCAGCATCAACATTCTAGTGAAATCCACATGATGATGAATGACAAATCAATTCACCCAGCAATTTTTTTTAAAAATATGTATACTATTGCACCCAGTGACAAAGATTGCTTCTGTTATGCTATCCCATCACTATTGTTTGTCAAAACTGGGCTCTTAACTTTCTGTTTTCGGAAGCATCATCAGTTAAGGTTGTGAATAGACGCAGACCCATGGCTGCAAAATGATTAGTCCATGTGAAGGAAAAGATGGTATGCTTCATGCTTTGATAATAATTTGAATGTTGAATCTTTATCAACAGAAGGAAATGTGGCGCAAAAGGGACAGTGAATTAGTTGTTGCTGTCATTGAATCACCTGACAAGACAAACCTCTGCATTCTTCGTCAGTCTGAAATGAATTCTCTTGCACCACACAAGTGGCTGTTGGGGGAGGTAAGTACTACCTAATATAAATCACCTTTTTATTCAAAAATTTCCTGAAGTTAACAGAAAAATCAATTACAGAAAGACTTCTTTTTCAGACAATCGAATGCTACCTCAGAGCAATCTTAAACAAAAATAATTTGGGGAAAAGAATATTCCTCCTAAACCATTACTCAGCAGGAGTAATAGTGTTTGGAGAAAGGACTGCCATGAGGAACCACTCATTGCGAAAGGTATATATTGTTTATTTGCTAAATAAAAACATATTATATGGCTTAGTATAACTTAAACATGAATCATTACCATTAAATTACTTGTGTTTGCTCTAACTCTAAAAGGTTGACTTTGACAACTACGATGCAGTGATTGGGGCTGTAAACGTTGGACTCAACCACTGGAAATTCCTGGTAAGTGTTAGGAAAAAAATGCCTAATCTCTGACTCAAATTTAATGATAATGGAACAGAAAATTTGTATTGGCACATAACCTTTCCTTTTTAGTATCTGCACAAGACAAACAAAAATGTCTACGTCATTGATCCTATGGCACAGAATGAGGACAAAGACTCAGATGAAGCAGCGTCACGTTTTCGGTAAGTTTAGGGTTATGTAATTCAAATGGGCATTAAATATATATGTAACACCTGTGAGATGGTGAACTCTTTCTCCCCTTCTCACCTCTCCTCTTCTGTCTCTTACGACGGGCATCATGATTTTTCATGGCCTGTGTGGGAGCGAGAACAGACTTAAAGAAACATTTTTACACCAACACGCATCACACACGGACACATACTGCAGGGTTTCTGGAATGTGCGTTGGGCATTGAAGTACATATGGCGCCAGTCGTGTTCGTGGTGGCTGCCATGCAGTTCGCCACGTTCTCACTCACCACAAATATAACTCACCTGGAAAAGTCACTTTCCCTTGTCTTCATGGCGTCTTCTGGTAAAGACTCTGGCCCTGCATACATGAACATACACAGACATGACCACACATGAGCATACAATCACCTGCACTCACCTACACTTGCCTACTGGTACTGCCCTCCTGCCTCTCTGCGGAAGCGCAGTGTGGCAGGGATCTTGTCACATCACCCCATACGTCATCAACACACGCCTCGATATGCACTTCATGGAATTCATCCTGGATAACTCAACACACACTTCGAAGCCTCAGCACAGTTGGACATGTCACTACCTCATTTTGTTTTGTTTATGGAGATATGGTGGTGAACTTCCTGCAAGGTTGTGAGCCTGTTTCTATTGTGCATATTATTGTTAGTTCCTCATAACAGACAACTGTGTGCATAATTGGGCATTCATTTATTTATTGATTTAGGGAAAAAAAAGATATCTGTATATGCAAAATATGACACTATATCAAAAAGGCTGCATTTGTGTTAAGTTTGATCATCTTTACAGGCAGTACTTTAACATGAGAAAACACCTGCATCAGAAGACTGACTGGGTGGGTGTGAAGTGGCAGCCAGCCACAATAAACCACAGCATCCAAACAGATGGGTTCAGCTGTGGTGTTTTTGTCATGAAGGTGAGCTTTTAATCCATGGATCAATTGTCTGAATATGGGTGAGGGGGTAAAAATGATTTATTGTTTTCTTTACATGACAATGTTCACAATATCGTGCAAAAGGTTAAATTTACAGTGTGCTCTGTATTTTAATAACAACACAGATGGCTGAAGACGTGGTGGAGGCTTTCCCTCTTGTCCCCCAGAATATAAACATACCAGTCACGCGTAAAGGCCTCAAAGACCTTAGAGTAAAAATGGCTGAAAACATTCTGGAGAGCTCTGGTTTGTAGACTTCTTCTGATCAATGACCTATACTGTATCCAGTCACAAGAAATTATTCAATTTGATTACAAGGTGGCTGACGTGGGGTTCATGTCATTTCAAAATGCTGATGAAAAAAAGGACTTAACTTTCATGATACTTGAATTAGCTGTGTGATAATTTCTAAAAGTAAAACATTTCAGTCTTCAAGGAAAGGGATCATTGCTCCAGTTGTGGCATGGACTATCCAAAGGGAAAGGGCAAAACCACAAAATGGGTGAGTAATATACAATACATTGAAGATAAAATAATGTAATACTGTAGGATATGTGATTTTAAAAATGTATTTCAGATTGAATGTACAAGATGCAGGCGATGGTTCCACCCAAGTTGTGTGGCTGAGCAGTGGGAGGAGGAGGACAAAGCATCGTCAACCACATGGGAGTATGGTCTTTGCTAACTTGCATGACAAAAATGACAAACGAAAAATGAACAAGAATGACAATTAAAAGATGACAAAGATAAATCAATAAATACTGCCCATTGACTGATTTGTTGATATAACTCTTGAATACAAGTTATTTATGGAATCTTTTCTCAGGACGATACTGGATGTGCCAGATTGATGTTCACCTTGGAAACAGTTGAGGAGATTGATATTGATACATTGGAGCGTTTTCAAAATGAAACCAGTAAATGTTCATGAGTAATTTTCAGTGGATAATAAGTAATATTGACCTAACAAACAGAAGAGAAAGAGAACTCTGTTTGTAGGTCTAAATTCCAGAGATATATTTCTAAATACAGTAAGACAGAGGAATCTACATAAATGTTGGATACTTACTGTTTCTCATACAGTTTTCACATGATTTTCTGGGATGTAATGCTTGTGAAAGATGAACAGTGACCTAAGGAACACATGAGAAGTGGAATGGAGTCTCTGGGATCAAATCCCATGGAGCTATTTCAAAATAAAACCAGGAATTAGCTATAAATGAGATACAGTAGATACCTGTATGTCTAATAACTTTTTAAACAAATTTTCTTGGAGATTATGCTTGTGAAAGATGAATACTGACCCAAGAAACACAGGAGAAGTGGAATGGAGTCTCTGGGTTCAAATCCCGTGGAGCTATTTCAAAATAAAACCAATAATTGGTAATAAATGAGGTACAGAACATACTTGAATTTTTATTAATGTTTTTACATGTTTTTCTTTTTGGAGATGATGCTTGTGAAAGATGAACAGTGACCTAAGGAACACATGAGAAGTGGAATGCATCAAATCCCATGGAGCTATTTCAAAATAAAACCAAAATATGGCAACACACAATATACAGTACATTCTTGTGTTTTTAACCAGTGTTTTCATGTGATATTCTGGGATGTAATGTTTGTGAAAGATGAATACTGACCTAAGAAACACGTGAGAAGTGGAATGGGGTTTCTGGGATCAAATCCCATGGAGCTATTTCAAAATAAAACCAGGAATTGTAATAAATGAGCTACAGTAATGTTTTCAACAAGTGTTTGCACATTAATTTCTGGGAGATAATGTTTGTGAAAGATGAATACTGACCCAAGGAACACATGAGAAGTGGAATGGGGTCTCTGGGATCAAATCCTATGGAGCTATTTCAAAATAAAAACAGGAATTAGAATAATTGAGTTACAGTAGATATTTGTGTTTTCAACAAGTGTTTTGACATTAATTTCTGGGGGATAATGCTTGTGAAAGATCAATACTGACCTAAGGAACACATGAGAAGTGGAATGGGGTCTCTGGGATCAAATCCCATGGAGCTATTTCAAAATAAAACCTATAATTGGTAATAAATGAGGTACAGTAGATTCTTGTGTTTTTAACAAGTGCTTTCACATGATTTTCTTGGAGATAATGCTTGTGAAAAATAAATACTGACCTAAGAATATGAGGATAAGTGGAATGGAGTCTCTGGGATCAATTCCCATGGAGCTATTTAAATATAAAACCAGGATTAAGTAATAAATGAGTTACAGTAGATACTTTTGTCTTAAAAAATTTTCTTCACATGATTTTCTTGGAGATTATTGTTGTGAAAGATGAATACTGACCTAAGAAACTTAGGAGAAGAGAAGTGGAATGGAGAAAATAAAACCATAATAAATGAGGTACAGTACTTGTGTTTTTAATAACTCAAATTCAAAGTCAAATATTTTCACATGATTTAGCAGGGGGTATTGTGAAACATAATAAATGACCTTACAAACAGATGAGATGATGAGATGAGATGACCGTAGTAATTTGCTGACGGTCCCTAAGCTCCACGGCAGCAGCGAGGTATTCAGGAGGATATTCAGCGATGTTCCTTAGAGTTTTCGCCACACTCACTGAGCTTGGAGGGTCTATGACACCTGTGAAATGTCTGGCATACTTATATCTACAAAATGATAGCAACCTGGATGAAATCGCTGCCGTTTTCATGACGCTATTAAAGTTTAAAGAGAAAAAAACGCTCCTCCTTGAACTGCCACCTTATCGTGGTGGAGGAGTTTGAGTACCCGAATGATCCTAGAGGCTATGTTGTCCGGGGCTTAATGCCCCTGGTAGGGTCTCCCAAGGCAAACAGGTTCTAGGTGACGGGTCAGACTAAGAGCAGTTCAAGAAGCCCCTATGAAAGAAATTAAAGCAAGGAAGCGTACGTCGCCCGGATTGGCGTCACCGGGGCCCCGCCCTGGAGCCAGGCCTGGGGTTGGGGCTCGCAGGCGAGCGCCTGGTGGCCGGGTCTTTGCCCACGGGACCCGGCCGGGCACAGCCCGAAGGAGCGACGTGGGCCCGCCTTCCCGTAGGCCCACCACCCGCAGGAAGGATCAGAAGGGGCCGGTGCTATGTGGAATGGGTAGCAGTCGTGGGCGGGGGCCCCGATGACCCAAATCCTGGACAACGACTCTGGCTATGGGGACATGGAATGTCACCTCACTGTGGGGGAAAGAGCCTGAGCTAGTGCGGGAGGTTGAGCGATACCGGCTAGAGATAGTCGGGCTCACCTCCACGCACAGTCTGGGCTCGGGAACCCAACTCCTTGAGAGAGGCTGGACTCTCTTCTACTCTGGAGTTGCCCGCGGTGAGAGGCGGCGAGCTGGTGTGGGCTTGCTTATAGCCCCCCAGCTCAGCCGCCATGTGTTGGAGTTCTCCCCGCTGAGCGAGAGGGTCGCTTCCCTGCGCCTTCGGGTTGGGGATAGGTCTCTCACTATTGTTTCGGCCTACGGGCCGAACAGTAGCGTAGAGTACCCGGCCTTCTTGGAGTCCCTGGGAGGGGTACTGGAAAGTGCTCCAACCGGGGACTCCATTGTTCTGCTGGGAGACTTCAATGCTCACGTGGGCAGCGACAGTGACACCTGGAGGGGAGTGATTGGGAGGAACGGCCTCCCCGATCTGAACCCGAGTGGTGTTCTGTTATTGGATTTCTGTGCTAGTCACAGTTTGTCCATAACGAACACCATGTTCAAGCATAAGGGTGTCCATCAGTGCACGTGGCACCAGGACACCCTAGGCCGGAGGTCAATGATCGACTTTGTAGTCGTATCATCTGACCTTCGGCGGTATGTCTTGGACACTCGGGTAAAGAGAGGGGCTGAGCTGTCAACTGATCACCACCTGGTGGTGAGTTGGATTCGCTGGCAGGGGAAGAAGCGGGACAGACTTGGCAGACCCAAACGTACCGTGAGGGTCTGTTGGGAACGTCTGGCGGAACCCACTGTCAGGGAAGTTTTCAACTCCCACCTCCGGGAGAGCTTCAACCAGATCCCGAGGGAGGTTGGAGACATTGAGTCCGAATGGACCATGTTCTCCACTTCCATTGTTGATGCAGCCGTCCATAGCTGTGGCCGTAAAGTCGGCGGTGCCTGTCGTGGCGGCAACCCCCGAACCCGGTGGTGGACACCGGAAGTAAGGGATGCCGTCAAGCTGAAGAAGGAGTCCTATCGGGCCTGGTTGGCTCATAGGACTCCTGAGGCAGCTGATGGGTACCGGCAGACCAAGCGTGCGGCAGCTCGGGCGGTTGTAGAAGCAAAAACTCGGGTCTGGGAGGAGTTCGGGGAGGCCATGGAGGAGGACTACCGGTTGGCCTCGAGGAAATTCTGGCAAACCGTTCGGCGCCTCAGGAGGGGGAAGCAGCTTTCTGTCAACACTGTTTACAGTGGAGGTGGGGAGCTGTTGACCTCGACTGGGGATATTGTCGGGCGGTGGAAGGAATACTTCGAGGATCTCCTCAATCCCTCTGTCATGTCTTCCGTAGAGGAAGCAGAGACTGGGGACTTGGAGGCCGATTCATTCATCACCGGGGCTGAAGTCACTGAGGCAGTTCGCAAGCTCCTCGGTGGCAAAGCGCCGGGGGTGGATGAGATCCGCCCTGAGTACCTCAAGTCTCTGGATGTTGTAGGACTGTCTTGGTTGACACGCCTCTGCAGCATCGCATGGCAGACGGGGACAGTGCCTCTGGACTGGCAGACTGGGGTGGTGGTCCCTCTTTTTAAAAAGGGGGACCGGAGGGTGTGTTCCAACTATCGGGGGATCACACTCCTCAGCCTCCCTGGTAAAGTCTATTCCAGGGTACTGGAGAGGAGAATCCGGCCGATAGTCGAACCCCGGATTCAAGAGGAACAATGCGGTTTTCGTCCTGGCCGTGGAACACTGGACCAGCTCTATACCCTCCACAGGGTGCTTGAGGGTTCATGGGAGTTTGCCCAAACAGTCCACATGTGCTTCGTGGACTTGGAGAAGGCATTCGACCGTGTCCCTCGCGTCATTCTGTGGGAGGTGCTCCGGGAGTATGGGGTTGGAGGCCCTCTGTTGAGGGCTGTACAGTCCCTGTACAACCGGAGCAGGAGCTTGGTCCGCATTGCCGGCAGTAAGTCGGACCTGTTCCCAGTGCATGTTGGACTCCGGCAGGGCTGCCCTATGTCACCGGTTCTGTTCATCATTTTTATGGACAGGATTTCTAGGCGCAGCCAGGGGCCGGAGGGGGTTCGGTTCGGGGGCCGGCAGATTTCGTCTCTGCTTTTCGCGGATGATGTTGTCTTGTTGGCTTCCTCGAGCCAGGACCTTCAGCATGCGCTGGGGCGGTTCGCAGCCGAGTGTGAAGCAGCTGGGATGAGAGTTAGCACCTCCAAGTCCGAGGCCATGGTTCTCGACCGGAAAAAGGTGGCTTGCTCCCTTCAGGTTGGAGGAGAGTTCCTGCCTCAAGTGGAGGAGTTTAAGTATCTTGGGATCCTGTTCATGAGTGAGGGAAGGATGGAGCGTGAGATTGACAGGCGGATCGGTGCAGCGGCTGCAGTAATGCAGTCGCTGTATCGGTCTGTCGTGGTAAAGAAGGAGCTGAGCCGAAAGGCGAAGCTCTCGATTTACCGGTCAATCTACGTTCCTACCCTCACCTATGGTCATGAACTTTGGGTCATGACCGAAAGAACGAGGTCCCGGATACAAGCGGCTGAAATGAGTTTCCTCCGCAGGGTGGCGGAGCGCTCCCTTAGAGATAGGGTGAGGAGCTCTGTCACCCGGGAGGAGCTCAGAGTAGAGTCGCTGCTCCTCCGCATCGAGAGGAGTCAGCTGAGGTGGCTCGGGCATCTCTATCGGATGCCCCCTGGACGCCTCCCTAGGGAGGTGTTCCAGGCATGTCCCACCGGGAGGAGGCCCCGGGGAAGACCCAGGACACGCTGGGGTGACTACGTCACTCGGCTGGCCTGGGAACGCCTCGGGATCCCCCCGGAAGAGTTGGAGGAAGTGTCCGGGGAGAGGGAAGTCTGGGCGTCCCTGCTCAGACTGCTCCCCCCGCAACCCGGCCCCGGATAAGCGGAAGATAATGGATGGATGGATGAGAAAAAAACGAGCGAATGTCGAAAATGAAACTAACTTCACCGCGCCAAGGTAACCGGCTCTGGCCACAGAACCTGCAGCTCGTTCGGCTGCAGCTGTTATAATAGGTCTAATCAGTGGAGAGAAGTGAGATGATTGCTTGACGTTATGTTACATGATACATTTCTGAGGGCAAATGCACCTCTTACCGCTTGTGTGTGTCCTCTACTGTCTTACCTTTGTGATAAATAAACTGTGAAACAACGTATGTTAACATATGTTCTAAGTTTCTGTTGCCACGGTTACCAACTAGCGTTTCAATTATTTAGAACAATCAGGCTATTTGACCGGAACTTTTTTATAGGTGTCCACCAGGGCCGGAGTGGGACTCATTTTCAGCCCTGGAGTTTCATGCCTCAGACCGGCCCAATTTAGATCACGACCTATAAAACCTTACATTTAAAGTCTACAATAGCGCACTGTTATGTAAAGCCAGTGTATTTTTCTAAAATATTTCCAATTTGGTGCAAGTAAGGCTGCTTCACAATGTAGATTTATATCAACATGAGTGCACAACCTCAACATTCTTTATAACACATGCTTTTCAACAATATCTGAATCTATATTCTGTTCAAACAAGTGTTCGTATAGAAAGTGGTTATATTGGAACTAATTCTTGCTTGTTCACATACTGTTACAACAGCTCACCTGTTCCTTCCATACTGACAGGAGCAATCCCCTCATCACTACTGGCTCCTGGCTCTGCTTCACCCTGCATCCAATCAGAATCGAGTATTCATCCAGACCATGGTAATAAAGACTCAAGAGTCCAGTATTAAAACAAATAGCTGCTTAAATTACTGTTAAATTAAGTGACTGTTATCAAGTAGTCTAAGGTCAGTATTGTGCTTTTTGGAACTGCACTCCTAACTCGTATTCTCAGTCCAGTGCATTGTAAACTGCAGTGCAGTGTGTTGAGGTGTCGTATCAAGTTTGTGGTGTTAAAAGCAGCTTTGTCCTTCCCACCTCTCGAGATCCCGAGCTGCAAAACAAACTGCTGCGTGCTGCCGTGTTCTGGGCATGCGCTGTTCAGTGGCGTCTATCACAGACACAGACACAGACCCGGCCTGTAAACGTTGGTAGTTAATAAATACTATTTTATTCTCATTTATTTTTAATCACTAGCCTATATATTATAAATGTGATTAAAAATAACAATAAATATACATATGTATATAAATTATTTCTCCGATACCTGATCGGGACATAGTGTCTGATCCAATTGATCGCCCCGATTTCTGATCACGTGATCGGATTGGGACAACCCTAGTTGTCGTGATCATGTTTTTTGCCATATGGTACAACTGGAAAAGCATCCATCTACCCAAGACACATACATAATCTTTACAAAAGACTGCAGTGGTGTATGACATCATCATGACATCACATATGACAGTTGTGGTGAACACATCAGTGCCATCAAACAGCAAACAGGACTATAGGGAAGAGACTCAGTGAACACCACAAAAAGACTACATCAGTTGTCTATGAACATGAGATTTAAAACTGTCACAGCATCCAAAGGTCAAAGGTCATTGAGCAGGAGTCCATCATGTGGTGACAAATGAACCAAAACCATTGCAACTGAGCAGACGTTCACTGATGAAGATTCTGATGTGATGAATGCGCTAATGAAAAAGGCAGTTAGTGGAGTAGTTAGTGAAATCCAATTACCTAGTGAAACTACTACTTCCACATTTAAGAGTGAACATTTTCTCTCAACCTCCTAAGGCAATTTGAACAATCAGATTTCATTCCATCTCTAAGACCCCATGTACACTTCTTTGGCGGATCTGATAACAAAAAAGCTTTATGTAAATTTAGCTTTACATTGCATGTAAAGCAATGCAATTCCTTTTCACATTATGTAGTCAGTCTGTTGTGATAATGGTGGCATAAGGTACACTGAATCTAGCCATCCAGAAAATCAACCCCACCAAAAACCCCCACCAATACAATGAACAGAGCGCAACAAGCTGCTGTTTATCTGATCCCTTATCTGTGGTGGCCCTGAAAGTTCAATGCACTGCACCTTAAAAGAACACACACTAGTATACAAAACATAAGCAAATGAAGAAGTACAAACTCAAAAAACCCAACCAAATGCTGAAATGCTGTTAAACTAATGCTAGCCTTTTTGATGATTACTAGAATACAAGTACACATAATGGTACAGAATATCTGAATCATGCAATCAATGTTAAAACAAACAAACAAACAAAAAAAGAAATACATTGTTAATTTCTTGCCATTATGTGAATGGAACTGTTCTGAAAACCATTTTTCATTGTGTTCTGTGTGAATTGCAGTTTTTCTGGATTTGGCTCTGCAGCGTTTTCTCTAAATGTTGCACATATACTCTGATGAAGTTGTTTTTGTTTTGTCTACTTGCATGCTCTTTCTTTAGATGCAGTGTGTTGAGACCTCAGGGCCACCATACTGATCAGTTTGACCACCAAATATGATGTGAGAGTGAACCACTAAGTGATGTAAATGAGAGCCTGACAATTTTGTTTCCCTCATAGTCCTTGAAAATGACTTATAAAAATGTTTGTATATATAGATATGAGCCCCTTGAAATAACGAGTGTAAACTGCTCTAATGCTTTTTGGTTGCATCTACACTTGGCTTATTTGATATAAGATAGCTCTCTGATCCACCAGAGATGCATGAAGTGGCTCGGTGTAAATGTGATGTATGATCACTTCACAGCTTAAACCCTCTTTATAGTGTGTACTGTACTCATAGTGGAAGCTATGATTTTTACACAAAGGTTGCTGACTTTTCTGGGGTATTATGAGTGACAGCCTCATAGCTCAGCAGCATTGTGTACATCCTCATGTTCTGAAGTATGGCATGTAGGGCACATAAAAATAAAACTCTAATGTGCAGTTTTCATTTCTCTGGAAGGGAAATGAAGCTCAAGGCCAACATTACATAAAGTGTTAATATTAAAGTTGCTATTGTGAGTAATGTGTGTGGGTGGGAATGATAATGCAGCTCCTGTCACTGTGGAGTAAAGGAAGCCAAACACTGACATGCACGTATCTCCTTCACACACACACACACACACACACACACACACACACACACACACACACACACACACACACACACACACACCCTGCTATCTATTCCAGAGCTGATGTTAATCAGTAAATAGTAGGTCATTTTCCCATGGGCAAAAAAAAGCTTTTAATGCTTACACCTCACAACGCATATACAAATACACACACGCACACACATGCACATACACACACACACACGCACGCACGCACGCACGCACGCACGCACGCACGCACGCACGCACGCACGCACGCACGCACGCACGCACACATTTGCATGTACATGCACTTCCTCTGCATTTTCTCTATTTTTTTTAACAGAAACATTCATTCAATTTGCAATTAACACAGTTAAGTGAGTAATTGTGTTATGTATAAGCCTCAGTACTCAGACACACACACACACACACACACACACACACACACACACACACACACACACACACGTGCATGCGCGCATACGCACATATTAGCTTTGTTGTCGTGTTAAACTGCAGAGAGTAGGCCTGGAGGTGCAGCTGATCACAGTGGTCCTGATAAGGCCTAACACAGTGTATCAATTGCCTGTGTCTTGCCTCCATCCCTTGTGGAGGAGGAGGAGGAGGGGTGGGTGGGAGAGTGGGGGGTGGGGGCCTTTACATCCCCAGCAGCACTTTGGCAAATGAAGCTTCTGACTTTCTCTCTGTAGCTAATCAATTAGCAGCCTCCTCCTTTCCTGCCTGCTGCCTTTTCCCTCCCTTTCTTCCTTTCTGTGCCTCTTTTTGTCTTCCATTCGCAGTGTTTAATCAAACATTATCATTATTACAGTTTCTGTGCTTTTCTGACACTTTGGATGACAATACAGTCTGGCAGTGAAAGATAAGCTCTCATCATCTGTAAATTAATCTTAGATGTAATTAAACTGGTTTTACAGTTACAAGTCAGCCTCTCTCTTAGTTCACATTAAATACTGACCCATTTTTACTGCAGCTGTGCATTTATAGCACTTTATATCAAGATACAGGTATTTATTTATTGTGTGTGTGTGTGCGTGTGTGTGTGTGTGCGCGCGCGCGCTCACTTGCTCAGCTGAGAAGTTTGGTCCTGCCGAGTAGAGAGCAGAGAGTCATCTTCATTTTAAAAAAATAATTGATGACAAAAAACATTAAGAATCGCATTGGCTGCCTTGACAAAACAACTTGAAGATTTCATAGTAAGCTTTAAAAAGTCGACTTAAACCGTTGTATTGTCCATGTACACCACACAGACATTCATGTCTATCATACAAGGAAAATGTAGGCTATGCCCCAGCCTCACACTGTAATCTTACAGTTACGTTTAAAATGTCCAAGAACACTTTTGTATTTTTTGCTAATGACCAATTATGCACTAATTCACATCAATTTTACAATACAGTAGGCAAACTCCCTGAAATATGAACTAATCAAGATCAGCGTAAATGTTGGAATAGTGGCATTAGTTATGACTTTGCAGTCATGAAACCTTGGTGAAGATTTAGGCGTGTAGTTGAGCTCAAAGATGGGTGTGGTCATGCAATAATGTAGTAATGTGTATGGAGTACTCATGGGTCGGAAATCAACATGGTAATGGCTGTCGCAACTGGTGTGATGCCATTGAAATATGGTCTTTAGTTTACATTCCGTGATTACTTTTCTATATATTAGAGAGGAGACAAACTGTAGATAAATTAGTATTGTATGTGTTTGTGCGCATATATGAAAGTGTGTTGTATTTTCATATATACGCAACTGTGAACACAGGAATGACACAGTAAACAATGCATACATGTGTTTCTGTGATACTGTAATTTTATGTTATTGACAGAAGTCTCTTGACAGTTGCAACAGTGCCTTTTATTACTCTTGCTAATGCTTCTGCTTAACATCAAAATGATTTGAGTTGTAAACCTTGGGGTGAATTTTGTTGTGAAGCAGCCACAGGAAATGCAATATTGGCCACCAAGGTTAGCACTTATCTGTGTCAAAACAAGACATGATCATGCACATGTGAGTCATTGGTACATTTGTCAGCAGATGAGTTTTTTGGGAAATTTGGACCCATTGTCTTTCTGAGAATGAGATGAGCAGATCAGTATTAATCCCTGTGGTGGTGTGTGGTTAGGTGTATATTTGACCTTTAGGCTACGTTCCCACCAAACGCGATAAAACAAGATCGCGCTGCAAGATTACATACAAAGTCAATGCAAAGACGCGATTTGAAGCGTCATTTTGTCGGGCAATGTGATTGTGCGGCGCGATGGACGCGTTGGCCGCGAAAATCGCTCTCATCGCGTCGCCCCATCACGTGATCACTTCATCGCTCGAGTTGAAATAATTGAACTTTTGCGGCGGATTCGCGTGAAGACGCGCCGCGACAGCCTATCAGCGTTGAGATCGTCATCGACGTGCTGACGTACGGACGTCCTGGTGTTCCCTCGCAAAGTGAAACTGCCAGAAACAATGGAGGAGCTCAGCGTTGCCGTCACCGCTCACCCAGAGCTTTATGACAGTTCAGCGTAGCATAGCCCCAGTTAGCATAGCTTGCTTTACTAGCATACTTGTCTGGTTCATTCAACAATAGCTGCACTACTTTGTGCAGTACAGGTACAGTGCAGCGATGGTAGTTATTTCAGCCATGAGCCGTTTCTCAATACCAAGTACGCCAAGTTCGGACTTACGAACTTTGCAGTTCGGACTGAGCAAGTTCGACTTGGGAGTACAGTCTCTCCAGGATGGGAGAGCGCAGGACTGTCATTGCATGCAATTGGGACGGCAGCGTATGTGATGACGTCACCACCTCAGCTCGTCCGTTAGCAGGACGACACATCTCCGAAAACTTTGGAGCAAATTTTAAACTACGCGCTATCGTGATGAATCGACCACAGATTTTAAGTTTTAACATCCACTTTGTCACATAAAATAATCTTAAAACCACATTCCGGTCGACAAGAGAAAGAAATGTTGCTGTTGGACGGGCTCGACGCACGACGCAATGCCGCGTCAAGGGGTTTTTGTACCAGTGTCAAAACTGGAGCGTCTGGCGCGACGCGATTTCATTTGAGGCGCATTAAATCATTTTCATCGCATTTGGTGGGAATGTAGCCTCAGACTAAGTCATGTTCGCTGTTTCCCCCTGCATTCAGTCTTTAAGCTAACTCTTTATTGTCTTACTTTAGCTGCATAGTTAGTGAACTACTATGGGACTAACATAAATTTTGTCATTCTCACTCTCAGCAAGAAAGCAAATTGGTGTATTTCCCAAAATGCTGAACTTGGCCTTTAAAGAAGAAATGCCACACTGTGACAGGTTTCATATGCTCTGAAAAACAAATGCGGTTTTGAGGCCAAGATTTAGATGAGCTCCTGCCAGTGTTGTGTGGAAAGAAGAGGTAAGCAGAGGAAGTGAAGGATGACTGGAAGGAATGGAGGTTGGATTGTGTGTGTGTGTGTGTGTGTGTGTGTGTGTGTGTGTGTGTGTGTGTGTGTGTGTGTGTGTGTGTGTGTGAGTGTATTAGTATGTATGAAGTGTGTAAATGGAAAGGCGCATACTGCTAGCGTAAGGGACTTCCACGACAGGCTTCGCCTCGCCTACACTCTGCTCCGTCCGCATATTCTATCCCTCATCAATAAATTACGTATTAATGCCACCTCTTCTGCCCCACCTGCTCTACACTAATCCACCAGCACCACTGCTGCTCTTTTCCCTCTTCCTCTCCCTCTTTTCCTTTCTCTCTGCCTACCTTGCCCCCAGTTCTCTCTTATTTCTTTTCCGTATAGCTTTTACTGTATTCTCTCATTGCTGGCAAGGTTGTGTCTTGCTTTGTTTGTCCTCCTTTCCTACTCTCTTTCTTCTTCTTGCTTACTTATTCCCCTTATTTCACTCTCATTTTTCACATAACTCAGAACTTCTCTTCATCCAGTATATTCAGCCCAAGTACAATCTAGTCTGTTAGTCTGTTTTGAAAAACAGTAAAGCATGGTTAATGGAATAGTCAGTAGTAATATATGGTATCCAATATTTTTTAGCAAAGGCTAAAACACACCCAATAAGTAACTACCCATTTGTGCACAAGAGGGGTGAGTTTTTGCCAATGAATTATTTAAACTCACTCTGATAGGCTGTGTACTTTTAATCTATTCTAATTCTTCAAAAATATGACCTACATTTTCATCTCAAAATAGCCCTTGGGTTTAAAAGAGAATTCTCACATGCTCATGATGAAGTGAACGCATCAGTTTGCAACAAATGAACATGACACAGTGACTCCTGCGAGAGTGTTTTACAGTACCTGGGATGTCAGCATGGCAAGTGTAACTGGCAACTCAGACACAAGCTATGGACATTAGAAGGAAATTTTTTTTTCAGTCTAAATTACAATGGAAAAATCTTTATTTTTCATTATAGTTTTTATTCATTATGCCTGCTGGGTCTGAAAAAAATTTGAAATGAAACTTAAACTTAAACCATCTGAGCAGTCTTGAGAATGATAATCACAAGAAAATTGCAAAACAAAGGGTGAGAGCACGTGCCAGCAGCTGCAAAGTTCCTTTACCCAACTCAAACTCACAGCAATTTGCAAAGGACTGGTTACCTTAGTTTTCCAAGTATCAGTGGTGAAGGAAGTATTCAGATCCTTAACACCACACTGTGAAAATACTTGAGAAAAAATCCTGCATTCAAAACTTTACTTAAGTAAAAGCATCAAAATGTGCTTCAAGTATGAAAAGTAAAAGTTATCTTTGTGCAGCAAAATGGTCCCTGTCAGTGTTTTACTATTATATATGTTGTCTTTTCATTAATATTGTTTTGTGTTTTGAGGTTAAGAACCCAAATTACCACTCGCAGACAGAGAAGACAGGAGGAAAATGACAAGTTAACAGTTTTGATGAATATTCAAGGAGTGTGCAAACAGAAGAATCCAGATGAGGCAGAGAATCCAGATTCTTCATTGAGAGCAGACTGGCAGGGCGCAGACAAGGACAGGTAAAGATTTGGCACCACACAGGTGAACTGACGATTTGAAAAATACTGGCCAGAACACTGGTGCTTATATATCCGCCTTAGCTGGAGCCTCCCGGCGACCTACCAGGTTTCTCCAGGTGTCGTCGGTGAAGTTCTTTCACCACATTACTGTCCAGAATAAGGGGGTGGGGAACCCAAGACCTCTCTTCAGGGCCGTAGCCCTCCCAGTTCACGAGGTATTAGAGGCCCTGCCCCAGCAGCGTACGTCCATGAGATGCTGGACAGTGTAGACAGGCTGATTATCAATCAAGGGGGAGTTAGGGGTCTGCCTGGAGGACACAATTGACTCGAGGAGACTGTTTTCAAATGGGAGACATGAAATACATAATGGATCTTCATAATAGAGGTTAATTATTGAGTCAACAGTGAAGGCGCTCAAGAAAGGGGGAGATAATTTCTTTGAGTCAGTTTTGAGGGGATCTCCTTTAAAGAAAGCCAAACTTTCTGACCTAGTTCGTACTCTGGGTAGTCTTTGTGGTGGCAATCGGTGATCCGCTTATTTTCTGATTTGGTCTTTACTCTCTGATTGGAGTAAAGACCAAATTGTACAAGTCTTTGCTAGGTTAGTCTTTGCATCATACTCTAGGATTGATTACTTTTTGTAATCAAAGCAACTTGTATCAATAGTGGAGCAGACTTCTATAGGTAATATTGTTATTACTGATCATGGTCCTGTAGATATGGCTGAGATTTAAGAGTGAGGGCGAGGGGCATTCTACCCGTTGGAGATTGAACACATCTCAGCTCCAAAATGAAAATTCATGTCAGTTTATGCGACAACAAATATTAGATTATTAAGAAATTAATGAGGGCACAGTGGATGATACAGGCATGGTATGGGATGCTTTCAAGGCATGCAGATAGAGGAGACCAGAATTTATTGGCTAATTTAAACAGGGCAAAATCTGAATTAAACACTATTATGCAGAGAAAAACAGAATTTTCATTATTTAGGTGTAGGCAAAAATATTATGAACAGGGTGAAAGGGCAGGGAAATTATTGGCTCAAAGGGTGAAACAACAACAAGCTCAATCTTTGATCTCAGCAATACAGAGAAAGGGGAAATCTTAACAGATACCATAGAAATAAATAATAATATATAACACCTTCCAATTATTTTATCAAAAATTACAATACAAGATTCTTGGGATAGGGGTGAATTGCAAAAATTTTTGTCTAGGACTTCTTCACCTGCACTAACTGAATTGGCTAGAGAAAGGCTGGGGGCATGTATCACACTGGGAGAGGTTCAACGAGCGATTAAATGTCTTAGTGCTGGAAAATCTCCTGGGGGGGATGGATTTCCCACAGACTTTTACAAATCATTTTCAGACCTGTTGGCCCCGAGACTTCTTACTGTCTTTCGGGATGCATTCCAGAGAGGAAGCCTACCAGAGAGTATGCAGAATGCAATAATAACAGTTATTATTATTGAACAGTGATACCTAAGAAGGGCAAAGACCCACAGCATTGCGGGAGCTATAGACCAGTATCCTTAATTAACGTAGGTGCCAAGATTTTGGCTAAGATATTGGCATTGAGACTAGAAGTGTGCCTCCCTACCTTGATCCACCCTGATCAGGTGGGATTTGTTAAGGGGCGGTCCTCAGCGGATAACTTGCGCAGACTGCTACATTTGGTATGGCAAACAAGGAGCAGCGTGGAACCGGTGGTGGCTTTCTCTCTGGATGCAGAGAAAGCTTTTGGTAGAGTCGAATGGGAGTATCTATTTGCAATTCTTGAGAGGCTTGATGTGGGTGATGTATATATTAAATGGGTGAAATTGTTGTATAAAAGTCCAAAGGCAGCTGTCCTCATGAATGGGAATATTTCTGAACCCTTTAGACTGTCACGTGGGACCTGACAGGGTTGCCCCATTCTCCATTGATCTTTGCCTTGGCTTTAGAACCCTTAGCCTCTGCAATTAGGAACCATGTTGATATTAAAGGCATTGTTTCAGGGCAAGAAGAGCATAAACTTTTATTATATGCGGATGACATCCTATTACTGTCAAGTAACCCAGAAATTGCAGTGGCTCATATTTTATCCATGATTAGTTCTTTTTCTCGTATATCAGGTCACAAGATCGATTGGTCGAAATCTGAAGCAATGCCTTTGTCTAAAATATGCCCTCCCAGTGTTCGCAATAACTGCCAATTTAAATGGCTCCCACCTGGATTGGTCTACTTGGGGATCATGATTACCCCAGGATTAAAAGACGTAATGAATTTACACCTACTGCCCCTTATCCAAAAAACTGAAAGTAATTTACAAAACTGGACAAAATGAAGTTTATCATTAATTGGAAAGATAAATTTAGTGAAGATGATTACAATACCACAGATTAATTATATAGCAAGCATGCTACCTTTGGACTTCCCACGCCCACTTCTGTCTAGATTTGATAGGGCTATAAGTGGCTTCTTGTGGATGGGGAAGAAGCCTGCTGTTAACAAAAAGAAACTATATGCATCAGTAGAGGAGGGTGGTGCAGGATGCCCAAGAATAGATTGGTATCACCGTGCCTTCAGTCTCAGTCAGCTATCCAAGTCAAATATGCCGGAGGTCTGTGCGCCTGCCTGGGTAGTGATAGAGAAACAGTTGATAGAGCCCTTCTCAGTACAAGCTTTCCTCACCCAGATAGGAGGTGATGTACCCTACAGAAACCCTGCGTTGGCATTTTTTAGAGAAACTTGGGCCCACCAGGCGTGCCATTTGAACTATTACCACACCATGGGATCATCAATATGGTATAATAAATCATTGAAAATTACCAAAAAAATCGGTCATGTGGGAAAATTGGGTGAAGGCAGGGGTAATGTTACTGGAAGATATGTTTGACGGGAAAAATATAATCTCATTTGAACAATGTATATCTAAATATGATATCCCCAGAAAAGATTTTTGGAAGTTCCTTCAGTTGAGGAGCTGTATTACAACAGTAGATAGAAAGGTTAAATTTGCACCTGTCACCTGTGTTCAAGAGCTATGGCAATCAGTCCACACAAATGCACACATGGGTGAAACTAGCTCTTGCAACAGGAAACGGTCTTGAGACACTGGAAGTCAGAAGAAAAAATCAGTCTTAAGGAATGGACAGGTGAACTAACCAAGAAAGCTTCTTTTGAACAACTTATTTATAAGATTAATAATAATTTAGATCTCTTTTTGAGGGTATGGGCTCCTTATCTGGAAATGATTGGAAAGTGATGATCACGATGGCTAATACCTGTTTGCTCCCCCCATGCACGTTTTTACCTAAGTCCAAGGAATAGAAAAGTCATGTAACATTGTTTTGTGATGAACCTGTCAAGAATGTGCATCTTAATTATTACTGTATGATTATTATATATTATTAATTGTATTGTTAATTTAATTTAATTTAATTTAATTTAATTGTATTTTTATTTTTTATTATATTTATTTATTTATTTATTTATTTCTCTTATCTTTCATTCGGTGTATTTTGCTTGTTACTGTCAGGTTTGTTATATTTTTCTTAAAATGCTGACATGAACTCGTTTGTAATGTATGGATCTGCACACTGGCTGTACATTTATAAAGCAAAAAGTCAATAAAGAAGTTAAATAAAAAAAAAAGTCTTTGCTAGGTTCTCTTACAACAGCGGAGATAGAGCTGAACAGATAGAACAGAGATCTCCTCCTCTAGGGCTGAAAAAAGCGGAAGCAGGTACCTGAGAGACACCTCAAATAGGGATAAGCTGGTGGCAGCACTAGTGAGACAGTTATGAACAAATTCTTCCCATAGGAGATGGGTATACCAGGAAGTGGGACTGGAGCCCGAGATGCACCTTAAGACTGATTCCAGGTCCTGATTGGTCCTTTCCGACTGGCCATTGGTTTGGAGATGGAAACCTGAGGACAGGCTGACTGAAGGCCCCCACTGGCCAGCAGAACTTCCAACAGACTTGACAGGTGAATTGTGGACCTCTGTCAGCGATTATATCTGCTGGGATATACAGTATGTCCACTGTATTATGCATTTATGTTGTATTTTACCATTGCATATGTTTAAGGTTGATCTTCAACTACTTTATATAATGCAGGGTATTTCAATCTACAGCAGTGCATCATATTATATAAGATCAGGTAGCTTGTAGCATTGCTGCCAAGTGAGAACCACATATATATCTAGAGGGTCAGCTTTTCCTGAACTGAGAAAAGCAGCCCTGTTTGCAGCCTTGTGACAAAGCATTTTCCAGCTAATCCAAGAGAGTTTTAAAATAGTTGACTTGGCTTAAGAAGTAGGAGAGTTTTCTGAACCCATAAAGGAACACTTAAACCATCAGTTGATAGGAAGGGTATGTAAAATTGCAATTGGACAAGTAACCTGTAACTAAAACTGCAAGACCAGTGTAGTTGGGTTAAAAAGTAGAATATTTGTCTCTGAGAGGTAGTGGCATAGAAGTATGAAGTGCATCAAATGGAAATACTTGATAAAAGTACTTCAGTACAGTGCTTGAGTAAATGCACGTTATATTCCACCGCTGACATCCAGACTTGTGCTAGACTACATTGTAGATTTGCTGTTAATTTGTCACTGTAAATATCTCATTTGTTTCATTTGCTCACCCACCAGGCTGTCACTGTCAAGTTGTAAAATGGAACCATATGTTAATAAGGTGATAGTAACTGTTTTTTGTTTTGTTATGTGGTTTAGAATAGTATCTAATCCCACTGAGTTAAGATTCTGAAAAAAGTCTGTATTTGAGGTAATTTAGTATCCTGCTTTTCACTAATAAATAGATAAGTTGACAAAACTTTCTTAGTCTGTGAAGAATCACAGGTAAAGATTCTGCCTTTTGTTTAAGCAACAAACTTTCAGCTTGGTTTGTTGGCACAACTTTTTTTTTTCAACAATGTGTAATCCTCATTTATGGCAGACAATTTATGTTTAGTTTTTACCTTATTCATGTCTCAAATGTGAGGAGCAAAGACATAAGAAAGAAAACTGAACTATGCATTGCACTGTAAACATTTGTTTAAATTATGACACATTAATTGCCCAGCTTTAGTTTTATACCTTTGTTTAGTCATAAAGCTCTACTTTGGTGTATAATTGTTATTAATCAGAATATAAAAGTTACTGGTTTTCCTGTCATGGTCTCCCTCAGGCCTTTGGTCCACCTCTTCCTCTTCAGCTATTTTCCCTCTCTTCTCTTTCCCATCTGATATCATCATCTCCCCCTTCCAACCACTCCTCCGCCCTTCTTGTCTGGAGGTAGCTTTCAGTGAGAGATATATTAATGTGGCACTTTAATTAGTGAGAACCCACATTGCTATTGATTATGTACTTGCCTGGGGTAAAGTTTGCCTTCTGCTCCTAGTCATGTATTGATCTCTGGGTGGGAAGGAGCACATCAGTAGTCACAGAGTTCGCATATCAAGTGGGTGAACCTCCAAGCATGCAAGGCCTTACCACTCTCTTGAACGCCATGTGTTTTTTAGCTGTTTTTAGCTAACTGCATCGGGCCCCAAAGAAGGAGGGCCCCCCCAACAGCTATAGATTTATTATGACATTTGGATATGAAACATGTAGAATTCTGTTACAATTCTAACCCATATAACTGACATAACTTACAAAATGCCCTCATAGTGCTTCTTTTATCATTGTGGATGTTAAAGCACCTGATGCACCACAGATTAATGGGCTATTCCATCACCAGAAGACTCACTGCAACCAATGTGCACCTAAAAAAAATTCTTTCTTAGGAGGCTAATTGCTATGCAATACAGCTTCAAACACTAAAACAGAGTTATTGCTATCTTATGCAGCTGTACGTCTACTTCTCTTGGACAAGGAGGATTTTTGTAACTTCTATTTCAGAGGGACACATTGCACTTATTATTGTTCTAGTTATCTGACAGCTTATAAATTATTCCTTTGCAGATTTAGACTTTACACACAAAACATATGATCAACAAATAAAATATGATGTGTTAACATAGATTAAACTGTCAAGCACTATATAAAGCAATGGAAAAGAGCTCCACTCTGAAGAGACTTTTAGTAAATGTAAGTAGATTTTGTTGATAATACTTTTGTACATTTACCACAGTAAAATTATGAATGCAGGACATTGAGTGGTTGCATAGTGAGTTTGCCTTGGAACCCCAAATTACTAAATCCACCCCTGCATGTTTTCAATACAACTCTTAACCAGAAGTGTTATGTACCACTACATTACGTACTACATCAAAAATACATCTGATCTGTTTCTGTAATATGATAGTGTTCAGCAATAAACAAACCAAAAGTATATAAAGTTGTTAAAATTGGCTCCATCTATGCCAGATACAACATTAAAGGTCCAGTGTATAGGACTTGAGGGAATTTATTGCCAGAAATGGAATAGAGCATTCGTTTGCCTGTGTATAATCACCTGAAAATAAGAATTGTTATCTTTTCATTACTTTAGAATGAGCCCATTATATCTACAGAGGAAGCAGGTGCATGTTGCACCTCCATGTTTCTACAGTAGCCCAGAATGGTAAGACCTAGGGCTGGTTACAGAACTTTGATATTTTTAATGGCAGGAACCAAATTGCTTCAATATTATCAAGTATCAAATATACCTTTTTATTTGGTTTCAAATTTCAATAGCTATGGAGTAAATCTCATCAGCATCAGTGAGCCAACAAGCATGCAGCATGCTAAACAAAGATAATCCTGGTCATTGGCTGTCAAACATTACACATCGACAGTTGCTGTCAGTGGCTTATATGGACAGATAACTAAGTACACCTTGTGCTGCTCATTAGCTTGCATGTGCAACTAATCTGTATCGGTTCATCAGTGAGTCTGTTCACCACATTGTCCACCAGTGCATCCTGCAGTTACCACCACAGCAGGGATGGGTAACCTGGAACTGAGGCATATTTGCACACAAATGTTTTCATTTGTGATGCTAAATATGGTGTTGTTCACAGACAGACAGATAAAAGGAGTGAAATGGGCTTAAGCATATAGATGATTGTCAGACCCAGGCAAGCTAGTCTTCACAACAGAGAAAGTAACTCATTCTGCCACTATTTCCCAATACTACAAACACTGGATTAGGCAGGCTAAATTATTTACACATATATCACACGAAGCTCTCCGATGACTGAAACTGATTCTCTTTGGTGAGGCAACTGATGTCAGATGGGAGTGATGATGATGATGATGCTATTTGCAACTTGTTTTCCAAGTTTTGGTCAGTCAACCTTGAGGGGAAGCAAGTCTTGCCAAGAACTGGTTTGGAAAAGAATTGCTCACAGTAGATCCTTGCTTTGCAACTTATTGACTTCATGTTGTAGGTTGTCAGGCACATCAGAGGGAACGTTCCTTACCCCAGCCTACATGTTTAGAAGGGGAAGGTGAGGCAAGGGTTACTCAGTTGATTACAATATGCAAGATCACCACTAGATGTCACTAAATCCTACACACTGGTCTTTTTAACTGCTGAAAATAGACTTGAAAATAGATTGAAAAACGAGGCTGGAAACACTGCAGTGGATAGACAAAGAGCACAGTCAACCCAATCATCATTACTTGTATGTGGGACATCTGTCCTTCAGAGAAGGAATGCATATTTCAGCCTTTTTTTGACATTTTTGCCAGGACAAAAGTTTTACAAGCGAAATCATACTTACCATGAATTTGACATGTGTTTTGGCAGGTGGATCATTAATTTCTAAGGTGGGTGTATCACCTGAACGGTTCATTTTAAAAACGTAAATAATTATGCAAAATATTACAAATACTGATATATGGCTGCATGCCTTGGGAAATGACTGGCACAGACAGAAGGTGTAAGCCGATTGGCTTAAACATGGAAAACTACTGGTATAGTCTCATCAAAAGCGTGAAACAAAACCAGCCACCTCTCCATCAGGGACCACAGAAAATCCTCTGTAAGTATGATCATACACTTATTGTTCAAAGGTTTAAGCTTTCTTGCAAATAAAGATGAATGTAACTGTGAATGTTCAGTGACTGATTCTGGCCATGGGCTGCCTCTGAAAAATGAACATGCAGTGAAAAAACTGATTAGGGTCTCTAGGTCAGTTTTTTGCAGCAGTCTGTGTTCACAAGGTGGCTGTTTCATTATAAAAGGCCAAATCAAGACAACTCTAAAAAACATCGATCATTAAGAAATCACTTCAGCGTTTTGGCAGATCGTTCCTTTTCAGCACAGCTTGCAGCATGGTTTTGAAATCCTGCCAAACAGACATGAGGAGGGGGCCAGGGAAAGACCTTAACTTTGTGAGAACGTTATTTAACGGCTTCATAATATTCCTGGATATTGCTCACTTCACTGCTGTAGCTGGAGGCTCTTAGGCCCGAATGACTCTGAAAGGTCAAGCTAACATGTTATTTGGGTGCATATAATCTCCCTCTGTGAATCCAGTTCTATACTTCTACTCTGCTCTTGGGTTCTCTTTACACCATCTTGACTTTCTGATCTATTTTTCATCCATATATGAGCAGCCTAGACATGGATCTGTGCATTCCTTCTGAGAAATCATAGCAGAGCTTCTCCAGTAGAGTTAAGGTACCCTGATGATGTGGCATAAGTAACATATGACGCTTTGCTAACCCTGGTGAATTCTCACTCTATCAACACCAAAATAGGTACACAGCATTGTGTGACAGAGATACATATATTAAAATGAGAAAGATCACTCAAAAAACATGGCCTGCATAAAAAAATGCAAGGGGTGGAGCTTAGCTGGAAAATGGCCATAATTCAGTAACAATTTGTCCTTTCATGACAAATCTTTGTACATATCCTCTGACCATGATTTGGAATAGGCCTACTGAAGCATTTTGATCCCGACCTATACCGAGCACCATGAATACCAAAAACATGTCCCTGAAAATATAGAAGATGGTGCCGTGGACAGCTGCTTCAGTGTGATGGTGCGCGTTACTTTGTTTTGTGTGTTAACTCTGGTTTTTGTGAAGGTACCCGGAGCTCTTTCTCCAGAGATGAGCTCATGAACATCAGGGGAGCAACACCAGAGGATTTATTTCCTGCTTTCCTACTCCCAACAGTGGAAATTTTGGACATTCTGGTCCGCCAGCGCGGACTACGCACAGCGTTGCCGGGAATATTTCTCTCTGAACATGCATTGACTGCCCAACAAACTGGAAGAACTGCAACTGCTGTTGGGTAGAAACTGAGACTTTTCGTCATCTGCGGTTTTGTGCTTCATCGAGACGTGGCTCTGTGGATTAATTCTGGACTCTGCGCTGCAGCTGGCTGGCTTCCAACTCCTTCCAACTAATGTGTAATTGGTATGTACATATGCTAAAACGATGTTGGACTCTTTAGTTTTCTCTGGACCCCTGCCAAATCTGACCAGCGATGACATGTTTAGCCGCATGTCATCATTCAATCGCTGGCTGTCGAGGTGGTGTCCAGCAAACGGTGTGGGCTTCATTGATAACTGGCAGACTTTCTGGGGAAGACCTGGTCTGATTAGTAGAGACGGCATCCATCCCACTTTGGAGGGAGCAGCTCTCATCTCTAGAAATCTGATCGATTTTGTTTATGAACCTTGAGACCAGGAGGCAGAGCTGCAGTACACGCTTCTCTGCGCCTCCATTAGAGCAGTTACCCACCCAACACTCCATAGAGACTGTGTCTGCCCCCCGACCACGTAAACTAAGTAAACCAAAAGTACAGAGAAGAGAAGTTAAACATAAGAATCTAATTAAAATTAAAACAACCTCTGCAATAGTACAACAAGATAGGAGAATTAAATGTGGACTCCTTAACGTCAGATCTCTGTTCTCTAAAGCTGTTCTAGTAAATGAGTTAATATCAGACCATATTGTTGATTTATTTTGTCTGACTGAAACCTTGCTCTGTCCTGAAGAGTATGTGAGCCTAAATGAAGCTACTCCTCCGAGCCATATTAATACTCACATTCCTCGAGGCAGCGGCAGAGGAGGTGGAGTTGCAGCCATTTTTGACTCAAGCCTTTTGATCAACCCTAAACCTAAACTCGACTATAACTCATTTGAAAGCCTTGTTCTCACTCTTTCTCATGAAAAATGGAAAACAGTGCAGCCAGTTTTATTTGTTTTAGTATACCGCTCTCCTGATCCTTACTCAGAATTTATAGCTGAGTTCTCTGAGTTTCTATCAGGTTTATTCCTTAAAGCAGATAAAGTAATTATTGTAGGTGACTTTAATGTACATGTCGGCGTTGATAATGACAGCCTTAGCACTGCGTTAATCTCTGATCGTGCTACAGGTTCATTGCGTATGACACTTGACTCTGTTGCTCCCCTAAAAAAGAAGAAAATTAAACAGAGGAGGTTACAGTAGCTCCATGGTATACTCCTCAAACCCGCAAATTAGAGCAAACTTCACGGAAAATAGAAAAGAAATGGCGTTCTACCAATTTGGAAGCCCTCCACAGTGCCAGGGCAGCCTATTACTCTGCACTAATAGAGGAAAATAAGAACAATCCCAGGTTTCTCTTCAGTACTGTAGCCAGGCTGACAGAGAGCCATAATCCTGTTGAACCATGTATTCCTTTAGCTCTGAACAGTAATGACTTCATGAGCTTCTTTAATGATAAAATTCTAACTATTAGACCAGAGAGGAGAATATAACTATATATAACTATAATATAACATAACTATTAATTCATCGGCTCCTGCCGTCAACAGGTACTGTTTTTTCTTCAAACACAGAAACCGTAGAAACTGTTATTCAGTCTGTCGCAGTTTTAGACTGTTTTACTCCTGTCGACCTTCACCAACTAATTTCAATAATTTCATCATCAAAATCATCAACCTGTATTTTAGATCCTATCCTGACTAAGCTGTTTAAAGAAGTATTACCTCTAATTGACTCTTCAGTATTAGACATGATCAATCTGTCTTTATCAACAGGCTACGTACCACAGTCCTTTAAAGTAGCTGTGATAAAACCACTACTTAAAAAGCCTACTCTTGATCCAGGGGTTTTAGCCAACTATAGACCGATATCCAACCTTCCCTTTCTCTCAAAAACTCTTGAGAAAGCAGTTGCCAATCACCTGTGCGACTTTCTAAACAATAATAGTTTATTTGAGGATTTCCAGTCAGGATTTAGGGTACATCATAGCACAGAGACAGCACTGGTTAAAGTTACAAATTACCTTCTAATTGCATATGATAAAGGATTTGTCTCTGTACTAGTCTTATTGGATCTTAGTACTGCATTTGACACCATTGACCATGGCATCCTATTGCAGACACTGGAACATTTCATTGGCATTAAGGGAACTGCACTAAGCTGGTTAAAATCCTACTTGTCAGATCCCTCTCAGTTTGTACGTGTTAATGACGACTCCTCTGTGCTCACTAAAGTCAGCTATGGAGTTCCGCAGGGTTCTGTGCTTGGACCAATTCTATTCACCTTATATATGCTTCCTTTAGGTAAGATTATCAGGAAGCACTCAATAAATTTTCATTGCTATGCAGATGATACCCAGCTATATTTATCATTGAAGCCGGAAGAAACCAGTCAGTTAACTATACTACAAGCATGTCTTCATGACATAAAGACCTGGATGACCTGCAATTTTCTGATGCTAAACTCAGACAAAACTGAAGTTATAGTAGTAGGCCCTAAACATCTTAGAAAGTCACTTTCTGATGACATAGCAACTATGGATGGCATTGCGCTGGCCTCCAGCACCACTGTAAAGAATCTGGGAGTCATCTTTGACCAAGACATGTCCTTTCACTCCCATGTAAAACAAATTTCAAGGACTGCCTTTTTCACCTACGTAATATCGCAAAAATCAGGCATATTTTGTCTCAAAATGATGCAGAAAAACTAGTCCATGCATTTGTAACTTCCAGGCTGGATTATTGCAATTCCTTACTATCAGGCTGCCCAAATTCGTTGCTGAATATTCTCCAGTTGCTCCAGAACACTGCAGCACGTGTTCTGACAAAAACCAGGAAGAGAGATCATATTTCTCCAATACTAGCCACTCTGCACTGGCTCCCTGTAAAGTTTAGAATAGAGTTTAAAATTCTCCTCCTTACTTACAAAGCCATAAATGGCCAGGCACCTTCTTATCTTCAAGAGCTCATAGTACCTTATTGCCCCACTCGAACACTGCGTTCCCAGAATGCAGGTCTACTTATGGTTCCTAAAGTCTCAAAAAGCAGAACAGGAGTCAGAGCATTTAGCTATCAAGCTCCTCTCCTGTGGAACCATCTTCCAGTCTTTGTCCGGGAGGCAGACACTGTCTCTACATTTAAGAGTAGGCTTAAAACTTTCCTTTTTGATAAAGCTTATAGTTAGGGCTGGCTCAGGCTTGTCCTGGACCAGCCCCTAGTTATGCTGCTATAGGATTAGGACTGTCGGGGGACCTCCAAAGATACACCAAGCTCCTCTGTCCTTCTGTCTCTCTCCATCTGCACGCTTTCATGTCCTACCACGGTGTGTTACTAACTTAGCTCCTTCCCCGGAGTCTCTGTGCTTGGTCGTCTTGCAGGTTCCACAGTGGCTGAATCTGGATTGTGGATTGCAGCTGCGTCTCCTGCCTTGGCCCTGCCTGACATCCACTGCAACTGCTACTGCTATTATTACATCCACTGTCACTGTTACTGTGATTGCATGTCAGTCTCTCTGTCTCTCTCTCTCTCTCTGACTGCATTTCTGTCTGTCTGTCTGTCTGTGTCTGTCTTACTCTCCCTCTCTTGCTCTCCCTTTCTCACCCAACCGGTTGAGGCAGATGGCCACCCACCCAGAGTCTGGTTCTGCCCGAGGTTTCTGCCTGTTAAAAGGAAGTTTTTCCTTGCCACTGTCGCCAAGTGCTTGCTCATGGGGGAATTGTTGGTTCTCTGTAGATAAAAGAGCTTGGTCTGTACCAGCTCTATATGGAAAGTGTCCTGAGACAACTTCTGTTGTGATTTAACTCCTCTCTCACCACTGGCACTGTACCCCCCACTCTCAAACTGGCTGCTATCACACCCATCCTGAAAAAACCCGGTGCTGACCCAGCTGGCCTTAATCTTTACCGGCCCATCTCCAACTTCCCCTTCAGCTCCAAAACACTTGAAAGTGTGGTTGCCCAACTACAATCCCACCTCGACACAAACAACCTCCATGAACCCTCCCAATCCGGTTTCCGTCCAAAACACAGCATTGAAACAGCCCTGGTCAAAATCACCACCGACCTCCTCCGTGTAGCTGATTCCAGACTACTTACCATTCTCATCCTCCTCAACCTCAGCGCAGCATTCCACACCATCTCCCACCCACTGCTCCTGGACTGGCTGACTGGCATTGGGGTTACTGGTGTTGCACTCTCCTGGTTCACATCATACCTCACTGACCGCCAACAATTTGTGCAAATAAGGAATCCTAGGTCTGGGCGTTTGGGTGTTTCACTGGGTGTCCCCCAGGGTGTCCCCCAGTGGTCAGTCTTGGGTCCACTTCTTTTCATCATTTACCTCCTCCCCCTGGGCACACTCCTCCGTCACCATGGGATCTATTTTCACTGCTATGCCGATGATACACAGGTCTACATCTCTTCAAAACCCAGCGCTGCCATCCCTCATCACCTGCCTTGAAGTCATCCGGAGCTGGATGAGCAGGAACTTCCTGAAGCTCAACAGCAATAAAACTGAGGCCCTGCTCATCGGCTCCAAATCCACCCTCACCAAATCACAACACACCCCAGCTCCATCCATGCTCAAGCCTTCAGCTGCTCAGCACCCAGACTCTGGAACTCCCTCCCCCCACACATTAGACAGTCAGACTCCATCACATCATTCAAATCCCAACTCAGAACTCACCTGTTCAAACTGGCATATTCCCTCTAACTGGACACTGTGCACTTCACTTGTTTTCATTTTGTTTTCCAGTTTATTGATGGTTGTGATCTTTTACGCTTTTATTTTCTGTAAGGTGACCTTGGGTGACTTAAAAGGCGCCTCCAAATAAAATGTATTATTATTATTATTTATCACTGGACCCTCTACAGTTCGCCTGCCAACCCCATTTGGGTGTGGACGACGCCATCCTGCAGCGTGCTCACTCCCATTTAAATTGTAGCAGCAGCACTATGAGGATCACTTTGATTTCTCCAGTGCATTTAATACCATCCAGCCGCTGCTCCTGGGTGAGAAGCTGAGTCGACGCGCCCACAATCTCCTTGATTACTGGCTACCTGACAGACAGACCGCAGTTTGTCCAACTGGGCAACGTGGAAAGTAGTACAGGAGCACCACAGGGAGCTGTTCTGTCTCCCTTTCTCTTCACCTTGTACACCTCAGACTTTCAGTACAACTCTTCATTGTGCCACCTACA
The DNA here is from genome assembly GCF_039877785.1 of Chaetodon trifascialis. Taxonomy (NCBI): domain Eukaryota; kingdom Metazoa; phylum Chordata; class Actinopteri; order Chaetodontiformes; family Chaetodontidae; genus Chaetodon; species Chaetodon trifascialis. The sequence goes on from NC_092070.1 coordinate 2,191,556, forward strand.
GAAGTTTTCGAATGACTCAGTGGTGGTGGGGTGTATAAAGGATGGACAAGACGAGGAATACAGAGCAGTGGTGGAAGATTTCGTGGAATGGTCTGGTAGAAATCACCTGCTGCTTAACGTGGCCAAGACCAAGGAGATGGTGATTAATTTCAGAAGGAACAGGATGACCACACAACCACTGTATATTCTGGGGGAGAATGTCGCAGTGGTTGAAGTTTATAAATACCTTGGAGTGCACCTCAACAACAGACTGAACTGGAAAACTAATATCAACACGGTGTACAAGAAGGGGATGAGCAGGCTCTATTTCCTGAGGAGGCTCAGATCTTTCAACTTGTGCAGCAAGATGTTGGAGATCTTTTACCAGTCTGTTGTTGCCAGTTCACTCTTCTTCGATGCAATGTGCTGGGGGAGCAGCATCAGAGCCAGCGACACCAACAGAATGAACAAACACTTGAGATCTGATCACCCAGTGTTGGTAGGTGTAAACAGGCACATAGAGCTGCAAGCAAGGCTGCAGACTCTCAATGTCGTAATTCTTAAGGCATCCTAAGTTTTATTCATTTTATTCAATATAGTGGAGCTGATAATCAATTTATATTGTGACTGCTTTTTAAAATGTATTATCATGATGTACTCTACCTTCAGCTTTCTTTAGAACAGAGAAGACATACACTGCATACATCTCATCAACCTAATTTCATGTCTGATGTCAGATCTCTTTTATGAGGCCAACCCTAACCCTAATACAACATGCACTGCTCTTCCTTTTCGCAGACTGTAGAATGAAAAAACATTTTGGACAGCCAGTAGGGTACTGAGCTCCTGAAAAAAACAAAACAAAACAAACAAACAAACAAACAAACAAAAACAAGTGAGAAATGTTTTGAAAAGTTTTAGAAAGTTGCATATTTGAGTGTTACAGAAATCATAGGTTTGTCATGAAGTGTGTGCCCCTAGACAAATCCTAAACAGCATTCAATTCAATTCAGTCCAATTTTATTTATGTATCAGGACATTTCGCATATAGAGCTGGTACAGTCCATATTCTTACTCATACCCAAAAATTCCCTCATGAGCAAGCACTTGGTGACAGTGGCAAAAAAAACCCTTCTTTTTAACAGGTAGAAACATCAGGCAAAATCAGGCACTGGGTGGGCGGCCATCTGCCCTGACTGGTTGGGTTCGAGAGGCAGACAGAGACAGAGAGAGAGACAGACATTTATGTATGTAATATATGTATGAATTGGGAACAGATTGCATACGTACGGAATACAGCACTATGGATGTAATAATAATGTAAGTGCAGGGGAATCAGGTCATTAAACCTTTGTCTTTAATGTTTGAACTTGTTAATATAGAAAGGGGCACCAACCTTCATCAGATCAGAAGGATTTTATTTATTATTTTTTAAATGCTTATTTTATAATTATTAGGGCTGCACGGTGGTGCAGCAGGTAGTGCGCGTGCCTCACAGCAAGAAGGTCGCAGGTTCGATTCCCGGGTCGGGCCTTTCTGTGTGAAGTTTGCATGTTCTTCCCGTGCATGCGTGGGTTCTCTCCGGGCACTCCGGCTTCCTCCCACAGACCAAAAACATGCTCATTAGGTTGATTGGTGAATTGCCCCTAGGTGTGAGTGTTAATGGTTTTGTGTATGTGCCCTGCGATCGGCTGGCGACCGGTCCAGGGTGTACCCCGCCTCTCGCCTGTTGACAGCTGAGATAGGCTCCGGCCCCCCTGCGAACACGAAAGGGATAAGTGGCATAGAAAATGAATGGATGGATGGATTTTATAATTATTAATGAATTAATGGTAGATCAGTCTCATCATCTGAAGCGTAAGGTCTTGATACAGTGATCATCTATTTCCAGCTCAAAAGGACACTGTCTGACAACGACTTAAGTTAAAAGTACTATTTATTTGACACAATAATGAGAATGGATATGAATAATGAATGATGCAATGAATAGTATGTATTATATTATGTAATACAAACAACTGGATGAAGAAGCTATAGCAGGATAATAAAATCAATGATTTTGGCGATAGTGAAAAGTAGTTTTGAAAAGAATGAGGACACGAACGTAGTGTTAATGTCTTGAATTGATGACTAAGCGAATCTAATGAGAATTGAGATTGTTATAGCCTATGACACCAACTCTTATCAACTGCAGCATGGAAGATGCCTGCTTCTGTGCCAGCAGCACTCCAATGATGGACTGTCGTGAACTGACCCAAATGGACTCCAGCTGTTGCTCGTTGCTCTGCTCTGCTCTGATCTGCACTGACTGGTTCTTCCCGTCTAGCCGCGGTGTTAAGAGCCAATACTGGAGATGTTTCAGGGGCTGGTCCTTTGGTATCGGTAACAGAAGAGGAGTAGGTCTTTCAGTGGCTATTTGACCCAGACAGATGGGTTGAGGCTGGCTGCAGGATTTTAGTCCAAAGAGGATGATGAGCATATGACAAAACTTTGCGGTTAGTTGAAAATACTGCAGATGGCCGGTCAAAAATATCTACAAAATATTATTACGTGATTGCCTTAACAGTTAAAGAAAAGAAGAGTTTAAGTTACAAGAATACTGGGAAAAGAACTAAACAGAACAAAGACAAATTGAATTAAAAAAACTAAAGAAAAACTAAAGTGCTACTTTGCAGTGTACTGCTGGGGATATATCTTCCGGCACTCCAGGGCGTTCTTCAATACTAATACGAACTTATATGATAACTTATAGTATAACTAGCCAATAGAACAAAGAAGCAAGGAAAGGCAGATTATATTTGGTGAATTAAGCACTACTGTCTCATGTCACGTATCTAAAACCTAACTGCTACCAGTCTCCAGCAACAAATTTGGGTAGTCTGATAGTAAGGAACTGCAAAAATCCAGTCTTGAAGTTACGAATGCATGAACTCGTTTTTCTGCATTATTTTGAGACAGGTTATGCATAATTTTTGCTATGTTACACAGGTGTAAAAAGGCAGTCCTCAAACTTTGTTGTACATGGGAGTTAAGGGACATATCCTGATCAAAGATAACTCCCAGATTCTTTATAGTGATGCTGGGGGCCAGCGCAATGCCATCCATAACTCCTATATCATCCAAAAAGTGAGTTTCTAAGGTGTTTAGAGCCTAGTACTACAACTTCAATTTTGTTAAGCAATAACAACAACAACAACAACAACAAAAATACAGGTCATCCAGAGGCCTGTACCATAAACTTTGATTAACCTAGCCGGGCTTCCTCTTACTTATGGGGCTTCACTTAACGAGACATCCGCCCTCCGGATTTTCGGTACCATAAAGCCGGCTATCAACTCACTAATTCAATTCAGGCTTGTCCAATCTAGATCTGTACGCGCTCACATAAAAAGGGCGGAGTTTGCTGACCAATCGCAAACATGGAAAAATCAGCCCGAGCTGCATATTTCACTACGGAGGAGCAAACAATAATAATTAATAAATACGAGGAATACAAATCAATAATCCAGGCAAAAAGCAACATAGTTGCAGCTGCCAAACGGCACAAGGATTGCTGGCAAAAAATCGCCGACTGTGTCAATGCGTAAGTTAGTACCATTATAATATTACTTCCCCACTATGACTGCACTTGTATATCTGACTACAGTAACATTTGTGTGTTCCATAAATGTATGTGTGTATGAAATTTTTCGTTATGGCATGTGATTGTAGCCTTATTATTTCAGATGCAACCCGAGTGGAGCAAAGAGAACATGGGAGCAAATCAAACATAAGTATAAATATATACTTCAAAGTGGTCAGTACGCTTACTATATCTTATACATGTAGCATATGTATATGTAGGCCTACATGTTGGAGGCTATATGCAATACAATATACAACGGCAAACATCCCAGGGCTTAGTCTACATTATGCAAATTACACATCAACCTTGCTTACCTGCGATGTCATAAAAGCCCTCTTTGATGCATTGTGTGGGCATGTGGCCGGGAGACACCACGAATGCATCGACAAGCTCAGTCAGGGCCCCCGCGACTTTATGAATAGCTCTACATACTGTGTTTTTCCCGAGGTTTTCGGCATCGCCAACAGAATACATAAAAGTGCCTATGAATGAATGAATCAATCAATCCATGATTTACTTAAACAAATAATTAATTAGTGGCATTTTATCTGTGGCTTGCTTGTAACCCATCCAACGAGGGATTTAAAGACATCATAATAATTACAAACATCACTAAGAAATATATTACCTGTGGCAAAAAACTGTCTGCGGGACTGTCAGCGCGTGGTTGCAGCTGACAGATGTATTGTAACCCCTCTCCCGAAAACCTGTACCTTTCGTACAGTGATTGTTCAGACACTTCGAACGGATTACAGCGATCTCTAAATACTCTCTCGCTCCTGAGTGCTCTTCGCACAAGCTGTGCACCAAGATCCACCGGGTTCTCATAAAACGGACAGGCCATTTTCCAAGAGAACTGATTGGTCAGTAGGTGGGTGGCTTTTATACCTGCTGAGCTCTTATCCTGAACTGATCCTGCTCCGGAGCAGGTTAGGTGTTCATCATAGGTTACCACGGCAACGTAGCCCGATAGAAAGTAAGCCACCTTTATGGTACCGAAAAGCCAGGGTTAAGCCTGAAGTTATCTCGCTAAGCCGTAATCCAGCTTTATGGTACAGGCCTCTGGTCTTTATGTCCTGAAAACATGCTTGTAGTCTAGTTACCTAATTGGTTTCTTCTGGCTTCATTGATAAATATAGCTGGGTCTCATCTGCATAGCAAGATGAGTGTTTCCTGATAATATTCCCTAAAGGAAGCATATATAGGATGAATAGAATTAGTCCAAGCACAGAACCCTGCAGAACTCTGTAACTGGCTTTAGCTTACACAGAGGAGTCATCATTAACATACAAAGTGGGAGCGATCTGAAAGTAGAATTTAAGTCATTTTAGTGCAGTTCCCTTAATGCCAAAAAAGTGTTCCAGTCTCTGCAATGGGATAACATTATGAATGGTGTCAAATGCAGCAGTAAGATCTAATAAGACTTGTCTGATGCAAGAAGGTCATTCATAACTTTAACCAGGGCTGCCTCTGTGCTATGATGCACTCTAAATCCTCACTGGAAATCCTCAAATAAACTATTGAGTAGAAAGTTACACAGCAGAATTTTTGCAAGAAGGAGGTTAGGTATAGGTCTGTAGTCGGCCAAAACCCCTGGATCAAGGGTAGGCTTTTTAAGAAGACGTTTTATTACAGCTACTTTAAAGGACTATGGTATGTAGATGTTGATAAAGACAGGTAAAACTTCCTTAAGCAGCTTAGTTGGGGAGGGGTCTAAAATATAGTTTGATGATTTTGATGATGAAATTATAGGTGAAAAGTGGTCTAAAACTACAACAGGTTTCATACGTATTTATATGGTTTCTGTGTTTGAAAATAAATCAATATGTATTGAGGACAGGGGGTGATGAATTCTGTTTTTAGTAAAATTTTATCTTTAAAGTCATGAAGTCATTACTACTGAGAGCTAAAGGAATTCATGGTTCATCAGAATTATGGCTTTTAACAATTACTTCCTAGACTGTGCACACACACTTGCATGGAAATGACAGCTAATCTTTAACCTACAACTAGATAGATAGATAGATAGATAGATAGATAGATAGATAGATAGATAGATAGATAGATAGATAGATAGATAGATAGATAGATAGAAGAAAGAAAGTAAAAGACATGCAATAAATAATCCAAAAGCACAGCAAGCAATAAAAAGCACAGCAAGCAATAATTAAAAGTAAAAATGTCCAGTGCAAGTTTAAATATCCGGTGCAAACAGGATGCAAGTTAAGGTGCATGTTGAGTGTTGTACAGATTCCATTCAGAACATTGAGGAATGTTGACATTAATGTTTAATGTTTCCCTCCCTGAGTGGAGTTAAAGAGCCGCATGGCGTGGGGGAAGAACAACCTCCTCAGTCTTTCAGTGGAGCAGGACAGTGACAGCAGCCTGTCACTGAAGCTGCTCCTCTGCCTGGAGATGACGCTGTGCAGCGGAGGCAGTGGATTGTCCATGATTGACAGGAGCCTGCTCAGCGCCCGTCGCTCTGCCACAGAGGTCAGGCTGTCCAGCTCTGTGCCCACAACAGAGCCCGCTTTCCTCACCAGTTTGTCCAGCCGTGTAACGTCCCTCTTTTTGATGCTGCCTCCCCGGCACACTGCTGTGTAGAAGAGGGCACTTGCTACCACGGTCTGGTAGAGCATCTGCAGCATCTTTTTGCAGATGTTGACGGATTCCAGCCTTCTGAGGAAGTACAGTCGGATCTGTCCTCTCCTGCACAGAGCATCTGTGTTGGCAGTCCAGTCCATTTTGTCATCCAGCTGCACTCCCACACAGTCCCCTTTGATGGTCATAGTCCACCACCATCTCCCTGGTCTTGGTGTTGAGATGCAGGTGGTTGGAGTTGCACCATGTGACAAAGTCCTGGATCATTATCCAGTACTCCTCCTCCTATCCATTCCTGATACAGCCAACTATAACAGTGTCATCTGTGAAGTTTTGCACGTGACAGGACTCTGAGTTGTATTGGAAGTCCGATGCGTACAGGGTGAACAGGACTGGATAGAGCACAGTCCCCTGCGGTGCTCCTGTGCTGCAAATCACAGTGTCAGTACCCCAGTCTCACATACTGAGGTCTGCCTGTCAGATAGTCTGTAATCCAGACCACCAAGTGTGAGCCTACTCCCATCTCTGTCAATTTATCTCTGAGGAGCAGTGGCTGGATGGTGTTGAAGGCACTGGAGAAGTCGAAAAATGTAATTCTCATCGCACTGCTGCCCCTGTCCAGGTGAGAGAAGGATCAGTGTAGCAAATAGACAATGGCGTCCTCCACTACCACCTTCACCTGGTAAGCAGACTGCAGAGGATTTGGATTCAGGTTTTGGTCTCTTTGGGACTGGGATGATAGGGTGTTTTCCACAGCTGAGGGATCCTCCCCTGCTCCAGGCTCAGGTTGAAGATGCACTGTAGGGGGTCTCCCAGCTCCAATGCACAGGCCTTCAGCAGTCGAGGGGATTCTCCATCTGGACCCGCTGCATTGCTGGGATGAAGCCTCCTCAGCTCTCCGCACAGCTGGGCTGCTATGATCTTGGGTTGGGGGATAGTCTCCTCTGTGCTGGTGTCTAGAGGGGGAGAGAGAGCAGCATCTTTTTGCAGATGTTGACGGATTCCAACATGGGGTGGGGGGTGGGGGGTGGGGGGTGCAGTACCTCTGAGGTGCGAATGATTTGGGTTATCATACCTGTTGAAGAAGTTGTTCAGCTGGTTCCTTCTCCCCACGTCTCCTTCGATGGTGGCACCCCACTTTGAGCCTCAGCCGGTGATGATCTTCATCCTGTCCCACACATCCTTCATGCTGTTGTTCTGCAACTTCTGCTCCAGTTTCCTTCTCTACAGCTCCTTCGCCTACCTGAGCTGGACTCCTGCTCATCACCGTCCTTGAAAGTTCTCTTCTTCTGGTTTAGAAGGCCCTTGATGTCACTCGTGATCCAGGGCTTGTTGTTAGCATAGCAGCATACAGTCCTTGAGGGAACAACAACATCCATACAGAAGTTGATGTAGTCAGTCGTGCAGTTCACAGCCCCCTCAATGTCTCGCCGTGTGACCCCTGCAGTACATCCCAGTCTGCAGTAGCAAAGCACTCTTAGAGGAGACCACTTCCTGAATGAGCGTGTGGTTGTGGGTAGCCTCCTCACTCTTGGTTTGTAGTGAGGCTGAAGCAGAATCAGGTTGTGGTCTGCTCTCCCCAGTGCAGGCAGCGGGGTGATGCTGTATTGCGTCCTTTACATTTGCATACAGTAGGTCAATAGTCCTATTTCCCCTGGTGTTACAGTCCACATACTGGAAGAAGCAGGTAGTGTTGTGTCCAGAGTCACGAGATTAAAGTCCCCAGAGATCAACACAATGGCCTCAGGATGCTGTGTTTGTAGATTGGCAACAGTGGGGTGGATGACGTCACATGCTACCTCCGCATCGCCCGTGGAGGGATGTACAACAACAACAATGGTGTGTCCAAACTCTCTGGGCAAATAATGACGCAAACTTACAGCAATAAATTTGATGTCCCTGCAGCAGATGAAGATTTTGGTGCTTACATGCCCAGGATTACATCACCTTGTGTTGATGTATATAGCGAGTCCTCCTCCTTTTCTTTTCCCGCAGGCTTTTGTGACTCTGTCTGCGCTGACTGTGCTAAAGCTGGGTAGCTCCATGTTAGCATCCGGGATGTTTGTTGTGAGCCACGTTTCAGAAAAGCACAGCAAACTGCACTCCCTGTAGGTCTTGACATTTTTCAACAGCGCAGCCAGTTCATCGATTTTTGTTCAGTAGTGTGTTCATATTTCCCATGATCACGGAAGGTACCGGAGGCTTGTATCTCTGCTTTCTCGCTAGCTGCTAAGCCTTTAGCTTAGTGCTGGCTCTGCAGCCTCGATATGGCCTCCTCACCTGGTCAGGTAACTGGGGAACCACACCGGCACAGGACTTTGTTTGTAGAGCAAGCAGTTGGTTCCTCGAATAAACAAGTTTAAGCTCGTTAAAATCCATATCCATAGGATAGAGGGTAATCAGTGACAATAAAAAGCACTAAAAGTTCAAATAGTACAAAATAACACACAACACACATGGAGCTGCTGGAAGGGCTGCCACTCACGACGGCACCGGAAACAGAAGCTTAAACTAAGCAAAAGGAAACACCAGACAAACTCTGTTGAAGTACTTTTAGCAGGTCAGAAATGTGTCATTGTTGATACTGTTCTCTTTAAGAAACATCTCCTGGATGCACTGGGACGCATCATCAGTGTTGTTTCCTGGGGTCATAGGGTGTTTCGGGTCTTGCAACAGACACCCTCACCCAGGCGACCCAGCCAGGGGTGATCAGACCCCGACTTGCATCCCAGTAGCAGCCCACGGATCAGCCCTCTTAATCCATAGCCACCTTGTGGCTTTCTCTGCGGCTTCACTAGCCGATTGAATGGCCCTCTTCTTGGCCGCCCCTGTAACACCCAGCCGTCCAAGGACTTTGCAGAGTGAGTGTCCTGCAAAGCCTCTGCAGCCAACTTATACAGGCTCGTAGATTGTCCTCCAGCCTCTGCCTCTGCACTCCTCCACCAGCTCCTGGTACTTCTCGCGCTTCCTCTCATTGGCTTCCTCAATCCGCTCTTCCCAGGGCACAGTTAGTTCCAGCATGATCAGGTGTTTTGAAGCCTCAGATGTAATAATCATGTCTGGTTGGAGGGATGTTGGTGCGATGTGCTGTGAGAACCTCAGCTGTTTTTTTCAAGTCAGCCTGCAGCTGCCAATCGGTGGCTGTGTGGAGGAGGCCTGTTGTTGCTTGTGGTTGTACCCGAGGTCTCTCTCCAGCCTTGACGAAGGCAGCTGTCTTAGGAGCATGATGGTGTTTGCTGGTACTGATGGCTGAGGCTATACTCTCAGCAACTACTTTGAGCACCTGGTCATGGCGCCAACGGTAGCGACCATCAGCCAGGGCTTTGGGGCAGCTTCTGAGGAGATGTTCTAGAGAGCCTCTTCCTGAGCAAAGAGGGCAGGAAGGTGTCTCGTTCTTCCCCCAGGTGTGAAGGTTTGCTGGACTTGGGAGGGCATCATAGACTGCCTGTTTCAGGAACCGGACACGATGGAAGGCTGCCTGCATAATGTTTGACCAGGTGACTTTGCGCTGCAATGTGTTCTCCCACCTTGTCCACGCTCCCTGCTACCGGAGTCCCACTGCCCTACTCACTCTCTCTTCCTCCAGGCATGCTCGGACCTCCTCTTGGAGTAGCAGGTGTCTCTCCTTGCCCTGGGCCTTGCTGACGTGGGTCTTTGGGAAGTAGCCCAAGCCTGCTCTTCCAGTTGCCAAGACCCCCATCAGGGCCTTCTGCCTTAGGCGTGACTCTGCCACCTCCACTGCCTACTCTGCCTTCCATTTCCTTCCTGTCCTCACTTCAATCCCAGCTGATGACACCTTGTAGTCCCTGGAGTCTCTGTACTGTAGGGCTTATCTTGTGTGTGCCACCTTGAACTCCTCAGCGAGTCCGCTGAAGGGCAGCTGCAGGGTGTTACTCGTCCCATACAAGGCAGGGTTGGTGAGGCTACGTGGAAAGCCCAGCCACTTCCGAAGAAAGCCACTGATCTTCCTTTCGAGAGATTCCACTGTTGTTATCGGGACTGCGTAGACGAGGAGAGGCCACAGGACTCGGGGCAGGATGGAGTGCTGGTAGATCCAGGCTTCAAATCTACCAGGCAAGACTGACTTGTCCACCTTGGTGAGCCAGGCTCCAAGCTCTTCACTTGACTTCTGGATGGCAGCAGTGTCTTTCAGGGTGGAGTCAAAGAGCTTTCCCAAGCTCTTGACTGGTTGTTCAGTAATGGATGGGATTGCTGTTCCTGAGATGGAAAAACAAAATTTGTCAACCACCTTCCCCCTCTTCAACACCATGGACCTTGACTTGGAGGGCTTGAAATTCATCCTTGCCCATGTGATGAGTCTCTCCAGACCTTGCAAGATCCACCTGCTCCCTGGGACTGATGTTGTCGTGATGGTGAGGTTGTCCATATATGCTCCTATAGGGGGCTGTCGGACACCTGACTTGGACAGGGGCCCTCTGCATTCCACCTCAGCAGCCTTGACCACCATGTTCATCGCTAGGGTGAAAAGGATAACAGAGATGGTACAGCCTGTTATTATGCCTTTCCCCAGGCGTTGCCAGTCTGATGTTACTGACCCAGAAGTGACTCTGAGCCTGAAATTGTTGTAATAATCCAGGATCAGGTCCTTGATCTTGCTGGGCACATGGTGCCAGTGTAGGGCAAGCTCAACCAGTTTGTGAGGGATGGACCCATAGGCGTTGGTCAAGTCCAACCACAACACAGCGAGGTCACCTCTGCTCTCGTGTGCCTCTCTGATGAGCTGTGTGACTACTCCAGTGTGCTCTAGGCAGCCAGGAGCTCCAGGAATCCCACCCTTCTGCACGGAAGGGTCAATGTAGTTGTTCTTGAGGAGGAACTTGGTCAGTCTTTGGGAGATGATGCTGAAAAACACCTTCCCTTCCTCACTTAATAGTGAGATCATCCAAAACTGGTTGATGTTCTTTGAGTCCTCCTCCTTGGGGATCCAGACTCCCTCTGCGCATCTCCACTGGTCAGCCACGCTCCCCCTTCACCAAATCACCTTTAAGGTCCTCCACAGGTGCCTTAGAAGCTCTGGGCAGCACTTGTAGACAATATAGGGTACGCCACTGGGGCCTGGTGAAGATGCTGAACGAGCTGCCTTGATGACCTCTTCAACCTCCTTCAGCCCTGGCTCTGCCAGCTTGAACTCTGCTGTTGGTAGGGCTGGGCTGATGAGAGCTTTGTTAGGTCCCAGATCTTGTTCCCTCCGGGGATCGCTCATGGTAGTCTGAAAGAAGCGGTTCACTTCCTCTGCTGAGCACTCAAGCTGGCCACTGCGCTTATTCCCGAGCAGCTGTTTAGCAAAGCAGAAGGGATTGGCAATAAAGGCCGCTTGCTTGCTGGCTCTCTCTCTTCCCCGCCTCCTATGCCACTCTGCTCTGTGGAGAGTTATCAACTTCTTCCGCAGGATGTTATGCAGCTCTGCTAATGGTTGCTTCTCCTCCTCAGTAGCTCTTTTGAACTGTTTCTTGAGAGTTCGAAGCTCCTGGTGCAGTTGATGTATTTTGGTGGCCCTGCGGTTCATGGTGTAGGAGGTCTTGGTGTTACCCTTCTTGATCAGACCAAATCTTTCTGAGGCATAGCTGACGATGATAGTGGTCATTGCTTGTAGTCTGCTATCAGCATCTCCTTTGGTGGTGGCTTGGATGATGTTGGACACGTCCTCGTCAAACTGCAGCCACTTGCTCCGTCTGCTGGCTGGGGACCACTTAATCCGCTGCTGTGGACTTACTCTGTTAGGGTTGGGAGGCTCTGGTGCGTGGAGGGAATGGGCTCTGTGGGGTGCCTCCTGGCCGGGCTCCTCCTGCGTCTCACCAGGTCCAGGACCTGTGCGTTGCTCCTCGCGCTCCTGTGTTAGGACCTGGCAGTGTGTCTCTCCCTTTTGTTTCATTTCCCCCTGTTTTCCCCAGTGTGTTTTGTCTGTCTGTCTCCCCCTGTCTGTCCAGGACCATGCAGTAAGGCTGCGCCTGCCAGTCAAGCTCCACCTGCCTGCCTCCTCTCACACCTGCAGATCATCAGCTCATCACCACCTAATCAGCAGCTGCATATAACCCAGGCTTTTCCCTCCAGTACTCGTCTGCCCTCTTCCAGGAGCCTTTGCCCTGTGGATAAGCCCTCAGCCCAGCCCAGCCTTGGTCATGAGAGGAGTTGGAGTTGCTAGCAGAGTGTTTTTTGTGCTCTCGCCTTTAGTTCTTTCCCATTTTTGTGGACACCTTTAGTTGATCTGTGCAGAGTGTTTGTTTGCTCTCGCCCTTAGTTTTTCCCATTTTGGAGGACACCTTTAGTTGGACTTTGCGGAGTGTTTTTGTGCTTTCGCTTTTCGTTTACCCGTTTTTGTGGACACTTATGGTTAATAAACCTTCTGTTGAATTTTACCAGCCTTAGTTCTGTGTTCTCTCTCAGCCATCCCGGTGAGTTCACCTTCATCTTGTCTCAGCATGTGTATTCACACAACATCCCGCTCCAAACATTTCATTCTGGCCTGATGGATTCTTAGGCCACGCTGGTTCTTGCACAGCTTGCCGCAGAAACATGTGATACTTGTAGTCAGTTTGTTTGCGGGGGTCGTCAACCTTAGGTCTGTCTGATTGGAGATCTCATCCCCCCCCCCCTCTCGGGATCTCCTGGGGGTATTTCTCTTTAGGGCTTTCCGTAGCTTCTTGGGGTTCTTGCTCACGATAGATACAGTCTGGGGTGCTAACCCAAGCTGTCCCTGGTGCTGTCTTTCCGAGCTGTCAGCTGTCTCTCCAGCAGTCTCCAAACTGTTCTTGGTTGTTGCTGTTAACCTTAGCATGCACAAGAGGGCTACACCCTCTGAAGGACACTGTGTCTATATATATTAATGAGATGTGGCAAGAACTGCACATTTCAAGGCTTCTTAGGTATTAGAAACACAAGGGCATCAATTTTAATGGCACTTTAGTATGGTGGTATGTGGAAAGCCACCAGTAACAAGACTGAAGAGGTGGAGCTACCCAAAAATAATGCACTGTGTGGGCTGTCCTGTTACCAGCCACCTCAGCTACTGATATCATGAACCTCATCAGAGTTTAACAGAATATCTGTCAATAGGATCTATCAGCCTGCAGACAAACAATGAATATTCTTTTTACTTTTACTACACATGTTCTTATCAGCAAGTCATTTTACTGAGATACATTTGTCCTGACCTGCAATTTTTCTAATATACACATTCCTTGAAGATAATATTTAAAAGATGTTTTAAATATTAGTTTTTTTTCTGCTTTGTGTTTTACTGTATAAACCCAGCACATGGACTCATAACCTCAGTATCTATAAAATGTTGTCTATGGCTCTGTTTAAACCACATTTATAGTTGAAAATAATAAAATTGAAAACATGAACTTTGAATTTGATTATTTCATTATGGCCCCTTAAATGAACATTTGTACTTTTTTTCAACAAGAAGGGATAGAAGTTATAATTACTGTATTCTATATACATGTTCATATATTCCAAGCATTCAAGCTTTTCCAATCATGCAAAGAGACGTATAAGACATGCTGCATCCAAAAGACATTCACACACTGTCAGTGCTTTCAGTTTTCAGTGGCATTGCTGCTTACAGCATTCACATTTGGAGGTGGCAGAGTGGGGAGTGTCTGTAATACCTGAACCCTATCCACCATTTGGAAATCTGGCCCAATAGAGTGATATCTGTGAAATAATTTATGAGCATTGGAGGGCTGAAAAGTGACACATCTGAACTCTACATACTTGCTCGTTTATGTACAAGCCCACTTGGCAAGATAAATACTAATATTCAAGAAGTTTTGGAAATATCTGCTCCTCCAACAGAAGAAACTATAATTAGACTGGGCAGGAAAAACCTCTGTGCAGCCACTGCCTCTATGGAAAACAAGCTGGGTTGCTGCTAGGCTGAAATCCAGTCGCCTGAGGCTGAGCTGATCTAATTGGCAGCTGTCTGACATGTCAGCCGCGCCAGTGCTGCCATTTTAGGTCCTGATCAAAGGTGAACACTGACTGTTATGGTGGTAGGGGAGCGGGGGGATGAAGCTACCAGAGCTGAGATGAAGGTCCAAACCCACTCCATTAGGCCTCAACTCCACCGTGTGTGTGTGTGTGTGTGTGTGTGTGTGTGTGTGTGTGTGTGTGTGTTGTCATGCCTATGTGTGTGTGAGACAGCCGGTGCCATTCTGTCATCAGAGCTATGCCAACTGATGGCATGTCACTTTTAGTAGCTTGTTATCACTGAGGTTGTGGCATCATTAGGGATGTGGTACCATGTGAGCACACACAGGCACACAAACACACACACTGGTCATATTTGTGGCATAATGCAGCTAGTCGGGTCCCTCATCCAATGTTGCTAGGAGAGAAGTTTCTCTAATTCTGTTGGACACTGTGGATGATTGCACTTAAACCATTGTTAAAACCATTATATAAAATGTGTAGCCCAGCTTGAGCAAACAAAATTGGAATTCCTGTTCAGTACTTTTTGAGCTTTCAAGCCACATCTCACGGTCTATATCACTGAACAGGATTTAGTTTTCATCTATTGACCAAGGTGTGGAAATAAGTCACATGATAACAGGTTGTTGTTTATGTGGGGACATGGCAGCCTCTGTCTCTCTTCAGACATGATCCCTGGTGTCAAATTTATACTCGTTGATACTTCTCTGGCAATCCACTGACTCCTGGCAGACGGACGTCGCAGTGGTGGACCTTTGAAAAATCCATAAGAGAAAATAATTGAAATGAATTTGGATCCTGTAAGAGAATCTCATTGTCTTATCTTGTTAGATGCTGCAGCTGCAGAAATCATAAGCAAAAAAAAAAAAAAAAAAAAAACACTGAGGAGAGAAAAAGTGAGAGGGAGAAAGTGAGAGCTCATTAGAATAAAGCTGAAACATGAGTGGTTTAAGAAGGAGAGAAGTAAAACCAAGGCTGGGGCTAATTAAAAAGGCTTAAATTAATTGAGTTTCTGTTTTTTTTTTTCTGTTCTTTAGCCAGGCAAATCTACACACACTCTAACACACACACACACACACACACACACACACACACACACACACACACACACACACACACGCACACACTCATGGCAATCAGTGACAATATGGAGAACAAATCAAAGGATGAGAAATGGCTGATTAAGAGCTTAGAAACTTGTGGAGGAAGATGAAAGGAAAGGCATGGAAAAATGGAGGAGGAGAGTGAAAGAGGAAGAGCATCATTTTACAGACACATAGTAGCTGCTGGAGGAGTCATTCAGCATAATACTTAAGACAGAATAGTTTGGACTCTGCAACCCACAGGTTTGGCAGCTCATCCAGCTCTTATGTCCCAAAGATTTCTTTAGGTGTGTCCAAGCACAACCCAAAACAACACAAATCTGCTTGTGATATTTTCACAAACGTGACTGCTGGAGTGATTTTGGCAGTTCCTGCATATACAGTATACATATATGACCTTTGTACAGTACCAGTAAAACTTCCTCGTACCAGACCTTTGTCATCACATGGATAGCATCATGAAATGCTCACAGTTTGCTTCTGTTTCAGCACAAAAACTATTTGATCATGTTTAGGAAAAGATCATGGTTTGGGTTAAATAAATAGTCTGTTACTATTATGCACATGACATCACTTTAGTCTGATTCCAAAAAAGTTTGAATGCCGTGTAAAAGGAAATAAAAATAGAATATAATTATTTGCAAATTAATGTGGTTATCAGCATCAGTTTTACATAATGTTATTGAGCCTATGTAGTAATATCCTTTACATAATCATGTTTCACAAAGTGATGAACCTCGCCCCATCCTTGCTTGCATTTTGGGGATGCTCCCTTAACACCCAATCATGATACACCACTGCTAGGATGGTCCAAAGCCCACTCAACTCCACCATGTATGTGCCGTGTGTGTGTGTGTGTGTGTGTGTGTGTGTGTGTGTGTGTGTTGATGCAACCTGTTACCAATGAATCTGCTAATCTGTGAAATGTTCCACATAGGTGTTTTTGAGCCTTCCACAAGTTTCCTAGTCTGTAGTGTTTTCAATGGAGTATATGTCAAAAAGGATTAGCAAATTGTCACATTTTATTCTGTTTTATCTATGTTTTCCACAGCATCCCATCTTTTTTGGAATCAGGATTGTAAGTTAAAATGAGTCAACATTGATTCAGCTGAGCAAGAGCCATGAACTTCAGTATTTAGATCAAGAAACTTGTGAAAAATAAGTTAATGCCAATAAATAAATAAATGAACAACAAAAAGAATTGTTTTTTTTTTTTGTTTTCTTTAATCAAAATCACTTTTTCTTCTATAAAACAAGATATTACTTGCTTACGTATGTTTGAACTAACTACTTTCAACCAAAAATATAATGACACTGACCCATTAATGAATCTTTGGCTTTTAGCAGCACAAAGCTAAGATTCATTTGTTCACTAGCTAGCAACTACATGCTACATTGGTGTGTCCTTAGGCACTAACTACTTCAAACCTTGTTCAGTGGAAAGGACGAGGGGTCTGCTAGGATAACAGAGGTGATGAAGGTGTTGAAAATGAATGAAGTCTAGCACCCAACTCAGAAAAAACAGTAAAAATATAGAGCTGGATTTGGTATTGGCAGATATCCAATATTAAAGGAATCTTTATTTTATTATTATTTTGGGCTTCTTAGCCTTTATGATAGCGACAGCTGAAGGTACGACAGGAAAGGGAGGAGAGAGAGAGAGAGAGAGAGAGAGAGAGAGAGAGAGAGATAGGACAACACACAGGAAATGAGCGGAAGGAATGAATCTTTATCTTAATCTTAAAGGAATCTTAAGGGCCACAAACTATTAAAACTATCTGGAGACATCAATAGTTACAGTATGTTAATTTGCTTAGGTTGGAGCAACCTTGATGGGTACAGTCAGAACCATGTAGTGGTCATGGTTTAGAAATGTTCAAAATGTTCAGTGTTCACTGTTGGTTTGAAAAGAAAAGCTGATGTCCCATGTTAAAGTTTAATGTTTTGTTGACCCATCCATTCACCCAGGCTGTCACCTCAAGACTGTAATCTAAACCTAACCAAACTGCAACTATTTTACAACAATAAGCAAATGTTACAAAGACTTCTGGTTCTTTTGAACTAACTTAATGAATGTACTGAGCACAATAATCCCTCACATAGTGTCCCCAACATACCATGACCATAATAATAAAAAGAAAGGGACAGAGTTCTTGGACCTATCTTCTTGAGAGGTTTGAATGTCTTGTCCAAGGCAGAAAGATTGTGAGAATCCAAAGTTTAGCTAATCTTTATTAGGGACTGCTGTTAGGTCAGGGACTGGTTGAAGTCACTTTGTCAAGTCAAGATGCTGAAGATGTAGTGTAGATTTTGTTTTGCATGGTACATACATGTGAATATGACCAATGTGAATGCTAAATCAAACAATGACAAAAATGTTGAAACTCCACATAGTGTTGTTGGTAAAATCTATCTAGTTGCCAGGTTTGTTTTCTGAGAAGGGTGGCTATCATGATGAAATGTGAAAGAATGAGATGGAGGGCATTCCTGACTTGAGGATCTCACAACCAACTATACTGCACGTTTTTGGCTAGCTGTGACTCTGGCAATAGTAATAGAGTCTGAACAGTGATGAATTGATGGTAGCTTGAAGTGGATTGGATCAGACTTTAATGGGAAATTTTTGGGCGTACGCCATTTTCAGCTTTTGGGTGTACGCACACTTTTAATATGGATTCTACGCAATGTTTTATAAATGAGGCCCCAGACCTATTAACAGAGAAGGCTGAGAAGTGCTCAGAGGGGCTGAGGGCAGTCCTTTTCTTTTGGAAAAAAAAAAAAAAAAAAAGGATGGAGACGGTTAAGCAGTTGGTTATGTGGTTGGGGGGTTGGAGTTACAATATTTTCAATTTGTGTATCGTGAAGCTGCGAGGGTGTAACTTGGTGGAGCTGAAATGAGGTAGAAGTAAGCTTGCTATATCCTGCCAATGCATCCTGAGAGAAAGTGTAGGGAAAGAGTATTATCGTACTTAGAATGACAAGCTTGCATTGATTCTATTTATGGTTTCAAGTTGATTGCTTCTTCTGCGGTGAAACCTCTGGAGCTGGCTTCTATTCAACTTTTTGCAGTATTCTTACATATACACTGTGATCTTGAAAAGCTACATTTTTGGGAGTTCCTAAGACATTGATATGGACAGTATTAAATATCAGGGTCAGGTTAATGTGTCGGAGAATATCAAAAATTGTGATTCAGGCTTTACCAAAAAAACAAACAAAAAAACATTAAGCTCAGTAGATCTATATTAAGTAACTCCTAATTATATGATTCCGTATGATACATAGGCCAAAGTGAAACACAAAAACCACTCAGTCACAAATCTCTGAGTTTCCTGGCTTTTTAAAAAAATCTTAATTCTCATTCTCATTGGAAAAAAATCCATTGTTACTATAAGGGTTACAAGTATTTCCCCTCACCAGGGATTAATTTTATTTAATTAGTAATTTTTTTTTTGTTTTGTTTCTCAAAATGGAAAAAGAACACAGGACAAACAGATCAAAGAAAAAAGACTCTTCCACCACCCCAACACTAACAAATAAAACATGAACAGGATCATGTAAAGAAATAATGAAATAACGAAGGCCACAGTCATGACAATAAATTAAACATACATTAAAAAAAAAAAAAAAAAAGCTGTACAAGGTGAATAGTAAAATGAGAAATACACATAGCAAGGTGTTTCACAGTGATCAACATAAAGTCCCTTCGTCGAAACAGCTGCAGTATAGGATCCAACATCTTTTTGAACATATCTCCCTGTCTTCATTATAAAGTCTCATTCTCTCCAATTGAAGTATATTTGCTGTTTCTCTCAACCACAGATCATATGTGGGTGCAATGTCCAACCTCCATGCACAGAGGATTAAATTCTTTGCAATCACAGTTACAAATAGGATAGCCTTTTTCTCATATTTGTTGGCAGAATATTGGCTACAAGCAGATCAGGCTCCCAATATTTCCCATAAGCCATAGAGAAACAATGGAACATACTTTTCCAGTATGTGTGCAGTTTACTGCATAACCAAAAAGAGTGTATTGAGTTACCAGTCGACTTGCACCTGTTGCATGTGGGTTAAACATCAGGAAAGAAACCGTGCAGCTTTT
This sequence comes from Chaetodon trifascialis, assembly GCF_039877785.1. NCBI lineage: Eukaryota > Metazoa > Chordata > Actinopteri > Chaetodontiformes > Chaetodontidae > Chaetodon > Chaetodon trifascialis. Next base: position 2,210,925 of record NC_092070.1, read on the forward strand.
CTCTAGAATAATAGAGTCTATGATGTGTCTTTAACTGCATAAGGCAATGCTTGACATTCACAGAGCAATCATGTATACTTTTTAAACATTAATCCCATATGTCGTTTTCCAATTCTGCATTCAGCTCATCTTTCCATGCCTGCCTAATACTTGCTGTGCTCAATGGAGTATTATTGTGCAAGATCTGGTAAAAGAACGAAACTGACCCTTTCGCAGCAGGGTCAAACTTTACCAAGATTTCGAAGTTGGGTAAGTGTGTCCTGACATAATTTCGAATTTGAAAATATCGAAAAAGGCCAGATTTGGGAATGTCATATTTAGCTACAAGTTGTGAGTATGAGGCAAAAATGCTGTTAATATATACATCACCGATGTTGCAAGTGCTTTTCCACTTCCAGAGGAGGAAAACACTATCAGTCAGACCTGGTGAAAAAGAATGGTTATCACATAATGGTGTGTCCAACTAGGCTTTTGGATCCTTGATGTAATGATTCTTATGGTGTTGCCAATTACAAAACTGTTATTAAAGTATGCCTTTTTAACAGCAGTGGGGCTGGTACGAAGAGCAGATAATGAAGTTTTTTTTCAAAGAATTCCATCCATACACAACCATGCAGGGCAGGAGTCTGCTTCAGGAGGACGGCCCTCCTTCCACCATGCAAGAATAGATAAGTGTGCGGCCCAATAGTACAACTTAAAATTTGGGAAAGCAAAACCTCCAATATCCTTTGGTTGTGATAGTTGATTTTTAGAGTCTAACAGTTTTATAACTCCAAATGAAAGGTGTAATAATTGAGTCTAACTGTTAGAAGTATGATTGTGCAATAAAACACGGAATGGACTGGAAAAGATGGAGAAAGTGGGGCAACATGATCATCTTGATTGCACTCATCTTCCCAACCATGGATATTGGGGGGGTTTCCCAAAACTCGATATTGGTTTTGACTTGCTCAATTTTGCTTTGCTAGTTTAATCAGAGGAGATCATTTGGGTTTTTAGTGACTGTCACTCCAAAATATGTTAAAGCTTTGTAGGATTTCTTTAATGGAGTGGATTGCAAATATGCCTTGTTAACTGCTGTGGAGACTGGCATAAGTGTCATGGTCTCTGGGTTTTCGTTATGTCTGGTTATTAATATCTGTTCTTTTTCCGTTTCATCACAGCTGATTTCGGTGCGGTGAGGCGGAGCCGCCGGCACGGGGGCGAGGCACACGAGTCGCACCTGCAGCGCATCGGCAATCAGCCGGCTTTCATATGCTTCAAGCACTCTCGGTTCTGTGCGAGACTATTCTCTAGTCCAGCCGTGATTCCCTCGTGTCTCTTGCTCTCGTGCCAGTCTCTTGCCTATTACTATTTATCTACGTGCATTGATTACTGTGGGTTTTCCTCCTCTAGTTTTGCAGAGCGTGAGTTTTTTGTTACAAGCATTCATAAGACTTGTTTCTCCCTTTTGGAGTTTTTTGGTTAATTTGTCTACTTTTTGTTCAATACCGTTTGTGAGGGTTTTTCCGCCAGTTTTGTGTAGGGCGGGTTTTCGTTTCTAACATAAGTAAGTCTAGTCGCTCCCTTTTGGAGCTCTTTAGGTTTTGTGTTGTACTTTGGATTTTTCCCGTTCCCGGTGATTTTTAGTTGTACTTTGTTTCCTAATAAAACTCTGCATTGTGACTCTGCCATTTGGGGTTCTGGCCTTGTTTTCTCGTACACAACAAGTTCGCTTTTCTCTCAGTTGATAGAAAATCCGGAAAGACTGCCAAACTTATCAATGAGAATCGGGAGAGGAGTTAATGATGCTTGCAGCTGAGAAATGTACAAGAGAATGTCGTCTGCATATAGCGAAAGATAATGTTTATAGACAAACATGTTGATGTGGGAGATTAAAGGGCTCTGCTAATAATAATAACAATCAAAGTCATCCTCAATGAGAAGAAGAGGGCTTTCAGAGCTGGCAACAGGGAGAAGGTGAGAATGATACAGAGGGAACTTAAGGTGAAAATCAAGGTGGCTAAGGAGAAATACAGGAGGAAACTGGAGTGGAAACTCCAGCAGAACAACTTGAGAGAGGTCTGGAGTGGTTTGAGGACCATCACTGGCTTCAGGACGAACAGCGGAGGAGTTGAAGGCAGCGTTGACAGGGCCAATGAACTGAATCTGTTCAACCACTCCCCACTCCCCCCCCCTCCTTTGTGAGCCCTCTTCACACCTCATCAGACTGCCAGATGGACTTTACACCCCAACCTGAGGACTACACCCCTCCCCCACCTGTCACCTCCACAGTGTGCTTCACTGCTGACCAGGTGAGAAGACAGCTGATGAGACTCCACTCAAACAAGGCTCTAGGCCCTGATGGTGTCAGCCCCAGGGTGCTCAAAGCCAGTGCCCCCCAGCTGTGTGGAGTTCTTCACCATGTCTTCAGCATCAGCCTAAGTCTCCAGAGGGTCACCATGCTGTGGAAGACGTCGTGCCTCGTTCCTGTGCCATCAAGACAAGACATCATGGCCCAGGGCCTCAAATGACTACAGACCTGTGGCACTGACCTACCACATTATGACGACCCTGGAGAGACTCATCCTGGAGCAGCTCTGGCGCATGGTCAAGCCACTCTTGGACCCCCTTCAGTTCGCCTGTCAGCCCTGACTTGGAGTTGAGGACGCCATCATCTACCTGCTCAACCGTGTCTACGCCCACCTGGACAAGCCAGCGAGCACAGTGAGGGTTATGTTTTTTGACTTCTCTAGTGCATTCAACACCATTCGTCCCACTCTACTGGGTGACAAACTGACAGCTATGCAGGTAGATGCCCCCCTAGTGTCCTGGATTGTGGACTACCTGACTGGCAGACCACAGTATGTGCGCCTGCAACACTGTGTGTCAGACAGAGTGGTCAGCAACACTGGGGCCCCGCAGGGGGCTGTCCTCTCTCCCTTCCTCTTCACCCTCTACACCACGGACTTCAACTATTGCACAGAGACCTGCCACCTTCAGAAGTTTTCTGATGACTCTGCGATAGTTGGATGTGTCAGCAAGGGCGATGAGGATGAGTACAGGGCTGCTGTGGACAACTTTGTCACATGGTGTGAGCAGAACCATCTGCAACTAAATGTGGCAAAGACTAAGGAACCGGCAGTGGACCTGAGGAGAACCAAGGCACCGGTGACCCCTGTTTCCATCCAAGGGGTCAGTGTGGACATTGTGGAGGATTACAAGTACCTGGGGGTACATACTGACAATAAACTGGACTGGGCAAAGAACACTGACGCTCTCTACGGGAAGGGCCTGAGTCGTCTCTATTTTTTGAGGTGACTGAGGTCTTTCAACATCTGCCAGACTCTGCTCAGGATTTTCTATGAGTCTGTGGTGGCTAGTGCTATTCTCTATGCTGTTGCGTGCTGGGGCAGTAGGCTGAGGGTGGCGGACGCCAACAGACTCAACAAACTGATCTGCAAGGCCAGTGACGTTGTGGGGATGGAGTATGACTCTCTGACAGTGGTGTCAGAGAGGAGAATGCTGACTAAGTTACGGACTATCGTCTCACACCCACTTCATGATGTGCTGGCCAGGCGCAGGAGTACGTTCAGTGAGAGACTCATCCCACCAAAACTCAAGAATGAACGCTACAGGAAATCATTCCTGCCTGTGGCCATCAACCTGTACAACTCCTCCCTCTGAATGGCCCTTGGACTTTTCGCTTATTTGACCAATTGAACTTTACATACTTTACATATTTGACCAATTGAACTTTGCACATCCTGTTGTATATACTGTTTTTCCAAATTCAACTTTGCACATCCTTTTGTATCTAAATTCAACTTTGCACATCCGTTTGTATATACTGTATATATATTTTTCTCAGTATATTTATATAATTTTATATTATGTTCTATATCTTGTGGTATATTTTGTTTTATATATATATATTCTCAATGTAATTATTTAGTTTTTTATACTTGCTTTATATATATATATATTTCTGTCTCTTTTCTTTCCTTTCTAATTTTATTCTAATTATATCCTTGTAACGAGTACTGCAGCAAAAAATATTTCCCCCCGGGGATAAACAAAGGAATTCTGATTCTGATTCTGATTCTGATTAATACTTGCAGCAAGCAACCTTGACGGGTCCCACAGTGAACTATAAATGGAGGGGAGATATTCTGATTAGTAATAACTGATGCGGTCGTGAATAAATCATTTCAATCCATTCACGAAGGAGGGTCCCAATCCAAATTTTTTGAGCACAGACGTCACGTAGGGCCACTCTACTTGATCAAATGTGCGTTGTGCATCCAGTGAAATAACAACCGCCTCTCCTGAATGCTTGGCATCGTTGAAAAGGCTGCATACAATGAAATACATATGTCGACCGGGCATAAAACCAGTTTGATCTGGATGTATGATGGAGCATATGCTTTCTTTAAATCTATTGACCAGAGAATTTGGAGAATTTTGGTTTTGATGGATAATAACAAAATCGGGCAATATGATTACACCATCTGAAGGTCACGGCCTGGCTTTGGCATTAGCGAAACATTAACCTTTTTATTGGGGAAGGAGGCAAAAACCTGCGTGATCTCATCCAGGTTGATGTCTTTATCTAGCATATCAGCCGAGTCCAGCGATAACTCAGTGATATCTAAATTAGCATGGATATCCCCAACACATTCATTGATATTCACTGGGTCAGTATGCAAGGTACCTTTCTCAGATTTGACACAATGTATGGCTCTGGAAGGCTGTATTTGTCTCAGCTGGTGGACTACTAGCCTGTGCGGCTTGTCGCCAAGCTCAAAATATCTCTGACTTGTAATAGTAATTTTGGTATGTTTTTTGACATTATAGAATTATATTCATACCGCAGAGCAGTTATTTTATTTATATATAATATAAGTATAAGTGCTTCTATTTTACATTCAGTTTTGTATGAATCAGTTAATTCAGTTCAGTTAATCTTTCCTCAGATTTTTTTTTTCTATACAGTCTCATATGATACTATATGACCCCTAAGGACAGCCTTCATGGTCTCCCACAGAGTAGAATCATCTACATCACCTCATTGTTATCATTGGTGCTCTTTTTATCTATTTTAGCTATTTTAGCTATTTTACCAGAAAGATAGGTACAAAATTCTTCATCTTTTATTAGTGTATTATTCAAATGCCAGCTATGTTCACCTCTCTTGTGGTTCGAGTCTAGACTTAACAAGACAGGAGTCTGATCTGATACTATTATATTATAGTAAGTGCAGTCAACTACTGACTGTAGCAGCTTAGAATCGATCAAAAAGAAATCAATCCTGGAGTAGGATATATGTGTTGTGGAAAAATAAGAAAAATCCTTTGTGGTGGGATGGAGAAGCCTCCAGATATCCCCCAAATTATAAGACTGTATAAGATTGATAAGATTGAAGATTGTGGCAGCATTTATCACATATCGTGTCCAGGATATTAGTCCGTTCCCCGGCTTACAGCAGCGCCGGCGGCTGTGTCCCATTCCTCAGCCTCGTGGCTCAGGAACTCTTTGGCTTCTGATGGGCTGGTAAACGTGCCGGTGCTGTTATTGACCATGACCATGAACCGCGCTGGGTGTTGGAATCCACACCAGATTGACTTAGCCCTGCATCTCTCCCTTCTTTATTGTGGCCAAAGTGAGATCCAGAAAAATGTATACCAGGCGCCCATTGCATTGTAGAAGGGCTTTTTCTCTTGCGAGCTGTAGCACAAGCCCTTTCACCCTATAGTAGTGTATCCTAGCAATGATGGCTCTCGCTTTGCCGTCGTTGGCCCGGTCCATTTCTGTTGGGAGTTTGAAATGCTCCTCTCCGAGCAGTTTAGGAAGCAGCTTTGATACAGACTCCGTAGGTTAGGCATTTTCTGTTTTCTCCAATATGAAAATTCTGCCTATGGGAGCAGGCCTCAAGGTCATCTAGCTTAGCTTGTTGATTCTTGTTTTGGGAAGCTAATGCGTCGTATCGCTTCTCCAGCCCCTTTAGTTGTCTCTTGTGTGACTCGGTGGCGGCCTCAGTAGATGACACCCCACGCTGACTATGGTTAGAGAAACCTTAAAGTCTGAGATAACTCCATTGAGCTCGGTGAACCTCATGTCGACCCTGCTGCACAGCGTTTTTATGGCTGTCAGAATGTCTTCAATGGCAGTGGAAGCCAAGGAGCTAGCTACATTAGTGTTAGCTTCACAGGCGTCTGTTAGCATGGCACAATGGTCGCCAGAGTTGTCCTCCCCAGAACATTTGTCTTGCTTCTTTCCTTTACCAGTTTTCTTCATCTCGACTAAAATGTTGCAGTTCACTTCAGACACATGGAATGATAATTAAATGTCTCATGCGCAAGGCAAATGGTGAAGTCAAGGTGAAGAGCCCCTAACACGCATCTACTCCATATCAAAACCCGCTGAAACCCCCTTACAGCTTATTTTGCCGACGCGGATCAATAAAGTTTCATCTTACTTGCTGCTGTACATAGCACAACAAAACTGCTAGTAAACATATTTTGTAACTCATTTTAGATTTTATGTATTTTAAAACAACTCCAAACTCTTCTTTATGCAAGCATAATCCGAGTCCCCATTCTCATCGCTGATTGTGGTGGTAAGAAAGAAGAATGGTGATGTACGTTTATGTGTGGACTACAGGAAACTGAACCTGCAAATAATAAAAGATTATTGTACATGGCCGAATCTTGAGGAATCCTTTTCTGCTCTGGCTGGATCCAATCTGTAATGGATTTGAAGGCTGGATACTACCAAATGGAGATTGATTTGATTGATTGATTTGATTTTTATTCACACATCAAAATAATAATACCGATACCATCCAATAAATGCATCACAAATTTGGATGTGTGAAGGGGACACCCCAAGTAAGCTACCCAAAGCTTTTAGGAGGGGGCCCAACATAAAACACAAATAGAACATTAGACATAATACACAAAAAAAGAAACATACAAACAATACAATCCCCAGACACTAGATCAGTCCGATATTACCCATAGGTAGTGTTCCTCTGAACATATATTCAATCATGCATCCGCATCAGAGTATCAAAAGTATCAAAAGTCAAGGAGTGCCCCAGATACTCCAAAATCAGGCACCAAACAAACAAAAATATCAGCATATCAATAATGTAAATTTACAAGATATAAATCAGATCAAAACACCTGGGGCATGAGTTCACAGTTCCTTATATGTAGATAACAGCTTCCTCTTTAGATTCTTTTTGAAAAGGAAAACAGAATGTGACATTTTAATATCGTCTTCTAGCTCGTTCCATATCTGCGGTCCTCTGCTCACAATGCTCAAGCTGGTGCATTTAAGCTGGTGCTTTAGGCTCAAGCCTAAAGCCCCCCAGTCCATCAACGATCGACGCCTACAGATGGAGCGGCCTCGAAATTCCCCTAATTTCATGCTGGGGCCCTGGCGGGTCCGTGACCGGTCCCTGCTCTGCAGTAGGCGGGTTCGTGACTGTAATGAGATCCCCCGCGATGACGTCATCGGCGCGGGGCCAACTCGTAACGCCCCTAAGCTCCATTTGTGGAAACTACCTGCACTTGCTCGATCAGTCCACCAGGAGGAGCAGTCATTATTACCGTGTCAGCTTTGCTGAGTCGTTCATTAGATCTGCACAAAGCCTCCACTGCTGTAAGAAAAACTGCTTGTCTAGTAGAGCACCCTGTGCAGTTTTTTAAATATAATTATGCTTAATCATCCACATTATTGTAGTGCTCGTTCACAAACTTCTTGGATCTGCTCATCTGCCCATCCTGCCTTTTCCTCCACATCTCTCTCCACCTTTGGAGAGGCTCCCAGCGCATCTCCGCGTGCCGAGTGATTTGTGCCCAGAAAATTAATCATGAATAACAGAAGTTGTGCGTCGCGTTTTTCTAGCTGACACGGCAGCTTTGCTGAGTCGTTCATTAGATCTGCACATAGCCTCCACTGCTGTAAGAAAAACTGCTTGTCTAGTAGAGCACCCTGTGCAGTTTTTTAAATATAATTATGCTTAATCATCCACATTATTGTAGTGCTCGTTCACAAACTTCTTGGATCTGCTCATCTGCCCATCCTGCCTTTTCCTCCACATCTCTCTCCACCTTTGGAGAGGCTCCCAGCGCATCTCCGCGTGCCGAGTGATTTGTGCCCAGAAAATTAATCATGAATAACAGAAGTTGTGCGTCGCGTTTTTCTAGCATTCTGAACTGCTAAACAGTTAAATGTTTAATACTCTGCCTGATTCGCGGAGCCACTCTGCTTTTCAGTTGGTGGGTTTCCTGTTTGTAGCGCATTTTAGATTTGCGGGTCGCTATTTGATGCGGTGACCAGCAATACGCAGAGTCCTGTATGTGTGTGTACTGTATATTACTGGACAGAAATCATTTACAGTGCGCTGAAGAGGGAGGGACGGGAGGATGAAATGCCAATTTCAGCCTGTGATCTGTTAATGTCTGACTGAACAGCCTCATGGAAGTGATATTTTACAGTTCTACATATTTTAATCTAACGAAATTCGTTAAAACAAGTCACTTGGTGCTTTCAAAGCCATGTCATTGAGCTGAAAGGTTCCAGATTTCGTTCGCCTTCACAGGCGGCTGCGGAGCGCCGCAGACGGCTCACACTGCGCACTGCGATGTTCAACATCATAGGCTTAATATACCGTAGTTAATTATCACTGATCTTTTTCATCACTCTGTCTGTGTGACTGTCTGTGTCCTCCTCTCTGTGTCTCTGTTTCTTTTTTCAGACTGTTCACGCAATGAATATAAACAGTAACTATTAAAAAAAAGTTATAGTCGCGGGTAAACATAGTGCTCAGAAGCACACCAAGAATGCATTTTTCACGTCAGGCGTTGTGCACGCGTGTTTGATATTAATATTGTGCCGCTGCACCTCAAATAAATGTTTTTTTGGGAAATGGAAATGTTCAACATGACTTCATCATGTTAGACCAGGCCGACAGGTTCTTACTACAACATCAACTCTCCCTCCGCAGCCAGCGAGCCTCATCCCCCGCACGACACCGACATTCAATCATGAATAATCCTAATAGGCCAATCAGACCAATGAAAAAAAACAATGTTGTGGGGCATAAAGGGCCAATGGGCCGATGTAGATGGGCCAATCTACTTGTTTTTATTGGCCAATCAGCTCACACACACACATGAAAACGGCCAATAAACAGTGAAATCAGTATCATGACTATTTCTCAGATGATGATTTCTGTATCTGTCTAATCCGTGGCATGCAATATTTCACCCCGATTTTGGATAAAGTATAAATCCAATTGTTTCATTGTTTCAGCTGTCGTGGCCAAATCTCTTGTTAACTTATTAAGCTCTTCCACACAGTGTGACATCTATTTTAATTATTAGAGAGCTGCTCTAATGGCCACTGATAGACAGTCCATCCTATTCTATAAACTGTTGGTGGTTTGTGAACTTCACTGCATTTGTGCATTTGAAGCGATTAACTGCCGGCACATTTCAGAGCTGAGTAAACCTGTAGTTTCACTGACACATCGCGCATCATCACCACAGGCGTCATGATGTTCTCCTGTCTGACACTCTGTCAGGCATGTGTAGTGTCGAGCCGGCCGCGTTGTTGGCTGAAAAGTCATTATTTGCATTACAGTGTATCCTTTGTTCTAATGGATGGTCGCCAGCCAAACAGGCTCCCAGCCCCCACTGTCCCACAGACTCGCCATGGCCAGTAAAATAGGTGGAGGGCTGAGGGGAGCGTGTACCTCCAGTAATTAAAAATCAATTTGTGCCACAGATATTAATATTGTGTCGCTGGCTACTTTATAGACTTTATTCACTAAATGTTTCCATTACAATTAATTACATTTATGGATAAGCCAACTTTCCCACCTCCCTCATGCATCAAAATGTATATTATCAGTCCGACCAGGAAATCTTGCGATCGCAAAAATTAGCGCATATTCAACCAATACTAATATGACTGTCTACTGGCTGCTTCCTGGTCTATTTTTGCCGAGAGCCGCGCGCCTGTTACGGAAAACATAGGCGAGCTCTGGAATCTCCAGATGACGAGCTCTGCTCCTGCAGCTCTGTCTCTGTTCCAGCGCATGTAAAGTAAAATTAGGTCATCATTTTTGTTGATAATTATCAAAAGCAAACTATGTAAACAGATGGAGCCTGTTTATTCTTGGAGTCACAGGCTGTTTTGTAAAGCTACATCACTTTTATGACTCAGGAATGATTTTGTAACTTTTTTTTCGAAGAAGATAAGATAATATGCAGCAAAGGGCTGAAAGACGGAATCGAACCCGTAGCCGCTGCAGAAAGCTTCATACATGGGGCGGACAAACTACCAACTGCGCCAAATCTCCCCCACATAATTTAGTAACTTTGAGCTGATGCTTCGTATTCTCAACTTAAACTTGTTTTTTTTTTAAGATGGGAACTGAATCTTTTCGACTGTTTCTGTAATGTGAAGTATGGTTATTATCATATAGGAAGTGATTATATACAACTTTTTTACATGAGTTTGTTTTTTTGATCGCAACAATCACAAAAACATTCATACAATATATTGTAAGAGAAAAACTTAGGAATTTTCTGTTTGCAAATCGAAAATATGCATTAAAACAGGCTGATGGAAACACATTTAAGACTTTTTTAAGACTTTGTGCGAGAAATATTTTTCTAAGTTGATCTAAATAATCAACGTAAAATAGTTGAGTAACTGTGACTGCCTAACTACAAATAAGCCTACTAAAGCAGATGAATGTAGTGGAGTAAAAATCTTTGCCCTTGAGATGTGTTCCTGTGAGGGACACGCCATCTCCTGGTGACACCCTGCAATTGAATGAAGAGGCGTGTTTATAGTGGATTCTGGGCACACCCCCAAGAGGAGGGGGGGACCGGTAGCTGGCTGGCAGCCGGCTGGGAGCCTGCTGGGAGCTGGATGGCCTCTGGCCTGGAGGGGAATTTCGAGGCTGCTGCATCTGTAGCCAATGACCTGAATGAGTTCTACTGCCGCTTTGAAAGGCAAAGGGACAGTCCAGCAACCATCCCCCACGACACCTCCCGACAGCTTCAGCTCCAGTCACCTCCACCAATTCCCACCTTAAAGAACCCCTCCCCACCCACCTCAGTGACTCTTTCCATTCATGAGAGAGATGTCAACAAACTCTTCAGGAGACAGAACCCCCGGAAAGCAGCTGGACCAGCTTCTGTCTCCCCATCTGCCTTGAGGCACTGTGCTGATCATCTGTCTCCAGTGTTCACAGACATTTTTAACACCTCACTGGAGACATGTCACGTGCCAGCCTGCTTCAAGTCCTCAACCATCATCCCAGTTCCCAAGAAGCCAAGGACTACAGGACTTAATGACTTCAGACCCGTTGCCCTGACCTCTGTGGTCATGAAGTCCTTTGAGCGCCTTGTGCTCTCACACATCAGAGACATCACAGACCCTCTCCTGGACCCCCTGCAGTTTGCCTACAGAGCCAACAGGTCTGTAGACGACGCGGTCAACCTGGCCCTCCACCTCATCCTCCAGCACCTGGACTCCGCAGGAACCTACGCCAGGATCCTGTTTGTGGATTTCAGCTCTGCCTTTAACACCATCATTCCAACCCTGCTCCAGGAGAAGCTCTCCCAGCTGAGCGTGCCTGACTCCACCTGCAGATGGATCACAGACTTCCTGTCTGACAGGAAACAGTGCGTGAAGCTGGGGAAACACTTCTCTGACTCAAAGACCATCAGCACCGGATCCCCTCAGGGCTGCGTTCTTTCTCCTCTGCTCTTCTCCCTGTACACGAACAGCTGCACCTCCAGTCATCAGTCTGTCAAGCTGCTGAAGTTTGCGGACGACACCACTCTCATCGGACTCATCTCTGATGGCGATGAGTCCGCCTACAGGTGGGAGGTTGACCATCTGGTGATCTGGTGCAACCAGAACAACCTAGAGCTCAACGCTCTAAAGATAGTGGAGATGGTTGTGGACTTTAGGAAAAACTCAGCATCACCTGCCCCCATCACTCTCTGTGACTCTACTATTGACACTGTGGAGTCCTTCCACTTCCTGGGAACTATCATCTCCCAGGACCTCAAGTGGGAGCTGAACATCAGCTCCCTCATCAAGAAAGCACAGCAGAGGATGTACTTCCTACGGCAACTGAAGAAATTCAGTCTGCCAAAGACAATGATGGTGCACTTCTACACATCCATCATTGAGTCCATCCTCAGCTCCTCCATCACCATCTGGTACGCTGCTGCCGCTGCCACTGCCAAGGACAAGGGCAGACTGCAGCGTGTCATTTGGTCTGCAGAGAAGGTGATCGGCTGCAATCTCCCGTCTCTCCAGGACCTGTACACCTCCAGGACGCTGAGGCGTGCAGGAAAGATTGTGGCTGATCCCTCCCACCCTGGACATAAACTCTTTGAGACACTCCCCTCTGGCAGGAGGCCACGGTCCATCAGGACCAAAACCTCACGCCACAAGAACAGTTTTTTCCCGTCTGCTGTCAGCCTTATTAACAAGGCCCGGAACCCCCCGACACTTCACCTCTGACTCTACCTGTCAGTGACATTGCCACAACCATATGCGTTACATTAACGCTCTACTTGGCCTCCCTTGAAAAAACAGTCTGTGCCTCTGTTAAAAAAAAAAAAAAAAGACTTGTGTACATATATTTATATTGTGAGATTTTTTATTTTACTACTGCTACAGTTCTTCTATTGTTGTATTTTTTTTACTTATTTTCTTATTTTTATATTATTTACTTACTGTCATATTTTTAACTTTTTAATTGCTTCTTCTTGATAGATGTGTCATGCACCAACCTCACCAAAGCAAATTCCTCGTATGTGTAAAATCGTACTTGGCAATAAAGCTTTTTCTGATTCTGATTCTGATTCTGATTTAAGCCTTCGTTTTTGTCCCATAATAAGATGTTTTTTCCTGGTGTCATACATGTGCAGACGGAGGCAGACTGGAACAAGGCGACATAATTGGCAGTTTAACCCATGAACAACCTGATACATTGTACATGCATTATGAAAGACATTGCACTCAGCAAGCCTCAGAAGACCATACTTGTGGAAAAAGGGATCTGTTGAAGCATTACCATTGGACCACGACAAGACACGTATAACTCTCTTTTGGAGGATTTCTAATTTTTTGAGGTGACTAGGAAAAGTGTTGCACCAAATAATATTACAGTAATTTATATGCGGCTCAAATAGAGATTTATATAAAGTAAGGAGTGCTGAAAGTGGAAGAAAATTCCTTAGTTTAAAGAACAAGCCAACATATTTAGACATTTTTTTTGTTAAATCATCAATATGGCATTTGAAATTTAAATACTCGTCAATGTGGACCCCCAGAAATTTTGTAGAAATTACTCTAACAATATCCTGCCCGTTTATTTTAATACAAACATGTTCAGCATTTTTTTTTATTAGTATTAGAGCCAAAAACAATATAATTTGTCTTGCTGATTGTATACTGTATGGTTGTCGTCCATACAAGTAACTTCTAAACCAGCTGAGTGCAATACCTCTGACACCGTAATGATGCAATTTGTTCAACAGAATCTCATGGTCGATAGTGTCAAACGCCTTCGTCAGGTCCAGAAAAATACCAATGCCGCATTCACCTTTTTCAATAGCATCATTTATACTTTCAATAAGATCAAGAACTGCCATACAAGTAGTACTTTTTTTCCTGAAGCCATACTGAGATGGGACAAGAATATTTAAGTTGTCTAGATAACCACTTAACCTACTATACACAATTCTTTCTAATACCTTAGAGAGTGTGGGCAATATAGATATTGGTCGATAGTTGTTCATATCATTTTTATCACCAGACTTAAAGACTGGTACAATTCTTGCTATTTTTGCCATCTTTGGCACAACTCCAAGGAGTAATGAAAGATTAATACAGTAGACAAGTGGTTTTATTATTTCATTTACAATTGCTTTCAAAGTTTTGCTACAAATTCCTTTTTCCTTTTTCTCATTTCCATCTGTTGGCTTTAAGAAAAAAGACTTAAGGTAATTTCCAGATCAAAATTGCCTAAAAGAGGCACCCCGAGGTTGGTTAATTTTGTTAGAAATATTTTCACCAATGGAAATAAAATGATGATTAAAGCAGTTTGCAAGATCATCATAGCTAATATCATTACAGGAGTCACTGGCCTTGTAGTTCTTTATATCAGGGAGCACATTAAGCTTATTGCCCCTACCAAGGACATTTTTTAGCACCTTCCAGGACTTTTTAGAGTCTCCCTGTGATGCATCTATAGCATCTGCATAGTAACTCCTTTTGCTCTTTCGTATGATATGTGTTAATTTATTCCTATATGAATTATACTCTCTCTTATTTGCCTCACTTGGGTTATTGATGTAACGTCTGTAGAGTTTATTTTTATGGTTAATAGACTTTAGAATTCCTTTAGTAAGCCAAGGATTTTGATCTACAGTTCTGCATGTAACAATTTTTTTGGGTATGATGCGGCAAAAGGATTCTGTAATCTCAGTGAGCAAGGTATTATACGCTGTATCAGGATCTCTACAATGATAGACCGAATCCCATGTTTTCGCTTGCAAGCCTTCACGCAATTGCTGCAAGGTTCTTTCATTTAGAACTTTAGCTTTAGTTTTATGGCATGACGGTATAGATTTTCTAGCAAGATCAATGAATAGAACTACAGGAAAATGGTCAGATATATCAGTAAGCACAACACCTGATATAGAACAAGCATTTTGAATGTTTGTAATAATGTTATCAATAATTGACTTGCTATACTGCGTTACACTGGTAAAAGTATTTATGGTAGGGAAAAAGGAAAATGAATGCAATGTGTTAATAAAATCTTTTTTAACAGTGTCATCTTTAGAGATATCAATATTGAAATCCCCAAGAATTACACAGTCTTTGTTGAAACTATTTATGGAAAATAAAAGTTCATCCAATTTAACCTGAAAAGTGCCTAAATCAGAGTCGGGGGGACGATAAATCACTCCAATTATAAGACTTTTACCCTTATTAATATTTATCTCAATAAAAAGAGAGTCAGATTTACCATCATCAATAACAAGATTGTCATGAACATTTACTGGATGTCTAGAGTTTACATGCAGACATACACCACCACCAGAGGACTGTACCATAAAGCTGGATTACGGCTTAGCGAGATAACTTCAGGCTTAACCCTGGCTTTTCGGTACCATAAAGGTGGCTTACTTTCTATCGGGCTACGTTGCCGTGGTAACCTATGCTGAACACCTAACCTGCTCCAGAGCAGGATAAGTTCAGGATAAGAGCTCAGCAGGTATAAAAGCCCCACCTACTGACCAATCAGTTCTCTTGGAAAATGGCCTGTCCGTTTTATGAGAACCCAGTGGATCTTGGTGCACAGCTTGTGCGAAGAGCACTCAGGCGCGAGAGAATATTTAGAGATCGCTGTAATCCGTTCGAATTGTCTGAACAATCACTGTACGAAAGGTACAGGTTTTCGGGAGAGGGGTTACAATACATCTGTCAGCTGCTGGAGCCTTACATCAGTAATGCAACAGTCCCGCAGACAGTGTGTATTGCACTGAGGTTTTTTGCCACAGGTAATATATTTCTTAGTGATGTTTGTAATTATTATGATGTCTTTAAATCCCTCGTTGGATGGGTTACAAGCAAGCCACAGATAAAATGCCATTAATCAATTATTTGTTTAAGTAAATCATGGATTGATTCATTCATTCATAGGTACTTTTATGTATTCTGTTGGCGATGCCGAAAACCTCGGGAAAAACACAGTATGTAGAGCTATTCATAAAGTCGCGGGGGCCCTGACTGAGCTTGTTGATGCATTCGTGGTGTTTCCCGGCCACCTGCCCACGCAATGCATCAAAGAGGGCTTTTATGACATCGCAGGTAAGCAAGGTTGATGTGTAATTTGCATAATGTAGACTAAGCCCTGGGATGTTTGCCGTTGTATATCAAATGCAGCACATTCCTTTCACAGGGTTCCCCAGGGTGCTGGGTGCCATTGACTGCACCCAAATCCCCATCTCTGCCCATCTGGGTGAGAATGAGGCCGACTTTGTGAATAGGAAGTCCTTTCACAGTCTCAACATTCAGGTAGAATTCATCTTACAATTATGTTATGTCAGTCATTTTAAATTAAACTGTCCAAATGTATAAAAACACCCACACAATACTTTTTTCAGTAGTAGGCTTGCTATGTTTGAGTCCTTTTTTAAATACACATTGCAGCATCACTCACTACAGTTTATCCCCAATGCGTCTGCAGATGACATGTGACCATCAAATGATGGTCACCAGTTTGGTGGCAAAGTGGCCGGGGTCTGTCCACGACTCCCGCATAGTCAGGGAGTCTTTGCTGTGCCAAAAGCTGGAGCAGGGTATGAAAAATTTACATTGGTGGCTATAGATTTTGATGATATCCTTAAGCATTTTTTCCACACTTATCAAAGCAATTTCTTTTTATCTTTAGGGCAGTTCAGTGGAGTACTCCTTGGAGACAGAGGCTATGCCTGCCTGCCTTAACTCCTGACCCCCTATCCTGATCCCGGTGCAGGGCCACAAATGAGGTTCAATGTGGCCCATGCCAAAACCAGGGTCAGGATAGAGATGACCTTTGGGGTCATCAAGGCATGCCTCCGTGGCCTGAGGGTGGCCCCAGACCGGGCATGCAGGATCATTTCTGCATGTGTGGTTCTGCACAATATCGCCACAATGAGGAAGGAGAGGACCCCCCCCAGTGACCCCCCCACCCCCGGATGTGGTGGACCCTATCACTGTTGATTTCCCTTCAGGCAGGGCTGTGAGAGAGGCCATAACTGAAAATTTTTTTAGTTTAATGAAAAAAGCAAACATGGAATTTTTTTAAATTTCTTTTTCACAGTTTTAATTTTTCTCCCGCTCCTGAAACAGAACAGCACATTTTGAGTCTCAGTGTTGCCTGTCTGAAAAACATTACATCACTGATAGATAGATAGATAGATAGATAGATAGATAGATAGATAGATAGATAGATAGATAGATAGATAGATTTAATTTATTGATCCCAAACTGGGAAATTCCCCTGATGTTAACTGTTTAATTTGCCTGAAAATAAATCACTGAATTACCTTCTTCTCGTGTTGTAATTTTTCCACCTCAAGTTTGAGTTTTTTCATTTTCAGTTCTTTATATTCAATATCCAGTGTCTTTGCGGCAATGTCTAGTTCCAGTTTTCTTTTGTACAGCATTCTCACACTGTCAGCTCCGACCTGAAACAAATTAAATACATTTTACAGTTGCTTCACCATATAAGCACTCCTGCTTTTAATGGCTGGCTTTAAAATAATGCCAATGTCCCACTGACTATCCCCATTAAATTGAAGTTAATTAAATCTTGCGACTGTCTCCTGCTGGACTGTCTGGAGGTGGAGGCCACAGGCTCGGGGTCTGGAGGATTTCCCTCTTCCTGTGAAATATACATCATAGCAGCTAATTCATTTTAAGATTGCGAGCATTGAGGACACCAGTTAGTCCCATGTGCAGACCACCACCATTAGTGAGACATGAAAGATACATCAGCAACTGCCAAGTGTCCACACTGGATCTATGTTAAAACAGGGTGAATGACAAATAACTGTTAATTATGGACTACAGTGTACCAGCAATGGTCTTTCTGAGCCTGCAGACAGTGTCTCCTCCTCATCCATGGCCTCCACCTGAGTACAACCCCCCCAAATCTATGATCAGCAACCACAGATGACACGTGTAAATGTATATGACAGGTTGACTTCACTATTACCTCTGCATGGGACAGTGTTTGTGTGGGTGGGGGCAGCAGCGTGAGAGTATGAGTCTCACTATCAACTGTTGAGAAAATACATGTTACACTCCCACAGTAAAAATATTGGATAATTGTGTTCTATAAACAACCCAGTGTTTTAACATTGAGTCACTGAGACATACCCTGAACAAATAAGGTGCTGCGGGAGCTGCCACTTCCACCGGGGTCTGATGTCACCCCCCCCCCTCTATACCCTCCAAAAAGGGTCGACCCTCATTGATGAAGAGGGCCAGTTCCTCTGCAGGTGTGTAAGGCTGAGTGGGAGCCCCCCCCCGTCTTTTCCCGCTGAGCTTTTTTCCTGTGGGCTGCAAAGAATATCATATCAATTCCATTGTGATCATCCTACACAGACAGTGTGAAGAAGTAAAGCCTTGCACAGGTTGGAGGCTATATAGCCTCCAACATGTAGGCCTACATATACATGTACTACATGTATAAGATATAGTAAGCGTACTGACCACTTTGAAGTATATTTTTATACTTATGTTTGATTTGCTCCCATGTTCTCTTTGCTCCACTCGGGTTGCATCTGAAATAATAAGGCTACAATCACATGCCATAACAAAAAATTTCATACACACATACATTTATGGAACACACAAATGTTACTGTAGTCAGATATACAAGTGCAGTCATAGTGGGGAAGTAATATTATAATGGCACTAACTTACGCATTGACACAGTCAATTTTTTGCCAGCAATCCTTGCACCGTTTGGCAGCTGCAACTGTGTTGCTTTTTGCCTGGATTATTGATTTGTATTCCTCGTATTTATTAATTATTATTGTTTGCTCCTCCGTAGTGAAATATGCGGCTCGGGCTGATTTTTCCATGTTTGCGATTGGTCGCATGCAGCAAACTCTGCCCTTTTTATGTGAGTGCGCACAGATCTAGATTGGACAAGCCTGAATTGAATTAGTGAGTTGATAGCCGGCTTTATGGTACCGAAAATCCGGAGGGCGGATGTCTCGTTAAGTGAAGCGTAGTAAGAGGAAGCCCAGCTAGGTTAATCAAGCTTTATGGTACAGGCCTCTGTTCTGCCAAGTCTGTTTTTGTTATAGAACCTGTAGCCATCTAGGTTTAGTGAATTTATATAAGAGCTGTCATTTATCCAGGTTTCACTACACCCAATTACATCAAAGCTACAACCTGTGGTGGTTAGGAAGGAGGCTAGTTCATCGTGATGTTTGTTCAGACTTCTTACATTCAGGTGTAGGAATGAGTAATTAGTATTACTGTTAACACGTTGCAACTGCTGTGGAGAATAATACTTACAATTTAGATTGCTGCCGCTATCAATGCAATGTTGTTCATTATCTACATCATAACTTAAATCATCAAAGCCCATATAAATTCTGATGGGGACATACCCAGATAGCAAAATACAGTGATTCAACGTTGAATTTTGGTGAAATTGGTTATTTTTGGTTGAAGTTGAAAAATCTATGTTTATTCAATATTGAATTAGAGCTACCATTTCAACATTTGAAAAAATGTTGTTGAATCAGCATTGTATAGATGCTGGGTTTTCAATGTTGAAATGTCAACATTAAATAGACATGGTTTCAATGTATGGCATGCTGTGGCTGTGCACCTGTGCCCCCGCCGAGACTTGCTCTCTCCTGAGACCAAACCAGTTCAAACCAGTCAACAGCTGGCAGTGGTTGGCAGCTTTTAGCGGCTTTTATTATCTTCGAGTGACAAAAGAAGACAAACTGGTAAGTTATTACCGTGAGGTTGTAGCTTATTAGCGTCGTTAGCATTAGCTAGCACTAGCATTCTAGATAACGTTAGCTAACGCTAGTGTGTCCGTGTGCAGAGGCTACGCTGAGGGTTCACGGTTTCCCCCAGTGTATTATAAGCCTGGCGGGCCACCAGGCTTTACTTGCCCCCTGCCAGGCTAACGCTACGTTCCCACCAAATGCGATGAAAATAATTTAATCGCGCTCCAAATGAAATCGCGTCGCGCCAGACCCTCCAGTTTTGACGCTGGTACAAAAACCCCTTGCGGCGTCATTGCGTCGCGCGACAAGCCCGCCCAACAACAACATTTTTTCCGCCATTTCATTCACTCGTCGACCACGTCCGTACGTCAGCACGTCGATGACGATCTCAACGCTGATAGGCTGTCGTGGCGCGTCTTCACGCGAATCCGCCGCAAAAGTTCAATTATTTCAACTCGAGCGATGAAGCGATAACACGATGGGGCGACGCGATGAAGCTACGTTCCCACCAAACGCGATGAAACAAGATCGCGCCGCAAAATTACATATAAAGTCAATGCAAAAACGCGATTTGAAGCGTCATTTTGCCGGGCGACGCGATGGCCGCGATTGCGCGGCGCGATGGACGCGTTGGCCGCGAAAATCGCTCTTATCGCGTCGCCCCATCACGCCATCGCTTCATCGCTCGAGTTGAAATTATTGAACTTTTGCGGCGGATTCGTGTGAAGATGCACCGCGACAGCCTATCAGCGTTGAGATCGTCATCGACATGCTGACGTACGGACGTGGTCGACGAGAGAATGAAATGGTGGAAGAAATGTTGTTGTTGGGCGGGCTTGTCGCGCGACGCGATGACGCCGCAAGGGGTTTTTGTACCAGCGTCAAAACTGGAGCGTCTGGCGCAACGCGATTTCATTTGAGGTGCAATTTGAGGCGTTTGGTGGGAACGTAGCCTGAGAGCGATTTTCGCGGCCAACGCGTCCATCGCGCCGCGCATCGCGTCCATCGCGTCACCCGGCAAAATGACGCTTCAAATCGCGTATGCTTCATGCAATTTGCCTTGCATGAAGCATATTTAAAACCAACAGATGAAGGCTGAAAAGTACTGTAATGGTCCTTTAATTAATAACATTGTTGCAATGTAGAATCAATGTAATTTCAATGCATTTATAAATGAATCAATATTGATTCTATGTTCAGATTAATTGACAATTCTACATTGTTTCAATGTTGAAAATGATGTAGTTGAATAAATATTGAATCAATGTTTAGACTGATTGGAAATTCAACATTATTTCAATGTTGATCATAACGAGCGCTTTCAATGTTACTTTCAATGTCTGACATCAATGTTGATTCAATTTTAAGCCATGACCATATCTCAATGTTGATTCAAAGGATTTTTGCTTTCTGGGTAATGTTAGGTGGCTGATGCAGTTTACTGAGATTGTACTACAATAAAAATAACGACAATAAAACAAACAAATAACCATCCCGTCCTGCACACTACAGGGCTGTAGCATGACAAAGAGCAACA
Source organism: Chaetodon trifascialis (assembly GCF_039877785.1). Classification (NCBI taxonomy): domain Eukaryota; kingdom Metazoa; phylum Chordata; class Actinopteri; order Chaetodontiformes; family Chaetodontidae; genus Chaetodon; species Chaetodon trifascialis. The sequence goes on from NC_092070.1 coordinate 2,232,024, forward strand.
GTCATGTCATCTCCACCCTCCATTTAGAAAAAAGGAATGAATGAAATTTGGACCATGTCTCAGTCAGCCACATCATTTAACAACTGCTTCACTGTGCCTCACAAATAAATAAAGAGGTAGTTTAAATTTCCCATGATCATCATAAGATTATACAAAAATGAGAATAGAGAAGAGGAGAAAAAATAAAGAAGGAAACAGGTTGATTTAAGTCAGATCATTCCTCATTAAATTAATTTCAGTCAATCTTGGAAGACTCATATCTTCAGTCTTACCATATCAGTAGCCACATTCATAATTCTACTGTCCCATCATGTGTTCGAAGGTACTACAAGCTTCAGACTTTCAAGCTTCAGACTTTCTCCAGAGATAGGATAAAGTCTTCTGCCTATTTTGGATCCTGGAAAGTGCGGACTTCGCTTCCTCTGGAGAGCTTAATCGTTGCAGGGTAGAGCAAAAACGCCTGGAATCCTTTGACACAAGCCTCATGCATCAATTTGTAACAGGGTTGTCGGCGTTTTGTGGTAGATTCGCTGAAATCAGCCGCAAATTTCAGCTGGATGCCGTCGACCGATGGAGGACTCTTTCTGGCTTCATTCAGCACACGATCCCTGTCAGTTGTAGTGTATACTACCTTAATTTGATGTTGCATTCGTTGATAAAATGTCGGAGCACCACCTTCCTCAGCTAAGAAGGATTGCAGAAATTAACTGCTATAACGCTGATAAATACTAACGAATGAACTAACAGTAAACCAGTCTGATAACCTGAAGTGTAAATTCTGGATACAGGGATCGTAGATATTCAGTTCAAAAGGACACCGTCTAACCAGGACTTAAATCAAAATATCATTTATTAAGCGGAATTGTGGATAATGGGTAATGTACCATGAATAATAACACAGAAGATGGGAGGTGATATGACAGAACACACAAGAAACTTATGGCAACACAATGGTAAATAAATTGGTGATAGTGAGAGGCAGTCGAAAGGGAATAATGGGGACGCGAACGCAGAGTTAAGGGAATGAACGATTAATGGAGAGAATTTGGACGAATTGACCTACTCTTAACCTCACGGACCAACTTTTATTCAAACCCGCTTAGCGTGCCTACTTGGTTGCTGGCGTCCCGTTGTGCTCTGCTCTGAACTGGCTCGAAGACGTTCCAGATGTTCGTCCGTGGCTCGATCTGCTTGGTGATCTGGGGGAAGGCCCAGGCCTCCAAGATGACGAGCTGGTGCTGAACGGGGCGTCTCTGGAACTGATTCGGCGGTCGGTTACAGATGAGGGACTGCTCCGGATGGTTGTGAACCGGACCAAGGATCAACAGCTGGCCGCAGGGTTTGGTTCGGTTGAGTCCGTGACGGATTAATTTAGACTGATAGTACAAATTAAGAGTCTCTTCGATGGCCGGTCGAAGAAGGCTACAAAATTAGTATTACTTGCCTAAATTTACTGATGAAAAACAAAACAAAACGTTGAGCTAAAGAGGAAGTTAACTTTGAAGCTTACGGCAAATTATAAGAATACGTCTTCTGAAGATAATTTACGCTACTCGGAATGGCTTGGAGTAGCTCGAAGACGAAAACTTAAGGAGCAAAACGATTGTGCAAAACTTAAGACAAAGAAGTAAGGAAAAGAACTCAGCTGAGAGTAACTAGACGTGAAAAAGAAAACAAAAAAACTACAAACAAAACTAACTAACTAACTAACACAAACTTAGACGGAACTAAAAACCGACTGAGTAACGCGCACTAAACGCTGGTTTTTAAAGATCGCTCCGGGGCGTGTCGAAAGGGCAGGCCATCGAATCACGTGAGACGGTCTGTGACGCGCGATCGCCTCAAGGAGCTGAACTAATCAAAGAATCATACGAGGGGCTCATCTGCTTCTCACTATGGTCAATCACATATAATTTCAATGACCAATTTTCAATGGCATTTCAACATTGTTCACAGCAGGCATGAGACACTTTCTATGGTTGGGTGACAACATTAAATGATAATCATGGTACAGTTTTATCCCAACAGGTATAATAACTCAATGAATTACTAATACAAAAATAAAGGTAAGAATAAAGAGAGGCAGATTATATTTGTATATCCATAGATACACCGAGCTCCTCTGTCCTTCTGTCCCTCTCCATCCGCACGCTCTCATGTCCTACCACGGCGTGTTACTAACTTAACTCCTTCCCCGGAGTCTCTGTGCTTTGTCGTCTTGCAGGTTCCCATGGACAGTGGCTGAATCTGGATTGTGGGTTTCAGCTGCATCTCCTGCCTTGGCCCTGCCTGACATCCACTGCAACTGCTACTGCTGTTATTACATCCACAGTCACTGTTACTGTGACTGCATGTCTGTCTCTCTGTCTCTGTCTCTGTCTCTCTCTCTCTCTCTCTCTCTCTCTCTCTCACTGTATTTCTGTCTGTCTATCTATCTGTCTGTCTGTCTCACTCTCCCTCTCTTGCTCTTCCTCTCTCACCCAACCGGTCGAGGCAGATGGCCGCCCACCCAGAGTCTGGTTCTGCTCGAGGTTTCTGCCTGTTAAAAGGAAGTTTTTCCTTGCCACTGTCGCCAAGTGCTTGCTCATGGGGGAATTGTTGGTTTCTTTGTAGATAAAAGAGCTTGGTCTGTACCAGCTCTATATGGAAAGTGTCCTGAGACAACTTCTGTTGTGATTTGGCGCTATACAAATAAAATTGAATTGAATTGAATTGAATTGAATATTTGTCAAAAATGATAATCAAGATTATGGTTACTTATCGATAAATGTACCAAGTCAAGCATATTCAATCTGACGGTTAGGAAACTCTGGATGGCAGTATAGTTTTGTGGTGACAATTCATACAAACTTTTATAAAACCATTAAAATCACAACTTGGTCATACTTCAGGTCAGAGATACGGGAAAAACATCAATATTATGCGTACCCCGAGTCCTGCAAGTTGAAAACATGAAAAGTTAAGTTTAACATAAAAGTCTGGTTATCCTGGGGTATTGGGAAAAAGCACACAAACATGAGTCACTAGTTGCTTCAAGGGATGTCCGGTTTACGACCCATCAGCATTTGCTGATGTTTGTGGATTCCTCTGAGGCCTGCCATTTGTCTCTTCAGGCAGTCTTGTTGTATGGAGTCCTCGGGCTATTGGGGGAATAATTAGCATAGAGTGGGACATCCTGGTTTAGAGATAGGCGTTGACCTTTTGGCTCTCTTTCTTCAGTGTGTTAGTAAAGTAGTTTACTGAACCAGACTTCCTGTCTCTCTTCGAAATCAGATTGCATTATAGGTAAACCAGATGGTCTACAATTCAATCAGTTGGCGGGTTTACACCTCCATTTCCCTTGAGTATCACCAGAAAAGGAGGGAAAGAAGGGGTCAGTTAAAGGCCGGTTCTGCTACACAGTGAAGCAAAGAAACTTAACAATCATTGGTCGGGAGCGCTGCTGTTTCCCAACAGGAACCCCTGGCAGACGCCCCAGGCGATGGCATCTCATCAACTCCGGCGGGGCTGACTCCAAACTGGTGAATCACTTCGGGATGCTGTCCATCAAATAAGTTAGAGCATTTTGGCCTTCTGTCCCCTCTTTTAGGTTAAATATTAGCAGGTTATCCCTTCGTGCTCTGTCCTCCAGCTCAATCAGCTTTGTTTGAAAAGTTTGTTGGTTCCTCTGGCAACCTGCTGTTGATTTTTCTGCGTTTGTAATGCGCTCGCGGAGGTTGGCTGTTTCGGAGCGAATAGCACGTATTTCTTCCGTGTTTCGTGCTGGTATGGAGTTCATCTTATCTATTTGCTTTTCAAGCCTGTTAGCACGGACTTCAGCACGTTCATCAGCCTCCTTAAAATATCTTGCCATTACATCCTCCGACACTGCTGCCAGGGCCGCGTGCTCCTCGGTCAGCTCCTTGCGTCTCTGAGCCATTGTATCTTTCCTAGTGGTAGTATGTTGTCTGGTTAATGGCATTCACTTGGGATATGAGCTACCAAGGTGAAATGGCACATAAAGAACAACTGCCCACGGAGTCTAAAAGTTTATATGGAGTCTAAAAGTTTTATGGAGGGTGGACGCTGAGAGCAGCTATGCTGCCGTCCTCATGAACCGGATGTGTTCATAAATTTAGATGATTGAGATGAATGAGAGTGACAAGCCAGAAACTGCCTTTGTGTGCCCCTTTGGATTCTGGGAATTCAACTGGATGCCACCAACGCACATTCCAACAGCTCATGGACAAATGCATGAATGACATTAATCTGAAGAAGGTTTTGGTTTTCCTTGATGATTTGATAGTTTTCAGACACACTGGAAGAGCATGAGACTAGGCTTATGCACACACAGTCATCTCAGGGAATATGGTTTGAGGCTTCCCTTCCACCTGATAAATGCAAGTTCCTCCAGACCTCAGTCCGTTACTTGGGGCACATTGTGTCCAGTGAGGGGGTGAAGACGGACAAATTGAAAAAGTTCAAGCTTTATCTATCTGACCACAGAACTTAAAGGAGCTCCAATCTTTCCTAGGATTTTTCGTGCTACTACTGGAGGTTTATGGAAGATTACCCCAGAATTATCACACCCCTGACCAACCTCACTGCTGGCTACCCACCTCGGCAGAGGGGAGTCAAAGTCAGCCTTTGGCATCCGCTTTGGTGATAACAATGAAGCCGTTCCCATATAGATAGGTGTGAAACTTTGAAAATTGCCCATTTAAGGTATAAAGAACTCAAGCTTGTGTGCTGGGTATCTTGCTGCACTGCGGGACAATCCTCTGCTAGCATAAGCAGTCACCCATGTTTCTCCGTTCTGTCCTTGATACAGTGTTGGGGCTAGTTACTCAAAAAAGTAATATATTACATATTACTCTCAAAAATAGTAATGCCTTACTTTACTTTATTACTCCCTGGAGAAAGTAACTAGTTATATTACTGGTTACATTTTTTTTCTTAATTACTCTACAGATGGAGCGGCCTCGAAATTCCCCTCCAGGCCAGAGGCCATCCAGCTCCCAGCCGGCTCCCAGCCGGCTGCCAGCCAGCTACCAGTCCCCCCCTCCTCTTGGGGGTGTGCCCAGAAGCCACTATAAACGCGCCTCTTCATTCAATTGCAGGGTGTCACCAGGAGATGGCGTGTCCCTCACAGGAACACATCTCAAGGGCAAAGATTTTTACTCCACTACATTCATCTGCTTTAGTAGGCTTATTTGTAGTTAGGCAGTCACAGTTACTCAACTATTTTACATTGATTATTTAGATCAACTTAGAAAAAATATTTCTCGCAAAAAGTCTTAAAAAAGTCTTAAATGTGTGTTTCCATCAGCCTGTTTTAATGCATATTTTCGATTTGCAAACAGAAAATTCCTAAGTTTTTCCCTTACAATATACTGTATGAATGTTTTTGTGATTGTTGCGATCAAAAAAAAACAAACTCATGTAAAAAAGTTGTATATAATCACTTTCTATATGATAATAACCATACTTCACATTACAGAACCAGTCGAAAAGATTCAGTTCCCATCTTAAAAAAAAATACGTTTTAAGTTGAGAATACGAGGCATCAGCTCAAAGTTACGAAATTATGTGGTGGAGATTTGGTGTAGTTGGTAGAGCATTCGCCCCATGTATGAAGCTTTCTGCAGCGGCTACGGGTTCGATTCCGTCTTTCAGCCCTTTGCTGCATATTATCTTCTTCTTCGAAAAAAAAGTTACAAAATCATTCCTGAGTCATAAAAGTGATGTAGCTTTACAAAACAGCCTGTGACTCCAAGAATAAACAGGCTCCATCTGTTTACATAGAGTTTGCTTTTGATAATTATCAACAAAAATGATGACCTAATTTTACTTTACATGCGCTGGAACAGAGACGGAGCTGCAGGAGCAGAGCGCGTCATCTGGAGATTCCAGAGCTCGCCTATGTTTTCCACAACAGGCGCACGGCTCTCTGCAAAAATAGACCAGGAAGCTGTCAGTAGACAGTCATATTAGTATTGGTTGGATATGCGCTAATTTTTGCGATCGCAAGATTTCCTGGTCGGACTGATAATATACATTTTGATGCATGAGGGAGGTGGGAAAGTTGGCTTATCCATAAATGTAATTAAGTGTAATGGAAACATTTAGTGAAGTCTATAAAGTAGCCAGCGACACAATATTAATATCTGTGGCACAAATTGATTTTTAATTACTGGAGGTACACGCTCCCCTCAGCCCTCCACCTATTTTACTGGCCATAGCTAGTCTGTGGGACAGTGGGGGCTGGGAACCTGTTTGGCTGGCGACCATCCATTGAGTTAGAACAAAGGATACACTGTAATGCAAATAATGACTTTTCAGCCAACAACGCGGCCGGCTCGACACTACACATGCCTGACAGAGTGACAGACAGAACATAATGACGCCCGTGGTGATGATGCGCGATGTGTCAGTGAAACTACAGGTTTACTCAGCTCTGAAATGTGCCGGCAGTTAATCGCTTCAAATGCACAAATGCAGTGAAGTTCACAAACCACCAACAGTTTATAGAATAGGATGGACAGTCTATCAGTGGCCATTAGAGCAGCTCTCTAATAATTAAAATAGATGTCACACTGTGTGGAAGAGCTTAATAAGTTAACAAGAGATTTGGCCACGACAGCTGAAACAATGAAACAATTGGATTTATACTTTATCTAAAATCGGGGTGAAATATTGCATGCCACGGATTAGATAGATACAGAAATCATCATCTGAGAAATAGTCATGATACTGATTTCACTGTTTATTGGCCGTTTTCATGTGTGTGTGTGAGCTGATTGGCCAATAAAAACAAGTAGATTGGCCCATCTACATCGGCCCATTGGCCCTTTATGCCCCACAACATTGTTTTTTTTCATGGGTCTGATTGGCCCATTAGGATTATTCATGATTGAATGTCGGTGTCGTGCGGGGGATGAGGCTCGCTGGCTGCGGAGGGAGAGTTGATGTTGTAGTAAGAACCTGTCTGCCTGGTCTAACATGATGAAGTCATGTTGAACATTTCCGTTTCCCAAAAAAACATTTATTTGAGGTGCAGCGGCACAATATTAATATCAAACACGCGTGCACAACGCCTGACGTAAAAAATGCATTCTTGGTGTGCTTCTGAGCACTATGTTTACCCGCGACTATAACATTTTTTTTAATAGTTACTGTTTATATATATATATATATATATATATATATATATATATATATATATATATATATATATATATATATATATATAATATACAGTACACACACATACAGAAACTGCGTATTGCTGGTCACCGCATCAAATAGCGACCCGCAAATCTAAAATGTGCTACAAACAGCAAACCCACCAACTGAAAAGCAGAGTGGCTCCGCGAATCAGGCAGAGTATTAAACATTTAACTGTTTAGCAGTTCAGAATGCTAGAAAAACGCGACGCACAACTTCTGTTATTCATGATTAATTTTCTGGGCACAAATCACTCGGCACGCAGAGATGCGCTGGGAGCCTCTCCAAAGGTGGAGAGAGATGTGGAGGAAAAGGCAGGATGGGCAGATGAGCAGATCCAAGAAGTTTGTGAACGAGCACTACAATAATGTGGATGATTAAGCATAATTATATTTAAAAAACTGCACAGGGTGCTCTACTAGACAAGCAGTTTTTCTTACAGCAGTGGAGGCTTTGTGCAGATCTAATGAACGACTCAGCAAAGCTGACACGGTAATAATGACTGCTCCTCCTGGTGGACTGATCGAGCGAGTGCAGGTAGTTTCCGCAAATGGAGCTTAGGGGTGTTACGAGTTGGCCCTGCGCCGATGACGTCATCGCGGGGGATCTCATTGCAGTCACTAACCCGCCTACTGCAGAGCAGGGACCGGTCACGGACCCGCCAGGGCCCCAGCATGAAATTAGGGGAATTTCGAGGCCGCTCCATCTGTATAATTACTCTATCGGTATTTTGCCGATTATCTTTCGAAAATACAGCGATTCGATGGTAGAAAGAGGTAACATTTCCTCTACTACGTATGAGGCAACAAGCTTATTTATCTCGGATTTTGATGTTGGTAGTACTTAATGTTCAAATGAAAGTTTTTGCTGCTTGCGGGGCTGCTCGTTCATGTCACTCCGTCGCTTCGCAACGCGCTTGATGTGTCTGTGCTGTCGCTCCAGGTGCTTCTTCAAGTTGGAGGTAGAGTTAAAAGCGGTGGGTGGTTACCCGGGCAGAGTGTGCACTTCACCATCAAGTTATTTTCCTTCCGTTGAACGTATTCAAAATAATGACTGAATCTCCACCCATCGAAACTAGCTTTCTGCTGCTGGGAACCTTCCTCTGAAAAAGAGCTTGCCGTTGTTGACGCTTCCATTTTTTCCAATCTGTCTTTGCGGCTGCCGCTCTGCTGCCGGCTGCCGGGTGTCGACCAATCAGTGATGGTAAATGATACCTCGTGCCAAACCCAGACCAATCACTGTTCCATTCACGCCCCCTCCCCTTCCTTTCTGTTCTCTGTGTTGTGTGCATTGTGTGTGATGAAGGTGCTACTGGCAAATGTAACGCAAGTAAATAGCTCGGAAAAACTGTAATAATATTACCATTTTCAGACGAGTAATGCCTTACACTATTAGTTACTGAAAAAAGTAATGTTATTACAGTAACGTAAGTAGTAAGTAGTTACTTTGTAACGCGTTACACCCAACACTGGTTATCACAGACAACATTCCCTTGACATGCATACATGCATACCACAGCCAAGCCTGATGCTGCCAGTTACCGCAGGTTAGCTACCCTATCAACATTCACTTTTGACATAGAGTATGGAGCTAGTAAGCAAAACATGGATGTGGATGGTCTGTGGAGGAGACCCCATGGTGAGCTGGAAAAGGATATCAAGTTGGAAGAGGAGAGCCAAAGGATTGGTCAGTTCACTTCTCACTTACTAACATCCATGAATGAGCTTGACACCTGACACTATCAGAGCCACCTGTCAAAAGCATACTGTGAAGCAAGTTCAAGAGGTTTCACCTTTCTTCATGTGGCGATACGAGGGCTAATACAATATTATGGTAAAGGTCCAAGTATATGAAATTGACAGGAAACCGACAACGCCACCCTGGGAATTTCACCCAGGGAAGTTTTGGATAAGTGGAAGTGGTAGTAGAGAGGCACACAGGTAAGTAATACAGAGTAGGGCAGGAGGTGTGGTTCAATGTTAACCAATACTCAAATTTATTAAACCGGTTACACTCAAGATAAAAAAAGGACGTAAAAGGAAACTAAGGTGCTAACACCCTGCTCTAATGGTGAGGCTTACCGACAGTGGGGGGTGGGGGGCGTGGGGGGTGGTGGTGGTGTAAGCAGTAAGCAGCAGTTGGCAGTTACTCTGGGCTTATGCTGACCACTATTTTTTTTGGAGTGACCTTCAAAAGATGGCCATATCTTACAGATTGTAGCTTCAGGGCTGCAGGTGGCAGCAGGAGGTGACCACAGCTAGAAAGAAAAAGAAGAGCAGCAGAGAGGATTCAGGACCATAGCTCTCAAGCTATGTTTACACGGAAACGATCTGAACAGAAAACGCAAAAGTGGCATTGCGTTCTCACTTTTTATTCCGCGTTTAGACAAATGTTTGTTGGGGGTAATCTGCATGCATACCGTGAATCAAAAGTGTGTCGAATCAGAAAATGTCTAATGGAATTCCATGTTTTATGCACATCAGGCGGCTAGGTGGTAGTATGAGGTCTCGTCCAAAGCCGTCTGGTTCGCCTCTGACAAATTGGTGCATCAACAATTTGATGGAGGCAGTTAATGCACCTTCTCTGTTCAGTAATACTATCTGTAAAGATTTGGTTCAACTGCTGAAAGGATTCTTGGATGCTTACTAGAGCTGCTAGGGCAACGTGAAGGGACGGATGGAAATAATCTGACATGTTTGTTATTATTTTCCTGTACTTGTGCATGCCTGTGACGTAAACGCGTATGCGACATGAGCAGATCCAGAGAATGTAAGGGACGGGCTCTGGCAGATTGGAGCACACTTCTGCGTTTTTACCCTTTAGACGGGAACGTGACGGTGGAGCATTTTTAAGATTTCCACTCTGGAGGGGGGTTTCACTTTTTTGCATTTTTAATCCCCAAAAATGCTGTCACCATCTAAACGAAAGGCACATCCCATAAAATATTTTGTCATTCTCACCTGCCAACATTGTTGTGTAAACGGGACCTCAGTGAGCCCAGTAAAAATACCAGTCAAGTTTTGCATTTGAACTTTGGGGTATAAGACAACAGAGCTGAACAAGTCTACATTTCGTTAGTAGGTTAGCATTATTTTTCTGCACTGTTGACAAGATAACTTCTTATGAAAGTTCAAGTATTTTTGTCTCTGTGATTAGCTCAGAAATTATAAAACTTTATTAAAGAGGGATTCAGTAAAGTGAATTAGAGCAACAAAACTAATTTTGTTCTGTATTTTATAAATTGTTGTACTGTTCAGTTTTAATTCAAATATTTATATTTGTTGATAGTATAAAGGCAGTGGAATGTGAAAGATAACGGGCAAATGTAAATACATTGCAAATCATAAGGCAATGAATACCGTTTACCTGACTTGAAACTTTTAGCCTGATTCTGTGAAATGGTCAATAAAATCCAGCTGCCAGCACAGGTTAACACAAAATAATTAACATGTTATGTCTTGTTTGTTTAATCTTTTCAAATCAACAGCTTCCGGTTTTACAGAGAGATATGTGCCAGACTACTTTTTGGCTGAACGCACTAACTTTGTGGAGTTTTGGAGACCTGTGGCTGTTGTGGAATGTGTTCAATTAAATTTTAATGAATTTTCAATGCATACCATTGATTTGGGTCTGCTCTTAAAATCTAAATATTTATATTTAGGGATAATGTGCTTATAACTTTTTTCACCAGTGGCTAAACATTACTACTTCTACTGTTATGCCATATCGCACAAGAGTTGTAACCAGCATCCATCCAGCTATAAGGATTCATTTGGATGATATAAACAAACATTTATATTCTCCTTATGAGAGTTTATATTTCACAAAGTTTACATGAGTTTGAGTTACTCAAGTATTATGTTTTGCTGTATAGCGATGACGACTTGGGAAATGAAAAAATGTGGGTAAACTGGGGTTTGTATGGGTTTATTCTCCAGTATTGAAGCATGTCATGCTGATAGCAATTTCTGAAAGCGAACATGGCACAGACATAGAATGTTGGAGATATAAAAGTTCGTCAATGTACTAGGACAGTTAAATGTAGGAAAACCAATCAATCATCAATTCATCAGAATGTCTGAAAATACCCTCAGACTCTTGGGGGCCATGTAGTCAACAGAAAGATAAATATCACCAAGACATTTTCCAGTTTCCTAACATTGGAAAATTTTTGTAGCTTAAGTCTGGGAAGCCCAGTGTTAGGGTCTAGCAGTGTTCCTCCCTGATCCCTTGTGTTTCTGCAGTTTTTCCCTCCCTTGTGTGACTTGTTTGTCTTTCTCTGTGTTTGTGTGTCTGTTTGAATCAGGGTGTGGTGACTGAGTTTCCTCCTTCCTCTAACTCACCTACACACCTGCCACCAATCCACTCACCTGACACCTGCATTATATAAACCCCAGTCTTTCATTCTAGTCTTCACCAGATCAATTTGTGTATCATAGTGGTGCTAAGGTTGGCCAACTCCTCTAGTTGTCTGCAACTTCCTCATATTGTCTTATAACTTGGTTCATCTTATTGCATCTTTGCTTCAGGTCCATTGTATCCTGTCTTTCTGGTCGGACTGCTATGCCCTGATCCTTGTTTGTCTCTAGTGTTTGTCCTAAATATTCCAGCCACTGCCTGCCCTCTACTGTCTGCTTCTGATCAACAATTCACAGTCCAGCCTGCCCTGCTCCACTGCTCTGGATTTCCACCACTAACAAACTTTATGAGACATTTCTCTTGTTGGAAGTTATTACCTTAAAATTGACAGACCAATCTTTCCAAAAATGGACTCTGTAGACTCAGATCAGGGAAGAACCAACATTTACGTGCCATTTCCAAGCAATTCTCTTTGGATACCATGAGCAATTGCTCTGCACACTCACTGACAATAATCAAGCCATGATAACGCAGATGCAGCAATTAATGAACCAAGTCTCTCAGTTAAAGTCTATACTGTCTCCCTCAGCCAATTCAATGTCCCTGCCTCAGTCATTCAGCCACCTCTGCCAGTTATATTCCATGGACCATGAGCTTTTAACTGGTGGTTTGGAGAGATGGAGTGGATTCCTACTACAGTGCTCTGTGGTTGTCAATCAGCGGCCATTAACCTTCACTTTGGACTTGGGCTGTGGCAGTGCATGCAAGCAATTCTGTGGATGCTATTTCCGATAGAGATTGTTGCCAACTTGAAAGCTGGTGACTACCCCAATCACCATGAAAATATCTGTAATGATCTTGTAAGCCTATGACAGAGATCAAGAAGTGTTGCAGATGCTCTGTGGATGTTTAGATGTTCATAATGGACTCCTAGTGGAATGATCAGGCACTGGTGCATAATTTAAAAGATGAAAATGGCTTCATGTGGTGAATCAACTAACCTTCTCTTGTCTCCCTAGTGTGAAAATGTCGGGAACACTCATCAGTTATCATCCACCTTCACAAAAGTAAGTATCCACCCACAAAAGTAAGAATCCTGCTTCTCTCGTCTCCAGATCCATCAGAAGATGAGCCCATGCAATTATCAGGGACCAATTGTCCTCTGAAGAAAGACTGTCCGATGCAGCCAAAAGGGCAGGTCTCACCAGTAGTGGTTGGGCTACTAGTGTGTCAATCTACATCCTCGTCCCATCGAAGCTCAGGCTATAAATTCAGGCAACCCTCTATTATACGACTCTCACTCTTCCTCTCCAAGCTTTAATTAATTTATCACAATTTTGCTGTTCAGTCTGGTATGCCTCAGGAACCTCAAGCTTTCCTCCTCACAGATAATGCTTTAGAGATTTTGACATGAGTAACTCACTGCACAGTTTCTGTCACATTATTATAGTCTGGTAACCACAGAGACTGGTGAACTGAGTGTAATTTCAGCTACCAAAATGCCTCTAATACTTGGCCATCCCTGGTTAAAGCTACAAAATCCAGTCCATTATGTCCCTCACATTGCTTGCAGTCTGCTTTGTCTCCTGCAGTGGGTGCAGGTGTCTCAACCAATCCTGAGCTTCCTGACCCGAGAGAAATATCACGATCTAGGGCAGGTGTCCAGCAAGGGTTTAACCATTCCTTACCACCACAACACCCCTATGATTGCACCATCAACCTGCTGCCTGGTACCCCTTACTATGAAGCAAACTCTAACACAACCTGTCTCTCCCTGAAAGACAGTCCATAGAGAAATACATCAATGGGTCTTTGGCAGCATCTATAGTCCATCCCTCCTTTTCTCTTGGTGCTGGTTTTGTCCCTTTGCTCTTGCATGAATTTCCGTGGTCTCAATAATATCACTGTAAAGAACAAATACCAATTGCTACTTATCACCTCTGCTTTTGAGGGTCTAAAGTGTTCATTTTAGGATAAGAGAAGAAGACAAGTGAAATACGGAATTCAGCACTCCTTTTATGAATATCTAGTCGTGCCTTTTGAACTAACTCATGATCATGCTGTCCTCCAGACTCAATGAATGACATCATGAACTTTTGAACTGTTTTGCCTTTGTGTATCTGGACAATATTCTTTTTTTTTTTTCTCTCCAAAGACATGAAATTAACACATTTCCCTTGTCTGTCAGGCTCTGCAGAGGCTCATGGAGAATGAACTATTTATCTTGCCATAGAATTTGCAGTTTTTGGCCTTCACTTTCAGCTTCCTGGGGTACATCATTGAGAGCAGACAGGTCAAGACGGATCCAGAAAGGATGAAAGCAGTGTCTACCCTCAATTCCTCAAGGACTTCAACAGAGTGCCTCTCCTCTCACAAAGTTAGCTTCCTCCACCATCCAATTTTGCTGAGGCAGACCTTGTTTCTCTCAAGTCAAGAGCCTCTTCACTTCCACCCCCACCCTGGTCCATCCAGACCCCACTAGCTAGTTCATCACAGAGTTAGATGCTGACACTGGAGTGGGGCCTGTACTCTCTGTGCTCAGGTCCAGACCAAAAGCTCCATCGTTGTTCCTTTTTCTCCTCAAAATTGTCACCAGCAAAAGGAAACTATGATGTGGGGAACCAAGAAATAGGTAAAACTGGCATTTGAAAAATGGTGCCATTGGTTGGAAGTGTACTGAACTGCCTTTTGTAGTATGGACTGATCATCACAACTTGACAAGAATCTGACATTCAGCCAGCTAAAAAAAAAAAAAAAGAGGCTCAATTGCTGCCAAACCTGCTGGGCCATGTTTTTCAGGTACTTTAACTTATTGCCCAGGTCCCGCAAACATCAAATGCTCTCCTCTGGCAGTGCACCTTCCTGTCTAGACAATATTCTCCACTTGTCCTGTGAGGTGGTGGCAGCAAATGACTTGTCAGATAGAGCCGGTGGTGAGACAGGTCCAACAGTCTCAAATTGACCCAGGTAATGGCCCTCCGAACTGTCTCCTTGTGGCTGACTCTGTCACTTTACAGTTTCTGCAATGGACTCACCCCAACTAGAAACAGCTTTACAGCATGTCATAGCCTCAAATCCATCCTCCTGAACACAGTTCCCATTTAGTCTGGAACTCCCTCACTAGGTGTGCTACAGGTCTGTCTCCATTTAAGTCATTTCTGGGTTATCTGTGTCCCTTGCAAAAAAGAAAGATTGCTGTCGCCTCCATCTAGATGCATCTCCGCTGCTGTCGCACACTCTGGAGGGAAACTCAAGCTGCTTTACTAAGAACTGCTAATGTTAACAAGCATTTAGCCTACTGTCACTGGACCCCAGCACCCACGTAGAAAACAAATCAGAGAGTTTGGTTATCTCGCAAGAACATTCTTCAGATGACTGTCTCTGAGAAACTCACTCCTTGCATGATTGTCCCTTTTATGGTGGAGAGTGTGATTTCACATATGCAGTTAAGTTAAAGTTGCCTAATTATCCTACATTCATGGTCGAACGACTTCAAGATGTATGCCGACAAAGTAGGACTGAAGGACCTGGTTGACTGGGAAGGATATGATCCAGAGGTGTCGTGGGTTGTGTTTCTCTCATGAGAACTTTTATAGCAAGAAATATGCATTTGTTTATGCTTTGTTCAGTGAATGTATGATATTTAGTTTATTACAAAGATTCTGTCAGGAAAACTGTTGAAAAATGCAACATTTTCTTTCGTTGCTATGGTGGTTGCTGTGGACTCAGCTGTTGCTGAAACCACATTCATGTTGTTTCAATTATTGTTTTTACATGTAATAGTTATCTGAGCTGTTAAGATATTTGTTATTTTATGCAACTGTTTAATGATATTTCAATAAATAAATGTGAATTGGTGGACTGGGAGGGATACAGACCAGAGAGATCCTGTGGGCCAATGTAGCTATTACACATTTTGATGTGAGACTGGGTCACGATGGGAGGAGACAAACTAGACAGAGAGGAAATATAGGTGGAGATAGCAGGAGGACAGAAGAGTAGAGAGAGGGAGTAGCAGTGGAAGGGAGGCTAGCTGCTGTAGCTGCTGTTTCATTAACTGCCAGTCGACAGCACATACATCAAGCTCCCACAATGCTTAGGGAGCGCAACCGTAACCTGCAGATATCCACCCACAAGAAAAGCTGTTAGTGATGGATTGTCTGACATGAACTGAGCGCATTCTCTCTCTCTCTCTCACGCCCACACACACACACACACACACACATGCGCACACACACACACACACTCTAAACATTTTTCCGAAATTTAATTTAATTGGATCTGATGACATCTTGGTAGAAATCAAAACATACACGCCAATGACAACATTACTCTGTTTGAAAATATTTCATTTGCTGTTCTAAAACATAAAACTAAATAATACTTCTCTTTATTGCACAGATTTAATAAGATTTAACATCTATTGTCATGTGACCTGGAATGCAGTTTCAGCCCTAAGACCAAATAAATGAAAGCCATTGTATATTCAGGTTGGGATTTATGATATCTCATCTGAATTAACTAAATCTACAAACCTACAAAAATAGAAACTATATAAAAATATATGTTCTGTTCACAACACTCGAGCAACACACTAACATATTGGTTTGCCAATTTAGTGAGAGGTCTAACAATGTTTAGAGAAGGTTTATTTAGGGCAATTATCTCAATCCAACAGCTGTCTAAAGGTGTTTATGCAGGTCGATGTCCACATGACCATACTCTGTTGCACTTGAAAGGAATGCAATGGAATGTATTATCTTGTCCATCTTCATGTTTGTCACATCCCCTTCAATTATAGTCATGGTCTTTTTTTTAAGACATGTTTTGCTCAATTCAAAATGACAACAGTATTTTTCTCATGTGCAATTCAATATAGCAATGGTATTTTTCAGTATTCTCATACTCTTGTATATAATTTACATATACATATATAGAATTGATTTATACTTCTTATTCTGTATCCTTTGTTATTGTCTTTTTTTTCTGTGCTGGCTGTAACAGTTTCATTTCCCCAACGTGGGATTGATAAAGTTTTATCTTATCTATTAGGGTCTAACATCCTGTTAAACAATTACCTCTTTTACCTCTATTTCTGTCACAGTCAAGATCTGCAGCTGTTCAGAACAATTTGAGGGGAAGGATTATGCTAATAATCAATTTTCATGAACACCCAGCTACTCAAGAGCAAGTTCAGAGGGATTGTAGAAATCCAACTTTGAGCACTCAAAGAAAACATAAACATAAATAGATTTAGATATGAATACGAAAATGTTCTTGCATGAGCCCCAATATGTGATCTACATATGATGTTACCTTTAGTAGAAGGTACAGTATAACAGCTACTACCAGATATCCATACTGTGGTCATTTCTGTGTGAGATTATTTGAATTTCCCACTATCAAATTTTCTTGACCAGCCTGGTATGGTGTTTTGTGAAGAAGCCTTTATATTTCATGGATATGATCTTTTCACATCCTGCCTATGAAGCAGGGTGTGTGGACAGCAGGAGCTCAGTCTGCATAGTAATTGGTTGGGCTGCGGCCATAATGTTTTAATGCATAAATATATCAGCCATTGAAATTACAATTTAATGGTCTGTGGAATTAGAGCTCTCATTCTCTCCACTCACTCTCACTTTTTTACTCACTGCGCCACCCTTCCCCTTCTCTTTGCTCTGACACTTGCATTCATTGACTCTCAATTCTGTCTTTTTAAATTTCCTAATTTTCAGAATGCACAAAATTCACATTGTCCTTTCTGTGGGCACATTGTTGTTGTACAGAATTTTAGAGATATAGGCAGGATTTTGTGCAATTCATCATGTAGTTTAGTAATGGATCACAATATCAGGTAAATCTTATCAGTTGGCAGCCAAACAGGTAAGTAAGACTGGAGCACTGTGGATCAGCTTTTTTGAAAGTCATGCCCTAAGTGTTCTCTCTGTCAGAGATAACCAGTGAACTGCCTTCAGATACAAGGTGAAGAGACATTTGCCTCATTTTCCCTGCCCATCAACATTTTTTTTTTTTTCTATTGGTACACAGAGTGGCTGTTAGGAATGTCAGTCAGTTGATTGGTTTGTTGGTCCACCACCTTGGTCCGCACTGATTTACTGTATCTGTCTGTACATGAGATGACCCTGATTATAACATTTTGTACAAACTGTTTTTGCAGACAAAATTCTGTCTGAAGATAATACACACATTATCAAATGACTTCTGTTAGGAAAAAGCTTCTGTGAGATGCTGTTAGTTTACTGATAAGAGAATCCTCATTCTTGAGGCCTTTTCCCATGTAAAAGCCACATATGCACATATGTCCGAGTATGTTTCTGTGTTAATAAAAGCAGTTAATTCTTTGTCCTGTTTATCAGTACCATACTCACACACTCTCCTGTCAGGCTTTTAATGCAGGCAGAATGATATTCTCTGGCTGTTGCCATGTCTCAGACTGTGTTTATGAGCCCCTCATTTTGACTTTCTGTGACACCAGTAATTCTTGGTTGCCTGTCAATTGGTTTGGTACCTGTTCTGTTTCTACAGATGGTTTCTAAAGATCCCATTAGATGGTTTTGACTTGTTATAACTCATCAGAAATTTATTTCTACAAACACTTGTAGGACTGACTAGAGACAAACAATAAACAGACATGAAGCAACTCACTAGTCAACTTAATATTATCATTAAGGCTTCAATCTACTTATAATGCAACATTCTCTGAACCCTTGTGTTTTTGATGTCTGAGATCAGCTTTACCTCCTCATTGTTTGGTGTCTGTCACGGGGAATACCAGGATCCAAATGCAGCACTGACTGGATGAAGAAACACGTGAGTCTCTCCGATACTGTGGTCCAGAAGGGGGCAAGACGAAACTCACAGTCGGGGTCACAGAAACAGGGGTCTTTATGGGGAAACAGGAGAGCAGATGAGGTCGAAGGCAGGCTGGGTCGAAACCGGGGAATCTGTCCGAAGGTGTACGCTGGAGAGTCTTGCATGAGAGCTAGAACAATCTGGTGACAAGTGAGTGAGTGGAAGCTGCTTAAGTATGGCACTGATTAGCATCAGGTGTGTGCTGGCTGAGCAGGTGTGCAGATGAGAGAGAGGACGGCAGCGGATAAGAAGCTGGCAGACTGTGACAGCCTCAAGGGACAGCTCCTGACTTCCCCAAAACAAAGTTTTAAATGTCAAGGGTGCGGGAAATCTGGAGGAGAACTAGTACTCTTCTGACAGCTCCATGTCCGCCTCATCAGAGTTGGTCTCATCCTCATCCGAGAGCGGTTCCTCTTCGTCCGGTGGTGTAGTGATGGTCCCTGGATGCCTCCCTCTTGAGGGTGCAGGGGCTTTGGTGGGCTGATCCGGATGTTGTTGGTGGAAACGGGTGATGATCCTGCGATCGAGGATGTTACGAGCGGGGACCCATGATCTCTCCTCTGGTCTGTATCCCTCCCAGTCCACCAAATACTGTAGACCCCGCCCTCGACGGTGGGAGCGCAGAAGGCAGCGAACAGAATAGGCGGGACCTCCGTCGATGACTCGAGGTGGTGGAGGTGGAGGTTCTGCTGGCATGAGTGGGCTCTCCCTTACTGGTTTGACTTAGGAGATGTGGAATGTTGCGTGGACTCTCATGGAGCAGGGGAGTTTTAGCCTTATCACCGTGGGACTGATGATCTTCTGAATGTGGAACGGTCCAATAAACCTGGGAGCCATCTGCCTGGAATCCACTCTGAGAGGAAGATCCCGAGTGGACAACCACACCTTCTGGCCCTCGTGGTAAGCTGGTGCCTGGATGCAATGACGATTGGCGGAGGTTGTGTACTGACCCATGGCACGTAGGAGGGAGGCTCTGGCCCGGGACCAGGTGCGACGGCAGCGGCAGATGAAAGTCTGGACCAAGGGACGGGAGACCTCTTTCTCCAGTGCTGAGAAGAGTGGAGGCTGGAACCCATAGGCGCATTGGAAAGGTGACAAACCCGTGGTGGAACTTGTCAGTGTGTTGTGGGCGTATTCCACCCACAGGATCTGCTGAGACCAGGTGGTGAGGAGATTCTGTGAAACCAAATAGCGAAGAGCCGTCTCCATCTCCTGATTCATCCTTTCAGTTTGGCCATTAGACTGGGGATGATACCCGGAGGATAAACTGGCTGTGGCTCCCAGCAGACTGCAGAACTCCCTCCAGATGATGGATGAAAACTGAGGCCCTCTGTCAGAAACTACATCAACCGGGAGGCCATGGAGGCGGAAGATGTGCTGTAGCATAAGTTCGGCAGTCTCCCTGGCTGATGGAAGCTTGGGGAGAGGCACGAAGTGAGCCATCTTGTTAAATCGATCCACCACCGTCAGAATGGTGGTGTTCCCTTGGGATGGCATAAGACCGGTAACAACGTCCAAGGAGATGTGGGACCATGGGCGATGTGGAACAGGAAGAGGTTGGAGGAGACCTGCCGGAGTGTGGTGAGAGGTTTTGTTTTGTTTGCAAATGGGGCAAGCATTGACACACTCTGTGACGTCCTCATCCAAGGAGGGCCACCAATATCATTGTTGGAGGACGTCCCGAGTCTGCTGGATTCCTGGGTGACATGTGAGCTTGGAGGAGTGGCCCCATTGGAGAACGTCTGAACGTAAAGTTTGAGGCACAAACAAGCGGTTCTGCGGACAGGTGCTGGGCCCTGGCCCACCCTCCGTGGTGGACCTCACCCTCTCCTCAATGTCCCAGGTGATGGGATTTACCAGACAAGAAGCGGGAGAATGGGTGTGGGCCCTGCCATCCTCTCCTCCCTCTCCTGGACGGGACTGACGTCCAGACGGGACAAGGCATATGGTTTGATGTTCCAGGAACCGGGACGATAGGATAGGGAGAAGTTGAAGCGGGTAAAAAACAGAGACCACCTGGCCTGTCTGGAATTCAGTCTTTGTGCTGTGCGGATATATTCCAATTTTTTGTGGTCGGTCCAGACCTGGAAGGGTGTCTTTGCCCCCTCCAGCCAGTGGCGCTACTCCTCCAACGCCATCTTGACCGCCAGCAGTTCTCGGTTGTCAATGTCATAGTTTCTCTCCGCGGGGGACAAACGTCGCAAGAAGGCACAGAGATGGAGCTTCTGGTCAGTGGCTGGCCGCTGAGACAGCACTGCCCCCACTCCCACGTCTGAAGCATCCACCTTGACGACCGACTGGTGCTCTGGATCGGGCAGTTAGAGAATGGGTGCTAATGTGAACCGGGCCTTGAGAGTCTGGAAGGCTTTTTCAGCCTTTGGAGTCCACAGAAAGGTCATGTTCGAGGACGTGAGGGTTGTGAGGGGGGCTGCAATGGAGCTGTAGTTCCGTATGAACTGTCTATAGAAATGAGCAAACCCCAGGAATTGCTGTAGCTGCTTGTGAGCATCAGGAACACACCGGGAGGTGACGGCAGAGACCTTGGCTGGGTCCATCTGAATACTGTTTTTACCCACGATGTACCCCAGGAAGGAGACAGAAGGGGTGTGGAACTCGCATTTCTCTGCCTTCACGAAAAGTGAATTTTCCAGGAGATGCTGCAGGACAGTTTGTACATGGTGGATGTGTTTCTCACGGGACTGAGAGAAAATCAAGATGTCATCCAAGTAAACAAACACATAACGGTTCAACATGTCTCTGAGGACGTCATTTACCAATGCCTGAAACACTGCCGGTGCATTGGTTAGACCAAAAGGCATCACCAGATACTCATAGTGACCAGTGGGAGTGTTGAAGGCCGTCTTCCACTCATCTCCCTCCCGGATACGGACCAAGTGATAAGCATTGTGGAGATCTAATTTAGTGAAGATAGTGGCCCCTTGGAGCAGCTCGAAGGCGGAGGAGATGAGTGGAGAGGTGAGAGGATTGCGGTTCTTGATCTTGATGTTGTCAGGCCCCGGTAATCAATGCACGGCCTCAGTGTCCCATCCTTCTTATCCACGAAAAAGAATCCTGCCCCACCCGGTGAAGATGATGGTCAAATGATGCCTGCTGCCAGAGAGTCACTTATATAGGCTTCCATTGCCTCTCTCTCCGGAGCCAATAGCGAATATAGGCGGCCCTTGGGTGGAGCCGTGCCTAGTTGTAGATCGATGGCGCAGTCATAAGGACGGTGGGGAGGCAGAGAGGTGGCTTTGGTCTTACTGAAAACCCCCCGGTAGTCATAATACTCAAGTGGCACGGAGGACAGATCTAGAACAGAGCTAGGAGTAAGGCAGTGCTGTGTAACTCTGGCCTTTTTGAGGCAAACCTGGTGACAGGAAGTGCTCCATCCTAGAATGGCCCCTGTAGACCAGTCAATGAATGGAAGATAGACCCTACTGCTAATTAATTTTATAATTTATTATTATAAATTAAATAATAATAATAATTTATTATTATTACAACAACCCTAATGCCCTCGTGCACACTTAACCTCACATACTGTACATGCACACACATAAAGACACGCACACACACACACACCTTTACTTTCAGACTAATTTCTGTCTGCCCACCTGTCATGTTGTGACTATACAGTACTGTGGATTGTTTGACAAATTTCCTTTTCTTTACCACATTCATTTTTCTACCACTCATGCACAACTAATTGCTTGTTGTTAACTGTCAATCCAGCTGATGAGAGATGTATGTGCCAGAGGGTGTGTGTGTGTGTGTGTGTGTGTGTGTGTGTGTGTGTGTGTGTGTGTGTGTGTGTGTGTGTGTGCGCACTACGGAAACGAAGCAGCCCATTGTTATCTTTTTGTGTAGTTGAGGTACAGCTACAGTATTTATGTGAGTGTCACACGTTGTACGAGCGACTGTATGTGTGTGTGTCTGTGTGTGTGTGTGTCTTACCACTCTCTGATGTGACACATTCTTGAGTATCAGTAGTCCTTGTGTCTGTCTATAGGTGCCCATTGATCAAGGTGTCACACTCCCTCATATTTAACATGAGAGCTCTTTTAGTTTGAGAGAGTATCTGTATCCCTCTGCAGCCACTGGGAACCAATCCAAGCTGACCAATGGTGACTAAGAGTACTGGTCCCCAGGCACCGGCGTTGGCTGGCAGCTGGCAGCCCACCGCTCCTGGTCTGCTGCAGAGGATCGACAGACCGAGGATGGGATAAATGCGGAAAAAAATCATTTCACGTGAAGCATGGCGTGTAGTGTGCAACTAACTACTAACTGTGTGATGTGATTAATAAAGTATGCTTTTTCTTCTTTTTCTTCTTCAATCACAACAGAGCTCATATGGAATCTCAGTGGTATGATTTGTGAAGACATTTCAGGCATGTTTCTGTTTTCGCAGGCCCTGGTCTTGCCAACCTATACACGTATCCAATCTACCAATCTGCGTTCACAGGAAACTTGGGCTTACAGTATTTGAACAGAAATGATTTTTTTTTTTTTTCAAATGTGTTTCAGGGCCCTATTTTAATCAAGCAAGTGCAACAGACAGCAGAAATTGATAGGTCTCGACCAGACAAATTGTGTCGGCATCTCCAAGCTGCTAATAATAAGTAATATAGATCAGGTGGTGTGGTGATTCATGAAAACACTTTCAGCCAGTCACATCACTGGTCTGCTGTGAAACATCTGAGCTATGCAAGACTTCTACAGAAAATGTTACTCTTGTCGATAAGCTTCCGGTACTAACTCATAGGCCTTCAGAACAGCATCTTTCACTGTAGAATATTCCTGGCTATCCTCTGCACTAAGCACTGAATAAGCTTCTTGAGCCTTTCCTTCAGTACTGACTGTAACATGACTACACAGTCCACCTCAGGCCAATCTCTTGCATTTGCAACACGTTCAAATAGGGAGAAAAAAGTGTCTGGGTCCCCTTCATCAAACTTTGGTACTAGACGCAAGTTGCAAACCACATCAAATGTTTTTGAACTATGCCAACCTGCCACAGATTCATCTGAACACCCAGTTATGAGCATTACCAGACAGCTTACCTGCCAGTACCCGGTACTGCTGTAACTCCAGTTTTTCTTTCTCTAACAACTGCCTCAGCCGTTCCTTTTCAATGCTCAATTTATCCCTCTCCATTTGCAACAACAACAGCTCTTTCTGCTGTTCAAAAGTTAAAGCTGCTGTAGGAAAGACCACATTCTCAGCACTGCCACTTGGACCCTTGAATTGTAAAACACCCTGTGCCACCAAAGCAGCCCTCAACACTACTTTAATTTCATTCTTTAGCCGTTTATCCCTAACATCCACACCATAATGCTCAGCAACCTTTTTTAGTTGCTCCTTCGTGCACGCATTCAAAAGTTCCTCAGAGGGAAACTGAACAAAATTAGCAATAGCTGCCTTTACAAGATGGTGTAGACCACCAAAGTGCAATAAATTCATTCAATCAATCAATCAATCAATCAATCAATCAATAAAACTTTATTTGTATAGCACCTTTTATACATAAAAATGCAACACAAGGTGCTTGACAAAAGATAAAAACATAAAATAGCAATATGATAGCAAATCATAGGCCCCATGTCATCAGGAGAAACGGCAATGTAAAGCTGTGTATCATCAGCGTAGCTGTGAAAGCTGATGCCGTGTCTCCTGATGACATCCCCAAGGGGAAGCGTGTAAAGATTAAAAAGTACTGGACCTAAAATTGATCCTTGGGGCACCCCGCACGTCATTTCATGGGTTCCGGAGGAACATGTATCCAAACTTACATAGAAACAACGGTCTGTGAGATAGGAGTAAAACCAATTAAAAACAGTACCAGAGAGGCCCACCAGGTTTCTGAGTCTGTTTAATAAAATGTGGTGATCTACTGTATCAAAGGCAGCACTTAGATCCAGTAGCACCACTGAGTTTTTGTGAGTCCGCATGACGCCTGATATCATTTAAAATCTTTAAGAGGGCTGTCTCGGTACTGTGGTTCACTCTAAAACCAGACTGATATTTCTCTAAAATGTTGTTAGTATTTAAAAAAAATTAAGTTGGATAAAAACCAGGGGCCTCATGTACAAAGACTTACGTGAATTTCCTACTGAGACATGGTGTACGCTCAAATCCAGAAAATGTCGTATGCACAAAAATATCCAGATGTATGAATCTGTGCGCACGCACGAATCCAAGCACATTTCCTTTGTACATCCCAATCAACGTGGAATTGAGCACACATGTTGGAGTACACGACCCCTCCCTGTCCACGCCCCTATTTAAATACGCAAATCATATTTAAATGAGCCCTGCACCTGGGTTCACCCTGTCTGCACGATCAGAAAATCAAAAAAGAATTTGACTGAAAGCGAATTGGAGGCGCTACTCACTGAAGTGGAGGTGCGCAAAAATGTGCTCTCTGCACGCTGTCCTCTGGCATAAGCAACAAACGCAAGAGGAGTGAGTGGGAGAGTGTGTGAGAGACTGTCAATGGTCTTGGTCAATTGGTCAGTCTGAGGGTTGGTGAGAGGGGTCATCAGCCAGCTCTTAAGTGGATGGCCACGGTTGCCTGGGGTCAATTGAAAGCAGACAAAGATTTACAGTTTCCATTCATTAATTTTATATACATGGATCACACACTATTGTTGCAAATTAGTGCAGAAGTGCGCCTGGGAAAAGGTGAGGCTGATTAAGACATTTAACACTTTATGCACGTACTTTACACACAGAGACAATCAGGGGCTTGTTAGAAAGATCTTAAGCTGTAGTTTAACCAGCAAGAAACAGCAGGTCACTAACTTTAACCACTGACTAGTAATGATGCTGTGAAGACGAGATAGAATTTGGGGGCGGACATGCTGAATGCGCATCACGGGGATTAATATTAGGACAATTACACAAATAAATTTACTCACCAAGAAGCCACCCATCGCGCACAGAGCCAGCTTGTAGTCTGTTCCCAGCCATACTGTTACTCAGAATGTATCGTGCGTTGAACCAGGCCACCTCGCTAAGATTTTGGTTAATTGCATTTGCGCATCACATATGATCTGTACATTGATCGAATGAAAATGTTTCCTGTTGACATATACAAATTCATCATGTGATGGCGCTTTTATAGCAATGTGTGTGCAGTCGATAGTTCCGATTACATTTGGAAAACCGGCTCTCGCTGCAAATTGTACTTTAATGTTGACCTGTTCAGCTGTATTGTATGGGAATTTGATATAGCTGGCTGACATAGGGATAATGCCCGACGAGGTGTCCATTATCAGAAATGAATGAACGACGCGGAGGAGTGAACCGTCCGACGCATGGTCACTTACGAAAGAAATAATTAACAAATCAATTATTAATATGTTAATGTTGTTTTTTTACCGTTAAAATTGTAAGTTTTTCACAAGAAGCGGCTGAGTGGACTATTTAATATCTCTCATTGTGACGCGTTGCCAAGGTAACCGGCTCTGGCCAGAGAACCTTCAGCTCGGTCGGCCACAGCTGTTATATTAGGCCGAATCAGTGGAAGGAAGTGAGATGATTGCTTAACGTTATGTTGCATGATACATTTCAGAGGGCAAGTGCACCTCTTACCGCTTGTGTGTGTCCAGAGGATGATGCGAAATTTTGTTTTAAAGAATCAAAGTCCACAGTTTCCTAAATCATTTTTATTGCAAGAAATATTATCCACCATTCACTCTGATCATAAAAATTGTATCAAGTCTATCCTAAATCTGTTGCCATGGTTACCAACTAGCGTTTGAGCCAGCGCAATAATTTAGAACAATCAGGCTATTTGACCGGAATTTTTTTATAGGTGTCCTACAACACTTTTTAATGGACACCCTGCAGCCAATCAGAATCGAGTATTCACCCAGACCATGGTATAAATGCGGATAATTCTGTGTCACACGGCTGGCATGGCTCAGCTCAGGGTCGCTTGGCACAGTCCCGATCGGTCGGCCAGGTCCCTCTGGAATTCACTTTGCGCATGCTTTTATATCCACTCATGTAATTGCAGACACTTGTGTATTAATTGTTTATCATGTGCACATCCCAGCATCACCTCTAAGTG
The DNA here is from genome assembly GCF_039877785.1 of Chaetodon trifascialis. Classification (NCBI taxonomy): domain Eukaryota; kingdom Metazoa; phylum Chordata; class Actinopteri; order Chaetodontiformes; family Chaetodontidae; genus Chaetodon; species Chaetodon trifascialis. The sequence goes on from NC_092070.1 coordinate 2,258,539, forward strand.
TCGCCAAAGGATCCACAGCTGTAGAAACGTGCGTACGCCAGCCATGAAGTTGACGTGAGGCACCGCACATTTCCACGGTCATTTCACTCTTGATACATCTGAACTTTGCTGTGAAAAAGTGCATACGCCACGTTTTTGTGCGTACGCACCCTTTGTACATGAGGCCCCAGCTTTTCTAAAATCTTACTTAAAAAGGGTAAGTTCGATACAGGTCTGTAGTTATTAAGAATGCTGGGGTCTAAATTTCTCTTCTTCAGAAGGGGCTTCACCACTGCCGTTTTGAAGGCAGCAGGGAAGACACCCGTCTGAAGAGAGCAATTCACTATATTTAAAATCTGTTCCTCAGAATCCATAAGAAGAATCCATAAAATGTCTTTAAAAGTGATGTGGGAATTGGATCTAAAAGGCAGATTGTTGGATTTACCTGGGAGAAAACTTGAGTGTCCTCGCATCGACCAGGGCAAAACTCTCCAGTGTTTCCTTGGGTAAAATCAACTGTTCAGGTGTGTTAAAAGTTACGTTCTGATGTGATACAAGGCTGGAACTGATGTCGTCGAATTTACTTCTGAAGTGATCTGCAAAGTCCTCGCAGAGGGCGTCTGTTGGTGTCTCTGGGGATTTTTTTTAAAATGGTGTTAGTTAAAAGATCCAAGGTGGAGAAAAGTAATTTCGGGTTGTTTTTATTATCTGAGATGAGGTTTGAGAAATGGGATATTCTTGCCTGTTTGACTGTTTTATTGTACGATTTGAGTTGTTCACGGAATATTTCATAGTGAACTGTGAGTTTGTTTTTTCTCCACCTTCTCTCTGCCATCCTGCATAGTCTTTTTGATTTTTTAATTTCATCTTTACCTCTCCAACGTTTTGTTTTTACCGTTTTTGTTATTAGTGGAGCCACAGAGTCTAAAGTTAATTGCAGTTTCCTGTTAAAATTGTCAACAATAAAATTGCAGGGTGCAGGTAAGTGCTCTGTAAAATCTTGATAAAATTTGCAGCTGCCTCAGAAGTTAGGTGGCTTTTCCTCACTGTTCTCACCGGGGCGTCCTGATGGTTAAAACTGGCGATGTTAAAATACACACAATAATGGTCGGACACAGCCAAGTCAACAACAGAGGACCCACCAGTGGAGAGGCCATAGGTTATGACCAGGTCCAGAGTGTGTTGGCTGTTGGCTGTGTGACGTGCTGGTTAAAATCCATGCAATTCAAAAGGTTTAAGAATTCTCTGGACAGTGAGTCCGAGGTGTTATCCACGTATAGGTTAAAATCGCCAGTTATTAAAATTCTGTTATAGGAGGTGTGTATGATTGATAAAAGCTCTGAAAATTCACTGATAAAAGCAGTGGAATGATGGGGTGGTCTATAAACAGTGATGCAGAGAACAGGAAGACTGCTAAAAACAAGGGTGTGATGCTCAAAAGATGAATAACTGTTAGAGAAGACTTCCTTTGACAATAAAATATTATTAAAAATTGATGCAGTCCTGCCTCCTCTCTTGCCTTCCCTGGTGGAGAATAAAAAGTTAAAATTTGGTGGGCAAGCCTCAGAGAGAACAACTGTGTCAAGCTATGTTTCTGTTAAAAGTAACCCATCTTACTTGTTGTTAGAGAGCGCACATTCAGCACAGCCAATATTCGTGCTGAACGTGCGCTCATGACCACAGGGAGATAAAATGTCCGGGTGTATGAGGTTATCTCTGTTCAAAGCACTCTGTCTCTGAGTCCGGGGAAAACTTCTGTCTGTAATGGTTTGTATAGTAAAGATGTCCGGTTTAGGTGGTAGTGACAACTGTGGATCATGGGGGGGTGTAAGTGAGTGTAATAGTACTGTGAACAGCTGATGTGGACGGAAAGGAGAATCTGGGAAGGGGGAGTGACAGGTAAACAGTCAGTCTCGTGGAGCATACTGGACGGTGTGGTGAATATTAGCCGTCAGCATTCGGCTGCCGAGCCTGTTGGGGTGAACTCCGTCGGCCCTATAAAAGGAGGGACGGTTCCAAAACAGGTAAAAATTGTCAATAAAACCAATGCTAAAAGCTCTGCAGGCGGACTGTAGCCAAGTGTTTAGGTAGAGTAGCTTGCTGAAACACCATGCTCCGTGATGGGACAGTGTGGGAAGAGGACCGCTGATAAAAACAGACTTACCACAGTTGTTTAAGAAGCTAAAAAGGTTGTTAAAATCCCTTTTGATCAGCTCAGACGGCTTATGGAGGGTGGGAGTGACCGCAGCAGACCGGGAAGTTTCTCTGGGATAACTGGGACTGTGGCTCCTGGAAAGCAGTGAGTAGCTGCATTGAAGAAGCGAATTCCCCGGATTATTGAATCACCCACTATTAAAGTGATTGGAGGGAAGAGGGGACGAAGTGGTGGAGGTTGTGAGGTCCCGAGGCTGGATGATCCGTGGTCAGCGCTGTGTGTCCGGACAGACGATGCAGTGTGGGAGATGTTTTATCGAGCCTGAGAGAGGGATTCCCCGCTGGCTCCGGACAAGGAAGGCCACCGGAGCGCCGGAGCATGGCCTCCTTCAGGATCTGACGTTGGGTAGAAGAGGTCGTGGACCGAGATGAGGACCGTTGAGAAGAGCCCCACAGAGCCGGGGTGAAATTATGCTGCGCTCGGTGGGGTGTGGGACGAGTTGTTCGCCTAGGTGCGTTCACCGGGACAGACGGGAACGGTGGAGATCCGCTGAAATCATTTAAAATCCTGGGAGGTGAGGAAGAAGGCCCCAGGTTCCCAGCCAGTGGTGGAAATTCGTGTGAGTCCAGGACGTTAAAACGATTTTGAAGCTGGATGTCACAGGTTGAGGAAGCATGAAGTGACAGCCTCTCCCTCCTTTTGCGATCACCGACAACCACCCAGGTGTCCGGGTGTAAAGGAGTGAAGCTGACTGGGACCTTGGGTTTAGCCCCGAGCTGGAACCAGGGGTCCGCGGGAAAGGCGGATGGAGCAGAACCAGCAGCCGGGGCCGTAATAGCGCGCTGCATGGAGTCAGTAGCCGAAGGAGAATCAACAGCAGCCGAGTCGCCGTGGCCTCAAGCTCTTTACTGGAGGTAGAGACTTGTGCAGGGAAAAGGGGATAGATCTATAATAAGGTATTCTTTCTGATTGCACCCTGTACCCATGTAAGTTAAAGTTGTGCCAGGCCACAAAAACGCCAGAAGTGGTTTTGGCATGCCCCTGCCACACTGGGCAGGGCACACTTGACTGCAACCTATAATGTAATGCAGATTTTATAAAAATAGGACCTTGAGTCTTGTTGAACTGACAGAGCTAGGCTAGCAGTGTCTCCCTCCTACAGTCTTTAAACTCACCTTGGCTAATCATGTCCTGACTCCAGGTTTGTTCTTAACACACCAACCTCATGTGGTTACTGTTCATCTCATTTCATTTTCAGAAAGAAAGAATAAGCATATTTCTCAAAATCTTGAACTATTCCTATAAAGATTAAAAAAAAAAAAGTGTGTCTTAAATATCATGCTGTATACTTCCCCAATTCAAAGAACATTTTTGTTTAAATCCCTACAACAGTGGGTAATTTATCTTGAGTAATAACAACAAAGGCACTCTGGTAAATTGTGGAGGGTGGGAGTTATTATTTTCCAAGAAGTGGCAACATTTCGCCAATTTAATACTATTTTTTTTTTTTTTTTGTAATTGCAATAAAAAATTCTGACTATAAGTTAACCTCTGAGTTGTGGAAAATAACTCCCTGTCAGCACAGATGGCCAACCTTTTCTCTCTCTGTCTGTCTTTCTCCCTTTCATTATTTTTCAGCCTTTGCCCATTCTGCTTTTATGCGACTGAACGATCAATAAAGGACTGTGCACGGAGGCAGGGCACCTCACATCCCCATTTGGGAATATAATTTGCGTCAGAAAATGGCAGTCGCTGCACAATAGTATATTGATGTATTAAAGAAAAGAACCGGACGGCATGCATTACAGGGGAGAAAGACAGAAACAGAAAGGACAGAAAAATAGAGAGGGGAAGTGAGAATGGGAGAGATCTGGGAAGAGACATGAGGATGTAAAAATAAAAATATATTTTGAGATATGTGAGTTCAAAATGCATGCTTCTCTGTCTGAATAGTATTCAGATATTGTTCAGAACATACAGTACATTATGGTAGCAGGAAGTGTCGTTCCACTGATAATAACTGTCACAAATCAGAGAGAATCCACACGCAGAATCACAGGGTAGAGACAGACATAAGGCAAAAACTGCAAGTTTACTGGATCCTTTAAACAGAGCAGAGTACAGTCCGTAGCTAGGGTCGATACCAGAAAGCAGGTCGATCAGGCAGAGGTACAGAGTCGGCAGGCAAAAACACGAACCAGGTACCAGACACAAGTCAAAAATCCAAAAAGGCAGAACAGACTGGATACGAGGCAGGCATAAGCACAAACAACGATCGGCAGATAACAAAGGGACACTGACTGGTAAAAATACTGAGGGGCAAATGAGCAGATGAGAAACAGGTGTGTGGTGGCAGAGCAGGCTGGTCACAGATTGGCTGACAGTCAATGCAGGGGGAGTGCAGGAGGGTGTGGGCAGAGCACTGGCGGGAAAAGCTGGAAGCTCCACCAGAGTCCATGACAATAACAGACTGCATTTATGTTCAATGTATCCCATCAGCCATATCTCACTCACTGTTCAACTGTCGAACGAAAGAGTATCTGTGAATACTGAAACACAGTTGATTTTTTCAAAACCAAAACCTTTCTCAATTATATGGCTCAGTCACATGCAAACACAAGGGATACAGTTTAATTTGAATACATATTACATATAAGGTTATTTTAGCTTATTCTGTCATTTATTATTTAACCAGTTTGCAGTTACAGTGTTAAAAAAAAGGTAGAACAATGTAAATATTTCTTAAGGTACAGTATGAAAAAGTATTGATTTTAGTATCAATACCAAAATTTGAGTACATCATTGACCCTAGAATTAAATATTTTCAATAATACCAAGCCCTTGTCTAATCTAAACATTATCTCAGTCAGATAAAGAGAAAAGGAAAAGGTTACTTTTGACTGTTTAAAAATATGACTAGCTCAGCCAGCACTAAAATCATGTCAACTTGCTTCTCTGGTGAAAACACTGCCATGACTGACTGCTGATCAGTGGCTCAGTGAAAAGATTAGAGGTGTGCGTGGTGGGATGGGGGTTCATAGAGTACAATGGTTGAGCAGGTCTTCTGTCCTCACAGTGATTCCAGGAAACTCCATTTATTGTGGCTGCTCTCTTCCTTTGGACTTTTCATTCCAAAATTCATACCCATATTCACCCATTTACTACTTAGTACTTTTATTATCTTCTTGACTTGTGAATTATAGAAATGCCTGTATTTATTGGTAATTGCCATTAACTTAATGTTTAATTATGCAGGAAAAAGAAAAGTCTTCCTTCTACAAATGCTATTCATGAAATACTAATACCAAACAAAGTAACACGGTCAAAATGTTTGGAAAAAACAAAAAACAAACAAAAAAGAAAAAAGAAAAGACTGTGCTGATTGTAACAGCAATGTGGCATGTTAGGTGATCTGAAGTGAAAATTTAGTTGACAAGAAAAATCAGGAAGCAATTAATTTTACTGTATACGGTTTAATAATATAAGTGACAGGATAAAAAAAAAACAGCTGTGTGAACAGACTCTCTCTTCAGCTTTTCTGTCTTCCTCCTGTCTTCTTCTTCTGTCTTTTCTTCTGAAGAAAATTGTTATGTTGTAACAGCAGAAAACTTTCTCTTCTTTTTTTCTTTCTCCTTATCTGGTTTCGACAAACTGTCTGCTCTTTAGATTTCTGTGTGATTCCCTTTATGTTGCATCCTTCCTATAGTTGCCCTTAATTGCGGCTTTGTCTCACTAAAATCCCTCTATCCATTATATTCTTCCATCTCCTTGTCTTTTAGCAGAAAAAAAGAAAATGATGTCATGTCAATAAGGAGACACAAGAGAATGTTGTGATCTCAGAGTTGGTAACCAGTGACATCTGGATTGTTTTGCTTTCTTTGAAGAGAGGGTTTAAAGTTGCAGAAGTTACATTCGAAAGTGTGTTTTGATTAATACAGAAGCATGTCTGTTCTGTCAGATGTGCATGCGATAAAGAACTGAAAAAAGTGTCCGAAGGGCATTTGCTGTAGACTGAACAAGGATTCAGGATTTATCTTCAGTGTCAGTGACTTCTTCACAGGTGGCTGTGGCTCAGGAGGTAGAATGGGTTGTTCACTGAACTACAAGTTGCTTGTGATGGGCAGGCCAGCACCAGCAATACATGAGTTTGTGTGTGAATTAGAGGCAAAGTGTAAAGCACTATATACTGTGAGTGCAGTCCATGTACTATTTACAATGTGAAAGGTATTGAAGGGATGAAAGGGGAAAGGGTCTAAATTAGCTTTCCTCTTCATCCTCCCATAAGAAATTTCACTGGACTAGGTGAGAATGGGCTCTTTGGGGATGCTTTGGTAGCTCACCTGGTAGAGCATACACCTTGGCGGATCACCTGGTTAGGCGTGTGCCCCATGCACTGAGACTGCACTCAACAGCAGCCTGAGTTTGATTCTAACCCATGGCCCTTTGCTGCATGTCTCAACCCCTCTCTCTCCCCCTTTAGCTGTCTGACTTTACAACAAAAACTGCTCCAAGTAATCAGTGCAATAATCAGTGCAATACAACCTGTTACTGTACATTACAGTCTGTAATAGTATTTACAATTTTAGGATGATGTTTCTTCTTATCTCACTCTTCTGTATATAATTGTTGTTTTTAATTTGCATGCAATTGTTTGACTCCTCCTCCTCTGGTAGCTGGTTTCTGTCTGGGCTTGTGATTTCCCATCTTGTTTTCTTTATTTATTTTAATTTTCCTTAAACTTGAAAGCTTTAATTTTTGGCTGAGTTGGACATCTAAAGACATATTTTATGGACAAATATTTAAAATTTGTGGATGACCCTTGCAACCTCTGATATTTCGCGGATACACTGCACTGGCCTACTGACAGAAAAAGCCTGCTTCAGCCTACCAACAGAAAAAGCTAAATCTAACTAGCACCAAGATGCCTCCTTTTGCCACAGATGACCTCTACAAACTTCTGCAGCAGGTTGCAGTGTTGGAAACTAAAGTTCAGCGTCCGGAAATAAACACAGAAGTGAACGGACTTTGTGGAAATGACAGCACTTTGCTGCTGACTCAAAACAGTGGACTGGAGAATGCTAACATCAATTCAATTCAATTCAATTCAATTTTATTTGTATAGCGCCAAATCACAACAGAAGTTGTCTCAGGACACTTTCCATATAGAGCTGGTACAGACCAAGCTCTTTTATCTACAAAGAAACCAACAATTCCCCCATGAGCAAGCACTTGGCGACAGTGGCGAGGAAAAACTTCCTTTTAACAGGCAGAAACCTCGAGCAGAACCAGACTCTGGGTGGGCGGCCATCTGCCTCGACCGGTTGGGTGAGAGAGGAAGAGCAAGAGAGGGAGAGTGAGACAGACAGACAGACAGACAGACAGACAGACAGACAGACAGAAAAGCAGTCAGAGAGAGAGAGAGAGACAGAGACAGAGAGACAGACATGCAGTCACAGTAACAGTGACAGTGGATGTAATAACAGCAGTAGCAGTTGCAGTGGATGTCAGGCAGGGCCAAGGCAGGAGACGCAGCTGAAATCCACAATCCAGATTCAGCCACTGTCCATGGGAACCTGCAAGATGACAAAGCACAGAGACTCCGGGGAAGGAGCTAAGTTAGTAACACGCCGTGGTAGGACATGAGAGCGTGCGGATGGAGAGGGACAGGACGGAGGAGCTCGGTGTATCTTTGGATGTCCCCCGACAGTCTAATCCTATAGCAGCATAACTAGGGGCTGGTCCAGGACAAGCCTGAGCCAGCCCTAACTATAAGCTTTATCAAAAAGGAAAGTTTTAAGCCTACTCTTAAATGTAGAGACAGTGTCTGCCTCCCGGACAAAGACTGGAAGATGGTTCCACAGGAGAGGAGCTTGATAGCTAAATGCTCTGACTCCTGTTCTGCTTTTTGAGACTTTAGGAACCATAAGTAGACCTGCATTCTGGGAACGCAGTGTTCGAGTAGGGCAATAAGGTACTATGAGCTCTTTAAGATAAGAAGGTGCCTGGCCATTTATGGCTTTGTAAGTAAGGAGGAGAATTTTAAACTCTATTCTAAACTTTACAGGGAGCCAGTGCAAAGTGGCGAGTATTGGAGAAATATGATCTCGCTTCCTGGTTTTTGTCAGAACACGTGCTGCAGCGTTCTGGAGCAACTGGAGAATATTCAGCAACGAATTTGGGCAGCCTGATAGTAAAGAATTGCAATAATCCAGCCTGGAAGTTACGAATGCATGGACTAGTTTTTCTGCATCATTTTGAGACAAAATATGCCTGATTTTTGCGATATTACGTAGGTGAAAAAAGGCAGTCCTTGAAATTTGTTTTACATGGGAGTGAAAGAACATGTCTTGGTCAAAGATAACTCCCAGATTCTTTACAGTGGTGCTGGAGGCCAGCGCAATGCCACCCATAACTGCTATGTCATCAGAAAGTGACTTTCTAAGATGTTTAGGGCCTATTACTATAACTTCAGTTTTGTCCGAGTTTAGCATCAGAAAATTGCAGGTCATCCAGGTCTTTATGTCATGAAGACATGCTTGTAGTCTAGTTAACTGACTGGTTTCCTCCGGTTTCATTGATAAATATAACTGGGTATCATCTGCATAGCAATGAAAATTTATTGAGTGCTTCCTGATAATCTTACCTAAAGGAAGCATATATAAGGTGAATAGAATTGGTCCAAGCACAGAACCCTGCGGAACTCCATAGCTGACTTTAGTGAGCACAGAGGAGTCGTCATTAACGCGTACAAACTGAGAGCGATCTGACAAGTAGGATTTAAACCAGCTTAGCGCAGTTCCCTTAATGCCAATGAAATGTTCCAGTGTCTGCAATAGGATGCCATGGTCAATGGTGTCAAATGCAGCACTAAGATCCAGTAAGACTAGTACAGAGACAAATCCTTTATCAGATGCAATTAGAAGGTCATTTGTAACTTTAACCAGTGCTGTCTCTGTGCTATGATGCACTCTAAATCCTGACTGGAAATCCTCGAATAAACTATTATTGTTTAGAAAGTCGCACAGCTGATTGGCAACTGCTTTCTCAAGAGTTTTTGAGAGAAAGGGAAGGTTGGATATCGGTCTATAGTTGGCTAAAACCCCTGGATCAAGAGTAGGCTTTTTCAGTAGCGGTTTTATCACAGCTACTTTAAAGGACTGTGGTACGTAGCCTGTTGATAAAGAGAGATTGATCATGTCTAAAACTGAAGAGTCAATTAGAGGTAATACTTCTTTAAACAGCTTAGTCGGGATAGGATCTAAAATACAGGTAGATGATTTTGATGATGAAATTATTGAAATTAGTTGGTGAAGGTCAACAGGAGTAAAACAGTCTAAAACTGCGACAGACTGAGTAACAGTTTCTACGATTTCTGTGTTTGAAGACAAAACAGTACCTGTTAACGGCAGGAGTCGATGAATTCTGTCTCTAATAGTTAGAATTTTATCATTAAAGAAGCTCATGAAGTCATTACTGTTCAGAGCTAAAGGAATATTCCTCTATTAGTGCAGAGTAATAGGCTGCCCTGGCACTGCGGAGGGCTTTCCTGTATTATTTTAAGACTGTTTTGCCAGGCGGACCGAAATTCTTCCAAATTGGTAGAACGCCTTTTCCTTTCTATTTTCCGTGAAGTTTGCTTTAATTTGCGGGTTTGAGGAGTATACCATAACCTCCTCGGTTTAATTTTCTTCTTTTTAGGGGAGCAACAGAGTCAAGTGTCATACGCAATGAACCTGTAGCACGATCAACCAGGTAGTCAATCTAGGAGGGACTAAGGTTAGCATAAGATTCCTCTGTTGTATTGAGACATGGCATTGAATTAAATGCTGATGGGATCATATCCTTAAATTTAGCTACAGCACTATCAGACAGGAGTCTGGTATAAGAATTTTTGCCTACTGGCTGGTAGTCTGGTAATATGAATTCGAAAGTTATTAAATGATGGTCTGATAAAAGAGGATTCTGTGAGGAGACTATTAAGTCTTCGATTTCAATGCCATATGTCAGAACAAGGTCGAGGGTGTGGTTAAAACAGTGAGTCGGTTCATGTGCATTCTGGTGGAAGCCAACTGAGTCTAATACTGAGATAAATGCAGTGCTAAGGCTGTCATTATCAACGTCGACATGTACATTAAAGTCACCTACAATAATAACTTTATCTGCTTCAAGGACTAAACTTGATAGAAACTCTGAGAACTCAGCTATAAATTCGGAGTAAGGATCAGGAGAGCGGTATACTAAAACAAATAAAACTGGCTGCACTGTTTTCCATTTCTCATGAGAAAGAGTGAGAACAAGGCTTTCAAATGAGTTATAGTCGAGTTTAGGTTTAGGGTTGATCAAAAGGCTTGAGTCAAAAATGGCTGCAACTCCACCTCCTCTGCCGCTGCCTCGAGGAATGTGGGTATTAATATGGCTCGGAGGAGTAGCTTCATTTAGGCTCCCATACTCTTCAGGACACAGCCAGGTTTCAGTCAGACAAAATAAATCAACAATATGGTCTGATATTAACTCATTTACTAGAACAGCTTTAGAGGACAGAGATCTGATGTTAAGGAGTCCACATTTAATTCTCCTATCTTGTTGTACTATTGCAGAGGTTGTTCTAATTTTAATTAGATTCTTATGTTCAACTCCTCTTCTCTGTACTTTTGGTTTACTTAGTTTACGTGGTCGGGGGGCAGACACAGTCTCTATGGAGTGTTGGGTGGGTAACTGCTCTAATGGAGGCGCAAAGAAGCGTGTAGGACTGCAGCTCTGCCTCCTGGTCTCAACTCTGAGTTGTCAGGGGTTAGGTTCATAAATAAAATCGGTCAGATTTCTAGAGATGAGAGCTGCTCCCTCCAAAGTGGGATGGATGCTGTCTCTCCTAATCAGACCAGGTCTTCCCCAGAAAGTCTGCCAATTATCAATGAAGCCCACACCGTTTGCTGGACACCACCTCAACAGCCAGCGATTGAACGATGACATGCGGCTAAACATGTCATCACTGGTCAGATTTGGCAGGGGTCCAGAGAAAACTACGGAGTCCGACATCGTTTTAGCATATGTACACACCGATTCCACATTAATTTTAGTGACCTCTGATTGGCGTAACCGGGTGTCATTACCGCCGACGTGAATAACAATCTTACGGTATTTACGCTTATCCTTAGCCAGCAGTTTCAAATTTGATTCGACGTTGCCCGCTCTGGCCCCTGGCAGGCATTTGACTATGGTCGCTGGTGTCGCTAACTTCACATTTCTCAAAATGGAGCTGCCAATAATCAGAGTTGGTTTCTCAGCGGGTGTGTCGCCGAGTGGGGAGAACCTGTTAGAAACATGAAGCGGTTGGTGGTGACCTGTGGGCTTCAGCTTGGGACTATGCTTCCTTCGAACAGTCACCCAGTCTCCCTGGTTTCCCGGCTGCTCGGGAGCTGTCGAGGGACGGCTAGCCGGAGCTGCACTTGGTCGGTCCGCACCGGCTACGGGGGCCTGGCTAACTATATCTAATGGTTTTGTTTCCATGGTGCGGAGCCGAGCTTCCAATTCACTAAGCCTCGCCTCCAACTCACCAAATAAACTACATTTATTACACGTACCAGTATCACTAAAGGAGGCAGAGGAGTAGCTAAACATGTGACACACCGGGCAGGAGAGAGCTGGAGAGGGACAGAGAGAAGCCATCGCTAGCTGCTAGGCTAAGCTGGTATAGCTAGCAGAGCAGACAAGCGCGTAGACAAATAAAATTGACGGTCGCTAAATAAACAGACTTATGGGTGCTTGAGCAGAACTAATGTTACTCTAGAGCGCGGATAAGAGGCCGCTGTAACAAAACACAGAGCAAATTACACTCAGAGGAACAAGAGCGACAAACGCACACTATTCGTAAGGCAGCAACCAGAAACAGGAAGTGAGACGATACACTTACCTCAGCACGCCAGCCCTTAAGTATTGTGCTGTTTGGTGATGAGTCCCAGGTGTGTATTAGGTGATTGAACAGGTGGGCAGATGAGAGGGAGAGTGGCAGCAGGTGAGGAGCTACAACTTCTAATGCAACACTTTTTTTTTTTTTTTCATTTTCAAACTCGTAGTCTTCAGCCCCAACCGATGCTGACTCCAGTGACAGTGCTTGAGTGACAGACACTATAGGCATTATACAACTGTTTTTCACATATGCACTAGTACTCCTGAACACCTGTGAACAGACCTTGATGTTGAAAATGGTGGGGTTCCTATTTAATTTGTTTACTTAATTGTTCAGATGCTGAGTTGTTAAAGTCGAATATACAAAGTTTACATTTTTAATAGAGCAATAAAAGCAATAGAACAGTGCAGATGCCACATCCTGTATATATATCTCTCTACAAACTATTCAAACTCATATACTATATGAGTTTCTACCTAATTGACAGTAAGAAACATATTTACAAAAATTTAAAATACTCTTGCATCCACATATCTGTTTCTTATAAACATAATGTAGGCACACAATGGTGTTTTGGATCTGAGCTTAACTTCTGTGCAGTGTGAGGCACAGGGCAATGACAAGGATATTGCACATTTCTGTAACAGTGCCCTGCAATGCATCAGGGAAATAAAAAGAGAACAATCTGACAGCTTTGTTCATTGAGAAGGTGGGTAAAGAGCTTCATGTTCACACGTTCATATTTCAAGCCAAGATAAAAGAGCTGTGCCAAAATGTTGGATTCTAAGTGTTTCCTTCTATAAAAGTGTTTTTCCTTCCATTGGTCATTTGTTCAGACATCTTAGTGTGTTAATGAGTGATTTTCCTTGAATGCAGTCATAAAGGTGAAGAGTCTGGAGTACTGAGGCCAAAGTCCTGTGAAGCTGTTGCAATTGGTTTAAGCACATTTAATTGTTTACATCAATCCACCACTCTTTGTCCAGAGCTGATGTGGCTTACAAGGTATCCACAATCTACCCAAAGGATAATTTCACTGACTGGAAGAATTGAATTGAAAAAAAGAACTGCGTGAACATTAATCAGATTCTGTGATCTGTATTTTGGTGATCAGTCTGATATGTATTTAGAGGTATGAAGAGTTTCTTTTCATAATCTTATGTGGCTGATCAATAATACTGAGTATAACAGCTGTGTCAATACAATAAGTCCTGTATTATTGTTAAGAGCAAACTGTTTTTTTTGTATCCACTGCAGCTGTGTAATATGAGTGTTTGCAGAATTGTTTTGAGAGAACAGCAGGATGAGGGGGTAACAGTAGTTCCATACAGTATATGCTAACATCACCTGGGGGTGGGGGTCTGGAGACAGTTCATTTCTCAATGGCTGCAGACCTAAATTTGTGTATATTCTCAGGTAGTATTATTGTTATAGGTGCTGTTTCTAATTTGAATTCCAGCAAGTTGTCTCATTTCTAAATACTGAAAATGCCTATAACGTCTATACCTATGTTTATAATTCAGCTATCATGACATTGTGGCAATATGTTTTCCACACCCCTGCTGGACACACATCCTGGATTGTAAATGGACAACCTGTCCATACACTCAGGGAAAAACCCAGCTAGCATGGTTTAGCTGATAGACAACACCTGTCCCAATGTCAAAGCTTTCTGTGTGGAACTTCCACCGTAGAATTTATGTTCTGTACACATAACCTGAGAGTTCACTGGGCAGACCAAACCATAGAAAATTGTGCAACCCCATATGCCAAATGGTTTTCTACCTCTACACTACTAGTCACAGTGTACAGCATACTATAAATGAAATAAATGAAACAAACAAACAAAAAGCTGCATAATGGCTGCAGAAATCCTTAGAGCACAGACCTTTAATTTGGTCTTAAAGGAATACCTTGTTTGTAAGAGATAATTTATGGAGACATATTAACATGACAATTGGCTCTTCATGCCTGCATGTTTTTAATCTTAACATTGTGCTTTGAAAACAAAAACCTAGAAAGAAAAAACATCAGCGATATGTGTTTTGTGTAACAAATCCAGCTCATGTTGTAGCTTAGTCCTGTTTGGGTGGCCCACTAAAAACATGCAAGAAGATCACCACCTGACCAATGGTGACGACAGAGAGTTGGCTCTCCGTCGCCGCTGTCGACTGGCAGCTCCTGGTCTGCTCCTGGTCTGCTGTGGAGGAAGGACGGACGTGCGTTAAATGCGGAGGAAGAATTTCATGGAAGCATGTGCATGATGTGTTGTGTTCTTCAAAAAAGCATGGAATATGCATGTGTGTGATTAATAAAAGTAAAGTTCTCCTTTTTCTTAACCCATTTTATACTGACTTGCTTCACATCGAGGCTACAATTTTCTACAACTTTTTCCTCTTGGCCCATTTTTCAAAATGAGTCAGACCACACTGTTCTTTCTGTCTTGCTGGGTGTGATTGGTAGCCTCTTAAGTACCACAGAGAATGAGAATTCTGCATATTCTTAAAGCACAGTTTGTTGCACATGCATACACAGACACGTGCTTGCACATGGACACACACACACGTACTTTGACAAGCACCTGAGGGACAGGATTTATCGACTAAACCATGGACTCATCAGACGATTGTTCAGTCGGGCCACTCGCATTAATGGTGTAGTAAATTGAAAAATCCAATCAATAATTGGAGTGAATGCTTGGCGGTAATGATATCAGCGAGAGATAATCCAATAATTGCCAACCTTCTCTATTGGTATTTGGCTGCTCTGCCTGCCACTATAAAGTATGCTCCCCTTTTCTTTCCCCTGGCCAAGAGTGGAAGGCACATAGATTGAGAGAAAAGGTGGAAACATCTGCTGTGTGAGTGGTGCTAATGAGGGTAAGGCTTTCTCAGTATAAGGCACAGAAACTTTTCCTCACAATTCTTTAAACAGTAGCAATGACTGCTAAAAATTACCACAGAATGTAAATTCTTCCAGGGATAGTTTTTAGCACGGGATCTGAGTGTAGGGTTGCCACCTTTCAGAAATGAAAATAAGGGGCGCCCACCACAGCTCCTCGGGGCCATGACCACCACGGCCCGACTCCCGTGGGGTGGGGCGCCTGCAGCAGTGGTATGTTTTATTTTGTGCCACTGTTTTTAGTAAAGGGGTGATCAAGAAAGCAATTAGTCATACTTAGAGCTTGAAATGCTTTATTACCAGTGAACACATTCCTTATTGTGCGACATTGTTGCATATAAAGTACTGTTAATTAGGTTACATAAAGCCATAATTACATGCATCCCTATTTAACATACAAAGAGGAAAATATATAACAAAGTGCCATATGCATACAATTTAGTTATTGCACAGTCAATTAACCTAGTTAATGAGATAGGTCAGATGAGGTCATCCAAACAGTTAAACCACACTAATAAAAGAATTTATGTAATGATCACTGAACACTGTATTCCTCAAAAATATAAACATTTTGACACAGAATACACAGAAAGCTCTACAAACATTTTTAATCTAGGAAATGTATATATATTTAAAAAAAAAACTTTTTCTCTTAACAATATTTATTTATTAACTGTTAATCCATTAGTGTGATTTGTTCTTTAAATGGCCATTTATATTGGCTAATACTGCTGTATGTTAAATAAATGATCATTCATTAGACTTTAAAAACTCAACATCCTAAACAATCAGTCAAACCACAATAGTCATAATCATCTCCACTGACGCTGTCCAGCCAAGGATGTGCCTCTTCACACTCACGTCTGTACTTTTGCAAGCGTTTTCGCTTTTGAGGACGTGGTGGAGTATCGGGTGTAGTGGACATTTTTAAAAGGCGCGGGTGTTGTGAGCACCGCTGGTGTGTGATGCCTGTCTCTAGGCAACCGTGACAGCACGCAGGCGCAGGCAGCGAGGCACAGACACACGACCGGGGTCTGGCGTAGATCCCGCCACGACAATTTTCCTGGCCTTAGTATTTCCTGTGTTTTATTTTGTTCATTATTGTGAGATTTAGTGTTGATGTGTGTGTGTGATAGACATGTGTATTGGACATTTATGAAAATATGGAACAAATCCCGTCCTGTATTGGTGCAACATTTAATTGTCAATTAAAGGACGATTCCATATTTTACAGGACGGGTGGCAACCCTATCTGAGTGTGGTGGTGGTAATGAGGGCAAGGCTTTCTCAGTATAATGCACAGACCCTTTCCCCACCATTCATTTAACAGTAGCCATGACTGCTAAAAATGACAACAGAATGTAAATGCTTTGAGGAATAGTTTTTATCACGGGATCCTAGACTGTAAACTTTAAACATTTCCAAGATGTTGAAGCTGGTTGTTGTGAATTTTAACTAGCTCTTTGACAGCAAAATTAGCTCTGTGCTGCTTCCTTAAACCTAATGGACTTAAGGAAGGCAGCCATGACATCAGGGTAATGTTGGAGTAATCTTACAGTAAACTTAGTTTACCCCAATCTTGCTTAAAAAAATAAACCACAATAAAAAGAAAGAAACAAGCTACACTGTAAACCCGAACAGTATTACTAACTCAAAGTCATTAAGGTCAGGTAACTCAAAAGCAGGTTTTTAGTTAAAAAAACAAACAAACTGTAAACTATTGAGTTTTGTGATTTTTTTTTTTTGTGGAGCATTTTTAATTTGAAGCAGATCAATACTGTTGAGTTAATGGCTATTCAATTATATCTTATCGGGCTGCACGGTGGCGCAGCAGGTAGTGCGCGTGCCTCACAGCAAGAAGGTTGCCGGTTCGATCCCCGGGTCAGGCGGGGCCTTTCTGTGTGAAGTTTGCATGTTCTTCCCGTGCATGCGTGGGTTCTCTCCGGGCACTCCGGCTTCCTCCCACAGACCAAAAACATGCTCATTAGGTTAATTGATGACTCTAAATTGTCCGTAGGTGTGAGTGTGAGTGTGAATGTTTGTTTGTCCTTTCATGTGGTTTGTCCTTTCATGTGGGTGTACCCCGCCTCTCGCCCATTGTAGCTGGGATAGGCTCCAGCCCCCCGCAACCCCGAAAGGGATAGGCGGTATAGATAATGGATGGATGGATTATATCTTATCTTAGTATCTTAAGAAATGGCAGAACGCTGCGTGGTGACGTCACAGCGTGGTCTCATCAGGTGCATTTTGACTTCTCAACGGCTGAACTTGGCAGAGACTGACGGATTAGCAGGTTAAGCTAACAAACAATATTAAACCTTTCATTTTGACAAGGACCCAGTGTATTGGTGTTCTTGTGTTTTTGACGACAGCGGAATTGGATAACGTCAATTTGGGGCACTTGGCTTGGGCGTCTCTTACTGCTAAGCGCTCTTCTGTGGTGAGTATAAATGTTTGTTATAACAATGTTACAATGGTCAAATAAAATCTGCCACACAGAGGCTGTAACACCAGCAGGTTAGTGCTTTGAGTTAACTTTGTTTCCAAACTGCAGCAACGCACGTCATTAACCAGCCCAACAGCTAATCCTCCTTCACGGTGCTCTCTACACATGCATGATTATCGGGTTGAATATCATGAGGGGAAAAAGTTGATGCAGTGATACTGACAGGCACTGACAGGTCCTGTGTTTTTTTTGTCTTGCTGTGGCCTCGTGGCAAATACAGCATTGTGCCTGCATGGGGGTAAAAGCCCAGATTTATCAGTTTACGTGCTGCCTGCACGATTCGCTGCTGTGAGACAGCGGTGAGTGTGTCTGCAGACTTTATAAACGTCACTGGTTGACCCGAGAGTTTCGCATTGCACCCACAGGTACTCTATCTCTTCCTCCCACACGTAATGAATTAAATAAAGTTTTATAAAATTCAGCGCACTGAAGAGGGGTTTTTAAAAAAGTTTCAGAATTCCAAATGATTTGATAAAGCTTATATTGATTATAAATTGACACAAATTAAATAGAAACTCACTACTGCCACAGACAGTTACTGAGAAAGAGACACGGACTAAATAGGTCAAAGTTCACAATCATATAGTCAGGACTCAACAGGTCACAAAAGCAGAAAGTGTGTTCTTCAGGTCAGTGGAGGGTTTGAGAAGTTTGTATTTTTATGGTGGATTAACCCATTAACGAATAATGTGGTTGCAAAAATTAAAAGTGAGTTTTTTCAATGATTTTTTCAATCATTGAAAAAAAATAGACCTTATTTCTGTAATGTGAAATCTGGTCTCAGACATCACCAGACCATTGTGTGAATGATGGAGCTTTATTCTTGATAAAATGTAAATTATTACATGTATGCTTAAAGTAGAGGATGTTAAAATAATACATTTTGTCTACTGATTAACAGACAGAAGAAAAATGTTTAATTTAATTGCGGGCTTAACATGGACTGGAGATGCAAACTGTTTTCTACATCCCTGGATACACGGGCAAAGTTATTTAGGCATTATCGTTTGCAACATAGTCAGTATTCAAGAGTAGGCCCACTGCCATGTCTCTACAGCAATTGCATTTGCACTTTTCAGTCATTTAATGCAATGAAAACCCATCTGTCACGTTATCATAATGACACAGACAGACTAGATGCAACTGACAGTACAGGCATCACATGCATTTTTCACCTGTCCCTTGTGTGACTTTAAGAAGCCTTTTTCGAAGGCAACTTTGTTTGGACACTTGAGAGGTCCATCCATCCATCCATCCATTATCTATACCGCCTATCCCTTTCGGGGTTGCGGGGGGCTGGAGCCTATCCCAGCTACAATGGGCGAGAGGCGGGGTACACCCTGAGCCGGTCGCCAGCCGATTGCAGGGCCACATGCAAAGACAGACAAACATTCACACTCACACTCACACCTACGGACAATTTAGAGTCATCAATTAACCTAATGAGCATGTTTTTGGTCTGTGGGAGGAAGCCGGAGTACCCGGAGAGAACCCACGCATGCACGGGAAGAACATGCAAACTTCACACAGAAAGGCCCCGCCTGACCCGGGGATCGAACCGGCAACCTTCGTGCTGTGAGGCACGCGCACTACCTGCTGCGCCACCGTGCAGCCCCACTTGAGAGGTCATTTAAGAAATCACAAGATGGTTATATGCCCTTTCAGAAACTGTATTTATAGCACAAATGCTTACACATCATTTAATGCACACAAAAGCAGGTACCATGGAGAGAGTTCAGTCTTTGATCTTAGAGTTCTTGCAGCAGAAACTGTTAGTGACCAAGTGCTAACTATCCATCCATTTTCTATGCCGCTTATCCCTTCCGGGGTCACGGGGGGGCTGGAGCCTATCTCAGCTGTCAACGGGCGGGAGGCGGGGTACACCCTGGACCGGTCGCCAGCTGATCGCAGGGCAACATATATACACAAACAACCATTCACGCTCACACTCACACCTATGGGCAATTTAGAGTCACCAATTAACCTAATGAACATGTTTTTGGTCTATGGGAGGAAGCTGGAGTACCCGGAGAGAACACACGGGAAGAACATGCATATTTCACACAGAAAGGCCCGACCTGGGAATCGAACCGGCGACCTTCTTGCTGTGAGGCACCGTGCGCCACTGTGCAGCCAAGTCCTAACTACTGAAGGTGTAAGTGTTGGTGAAGGAAATGTTGGGTGTGAAAGCACAGAGGAACTGGATCTCCCTGAGATGGAGAGTCAATGTGACACAGATAGTTTACGACTTAACTTGGCATCACTATTCCTAAAGATGCAAAGTATCCTTCATGTGTCTGACATGGCATCTCAGGAAATAGTGGATCATCTGGCTCAGATTTTTTCTTTGTCCCAGCCTCTTCTCAAAAAGACCATAAGAGAGGTCCTACAGATTCATGATGTCACTGTTAGTGAAGTGACTTTGGGTGAGGTAATTAGTGTTGTTATGGACAGCAACATTCTTGTCAGTTCCACAGCCAAAGGGGGGATACTATCCACAACTAAGAGAAGGAAAACATTTTTTGAGAGAAATTACCCTGTGGTAATTTCTGTGCAGTATACACTAGATTCTGGACATACAGCAGTCTACATACCCATTCTCGAGATGTTACAAAAACTCTGCAGACATACTGACATTCTGGACAAAGTGCAAGAAACAAAGATGGCACAAGCAGGTCATTATGTGAGCCACCAAGATGGTTCATATTTTAAAGAGAATGACTTCTTTTGCTCCTCAGATGAGCTAAAGCTGCCACTAATTTTGTACATTGATCATCTAGAAATAGCGAATCCACTGGGTACTTCAAGGAAAATCCACAAACTCAGTTCTGTTTACTGGATACTTGCAGATCTACCAAGTAAATACAGATCTGGCTTGCACGTGATTCAACTGGCAGCACTAAAGTTTCTGACATTCAGATGTTTGGCTATGAAAGAGCTCTTGGTCCTTTGTTGCGAGATCTCCATACTCTTGAGCGAGATGGGGTTTTCATTGAGTCCATTGGTAAGGCAGTCCAAGGTACAGTCATGTGTGTGGTTTCTGATAATCTTGCAGCCCATACACTAGCAGGCTTTACCAAGTGTTTCAGAGCAGAATATTTTTGCAGATTCTCTGCACAGCTACGCAAGATACTATTCAGACGCATAATGCTGGGAGTGAAGAATTTAGTCAAAGAACAAAAGCCAGCCATGACAATGATGTGCATGCTGTGATGCATGGGAACATTTTGAGCCAGTGTGGTGTTCAAGAAGAGTGTGTCCTTAGCCGATCACTGGAGCATTTTCACACAGTCACAGGTTTCCCACCTGATGTTCTCCATGATCTGTTTGAGGGTGTTGTGCCCACAGAAATGGCTCTGTTTGTAAGGGAGATGATCCGAAGCAAATACTTCACATTGGAGTATTTGAACAACAAGATTGTGTCGTTTCCATACCAGCACACAGACAAAGTTTACCGACCTCAGACTATTTCCAAGACTTTTGGAGCAAAGAACACAATTGGTGGGAATGCCCATGAAAATGCCACGTTGCTCAGATTGCTCCCTTTAATGATTGGTCATATGGTACCTGAAGGAGATGGAGCATGGACTGTGTTGATGGACTTGAAGGAGGTGGTTGAGATAGTACTGTGCCCGGTATTTACAGATGAATCAATTCAGTATTTCAGTCAAAGATACTGGACCACAGAAACATGCTGCAGGAGGTTTTCCCTGATTTCAAACTCCGGCCTAAACATCACTACATCGAACACTAAACTGACCTCATACGATGTTTCGGGCCCCTTGTCCATTTATGGACAACGAGATTCGAGGGCAAAGACCACTTTTTCAAGCGTGTTGTGCATGACACATAAAAATGTGTTAAAAACACTAGCAAACAGGCATCAGCACATGGTGGCATTTTATCTCAGTGGCCCATCATTTTTTAAACCTCATCGGCAGACATCAAATGTATGATCTGTGATGGTATCAGCACTTCCTGATGTTGCAAAGGCATATGTTGAACAAATAACAGACAGCAGCATGATTTACAGTACATCAAAAGTCAATGTTGATGGGACTGATTATGGTGTGGAAATGTTTGTGTCTGTGGGACAGGGGGGCGGACTGCCTCAGTTTTGCAAAATTGAGCAGATTCTCCACGTGAACAACATTGTCATCCTTAGCAGACAACACAAGGCTTACTACATTGAACACCTACGATCCTGTGAACTTTCTCCTCAGAGTTTGACTATTAATACCTTATGTGACCTCGATGACACATCACCTCTTCTTGCATATAACACAGATTGTAGACTGCTCTTATTACCCAAGCTGTTTATCTCACTACATTAAAAAGTATCTTGCACCTAAAAAACCTAAAAAAATAAAACCAGTGTGTTGTTAACAAAGTGAAAGAGTAGGCCCCTTCAGTACTTGTAACTTAGTTACTCACAATATTACCAAACAGTTCTTTCTCCCTGAAAAGAAATGGCTTGTACCTGATCTCCTTTGTGATTCAAAAGAACAATCAACACTAACTTGATGACCTTGTACATATTTTTTTTAAATTTCAAATAGAACTTTAAGACACCAGCACAAACCAGGAGATGGCTGCTCCAAGGAGATTTGTGCTTCGTGTATTTGTTGCCATGGATGTTGCCATGAAGCTCACTCTAAATGAGCAACCACAGTCAATCAAGGAGCTAAACAGCATAATGCAAGACCATTTCAAGCCGAGACTGGAGGGTGAATTCACATTGCAGTATGAGGATCCTGACTTTGATGGACAACTCAGCATTCCTGTAGATATTCAGGAATTGCCAGAGAAGGGTACATTGAAAGTCCAGATCTGAGAGGGAACCAGATCTGAGAGGGATGACAGCTCAACTGCAAGTTCTGATACAGACATCCTCCCACACGTTCCTTTAACTCTATGTCAGAAGAATTGGCCAGATTGTTTCCCTCTGCTTGCTTTTTCTTTTGAAGTTGAGCATGTACTTAAGGAAGGAAACACTGTTTTTGAAAGCTCTAGAAAGACGGTGAAATTGAGGAGGTCCCAAAAGCACAACATCCTGGAAACCATGGCAGAAAAGATGAACAGCTTCAAGCCATATCAGAATCAGAATCAGAATCAGAATCAGAAAAAGCTTTATTGCCAAGTACGATTTTACACATACGAGGAATTTGCTTTGGTGAGGTTGGTGTATGACACATCTATTAAAAAGAAGCTATCAGAACAGTAAAAAATATAACAGTAAGTAAATAATAGAAAAATAAGTAAAATATATAACAATATTAGAAACTGTAACAGTAAGTAAAAAAATCTAACAGTATAAATATACGTACACAAGTCAGTTTTTTTTTTTTTAAAAGAGGCACAGTCTGTTTCTTTCGAAAGGAAGTCCAAGCAGAGCGTTAATTTAACACATATAGTTATGGCAATGTCAACATGCAAACTTCACACCGAAAGGCCCGACCCGGGAATCGAACCAGCAACATTGTTCCTGTGAGGCACGTGCATTATCTGCTGTGCCACCGTGCAGCCCTCTGCAACTGCCATAGGAAGTACATCCTCTGCTGTGCTTTCTTGATGAAGGAACTGATGTTCGGCTCCCACTTGAGGTCCTGGGAGATGATAGTTCCCAGGAAACGGAAGACTCCACAGTGTCAATAGTGGAGTCACAGAGGGTGATGGGGACAGGTGAGGCTGAGTTTTTCCTGAAGTCCACAATCATCTCCACTGTCTTTAGAGCGTTGAGCTCTAGGTGTTCAGATTGCACCAGGTCGCCAACCTCCCACCTGCAGGCGGACTCGTCGCCATCTGAGATGAGTCCGATGAGGGTGGTGTCGTCTGCAAACTTCAGGAGCTTGACAGACTGGTGACTGGAGGTGCAGCTGTTGGTGTACAGGGAGAAGAGCAGAGGAGAAAGAACACAGCCCTGAGGGGATCCAGTGCTGATGGTCCTAACATCAGAGATGTGTTTCCCCAGCTTCACGCACTGTTTTCTATCAGACAGAAAGTCTGTAATCCACCTGCAAGTGGAGTCAGGCACGCTCAGCTTGGAGAGCTTCTCCTTAAGCAGGGTTGGGATGATGGTGTTAAAGGCAGAGCTGAAATCCACAAACAGGATCCTGGCATAGGTTCCTGCGGAGTCCAGGTGCTGGAGGATGAAGTGGAGGGCCAGGTTGACTGCATCGTCTACAGACCTGTTGGCTCTGTAGGCAAACTGCAAGGGGTCCAGGAAAGGGTCTGTGATGTCCTTGAGGTGTGAGAGCACAAGGCGCTCAAAGGACTTCATGACCACAGAGGTCAGGGCGACGGGTCTGAAGTCGTTAAGTCCTGTGGTCCTTGGCTTCTTGGGAACAGGGATGATAGTAGAAGACTTGAAGCAGGCTGGCACGTGACATGTCTCCAGTGAGGTGTTAAAAATGTCTGTGAACACTGGAGACAGCTGATCAGCGCAGTGCTTCAAGGCAGATTGGGGACAGAATCCGGTCCAGCTGCTTTCCGGGGGTTCTGTCTCCTGAAGAGTTTGTTGACGTCCCTCTCATGAATGGAAAGAGTCGTCACTGGGGGGGGGGGCTTTAAGGTGGGAATTGGTGGAGGTGACTGGAGCTGGAGCTGTTGGGAGGTGTCGTCGTGGGGGATGGTTGCTGGACTGTCCCTTTGTCTTTCAAAGCAGCAGTAGAACTCGTTCAGGTCGTTGGCTAGACGTCGATCGTTGATGGAGTGGGGGGCTTTAGGCTTGTAGTTAGTGATCTCCCTGAGCCCTTTCCAGACAGACGCAGAGTCATTAACTGAGAACTGGTGTTGGAGCTTCTCAGAGTATAGTTGTTTAGCCTCTTTCACTGCCTTGCTAAACTTGTACTTCGCCTCTTTGAATCTTTCCTTGTCCCCACTCCTGAAGGCCTCTTCCTTTGCCAACCTTAGCTGTCTGAGTTTGGCTGTGAACCAGGGTTTGTCATTGTTGTAACTCACCTTGGTGCGTGATGGAACACAGCAGTCCTCACAGAAGCTGATGTAGGACATCACAGCCTCCGTGTACTGATCCAGACTGTTGGTAGCAGTCCTGAACACATCCCAGTCAGTAGAGTCCAAACACACCTGGAGATCCTCCACAGCCTCACTGGTCCACTTCTTTGATGTCCTCACTACAGGTTTGCAGAGCTTTAGTTTCTGCCTGTACGCAGGGATCAGGTGGACCATGACGTGGTCAGAGTGGCCGAGTGCGACGCGGGTGACGGCGTGATAAGCATCCCTGACAATGGTGTAGCAGTGATCCAGAATATCCTCCTCTCTGGTCGGGCATTTAATAAACTGTCTGTATTTAGGGAGTTCGTGGGTGAGGTTACCTTTGTTAAAGTTGCCAAGGACAATAACTAAAGAGTCCTGGTTGGTCTGCTCCACACGCAGTATCTGGTCTGCGAGCGAGCACTGTGCGTCCTGCACGTTGGCCTGCAGCGGGGTGTAAACGCCGACCAGAATGAATGAAGCGAACTCACAGGGTGAATAAAAGGGCTTACAGTTTATGAAGAAAGATTCCAGGTCGGGAGAACAGTGCTGCTGGATCACTGTCACATCGTTGCACCAACCGCTGTTTATGTAGAAACAGATTCCTCCACCTTTAGTTTTGCCAGAAAGTTCCGTGTCTCTGTCCGCGCGGAAGAGTTGGAAGCCAGCCAGCTGTAGCGCAGAGTCTGGAATTAATCCAAAGGTCCACGTTTTGACGAAGCACAAAACCGCAGACAAGGAAAAGTCCCTGTTTTTACCCTCCATTTTGTTGGGCAGTGAACGCACGTTAGAGAGAAATATTCCTGGTAACGCTGTGCGTAGTCTGGGCTGGTGGAGACGCACCAGCGCGCCAGCCCATTTTCCTCTCCTCCGTTGTTTCACTGCGTGAGCAAAGGTGAGCGCACCTTTGACCAGAATGTCCAAAATTTCCACTGTTGGGAGCAGAAAATTAGGAAATAAATCCACTGGTGTTGGAGCCCTGATGTTCATGAGCTTATCTCTGGTGGAAGAGCTCCGGGTACCGTCGCAAAAAACAGAATTAACACACAAAACAAAACAAAACAGCGCGCATCAACACACCGAGACAGCCGTCCGTGGCGCCATCTTGAGCCAATAAATGATTCAAGTGACAGGGAAGTAGGAATGGCAGCTCAAGCTCTGGTTACATCATATCCATGTCTCCGCGAACCTGGAAGCAGGAACGGATGGTATGGATGGAAGGTTTGCTTGAAGTTCAAGATGGGGAATTATCGGACAAAGCTGGCTAGAACAGGATGTGCCGAGGTGTCCGTCAACACAGGCAGGAGAAGCCATACCAACCCCAATAATGAACATCCCCACTCGAATATCAAAAAAGCCCAGAGGAGAAAACCAGGCTTCTCTGGAACAAATGAGACAAGACATCATTCAAGAAGTAGAAAAGACAGAGAAAGATCAGATGTTAATTGAGAGCTAATTGAGAAGCTCATGCAGACAACCTTTGCCCTTTGTCGCCAAGATATTGTGCAGGGAAGTCCGCAGGTGAAGGACTTTTTGGAAAGATGGCCAGCCCTGAAAATGGAGTCACAGGTAAAAACTGTTTTCATGTATCACAAAGGGCATGCTTCTCAAGACAAGTACATAATATTCCCACGTTTAACTGTTTTCACATAAACACTAATCTGTTAACATTTGTTTGTATTTTCCCAGGTGTTTGCTGAGTTCCATCGCATCACAAATGTGAAACTTTGCAACACATTCTACCATTAGCTTGACAGGCACACACCACAACTGCTTGCCTTGTTTAGGCAGAAGGCTTCCCGGACAGGCAAGATGGCAGAGGCGCAGCGGGAAATTCTAAGCATTTATGACCAGCAGGTAAGTTGAAGCATTACTGGGCTATTGACACACTGTTGCTCTACTAATATGTCTTCTTTCAAAATAGGATGTGTCTGTTGTTGTTTTTTTTTTTCCTCTAAGGTTTAAAAAAGCTATTTAAAAACAAATTTAGATAGATGTTTTTCTTTCAAATAATACAAGTAAGAGAATCAACACTGGCGTTTCGCAAAAAAACTGATGTTCTTCATTATTCATAAGCACTGTTAGACCAATAGTTGGAAATCCCTAACCTGTTGGGAAAATTGATGGTTGCTAGCAGTAGTAATAACAGGACTGCCAACTTTTTTCTTAAGGGTCCACTTTCTTCAAGAGTCAAGTTACCTGTCCTTTCAACAGTAGTGCAATAGTAAACAATTCTTGTCAGCTTAAACCATCTTTTTGATTTTTTGGAAGTTAAACTTATCTTTTTTTTTTTTTTTTCCGGTTCCGGCGCCGTACAAGCGGCAGCCTTTTTCAGTAGCTTGCTTAACTCTTAAGAGTTTTTTCTTATATTTTTCTGTTTTTCTGTGCGTCTTGCTTATTCTTTTAGTTTTACGTGTTTGTAAATATCTGGCGCATCAGAGATGCTAAACAGTAACTCTGGCGCTACTTTGTTGCCACTTCTACAACTTTCTCCGCGTCTGTGGGTCCGTGAGAGACAATGGCTCCCATTGTTTACAGTAGGGATCAGCTGCTGGGCCTGCGTAACACAGCTGTGTGGCCGGAGGAGCGACCTGATGTCCCCCGCGAGCTAAGGAGGAGGACGCGAGGGTGCTGCGCAGGGATCAAACGTCACGACAGGAGGAGAGCTTACAGACCGACTCTCCCGTCCGTCATCATGGGGAATGTAAGATCTCTTTCCAACAAGATGGATGAGCTGGCAGCGCTGACGCGACATGAGCAGGACTACCGGCGGTGCAGTTTGCTACTGCTCACGGAGACTTGGCCGGGAATGCAGCACACAGACGCGACTGTGGCGCTGGATGGATTTTCACTCGTTTGAGCGGACCGGACAGAGAAGAGCGGTAAGAGGAAAGGAGGAGGGCTGGCAGTGTTTGTGAACGATAGATGGTGTAACTCCAGGCACATCACTATCAAAGAGCAGCACTGCCCGGACATTGAACTGTTGGCTGTTAGTCTGAGGCCATATTATCTGCCGTGGGAGTTCTCACACGCCATAGTGGTGGCTGTGTATATTCCCCCCTCTGCTAACGCCGACGCAGCCTGTGACGTCATCAACACCGTGATCAGCAGGCTGCAGACTCAGAAACCACAGGCCCTCTTGCTGATCTCTGGGGATTTTAATCATGCCTCTCTGTCCTCCACTCTGCCCAATTTCATCCAGTTTGTCACATGTGCCACCAGAGACAATAAAACACTGGACTTATTCTATGCCAACACCAAGGAGGCATACAAATCATCACCCCTCCCTCCTCTGGGAAGAGCTGATCACAACCTGGTTCATCTCCTGCCTGTCTACAAGCCCCTTGTCAACAGGCAACCAGCTGTGTCCCGCAGAGTGAAGAGGTGGTCGGCTGAAGAGGCTCTGAAGGACTGCTTCGAGACAACCGTGTGGGATATATTCTGTGACTTTCATGAGGATGACATTGACAGTTTGACAGACAACATTACGGATTACATAAACTTTTGTGTGGAGAACACTGTACCCACCAGGACGGTACGGTGTCACTCTAACAACAAACCCTGGATTAATCCTGACATAAAGGAGAAGAAGAGGGCCTTCAAGTCAGGAAACAGGAGCTGAAAACTGTTCAGAGGGAGCTCAGGAGGAAAATAAGGGAGGGGAAGGACAGATACAGGAGGAGAATGGAGGAACAGCTGCAGGAGAACAACACCAGGGGAGTCTGGAGAGGCCTGAAAACCATTTCAGGCCACCAGAAGCCAAACTCCCAGGCAGATGGGGATTCAGAGTGGGCAGATGAGCTGAACACCTACTTCTGCAGGTTTGAAGAAGCATCTGCCCCTCCCCCAGCTGTACCAGCCCTGCAGCAGCCCTCCCTTGATCTGCCAGCACTCTGCCCAAGCACCCCACTGACCCCCCCCACCACAGTTTTCAGCTCACCGCCACCAACGCCACCCCCCACTGCCCCTCCCAGCCCCTCATCCACATCACAAGACACTCAGCCCCCCTGCTCCAACTTGTCTCTCACACCTCTCCAGGTGAGAAATCAGCTGAGGAGGTTAAAGACCAGGAAGGCTGCAGGACCGGATGGCCTCAGTCCCAGACTCCTCAGATCCTGCTCTGATCAGCTGAGCGGGATCATTGGACATTTGTTCAACCTGAAGTCTGAGGCTGGGAAGGGTGCCGCGACTCTGGAAGACGTCCTGCGTGGTACCTGTGCCAAAGACCCCACATCCTAAGGACCCTAGCTGCTACAGGCCGGTGGCACTAACATCACACCTCATGAAGGCCTTAGAGCGGCTGGTCCTTGCCCACCTGTGCCCCCTGGTGAGCTTGTCCATGGACCCGCTGTAGTTTGCGTACCAGCCTGGCATCAGAGTGGACGATGCCCTCATCTTCCTCCTCCATCGAGCCCTGTCTCACCTGGAGTCACCTGGGAGCTCTGTTCGGATCCTTTTCCTGGACCTCAGCAGTGCTTTCAACACCATCAGGCCAGCCATCCTGAGAAACAAGCTGGAGCATTCAGGAGTGGACCAACACCTCACATGCTGGATAGTGGATTACCTCTCCAAACATCCACAGTATGTGAGGACACGGGACTGTGTGTCAGGGACTGTCCTCTGCAGTGTGGGGGCCCCCCAGGGAACGGTGCTGGCACCGTTCCTCTTCACCCTCTATACGGCTGACTTTTCCCACCTGTCACCCACCTGCCACCTGCAGAAGTTCTCTGATGACTCTGCCATTGTCGGCCTCATCACAGATGGGAACGATAGGTCATACAGAGGACTCATTCAGGACTTTGTGGACTGGTGTCAGCAGAACCACCTGCTGATCAATGCGGATAAAACCAAGGAGCTGGTTGTGGACTTCCGTCGGCGTCCACATTCTCCCCCATCACCAGTGAACATCCAGGGAAGGGACATTGAGATGGTCACATCTTATAAGTACCTGGGTGTTCATCTGAACAACAAACTGGACTGGACTCATAACACCATTGCACTTTACAAAAAAGGACAGAGCAGACTCTATCTGCTCAGGAGGCTGAGGTCTTTTGGGGTGCAGGGGGCACTCCTGAAGACCTTCTATGACTCTGTTGTGGCCTCTGCCTTGTTCTATGGTGTAGTCTGCTGGGGGAGCAGCATCACAGCAGCTGACAGGAAGAGGCTGGACAAACTCATCAGGAAGGCCAGCTCTGTCCTGGGATGCCCTCTGGAACAGGTGGAGGAGGTGGGGGAGAGGAGGATGACAGCCAAGCTGTCCTCCATGACAGACAATGACTCCCACCCCCTCCAACACACACTCACTGCACTGAGGAGCTCCATCAGTGACAGGATGATACATCCAAAGTGTGTGAAGGAGCGGTATCGCAAGTCATTCCTTCCTGCAGCCATCAGACTGTACAATAAGAACTGCTCAAAGTAATCTGACAATTCATCTGTAAATCATCTGTGAATAACATGTGCAATAATCTGGGCAACAACTGGTGAAGTAATCTGTGCATTTATCTGAAATTTTTTTGTAAATTATCTGTTCAAGAACCTGAGCAAAATTTTACTGGGGCAATAATCTGTACAATACATCCTGTATATAACAGTCTGCAAACACAATTTATAATTTTCATCTTGATAATTTATCTGTATCTGTACATCTTGATAATTTATCTGTATCTGTACATAACAGTCTGCAAACACAATTTCTAATTTAGAGACACTTATTTCTATCACACTTTTTTATTTATACATGTATATACTTACTGATTGTCTACCTCGTCTATTTTTTCTTACTGATGCTGCTGTAATTTGGCATTTCCCCTTGTGGGACTAATAAAGGTATATTGAATTGAATTAATTCTCTATAGGTCATGTACTGTTGCGGTTTTGAGATGCTGCAGACAAGTGGTGCAATGTTTAGCTTCCTGTCATTTCCCCCAAATTAAAATGACTTTTATCTCCTCTTGCTTTTGATAAAGGAACAGCATGATATACACATGAGACGCAGTCTGGCCCTTCGTGCTCTCCCACCATACCTATGAGAAGATGACTCTGAGTACTTCAAGATATGCAATGTATGTATTGCCTGACTTTACACAAATGTCTATCAATGGCCACAATATATACTATACATGTTGTTTATCTTTTTTTGAGCAAACAAAATCTGACTCCTTGAATTTCACAATTATCAACTATTCAGCCTGTTTGGTGCTGAGGCACCACTGCCTTTCACAAGGCCAAGCTTTTAAGAAATCTGACAAATTTGCGCTTCTTGTTGAATGTAAAAAGTAGTTGAGTAAACGATTCGAGCCTGAGACCAGCTTTTCAAGCGGACTCGAGCACAGTGCCCGAGCACAAGCATGTTTGTGTTCATTCTTATAAAACAAAACAGACATTGGGCCTAAGAGTACTAAGATGCGGGCCTAGGTTCCTAATGTGAAAAAAATCCCAAAATCACATTCGGCTGAGATTTTAGAGTTAAGATAAAGAGAACAAATCATTATGACTCCTAAGAGCCTATTAACTTGGGTAGTTGCATACAAGTGTTGTGTCAAGACAAGAAAATGTTAACTCATCTTTATTTCTGTCGGAGGAGCATGTAATTCCAGTGCAGGACCCCAAATCCAGCTTCTTGAATCATCTCTATAACCTTTTACTTTATTCTGTTTGTGTGTGTCTGTGTGTATTTTGCAGTGGGAAGATGATTCAGACATTGAGGACACTCCTGTTGCTCTCCTCTATGTGGCAACTGACAACGCCACTGGCACCATCCAGTTTAACCCCAACAGCATTCCGTTGTGATCGAAGATGGCATTGTTGTGAGATGTCTCCCCAGGTTGGCTGATGCACTTCTTCTCTTGTTTGGCTTAATCTATGCATTGCATTTAGATTATCCAAAGAAACTTATCCACACATTTACCTTTGTCCAGAAAATAGTCTTGATGATAACAGACCACTCAAACCATGCCTCCTAAGTTTGAGAAATGAGTTGTTCAGCAATGTTGAAGGCACCTGCGTAAATGAGACGTCCATGTATCTGGTCCTGCTAAGTTTGATAACTTTGCTGCATACCGCAAAGGTGGCTGAAGAGAGAAAATTCCTTAATGTACTTGTTAGCTGTTGAGTAAGTATGTTGCGCTGCTCATTTCAAGTGTGCAGTAAGTGATCTATGAAACAGTGGTTAAACTTTAAGTAATTTCAGAGTTTTCCTCCGCTTTATCTACCTCAACACTGATGCACTGTTTGTGACTGATTTTGTTTTAATAATTGGATGTGTTAGCTTTGATTGCACCAAAATGTCCTTTTTTTCATATCTTGCATAATTTGTTGGTTATTAGTAATTTTGACCTTAATTTGTACCTTGTAGCAAGTACACTGAAATTTATTCACTGGTATTTAATCAAGTACACGTTTATCAGAGAAATCAGTATAATTTGTGTTATTTTTTTGTTGCTGTCGTGTTTACATCACGCCTTTATCACTGTTGTGGAAATTACTTAAAAGAACTGTTCTGGGGTTTACTTGTTGTTTTGGTAAGTGGACATGCTGTGCATTTAAGTTCGCTTAAAATTAACATGGTCTGCCTTCCTGTAAAATACAGTTCAGATACCTGTAACACTGTTAAGCCTTAACAATATTTTTTTTCTGGCTAAACTAGTTTAACAAAACTGTTCAGATGTTTTATCAAAGGTTGTTTTAAACCTTAATTAAAAAAACATGAACTGAAACAGAGATGTGACGTGTGTTTTTGTTTTTAGACAATGATAAAAATTAATGGTACATTGTGAGCAAATGCAAAAACAATATATCCAATGTACATGTACATGAATATATATATGTTTCATATGAATATATATATGGATATAATAATTTTAAGCAGGATTATAAATTTGAGTTGGTTAAACTTAAAAATTAAACTTAATTTTAACTTAAAAATTAAGATAACAAGAAGGCATTTAAGTAAACTGAAAGTAGATTTTTTAAGTTCAGTCAAACTCATAAAATTTATTTCCACTCTTCAAAAACTTTTACGTCATCAGTTACTACAAATATTTTGAGTATATTCAACTTGTTTGGGTTTACAGTGTACAATAACACCTGATACTTAAACTGTGGTGCTTAATAATGTAATAAATAGCAGATTTTTTGAATGCTCTACAAAGACTGTCAACCCAAACAATATCTTTCAACCTCTGTTACAATCTTCTATGAGCTGACTGCAGTTGTTGAAGAACAGTCTCCCACTGGAGGCTGCAAGCACTCTTGCTTATTCAGCATCTTCTCACTCAGTCTTGTTTTCCACCCCCTCTCTGTTTCCACCCTTGCCTCCTTTCCAGCTTTCATTCCCAGCAGGTTTTAGAGTGATGTGCAACATATATTCATTAATTACCTACATAGCACTCTCCCTTCCCTGCATTGTTTTATAAAGATAAATAAATAAACCTTGGTAAATACTGAGGTCTGCATAAACAAAAGCACTAGATTTTCAAGATGTGCTGAGAAACGGTTTGTAACATACAATAATGCTCTCTTTAAATTGTCTGTTGCACCTTGTCAACATGGTACAATTAACTAGAACCAAGAGTGTAACAGATGTTTTGTATACAACAACAGTAAGTACTTTTGACTTATTTAAAATACTTGTACTTTTAAAGTTGAAATGCATTTCTTGTCAACTTCACATATGCGCAGGCATATCCGTTTTTCTTGTTGCTTACAAGCTGAAACCAAACTGGTTCATGTGGTATAGTACTACTACTACTACTACTACTACTACTACTACTACTGGTAATAGTAATATGTTTTTGGCCATCTTCTTAGAGAGAACATAATGGGGTATGTTAATATACAATACATAATTAATACATGTAATACATGTATTCTATTTCTGTCAAAAAATTGGTGTTGAAATTGGTTATTGAAAAGTCAAGTGTTTGCCCCATCACTGACTACACATAGTATATATGCATTTCACTATATGGTCAAATATTTATTAATACTATAGAAATTTAGACTTGGCAGTATGGCTCTGCTCTGGGACCTCCCTGCCCTTCCAAGTGCTTATGTGAAAACCTGAAACACTGTGCTTACAGGGAAGTACCAGCTGGAGAAGCTAATAGTTGTACACTAATAAGTTTTAAAAGAGCCCACATGATCAACCTATAACATTTATTGAAGAAGCTAACAAGGTCACAGGTCATTTGTAGCTATTCGAACACAGAAATATCTTGTGCTTTTGGCCAGATATAGTGTTTGTAGGCAGCTGACAACCATTGGCCCATAGCGTTTACAGTTGGGCGGTGTAGTGTTCTGGTGGAAGCCTGCAGGATTGGCAGAGGAAGTGAAGGAGAGAGACAAACCAAGCCAGGGACATGGGTTTTCCCTCCTCAAAGAGAGGCTCTTGTTGTCTGTCTTGAGGTCGGCTTCTTATTGATGATGCTACTTGATGCTCCTCTCCTATCCCTGCCAAACTTACTTTAAGAGTACAGATAAGTGATGAGTGTGCATACTACATCTGCTATGGTGAGGTCATGTGAAGCATCAGAAGAAGTATGTAATAAACTCACCACCCCTGAGAAAATCGTAAAAGCTGTGAGAAGAAACCTTTCGAATAGCAAGTCTGTATAAGGAATGAAGCACCCATCCCTTAAGTAAGTGATCATATTTTTTAAGAGTGGGAGAGTGAAAGGGAGACATATGTTGTTGCCTTGTGGTTTCTTCCTTATAAGGCCATTTAGCAGCAGATGAACAGATTGGTTTTTAAGCTGATGCTGAATGGATCCAAATAGTGCAGGTAGAATTGAGTACCTGTTTTAACTCCCTTTATGGAGGGTGGCTGCATTATTGAAAACATTAAACTATGAAGGCACATATGATGGAAAGACTGATGTTTGAGGTATGGTGGCTGCAGAGAAAGGGGCACAAAAGGAGGTGAAGGAAGACCATGCAAAATCATTATATAAATTTAGCAAGCCGAGCCGCCGAGAGCATGTAAATTTGCGGGGCCGTTCCATATGAACAGCAGAAGAAGGGTTAGCTGAAAAATGTGACATTTCTTTCAGCCATACATCAGCAAATCACTTAAAAATCCCCCAAAACTAATGGAAGGTGTAACCCAGGTTAAAAATCTGCATTAAAAAAAAATAGTTCAGTGAACAGTGAAATTCACGGTGGAAAAATCAATTCATTATAACAATGTTTTGGTTAATGATTAAAAACAGATGTTTACTTAAAAGAAGAAAAAGAATGGTAATAACAAATGGTAATAACCAAAATAACATAATTTATAGAGAGTTTTAATTTGAAAGAGAGATGGGTTGGAGACCGTCTGTCACCCAATTGGAAACAAGTCCACTCATAGACCCGATGGGGGCAAGTTCACTTCTTCTGAAGTTGCTAGGAAAAGAAAGAGCAAGCCGCATTGAATATGACATTCACATTAGGATGGTGAAACAACAGTAGTGGACAAAACTCGGAAAAGGAACCATCTGCGAAATCTCCCGGGACAACCTGGACCTGTGTGAACGCAGTTGGACGAACCTCTCGAGAAGAGAAACGCATCGGTGTGCAACCGTTCTGACTGCTAAATGCTAAATCGTTAATGCTAATGCCACGAGCTAACGGTTATAGGAGCTAACGTCAGACCACTAGTTTCCAGTGCTGATTGGCGCAAGGGCAGACACACTAGATCCGGTAATGCTGAAGCACCGATCCGACATTTTAGAAGTCCCGATGAGACGTTTGTCATGATTTGGCTCCGTTTTTTCTCTCCTAGGTTTAACATTGTTTTTGCTTTCCTCCCTCTCTGTCAGCAGGCGGAGCGTGCGCGAGAGAGAGACGGGTCTGATCTCTCCAGGTGCGAGTTCATTAGACACACCTGCGCC
This sequence comes from Chaetodon trifascialis, assembly GCF_039877785.1. Lineage (NCBI taxonomy): Eukaryota > Metazoa > Chordata > Actinopteri > Chaetodontiformes > Chaetodontidae > Chaetodon > Chaetodon trifascialis. The sequence goes on from NC_092070.1 coordinate 2,293,851, forward strand.
TCATCGGCTAATCAACCGGCTTCTTAAGCCAGCTCCAGTTTGACTCCCGTGCCAGACTATTCTCTATGCTCTTGCCATACAAGTTCTGTGCCTGTTGTTATCTCTTGTCTCTCTCTCGTGCCTTCAGTGATTGTAGTTTGCTGTTCACCTCCTCTAGTGAGTTTGCTCCTAGACACCTTTAGTTATAACTACCTCCTGAGTGAGTTTTTCGCCCTTGTGGTGTTTTTGTGTTTTTCCTGGTTTGCTACTTTTCCTGCAGTGGTGTTTTTGAGTTCCTTTTTCTTTTTCAGACTTTTTCCCTGTAAAGGTGGTTTTGTGTTCTACAATAAACTCTTTTTGTTACGACTCTGCATCTGGGCCCAGGCTCCTCCTGTTCACACGTAACATTTGTTTACTCTTTTGTTTCACTTGTTACACTGAGTTGTAATGTATTGTATTGTATGTATTGTAATGTGTGTGTTTAGCACTTTATCTGTGCATTCTAAGCACATTCAGCCATATTTTACCAACTGTGCACATGTTGTTTGGGTGCTAATTACCATGAAAAGAGCACAAAATATTTTGATACTTTTGATTTTAAGAAATTATTTTAAAAACATACCATATTTTGAGTTGTTTATTTTCCTAATGAACATTGTGATATTATAATTCAATTCAATTCAATTCAATTCAATTCAATATTCCTTTATTCGTCCCTCGAGGGGAAATTCCGAATTTCACAGCAGCATCAATGACAGAATAGAATATTAAACGACAAAGTGCATGCAGTTAACACAAATAAGGGTGTACCGGGAATAGTATTTACAAACCTAAAAAATTGCACAGTTACAGAAAAAATATTGCACAGATTACAGGCTTTTATGTACTGAAATATTGCACAGATTATTGCCCAGGGTATTGTTTTCCCAAAAAATTGTTCAGTTCAGTTATTGCACAGAATGTTATGCAGAGTATTGTACCGCCTACTTGGAGCAGTTTCTATTGTACAGTCTGATGGCTGCAGGAGGGAAAGACCTGCGATACCGCTCCTTCACACACTTTGGATGTATCATCCTGTCACTGATGGAGCTCCTCAGTGCAGTGAGTGTGTGTTGGTGGGGGTGGGAGTCATTGTCTGTCATGGAGGACAGCTTGGCTGTCATCCTCCTTTCCCCCACCTTCTCCACCTGTTCCAGAGGGCATCCCAGGACAGAGCTGGCCTTTCTGATGAGTTTGTCGAGCCTCTTCCTGTCAGCTGCTGTGATGCTGCTCCCCCAGCAGACTACACCATAGAACAAGGCAGAGGCCACAACAGAGTCATAGAAGGTCTTCAGGAGTGCCCCCCGCACCCCAAAAGACCTCAGCCTCCTGAGCAGGTAGAGTCTGCTCTGTCCTTTTTTATAAAGTGCAGTGGTGTCATGAGTCCAGTCCAGTTTGTTGTTCAGATGAACACCCAGGTACTTATAAGATGTGACCATCTCAATGTCCCTTCCCTGGATGTTCACTGGTGATGGGGAAGAGTGTGGGCGGCAGCGGCGGAAGTCCACAACCAACTCCTTGGTTTTATCCGCATTGATCAGCAGGTGGTTCTGCTGACACCAGTCCACAAAATCCTGAGTAAGTCCTCTGTATGACCTATCGTCCCCATCTGTGATGAGGCTGACAATGGCAGAGTCATCAGAGAACTTCTGCAGGTGGCAGGTGGGTGACAGGTGGGAAAAGTCCGCTGTATAAAGGGTGAAGAGGAACGGTGCCAGCACCGTTCTCTGGGGGGCCCCCACACTGCAGAAGACAGTCCCTGACACACAGTCCCGTGTCCTCACATACTGTGGATGTTTGGAGAGGTAATCCACTATCCAGCATGTGAGGTGTTGGTCCACTCCTGAAAGCTCCAGCTTGTTTCTCAGGATGGCTGGCCTGATGGTGTTGAAAGCACTGCTGAGGTCCAAGAAAAGGATCCGAACAGAGCTCCCAGGTGACTCCAGGTGAGAAAGGGCTCGATGGAGGAGGAAGATGAGGGCATCGTCCACTCCGATGCCAGGCTGGTACGCGAACTGCAGCGGGTCCATGGACAAGCTCACCAGGGGACGCAGGTGGGTAAGGACCAGCCGCTCCAGGGCCTTCATGAGGTGTGATGTTAGTGCCACCGGCCTGTAGCAGCTAGGGTCCTTAGGATGTGGGGTCTTTGGCACAGGTACCACGCAGGACGTCTTCCAGAGTCGCGGCACCCTTCCCAGCCTCAGACTCAGGTTGAACAAATGTCCAATGATCCCGCTCAGCTGATCAGAGCAGGATCTGAGGAGTCTGGGACTGAGGCCATCCGGTCCTGCAGCCTTCCTGGTCTTTAACCTCCTCAGCTGATTTCTCACCTGGAGAGGTGTGAGAGACAAGTTGGAGCAGGGGGGCTGAGTGTCATGTGAAGTGTCTGGGGGGCTGGGAGGAATAGTGGGGGGTGGCATTGGAGGTGGTGAGCTGAATACTGCAGGGGGTGGGGGTGGGGGGGGGGTACTTGGGCAGAGTGCTGGCAGAACAAAGGAGGGCTGCTGCAGTGCTGGTACAGCTGGGGGAGGGGCAGATGTTTCCTCAAACCTGCAGAAGTAGCTGTTCAGCTCATCTGCCCACTTTGAATCCCCAGCTGCCTGAGAGTTTGGCTTCTGAAATTGTTGTCAGGCCTCTCCAGGCTCCCCTGGTGTTGTTCTCCTGCAGCTGTTTCTCCATTCTCCTCCTGTATATGTCCTTCCTCTCCCTGATTTTCCTTCTGAGCTCCCTCTGAACAGTTTTCAGCTCCTCTTTGTTTCCTGACTTGAAGGCCCTCTTCTTCTCCTTTCAAAGAGCCTTAATGTCAGGATTAATCCAGGGTTTGTTGTTGGAGTGACACCGTACAGTCCTGGTGGGTACAGTGGTCTCCACACAAAAGTTTATGTAGTCCGTGATGCTGTCTGTCAAACTGTCAATATACTCCTCATGAGAGTCACTGAATATATCCCACACGGTTGTCTCGAAGCAGTCCTTCAGAGCCTCTTCAGCCTCCTCAGACCACTTCTTCACTGTGCGGGACACAGCTGGTTGCCTGTTGACAAGGGGCTTGTAGACAGGCAGGAGATGAACCAGGTTGTGATCAGCTCTTCCCAGAGGAGGGAGGGGTGATGATTCGAATGCCTCCTTGGTGTTGGCATAGAATAAGTCCAGTGTTTTATTGTCTCTGGTGGCACATGTGACATACTGGATGAATTTTGGCAGAGTGGAGGACAGAGAGGCATGAGATCAGTAAGAGGGCCTGTTGTTTCTGATTCTGCAGCCTGCTGATCACGGAGTTGATGACGTCACAGGCTGCTTCGGCGTTAGCGGAGGGAGGAATATACACAGCCACCACTATGGCGTGTGAGAACTCCCGCGGCAGATAATATGGCCTCAGACTAACAGCCAACAGTTCAATGTCTGGACAGCAGTGCTGCTCTTTGATAGTGATGTACCTGGAGTTACACCATCTATCGTTCACAAACACTGCCAGCCCTTTCCTCTTACCGCTCTTCTCTGTCCGGTCCCCCCGTACGAGTGAAAATCCATCCAGTGCTACAGTCGCGTCTGTGTGCTGCATTCCCAGCCAAGTCTCTGTGAACAGTAGCAAACTGCACCGTTGGTGTTCATGTCGCGTCAGCGCTGCCAGCTCATCCATCTTGTTGGGGAGAGATCTTACGTTCCCCATGATGATGGACGGGAGAGTCGGTCTGTAAGCTCTCCTCCTGTCGCGACGTTTACGCAGGGCCAGCAGCTGATCCCTACTGTAAACAATGGGAGCCATTGTCTCTCACAGACCTACAGACGCGGCGAAAGTTGCACGGGTTGTAAAGGTGGTCTCAAAGTAGCGCCAGCGTTGCCGTGTTTAGCATCTCTGATGCGCCAGATATTTAAAAACACGTTAAACTAAAAGAATAAAAAAAAGACACACAAGAAAAATAGAAAGATAAGAAAAACTCCTAAGAGTCTAGCGAGCTGCTGTAAAAGGCTGCCACTCGTACGGCGCCAGAAGTTGTAGTTAATATAAGAGAATTTCTTATTAAAGAATTACTTCATTTGTACTTATTTCAACAGCCTCACCAAATGCCGTTCAGGAGGTTGAAAGACTAAAACAACTTCTTGAGGCAGAGAAAGAGAAGGGGCATATTCGTGATGAAACCATCTCCCTCCTCAATTCAATTCAATTCAATTCAATTTTTTTCAATTCAATTCAGTTTTATTTGTATAGCACCAAATCGCAACAGAAGTTGTCTCAGGACACTTTCCATATAGAGCTGTTACAGACCAAGCTCTTTTATCTACAAAGAAACCAACAATTCCCCCATGAGCAAGCACTTGGCGACAGTGGCAAGGAAAAACTTCCTTTTAACAGGCAGAAACCTCGAGCAGAACCAGACTCTGGGTGGGCGGCCATCTGCCTCGACCGGTTGGGTGAGAGAGGAAGAGCAGGAGAGGGAGAGTGAGACAGACAGACAGACAGACAGACAGACAGACAGACAGACAGACAGACAGACAGACAGACAGACAGACAGAAATGCAGTCAGAGAGAGAGAGAGAGAGAGAGAGAGAGAGAGAAAGAGAGACAGAGACAGAGAGACAGACATGCAAAAAGATGACAAAGTTGACAAAACCTACCAGCAAGGACAACCAGCAAGGACAAATTGGGAAAAAGGATGAGCTCATCCATCAGCTACTCTCCAAGAAGGATGATGATAATTCTACAGTCATGTCTGGCAAGTCAAGTGAGTAATTATCCATTCACATTCATACAGTACATACAGTATTCTTTTTTCACTCTCCAAGTTTTGTTATTTGCAGGTGTCATACGCAAACATGGGGATGACAGAAAAGCCCCTTTGAAAAAAGCTAAGCAATTAAAGAGCAACATTATTGACGATGAAGAGGAAGAATCCAATTCTGTTCTTTCTGATTCATCTGAGGGTAACAAAGGCACAATTTATTACATACAGTTGAATCAAATTCCACATTTCTTGTCATATTTTAATGTTAACTTCACAAACAGTAACATTGAATTTGTGTCTTTGCACACCCTTTATTGACACATTATACTGTATACACTGTTTCCTTGCATCACTGTACTATTGGCAAGATCAGAGCACAAGGCTAGCTGCTGTTCAGTGCCTCACTCAAGGACAACTTTGAAATGCACTGTAGATGCGCTCAGCTGGTTTAAATCAGAGTCGGAGTATTTAATGCAGGCTTCATCAGTTCATGCGCACCGGACTAGATAGGACAGCTCTAGTCCAATGAAATGGTGTTAGGTTCAAGTATTTATCCTCTGAGTGAGGCCAACCCCCAAAACCAAGGATGGTATCACTCTATTGTGAGGCAAACGATCCCCCATTAAGGCGGGGTAGGGTGCGACCCTTGGGTGTCAACGACAGTCGTCTGCCTCGTTAGTGTCCCATTCTTGTCATTGGGAGGCTCCTTGAGCCATGTGTGAATGGCTTTGTTGTTTATTTTCAGAGGCTAAGTTTTTGAATCTCTTTGGAAGAGATGAAAGGACAGCATTGTATGTGGGAGATAGGTGGTGTCTCAGGCCTCCCCCTCTGTTCAGAGATGGTTTTTCAACCTTGACATGGATGGCTTCTCTCACTCCTCTTTCAAACCATCTGTCTTCTCTGTCCAGAATATGCACATTTTTATCCTCAAAGGAGTGTGCTTCCTCCTTGAGATGCAGGTAAACAGCTGAGTCTAAACCTGAAGAGTTAGCTCTTCTGTGTTGTGCCATGCGTCTGCTCAGTGGCGGTTTTGTTTCCCCAATTTATAAGTCTGTGCATTCCTCACTGCACTGGACTGCATACACCAGATTGTTCTTCTGAGTATGAGGTGTCTGGTCTTTGGGGTGCACCAGCCTTTGTCTGAGAGTGTTCCCAGGTTTGAAATGTACCGGGATGTTGTGCTAAAGATTCGCCTGAGTTTCTCTGATACACCAGACACATATGGAATGACAATGTTATGCCGTCTGTCTCTCTTTTCTTCCTCTGTCACCCTGTTCTTTCTGGAAGCGGCTGAACTTTTCACAAAAGACCAGCTGGGATAACCACAAGTTTTGAGAGCATCCCTCAGGTGTTTGTGTTCCTTGTCTCTGGCCTGTTGGCTGGTTGGAACATTATCAGCTCTGTGCTGGAGAGTTCTGATAACACCTAGTTTGTGTTCCAGTGGGTGATGTGAGTCAAAAAGGAGGTACTGGTCTGTGTGAGTAGGTTTTCTGTAAACCCCAGTATGGAGGTGCCTGTTCTCTCCAATGTGGACATCACAGTCCAAAAAAGGCAAACTCATGTCCTTGACATCCTCTCGAGTGAATTTGATGTTCTTGTCCACTGAGTTAATGTGCTCGGTGAAGGCTTGCACTTCTTGGCTTTGGATTTTTACCCATGTGTCATCCACATATCTGTACCAATGACTTGGTGTTGTTCCTTTGAAAGAGTTCAGGGCCATTCTTTCCATGTTCTCCATGTACAGATTAGCCACAATGGGGGATACTGGTGAACCCATCGCACACCCATGTTTTTGCCTGTAAAACCTCCCCCTAAATTGAAAATAGGTGGTTGCCTGCTTCATCCAAGCAGGCTGATGAAGCCTGCTCGGATGAGAGGCGAAACGTCTTCCAAGACAAACTGACAAAGTCCAGTTGCGATCGATTGAATGCCCTGAAGCTTTATATTTTGAAAGTTGACACTAACATGATCCTTGATCCTCCCTTGATATCTATTCTAGATTCATCCATGGATAGTCACCGAGTGAGGAAGTCAAAATCTCCAGCCTCTTCGTCCTCTTCCCGCCATCAAGTTAAACCCTTGAACACTGATGACCTGATTGGAAGAAGACGAGGTAATTGCTCATTACAGTTGTGACAAGTACACACATCTTGACAGCAAGCTTTTAAAACAAAATCTGGCGTTAATGTGCCATTTACAGCTAGAAACACCAGGGGCATTATTGCTCACTACAAGATGGCTATGGATGCCTTCAACCGAGGCAGTTGAATGAAGGCAGCTTTTGATTGCATCGGTGCTGATAGAAATACTGTCTGCAGGACAGTGCCAATTGCTGAACTGAGCATAGCTGCACCTGACATCTTCAAAAACGTGGGGGCCTGGAATGAGCGCAAGGAAAAATTGTCATCCTTTGTTGACAGGTGCCGTGCTGCCATGACCCCAGAGGTCAAGGAAAAGATCACAAAAATGAAAGAAGATGGAGATCTGCTTCCTATTGCCACCCATGTCTTACCATGTCACTAATTGTTCATTTAAGTGTTAAGGTTGGGTTTGCACTTGATGCCGATACAAGATCAGTATTATTATTTTATGATGACAAAGAGATTTATTTTTATACTTTTCAGTAGCATTGAGTGAAAGTTTAAAAATGTTTGCCACATGTTAACAAGTTAAAATTATTGCGACATTTGCACTTAAGTGTTAAGGTTTCTATTTTGAAAATAAAGTTGAGAAATAGACTTAAAATGTGTTTTGTCTTTTTCTCTCTTTTAGTGTTTTAAACCAACAGTAACTAAACCCCAAAACCATGTTTTCAGCTGAAAACTATTATGTCTACGTATTTAGTAGTGTCTTTGTATTTTAGTATCTGACATAATGACTTATGATGCAGCATAGATTCTTTTAAATGCATGCAAATGTGTTACCCTTTACTTAACACCAACAATGAAACATTACAATGAGGTATGGTGCATTACAGATGCAACCATATGAACTTCACTTTACTTAAAGCATACATTGATAACTTATTTCATTTCAATTTTCAATTTTATTTGTATAGCGCCAAATCACAACAAAAGTTGTCTCAGGACACTTTCCATACAGAGCTGGTACAGGCCGAGCTTTTTTATCTACAGAGACCCAACAATTCCCTCATGAGCAAGCACTTGGTGCTTGTTAAAACTTCCTTTTAACAAGCAGAAACCTCAGGCAGAACCAGGCTCTGGGTGGGCGGCCATCTGCCTCGACCGGTTGGGTTAAAGAGGGAGAGCAAGAGTGAGAGAGTGAGACAGACAGACATGCAGTCACAGTAACAGTGACAGTGGATGTAATAACAGTAGTAGCAGTTACAGTGGATGTCAGGCAGGGCCAAGGCAGGAGACGCAGCTGCAATCCACAATCCAGATTCAGCCACTGTCCATGGGAACCTGCGAGACGACAAAGCACAGAGACTCCGGGGAAGGAGCTAAGTTAGTAAGTTAGTAACACGCTGTGGTAGGACATGAAAGCGTGCAGATGGAGAGGGACAGAGGGACAGAGGGACAGAGGAGCTTGGTGTATCTTTGGAGTTCCCCCGACAGTCTAATGCTATAGCAGCATAACTAGGGGCTGGTCCAGGACAAGCCTGAGCCAGCCCTAACTATAAGCTTATGATCGTTCATGGAGTATTATAGCATCCTATGAGCCCTTACAACAGTCTATTGTTGAGGGGTACAAGTAGTCAAAACGTATTATAAGCCCCATCAGTCAGTCTGTAGTTTATAACCTGTCAAGAGCACTCATAAGACCCTTGGATAAGTCATTATAAGGTAGATTTACAGTTATGCATAACTGTTGACATTATGAGTGTAGTCATAATGAATTATGATTTATTATGATGAGCATTATAATTCACTATGAGTGCGCTCATAATGCACTATAGATGTGGTCTACATAGAATGTGTTACCAGATGGGAAGAACTGCAGATGGTTGTTCATTGATGATGTTTTCCAAGAATAATGAAAATAACTCCTTGTGAGAAGCTCCAACAGGACCCTGAATGTTATTCCTGACCATGGCATCCAGGAGTCTGGGCACTGACCATTTGCTAATTCCATAAGTTGTACTTGTCAAACAAAAGTTTAGTTCTCTTCAAAGTTGGTTTTATCTATTTTGGATACCTGCTGAGAATCCATCTGCTATGGTAAGATGAAGCACAAACACCGACAGTTGTTGACATGTAAGAAAGCGAAACAGCTTTCTGCATAGCGAAACAGCTCTCTGAGGAAGCATAAGGGTAAGCCTCGGACAGCTTAAAAGGGGCACCCTGTTTGAGATATACGAATGTAGTGTGAAGTAGTGGTGGCTCCTGACAAATTTCTCAGGGGGGGGCAACTGTTGCGATGATGGCTAAGATGACCCGTTTAATGAGTGAAGTAATGATAAATAAAAGTCAGATAGCTAACTTTACAGTGTTACATCGCATTGTTTAATTTGGTTTTCCTGTTCAACCACTAGATAAACAACACCAGGCATGAATTGTACATACTGTACAGTATTTTTGTATAGCTATATCAATTAAATTAAATGTCTCAAATACAATAAGTTAGGTTCCACAATAAAACACTTCCACTGTGGCCATCAACAGATATATCGTCATCGTCTACTAGTTTGCCCATGAAATCAGTTAGCACAGTTTACAATTTATAGGCACCATGGATGCAATAGCAATAATCAAATGGAATCAAATTATACTATCATCAAAACTGTAATTAATCAAATCTTTCCACAACATATTCAGTATATACAGTATTTAGCTGGCAATATGCAACCAATACAACTATTTACAATTCAACATTTGGAGAGTAAAACATAACACACTCACTCATCACTTGTACTGAAATTTTGCTTGCCTCTCTTTCAAGCAGGCAAAGTGATCAATTACCCTCTCATTGAAATCAGGCATGTTCCTGACAAGTTCTCTCTCCATGGAAAGCATGGTCAATGTTACAGTTGCTAGCCATGTAGATCTTGCAGTCTCCCGTGTCCCGATGCGTGTGCGCGCTGTATCTTTTTTCTTTTTTTCTCTTTTTTTTTTTGCATGCTGTGCGTATTGTCCGAGCACATCAGTGGATATATGGTGAAATCAAGTTGGGGTAAGCCCTCCATAGAAATGAATTGTAGGGTCCAGAATAAAAAAAAAAAAATCTTAACAAGTAAGTCTATGGGAGCGCCTGGGGCGATTTTCAATCTGACTGAAATCACCCCAAGGGGACGGGGCTTCTGGTTGGAAAGTGATGTTCAGGCTGCTGATTTGACAAAATATAACAAATAACAGACAGACCACCAAAATAAACTCTTTTCTCTCTCTCTTTTTTTGTGTGGCTTAAGGAGGGCGGTGCACTATTGCCCATGATGGGCCAGCAGCCCCTGGTGTGAAGCACAGAATCATCTGAGCTGTCAGTTGACGTTGCCCAATTGTAAATCAGCTGAGCAATCAGCCAGTGAAGCAAGAATGCGAACATGAGCATGACTTACGCAGCCTGCCTGAACTGGTGCTATTTAATCCACTGTGAATATACATGCATCCATCCATCCATCCATTATCTATACCGCCCATCCCTTTCGGGGTTGCGGGGGGCTGGAGCCTATCCCAGCTACAATGGGTGAGAGGCGGGGTACACCCTGAACCGGTCGCCAGCCGATTGCAGGGCCACATGCAAGGACAAACAAACATTCACACTCACATCCTACATCCTACGGACAATTTAGAGTCATCAATTAACCTAATGAGCATGTTTTCGGTCTGTGGGAGGAAGCCAGAGTACCCGGAGAGAACCCACGCATGCACGGGAAGAACATGCAAACTTCACACAGAAAGGCCCCGCCTGACACGGGGATCGAACTGGCAACCTTCTTGCTGTGAGGCACGCGCATTACCTGCTGCACCACCGTGCAGCCGAATATACAAATATACATATACATATAATATACACACACACATATATAGATATATATACACGCACGCACGCACACACACACACACACACACACACACACACATATATATATATATATATACCGGAGGAGAGGGCCTTGTGCTCAGTGGGATGGTGCTCAATGTGTTATTGCCACATGTCTTATGACCCTAACTGCTAGTGATCTCTCAGTGAACAAGTGCTCTAACCAGTGATGGCTTTAAAGCAGATGGGAACAATAGACCTGAATACAGTTATGTTCATAAGTGTACAACTTTTTTTCACTTATGGTTAGTGGTTGGGTGAAGCCATTTATTGTCAAACAACTGTGTTTACTCTTTTTAAATCATAATGAGAACAGAAACTACCCAAATGACCCCGATCAAAAGTTTACATACTCTGGTGATTTTGGCCTGAGAGCATGCACACAAGTTGACACAAATGGGTTTGAGTTTCTGGGCTCCTGACAGGCCCTTGCATCTTTCATCCAGTGCAGCATTCTGAGTCATGTGGAAAGAGACAGGTGTATTTTTTTAATCACTCCAAACAACTTCATGCATTACATGCACATGCCATGCTTCTGTGAAATTAATTCCTCCGTGTTTGACCCATCCTGGTAGTCCTTCCTCCGCAGCAGACCAGGAGTGGTGGGCTGTCAGCCGACAGCAGCGCCTGGGGACCCAGTCCCTTCCTGTCACCATTGATCACATGGTGATCTTCTTGCATGTTTTTAGTGTTTTTTTTTTGTGGAGGATACCCAGGTGAACACGGGGAGAACATGTGAACTCCTCACAGGAAGGCATAGTGGAAGACACGCCCCCAGTGCCCACAGCGCCCCAGGTGGGAATCGAACCCAGGACCTTCTAGCTGTGAGGTGGCAGTGTTACAACTGTCCACTGTGCCACCAAAGCAAAAGAATTGTCAAAAGATCTGTGGGAAAAGGCAATTGAACTGTATAAAACAGGAAAGGGATATAAAAAGACATCCAAGGAACTGAGAATGCCAAACAGCAGTGTTCAAACTCTAATTAAGAAGTGGAAAATGAGGGATTCTGTTGAAACCAAACCACTGTCAGGTAGACCAACCAAAATTTCAGCCACAACTGCCAGGAAAATTGTTCGGGATGCAAAGAAAAACCCACAAATAACTTCACAACTTCACAATACACCAAACAGCAAGAGACAAGCATCAAAACATCTGGTCATCAAAGTCATTTGGAGTGATGAGACCAAAATGTAACTTTTTGGCCACAACCACAAACATTACATTTGGAGAGGAGTCAACAAGACCTATGATGAATGGTACACTATTCCTACTGTGAAACACGGAGGTGGATCGCTGATGTTTTGGGGATGTGTGAGCTACAAAGGCACAGGAAACTTGGTCAAAATTGATGGCAAGATGAATGCAGCATGTTATCAGAAAATACTGGAGGAAAATTTGCAATCATCAGCCCAGAAGCTGCGCCTGGGATGTACTTGAACGTTCCAACATGACAACGATCCAAAACGCAAGGCCAAGTCGACCTGTCATTGGCTACAGCAGAATAAAGTGAAGGTTCTGGAGTGGCCATCTCAGTCTCCTGACCTCAATATCATTGAGCCACTCTGGGAAGATCTTAAATGTGCAGTTCATGCAAGACAGCCCAGGAATTTACAGGAACTGGAGGCTTTTTGCCAAGAAGAATGGGTAGCTTTACCATCTGAGAAAATAAGGAGCCTCATCCACAACTACCACAAGAAGACTTCAAGTTGTCATTGATGTTAAAGGGGACAATACACAATATTAAGAACTGGGGTATGGAAACTTTTAATCAGGGTCATTTGGGTAGTTTCTGTTGTCATTGTGATTTAAAAAAAGTAACCGCAGTTGTTTGACAATAAATGGTTCACCCAACCACTAACCATAAGTGAAAGAAAAGTTTTTATGTTATCATTCATATTGTCTGAAAAATGGCCAAGAAATCACAAATTCTGCCAGGGTATGTAAACTTATGAGCACAACTGTATATTCTTGAATGTTAGTGTAATTTTGTAAACAGCTGCCTGCTCGAACATGTCCATGACTACGACTTTTGCCTTGCCCCCTCTGGACCAGATTATCAGTGAGACTCACGTGCTTCTCTGTTTAGTCAGCGCTGCACTTGGATCCTGGTATCCCTGTTACCATCCATCCATTTTCTCCCGCTTATCCGGGGCCGGGTCATGGGGGGAGCAGTCTGAGCAGGGACACCCAGACTTCCCTCTCCCCGGACATTTCCCCCAGCTCTTCCGGGTGGATCCCGAGGCGTTCCCAGGCCAGCCGAGTGACAGAGTCACCCCAGCGTGTCCTGGGTCTTCCCCGGGGTCTCCTCCCGGTGGGACATGCCTGGAACACCTCCCTAGGGAGGCGTCCAGGGGGCATCCGAGAGAGATGCCCAAGCCACCTCAGCTGACTCCTCTAGATGTGGAGGAGCAGCGACTCTACTTATATATATATATATATATATATATATATATATATATATAAATTTAGGTCTGACTGTATGTGCTGACTCAGATAGTTGCATTGAATTGCGGCTGTTGCTAATAATTGATCGCAGTGAAATGCCAGACACTGTGGAAACCTGACTGTGAGGTGTTGGTGACGTGAGCGCACGACTCCGCCGGTTTACGAAAATCCACTTGCGCCGCCGGCACACAGAGTTGACCAGGTCTGAGGTGGCGAGCTTTCAGCGCACTTTTACCCCGCCGGCGCAGACCAAAATGGTCGAAAATTCCAATGCGTCGGCTCATTATGCCGACACCTCCCCGCTACTGCGCCGAAACTCTCATCCTGGCGCACCTCTGTACGCCTCGGTTTACCAAAATACCAAATGCGCTGTGCACCTGCCTGTGCCGCTCGAAAATACTACTGCGCTGGCGGCGGAGTCGAAAATAGAGCCCAATGTCTTTGAGTGGATGCCAATGATTTAAACTAAGAAACAATGATCCATGACTTAAAAAGAATGTGGCCCCTCACTACTTCATTCCCTGCTACGTTCCCTTGCTTGGACCACACCCATCTCCACACTGTACACACCTGTAAAGTTTCAAGAATATGTCGACAGACAGACAAATAAAGAAAGTATTCAAAACTGCCTCTGTGGTAGTTCCCACTACAATAAGTCTCTAGGACCACATTTTACCGCGATGACACACACACACACACACACACACACACACACACACACACACACATTCTTACTGCAGACAATAGCAGGGGTAACGAGACATGGCAGGGCACTAATGATTGAGGAGAATGCCACCTTTGGGGTCGTCCACACCGAGAGACATCAGGGACTGTGAGCGCAAGGGGCACCCGCACCCGGGCCCACCCGAGCCCGACAGACCGGTGACCCCACACCAAGGTAGGGAGTCTTGAGCCTCTTTTTAAAAACATCAACAGTCTCTGCGGCTCTGAGGTTCTCCGGCAGGCTGTTCCTCAGTCAGGGGCCATAATGACTAAAAGCCGCCTCCCCGTGTGTCTTAATTCTTACCTTTGGTATGGTTAGAGGTCGGAGCCGGAGGACCTCAGGGTCCGCGAGGGCTTATATGGTAAAAGAAGGTCAGATAAATAAGAATGCCCGAGACCGTTAAGACATTTGAAAACTAATAAAAGAACCTTAAAATCTATCCTGAAATGCACGGGGAGCCAACGCAGCGATTTAAAACTGGTGTAATGTGCTCCCGCCCTCTGGTCCTCATCAGCACTCCATCCATCCATTTTCTATGCCGCTTATCCCTTTCGGGGTCGCGGGGGGGCCAGAGCCTATCTCGGCTGTCAACGGGCAGGAGGCGGGGTACACCCTGGACCGGTCGCCAGCCGATCGCAGGGCACATACACACACCATTCACACTCACACTCACACCTAGGGGCAATTTAGAGTCACCAATGAACCTAATGAGCATGTTTTTGGTCTGTGGGAGGAAGCCGGAGTGCCCAGAGAGAACCCACGCATGCACGGGAAGATTTGTGCAAACTTCACACAGGAGGGCCTGACCCGGGAATCAAACCGGCGACCTTCTTGCTGTGAGGCACGCGCATTACCTGCTGTGCCACCATGCAGCCCCCTCATCAGCACTCGTGCGGCTGAATTCTGTAGTAGTTGAACATTTGAGGTACTCTTTTTGGGAAGACCAGAGAGCAGGGCATTACAATAATCTAAGCGACAAGAGATAAAAGCATGCATCAGCGCCTCCGTGCTGGCCTGAGAGAGAAACAGGCGGACTCTGGCTATATTCTTAAGATGGTAAAAACCTATCTTTGTTATGTTTTTGATGTGTGGAATAAAAGTAAGCTCAGAGTCAAAAATCACACCCAGATTTTTTACAGAATGTGTTGGTTTAAGATCTTTTAGTTTTGGTAAAAGTTTCTCTCTCTGGCCTTCAGGACCAATGACTAAGACCTCTGTTTTGTCCTGATTGAGCTTTTCTGCCATCCATGACTTGATGTCTAAAATGCAGTTAAACAGGGCATCAATAGGCCCTGTGTCATCAGGAGACATGTACAGTTGCGTATCATCAGCATAACTATGGAAGCTGATGCCGTGCCTCCTGATGACTAGGATGTACAGACTAAAAAGAGTTGGACCTAAAATTGACCCCTGGGGAACCCCACACTTGATCTCACGGGCACCTGAGGAACATGCAACCCAACTTACAAAGAAGTGTCGGTCAGTGAGGTATGAGACGAACCAGTTAAAAGCAGGCCCTGAGAGGCCGACCAGGTGCCTCAGTCTGTTTAATAAAATATGATGGTCTACTGTATTGAAGGCAGCGGTTAGATCCAATAGTACCAAGACTGTGAGCTTGTGTTTATCTAAGTTGCATCTGATATCATTTAAAATCTTTAATAGGGCTGTCTCGGTACTGTGGTTCATCCTAAAACCAGACTGATACCTTTCTAAAATGTTCTTTTTGTTTAAAAAATCATTTACTTGGTTAAAAAACAGTTTTTCTAAAATTTTACTTAAAAAAGGTAAGTTGGATACAGGTCGGTAATTATTAAGAATATTGGGGTCTAAACTGCTCTTCTTCAGAAGGGGCTTTACCACCGCCGTTTTAAAGGAGGCAGGGAAGACACCCGTCTGAAGAGAGCAATTCACCATGTATAACAGCTGTTTCTCAAAGAACCCATAGAGCGTTTTAAAAAACGGTGTGGGAATTGGGTCTAAAAGGCAGGTTGTGGGGTTTACCTGGGAGAAAACTCGACCAAGTGTCCTTGCATCAACCAAGGCAAAACTCTCCATTGTTTCCTCAGGTAATACCTGTGATCCAGACGTATTGGTAGTTAAAACCTGTTGAGATAAAAGACTGGATCTGATGTTATCAATTTTGCGCCTGAAGTGGTCTGCAAAGTCTTCACACAGGGTATTTGTTATTGTCTAATGAGATCTGTTAAAATTACTGTTTATTAAAAGATCAATTGTGGAGAAGAGAAATTTGGGATTATTTTTGTGGTCAGAGATTAGCTTTTTGAAGTGAGAAATTCTTGCCTGTTTATTGGTGTTATTGTAAGTTTTGAGGCGATGACGTAAAATTTCATAGTGGACTGTTAGTTTTGATTTTCTCCTTTTCCTCTCAGCACTCCTACAGTTTCTTTTCAGATGCTTAATTTCTTCATTTCTCCACGGAGGTGTAGGTTTTTTCTTAATTGTTTTTGTTGAAAGAGGAGCCACTGCATCCAGCGTTGACTTCAGATTACTGTTAAAATTGTCAACGATAAAATCACAGGGTGCTGGTAAAATCTCTGCAGGAGTGCTCTGTAAAATCTGGATAAAATTTGCAGCCACTTCAGGAGTTAGGTAGCATTTCCTCACTGTTCTCACTGGTGCCTCCCGCTGATTAAAACTGGCGATGTTAAAAAAACACACAGAAGTGATTGGACACCGCCAGATCCACAACAGAGGACACCCCCCCAGACAGGCCATAAGTTATGATCAGGTCCAGGATGTGCCCCCTGCTGTGGGTCGGCTGTGTAACGTGCTGTTTAACATCCATACAGTTTATTGTCAATGTGTGAGTTGTTGTCAATGTGTAGATTAAAATCACCAGTTATTAAAATCCTGTTGTAGGTGGTGTGAATGATTGATAAGAACTCAGAGAATTCGCTGATAAAAGAGGATGAATACTGGTGTGGTCTGTAGACCGTTATGCAAAGAATAGGAGGACTGCTAAAAACAAAGGCATGGTGCTCAAATGATGTAAAACTGTTAAAAGGAACTGCATTTGCAGACATTGTAGCTCTTGTGATAGATGCAGTTCCGCCTCCCTTTTTGCCCCCCCAAGTCGAGAATAAAAAGTTAAAATTTGGTGGGGAAGCCTCCGTGAGAACAACAGGTGCATCAGTGCCGAGCCATGTCTCTGTAAGGAGAATACCGTCTAGTCATTTATGATAAAAGATTTGTTTAAAAGAGAGCGCACATTCAGCACAGCCAATTTGATAGCTGTGCTGAACGTGGGCTCATCATGGTGTTTTAAAGGAATGTTAAAAACAGTGCTGGGTCTAAAAACATTCCTGGGCTTTGAACGTCTGTGTGAAGTGATTGATTGAGTCTATCTTACATCCAGGACATGGTCATGTCATACACCCCTGCCTGTCCACTATACTTCTTTCAAACAGCTTTCTACTCCTGCACTATGAGGGGCGCTCAGCGACCGCTCAAAAAGAAATCCACATTGACATCTGGACAGCATAAACTCTACTCATCTTCTGTTGCAGACTGAAAACTCATCTGTTCAGAGTACACTATAACTCCTCTATCACTTATTGTTTCTAAATGCAACACTTGAAGCAGTTCAGCATATTTGATTAAGATGATGTACTTGCATGATTAAAATATGTATCAGAGTCTTTAAATCAGGCCCCTCATTCACTAAATTTCTGCTAATTGAAAAATAGTACTATTGGCACAACATCTTAACCCCACAAACTTTGAGTAAGACAAGCACATTTTTATTTATTTTTCATGATTTGTACATTTTTATATGACCAGTGCTAGCAGCTCCACAGCTGCAAAAAAGCATTCCTTTAATTATCTATTAGCTCACTCACCACAAATCTTGCCTGCAGAACATTGTCTCTGTCAGATTGTGGACTTGGGAAAGCTGCTTGTTGGGCACCCAAACTCTGAACTTGAAGAGCATTAACTTTATCCAAGTGCATTTGTCCGTGTACCTCATCCAATTTAGCATTTTTGTTGGAGCTTTAAAAACACTGAACGAGATGGCCTATAGGCTGAGTCAAGTCATGAACAACTGAAACTGGCTCAGAAAGCCAGACAGTGTTACAAAAACCACCTCATCCTCGATCATGATGATGATGATATTAATCAATGCCACCAGCTGACATTTGCCTGCTCATGCTTAACCCAACAGTATTAGACATCTCATTAACTCCCTGCTACCATTCTTTGTGTCCTTGTACACATACAGCATCTCATCCCACATACAGGGAATGCATATGCATTTCAACAATGCATAGTTTTTGATTGACATTTTGGATGGAAGTAACAAAAAATGCTTGTTGTAAACAATAAATGTCAGTTGGGTATTGTGAATGATGAATGGTAGACAGTACACATTAACACAACCCAGTTGATAATCAGGCCAACACACGTCAGTCTTGTTCATCAAATCAATTGACATTTATCACTCTATTTTTCTATTCACATACATATCATTGCTTTCATTATTAATTTGTATGCATTGTAAGCATTTTCAGTTTCTTCAGTTAGTTTTTGCAACTCGGTGTCAACAGAGAGGGACGGCAGTAGCAGCAATGCTGTCTGTGTGGACACCACATGTGGGAGCTTTAGCAACTCAGGGAGGTAGCTGTTATACAAGAAATAGGCAGTGTGTCCCAGGTGTTGGTGCGAGGCAGTGGATGGAGCGACCTGTGTGACAAGCTATCTTATCTATAAACCTCTCCCCACCAATAAAATGCAGTCCACAACAACACAATAAAATCACTCATAAATTGGAACATAAATAAATAAATAAAACAGACTAATTTCTTTAAAGTGAGAAGACCAGATAACATACCAGTTCTCCAAATGTGATCAGTGTCAAATCAATCAATGTCCTATCATAAAGGGTCATTTATTGTTATGGCAGCAAGGAATGCGAGGACCCAGGATGCAGAGTGGTAGTAAAGCAGTTTATTGTCTAACAAAAAACTCTCAGAACGGGGAAAAACTGCAGCTCAGGTAGATAAAAAACCAAAATCACAGCTGGAGGAAAAATCAACTCAACAGCGCACAGGAAGAAAACCAAAATCACCGTTAGGGAGAAAAATGCTCTCAGGCTGACCAAACACAAAAGCCTCAGCTTAGGGAGGACTCAGCGACCGCTGCAAGAGAACAAAAAATCACCATTAAGGGAAAAAGCTCTCAGGCTGGCACAAAAGGTGAACTCAAGAGATAACACGAGATGACCACAACTTGTCTTTCCGAGAGACGTGGCAGGGACCAGGAGAACTGTCTGTAGCGAGACACAGGTGACACGTGCGAGAATAATCTGGCACCAGAGTGGTGGAAGAAGTCATCTTAAAAAGGCAGAGTCCTGATGAGCCCAATTAGATACAGGTGTGTCCAGCCACCGCTCACCTCAGAGAAGATTGGCCCCGCCCCTGCCACGCTCTAGCCCTGAGGAAACACAAAAGCAGAAATCAGAGCAGCCAGAACACAGCCATAACAATTTATACTATTATTCATTGCATCGCATGCATCAAATGCACCAATTAAACTTTCACTGACATCATATCAGTATTTTAAGATAATTTGATTAATAATTCTGTATCAGAACCTTAAGTATTTGGATAGCTGCATTTTATATCTTCTATTGTTCATCTCACTATCTGGTTTTATCCATGAGTTGTGATCAATAAGTATGCTGCCACTCAAAACTATAGTGCCCCTCTAAGTATAAATCTCAATGAAATCTGAAATCTTGAATATTAAAAACTGAATACAATTTCAATACACTATTGAGATTTCATAAAATTAAATCAAACTCCAACCTTAGGTACGGGAATCACATACCAAGACACACTGTTGCCGAATTCAAATGGCAGCCATTCGGTAATATCTTGCATTGAAGTCAAACCACAAAGTGTCATTTACTTGTGACTTGTGAAAGAATAACTTGTCTCACCTCTTATAGCTTCTATTTCAATTTTAATCCTTTTGTATGATTATATAGATACACATTATATAGACACACAAAATAGCAAATTGCTTTTTTTTTTTCCAAGCAAAGCAAGGACCAGCTTTGCCTTTACAATAAACAGTCATCAAAGAGGGCAACTGCCTGTCAAAAGCCATATAACTGAATCATACAGATGCAGTTGCTGGAGTTCACAAAACAAGACTGGAAACTTCTTTTAGCTACTACATTCCAGGACTTTGGAACACCCTGCCCAGTTATTTTAGATGTGTTAGCTTTGCTGACATTAAAAAAAAAAAAAAAATCAACTGAAGACCTAGTTATTCAGGCAGGCATTTAATTAATGTTGCATGTCTGCCTTTGTTATTGCATCTTTTATTCTATATTTGTGAACTTTTATGTCTTTTTGTATTTTTTCTGATTGTTTTATTTTGATTTGTTTTGATCTTTCCTATATTGTTAAGCAGTCAGGTCTGACAGGTCCAATAACCGGAGCAGATGAGCAGGCCAGAGAGAACAGGTCAGAGAGGGAATCTTGATCCAGTAACTCACGAGGCAGACAGACAGGATGTAGACTGGAGCACGAGGAAGGCGCCTGAGCACAGAGAACGGGAAGCAGACAGAGGCAGGCAGTCAAAAAATAGCACAAAGGTTCTTTGTCAATCATGAGGTTCCTCCTTAGGTGAGCAGACAATTCAACTAAGCCTACGTTTATACGTAGCAGGGTATAGCAGATATTTTGGCCCCTCCGTTTTCAAAATAACATTGCGCACACAACATCGTTTTCAATAATGTTGTCGTTTACATGAACCTGTATAAATATGCTGTTGAGCGCATCATAACTATGCCAAACATATGGGTGCGAGTGCAAACATAGGTCGCTCACATGACGTTAAGTATTCAGTTGCATGTTGTGACGTTTCAGAACCTAAAACGCCGTTTAACCCAGTTTACACGCCGACAAATAGCTGGCGAAGTAGCCGTGAAAAAAAACTCCATTTGCGTGTAAACGAGAGGCCAAACCGCATGAGAACATATGTGTTTTCCCTAAGTGTAATCAGGGTCTGAGCCTACGTTTACGTTTATGTGGGTTTTATATATTATTATTATCTTAAACAGTGGCACAGAACAACTTGAATACTGTGGGCTTGGTGCAGCTTGGTGCAGTTCAAGTGATGACTGACACATTTTCACCTTGGTGCTTGCTGTAGCTGTACAAATCCTGATTTGCCCACCTCTGAGATTGTGCAGTTCTTCTTAAAAAAACCCATATGCTCAACTTGTTTCACATGTCAATGGCAGTTCCTACACAAATTTGCTATCCTTAGCATTTTCTATACATGCTACATGTATGCTGTAAAACGTTGAAAGCTCCACCTGAGAGCTACGTGTCTTGTCTGATTTAGTGCACTCAGAGATCGTTAGCCAATGTACTGCATCATATTGCCGCTGTCTGCAGAAATTTTTGCATGACTCACAGTCTAGTGCAAGTACTTCTTGTATGTGTAAGTGTTAAGAGCTGTTTTGTACAAAATGAGAGCTGAATGACAGAATGAAAGTGTCAGTGAAAGTGAGATTTGTGAATGTGAACTGAGGGTTTAAAATTCCAATCAAAATGTGCAGCATTTGAAAATCTGTACACTCCATTGTGAATGTATGACCAGGAAGTTTTTCCTCGCCACTGTCGCCAAGTGCTTGTTCATGGGGGAATTGTTGGTTCTCTGTAGATAAAAGAGCTTGGTCTGTATCAGCTCTATATGGAAAGTGTCCTGAGACAACTTCTGTTGTGATTTGGCGCTATACAAATAAATTGAAAATTGAATTGAATATTTTTGTACTGGCAAATTACTGGCACACAAAGATTTACACAGCCCACCAAAGTAATTACATACTAAGGCTGGATCTGAAATTAGTTTCTTCAGAGATTTGAGATTTCAGATACTCACAAATCTTTTTTATTTTGCATCATTGTTGCCAGGTGATGTGTTGCACAATGGTATTTTTTTACATCTATGAAATGTGATACGTTGTGAGATTGTAAACAGAAAGTAGTGTACAAACTGGTCATAGACACCACTTTCTTGTTTCATTGTTGATTTAAAAGCCCCCCCGCCCAAAGCACAGACTTTTTTCAGGAACACAGTCAGTTTTTTCAGAAGGAAGTCCAATCAGAGCGTTAATGAAACGCATAGGGTTATGGCAATGTCAGTGTGACAAGATGAGGCAGAGGTGGAGTGTGTAGAGTCGGGGGGGTTCTGGGCCTTGTTGATAAGGCTGACAGCAGACGGGAAAGAACTGTTCTTGTGGCATGAGGTTTTGGTCCTGATGGACCGCAGCCTCCTGCCAGAGGGGAGTGTCTCAAAGAGTTTATGTCTGGGGTGGGAGGGATCAACCACAATCTTTCCTGCACACTTCAGGGTCCTGGAGGCGTACAGGTCCTGAAGAGACGGGAGATTGCAGTCGATCAGCTTCTCTGCAGACCTAATGACACGCTGCCGTCTGCCCTTGTCCTTGGCTGGTGCAGCAGCGTACCAGATGGTGATGGAGGAGGTGAGGATGGACTCAATGATGGCTGTGTAGAAGTGCACCATCATTGTTTTTGGCAGATTGAATTTCTTCAGCTGCTGTATACATCCTCTGCTGCGCTCTCTTGATGAGGGAGCTGATGTTCAGCTTCCACTTGAGGTCCTGGGAGATGATAGTTCCCAGGAAGCGGAAAGACTCCACAATGTCAATAGAATCAGAAAGCCTTTATTAGTCCCCCGGAGGAGAAATTTCATTTCAGTTACATCCTGTCCAAGAAACATGAAAAGAACAATGACACATAACATGGGAGGTACAGGAGCGGGAGAACTGTGGGTCTGCACAATCAAGCGATCAGCGCCCAGTTTACTTAGATGAGTAAAAAAGGAGAACAAGAGGGAGGAAGAGGCAAAAAAAGCAAATCCCAAACTAGACTCCTGTGGGGGGGGCACAGTGTGGGATTACGAAAAAAACACCACAGCACACAAGCACATAGTAAGACATTACAACAAAACTCAAGACTTGCACATGTGGGAGCGGGTGAGGGTGTTGGGGGGGTAGGTGTCACAGCACGGACACTGAGGGGGCATTCACGCAGCCACATTACGGTGCCTCACAGCAACCCTCCGTGCTACATTGCAACAAGGAACGGAGGGGGGAGGGAGCCACAAAGGCGTTGAGTTTGAGGGGTGTGTGTGTGTTCTATGTGTCTTGCGTATGTGTAAGCCCATGTACATCATCTCCGCTCAGTCCCAACCCATTGTCTCTTCCGTCGGATGACTGATGACAAAGACACAGCTGTAGCCATGGAGACGACCTCGGAGAGTTCTGATCCAGAAACAAAGTTCTCGGGAGTAGAGGGTGTTTGGGGGAGGAGATAGGGCCAGAGCGTCCTGTCTGCATAACATCCAGGAGAGTGGAGAGATATCGACCTTGGGAAGGCCGGTTAATAGTGGAGTCACAGAGGGTGATGGGGGCAGGTGAGTTCTTCCTGTAGTCCACAACCATCTCCACTGTCTTTAGAGCTTTGAGTTCAAGGTTGTTCTGGTTGCATCAGGTCACCAGATGGTCAACCTCCCACCTGTAGGCGGACTCGTCGCCATCAGAGATGAGTCTGATGAGTGTGGTGTCATCCACAAACTTCAGGAGCTTGACAGACTGGTGACAAAGTGCAGCTGTTTGTATACAGGGAGAACAGCAGAGGAGAAAAAAAGCAGCCCTGAGGGGATCCGGTGTTGATGGACTTTGCGCCAGAGACATATTTCCCCAGCTTCACACACTGTTTCCTGTCAGACAGGAAGTCTGTAATCCACCTGCAGGTGGAGTCAGCAGGAGCTCAGCTGGGAGAGCTTCTCCTGAAGCAGAGTTGGAATAATGGTGTTTTTACTCTGGTCACTCGGACATTGTACAAGTACAGTTGCAACCAAAATTATTCAACCCCCCAACCCGCATATTGGCTTATTAGCAAAATATACAATTTCTCAGCTGTTTGCAATAAACAAATTAAACAAGATGTGTTCAAGTAGTTCAATGAAACTAATATTACAAGGGTTTTGATCCAAATTCAACACAAAATGCTACATTTAATGACTACTGCAGTCTCAAAATTATTCAAACCCTTCATGACAAGCATCTTCAGTATTTAGTAGAGCACCCTTTTGCTGTTATGACCTGCTGCAAACGTGATGCATAGCCAGACACCAGCTTCTGACAGCGTTCCTGAGGAATCTTAGCCTATTCCTCATGGGTAATGGCCTCCAGTTCAGTAATATTCGTGGATGTGCGTTTTGCAACTACCTTCTTCAAATCCCATCAGAGATTTTCTATGGGGTTCAAGTCAGGCGACTGTGATGGCCATTCTAGAATTTTTCATTTCTTCTTCTGAAACCAAGCCTTGGTGGACTTTGAGGTATGCTTGGGATAGTTGTCCTGTTGGAGGGTCCAATGACGCCCGAGCTTCAGCTTCCTCACAGATGACATGAAGTTTTTTCCTAAGATTTCCTGATACTTGACTGAATCCATCGTGCCCTCCGCACGCTGCAGGTTTCCAGTGCCAGTGGCAGCATTCACTGAGTGCTCCTTCGTAGCTTACCAGAGTAGCTACAACAACCTGTAACCTCAGCACATAAGCTACAGAGTAAAACATTACAACAAAACTCAAGACTTGCACATGTGGGAGCGGGTGAGGGTGTTGGGGGTGGGGGGTGGGGGTGGGGGGGGTAGGTGTCGCAGCACAGACACTGAGGGGGCATGCACACATTACGGCGCCTCGCAGCAACCGTCCGTGCTATATATGTCCTGTCCTATACCATAAACAAGGACCAAAATGTAGGCCCAATGTGCAGAAATGTCTAGGTACTTTGACCTGATAGAATTATGAAGTCCATTACTTTCTCAAAAACTGTCTAATTAATTTAACCTATATGCTCCCAATTTGCAAACGATCAAAACTGAGCCTACAGCGCATCAGAATGTTTTACTGTAAACTGTACTGTAAACATGTACTGCAAATTGTCACGAAATAAATCTCCAATGTTCATGAAAAAAAAAAGAAGAAAATTTTGATTTTGATGTCGTGGTAGGTGTAGCGTGGTAAATTTAAGAATTGCATCTCAAAAGCAGAATTTTTGACAGTATTTTGAATTCTGTCCTGATGTCAACTATTGCAGACATCTCGCATTGTCTAAATGAGATATAAAACACACATTTGTACAATTTGAACTGAATTTTTGACACAAATTTTCCTATGATTGCCCAGCCCATAGTTTGAACCATTGGCAGGTAGCACAACAAGATCATGTCTTGTCTTTGGTGTCAGAGTTAGTTATAAGTTATAATAAGCAGTAAACAGCAGTTTTTATTTAACTTTTGGCAAACAGTATGTTATATGTGGAATGGTCAAAGCATTCACCAACCTCTTCATATCAGTTTGACTTAATTGATAAAATGAGGAAAAATAAAGACATTAAAACTACCAGAGCTCTTTCAGTCTTTCCCTCTCTGGTTAGTCCTGGGTTAAGTAATGCCTTAATGTAATGCAGAAACATGTCTCTCTGGGGTACACACAGAAAAGCATCAACATACGATCATAAGAATTTTCTCTGCCATTTTTTTCCCTCCCATTATCTTTTCCTTCTCATAAGGTTATATTCTCTCCTCCAAATCAAAGCAGAAGCAAACCCCTGATAAGCAAAGTGGAGATGAGGGGAATTAAACAGAGAGCAGGAGAAAAAGCAATGATTTTGAATGCTCTCGACGTGCTTTCATGTGCCACCTTTAGACAAATACTTAGCAATGGCAAGACATGTCAAGAAGGTTGTAAGAGGTTTATTTACTGAAATGTGGGTAAGGCCATACTGTATACATTTCTCCATCACAGCACAACCCCTGAAGAAAATCAGTAAAACCCAGGGTAATGGACAATAGTTTTTTCAGATTGTATCATAGTTGTAGTAACCACACAGCAACTACTATATGCTTAAACTTAGGGAAAGGTTGTAGTTATCAAAACTGAAACAACTTGCTAAAGTCGAGCTACTGTTTAGATGAGTCAAATAATGCACTTGGTAAAGTTTAGGTAAAGATCATTGTTACGCCTAATAAAAAAGCAAATTTTAACTGTTACATGTCTGTTACAGGACATGACCTCTGGTCTCCTATATAAAAGTGTTACGTGCTATTTGTTAATCCACCACACTGACCACACTTTACTTTCCACTTTGCTATGTGAATGACACACTCTCTCTGATGTTGACAGTGGACAATATTGTGAAGTGCAGAATTGTCCAATATGGATGTAATTTTTAGTGCTAATGGGTTGTATTTACCCCAAACTGACCCTTAGGCTAGCATGTTCCAAGCACAAAATCTTTATCTTCATTAGTATTGTTGGAATGGAAAAGGAGTGGCATTATTCTTGTACTGCAGGGTAGAGCTGGTCAGCACAAACCCACATTGTCTAATACTGTATTGTTCTTACAGGAAAAGGTCAGATCAGCTGTTTCTCAAGGCTAACTTAAAAAAATAAATAAATAAACATATAAAATGTTTTGAAAAGCAACACAGAGGTTAGACTTAGATTATTTATTTATTTATTGTTTATATTTCAGTAAAAATACTAACTAACTAACTGAACAATGAGTCTGGAAAACTTATCCTAGCAATGATACACTGAGCCAGATAGAGATTGTAGAGTCAGGACAGGAAACAAGGAGAAAGATGAAACAGTGGTGCCCAGATAGATTTGAACATGGGGTGTTGCAGTTCATAGTTGCCATCTTAATCACTAGACCACAGACGGATCCCAGTGTTGTGGTTTCAGATGGGTTCAGCAAGGGGAAATTTAGCAATGTGTTGCAGCTGTGCATGCAGAGAAACAGAAAACAAGGGATTGACCTAAATGCAGATGCCGAGGTACAGCTGGTGCAGTTCAGTGATTTTATTGCAAAAGTAAATGTACAGAGTGTGTTAGGGTCCACTAACCTCTCTGTTCCTAGTGTTCTCTGTTTCCTTTTCCCTAGCTGGTTCTGCCTCTCCAGCAGCGCACCTGGAGCGCATGAGCCTGATTAGGGCTGAGTATAAAAGGAAGACGCGGAGCTTGGTTTGTTGTTGGATTATCATGAGCTCTCCCAAGAGCCTGTGCCTAGTGATTACCTCAAGTCCTTTATCAGTTGTCGTTATTCAACGGAACTAGTAAGGTGGCCTTTTCTTTTGTTCTTACGGGTGCTCCTGTCTTTTTGCAGTGCCTACCAGCCACATCCAGCCTTTGCTCACCCTTAGCCTCCCACATGGAGTTTTGTTTGTTTCACTCATTTGAGTGCGCCTTCATTTATTTCATTAATTTCAAATATTGTAGACAAATGATGATTTTAGATGTGTTGCAATCATCAGATAGACAGTTTCCCATAGACTATATATAAAATACACATCCAATAAAAATATAAATACACATCAAAGAGTAACATGATGTTCCTTTATTGAATAAGGATAAATCAAAGCATCAGTTCCTTTCCAAACTGAAGTCACACAGTGACTCTACAAGATAGAAAGCACAGAATGAAAGCATATTAGACAACACAAGAATAAATACACATTCAAAGGTCTGTATATAATACACCCCACATGTCTGGACACTGAAATAAATGCAGGACAAATCTGTACACAACAAATGAACAGACAAATGAATGGATGCAGGAGCCTGCAAGCTTGTGTACAGCACAAACATAAGAGGCCAAATCAATCTAACTTGATAAGATAAGATCAACTTTTTTATCCCAAGGGGAAATTATGTAAGAGATAATGCCCGACGAGGTGTCCATTATCAGAAATGAATGGACGACGCGGAGGCGTGAACCGTCCAACACGAAGCTCCGCTTATACCATGGTCACTTATGAAAGAAATAAATATAAAATCAGTTATTAATACATGAATGTTGTTTTTTTTACCATTAAAATCGTAAATTTTTCCACAAGAAGTGGACTATTTAATATCTCTTATTGTGACGCGTTGCCAAGGTAACCGGCTCTGGCCACAGAACCTGCAGCTCGGTCGGCTGCAGCTGTTATATTAGGCCTAATCAGTGGAGGGAAGTGAGATGATTGCTAAACGTTATGTTACGTGATACAAAGTATCATTTCAGAGGACAAGTGCACCTCATACCGCTTGTGTGTGTCCAGAGGATGATGCGACATCTTGTTTCAAAGAATCAACGTCCACAGATAGTTTCCTAAATCGTTTTTATTGCAAGAAATATTATCCACAATTTACTCTGATCATTAAATGTGTATCAAGCAAGTAAGTCTATCCTAAATCGTTTTTATAAATATTATCCACCATTCGCTCTGTATCAAGCAAGTAAATAAGTAAGGTAAGCAAGACAGTTTCTGTTGCCACGGTTACCATCTAGCGTTTGAGCCAGCGCAATAATTTAGAACAATCAGGCTATTTGACTGGAACTTTTTTACAGGTGTCCTACAACACTTTTTAATGGACACCCTGCAGCCAGTCAGAATTCACCCAGACCATGGTATAACAAGGAGTTATACAGTCTGATGGAGTTACATTTACACAATTTCACTTACAATTTCAACTGATTCATAATCAGAGTACAACTACGTTTTCGGAGATGTTAATCAACTATTTGGATTGTGATTGTAATGGTTTCAGCGGGGCAGTGAGTGGGTATTTGTGTGCTACTTACGCATTCAGGCAGTCTGCAATACTTTGCCACGCTTTCTCTCGTTGTTTTATAACTGTGGCGGTGTTGCCTGTCTTTTTAATTTGGTTCTTCACCTCCTCGTAAGCCTGCATGAGGACTTTTGCCTCCTGGGGGAAAGTATGCCGCTCTAGTTGCCATGGTGAATCGGTGAATCTGTGATCGATGGCGGGGTCAGTCTGAGGAAGCCGTGTGCACATACTTATCCAGGATAGGTTTCACCTGCTTTGTTGAATCCGTGTCTGCTCATCCTGGCTTGGTCTTTGTGCAACCGATTAAGCCTGGATGCTCATGTTTTGGATTGGTTGAACTCAGCTCAGTATCTTATCCTGGATGTCTTAATCCTACTTTTGTGCAACAGGCCCGTGCTAAATTAAGCCTCACAGAGTGTTTACCAGATTGTGAGGCTGGCAAAGGTTAAAACCAGAGAAAGTAGTCCAAATAGGCAAACAGGGAGCAGCCCAGAGGAGCAGGCAAGAATCAGATATCCGAAAAACGGGCGAGGTACAGGAAAACCAAACAAATATCAATAATCAATAATATAATAATAACAAATATATCACTGGGAGAACCAAACACAAGGAAAGCGAAACATGAACTGGCACAATAAGAGGGGAACACAGATGAAATACATTAGCAGAGAAGGCAATTGAGGAACAAGTGAAACTAATCAGTGTGCATTTCAAAATTAAACTGGAAATAGATGAGTTTTTTGCTTTAACGTGTTATTTTGAAGTAAATGTTTTGATTGCACAAAGTACTGGCCATAGAAGAATGACACCATCAGTGTTTAGATTGATTCTCTGGAAGCCTCGCTTTCACTTTGCAAATATGTCTGGCAATTGGTATGAATGAGCAATGACTGGCGGTAGTCAGGCCGACACCGTTTCTATCTCCTTTCATGTCTTCATTATAGATTAAATAAATGAATAAATTCATGCTTTTTCTTCTGCTCCACCTCCATGCTGTAGGTACTTGTTTGTGTAAAGCAATACTCAAACTATGTTATTACTCCATATACAAGGTCAATTTCACTTTACCCTTTCTATGGACTCTCTCTTTGCTCTTGTTTTCAACAAGGTCTTGATTGCTTCTTGAAAATCTGGAAACAAATGCAGTGTATCCTGTTTTTTTGTTCGTTGCGGAAAATGGTGCCAACAGTAATACCACTTGGAAATGCTAGAGGGTTTGAAAAGTTGCCTTTTTCCACTTTAAACAGGAAGCACTGAATACATCACATGAAACAAAGAAGAACATAACCCAGAGAACACAGTGGGATTTGACAGAATGGGGAAATATACCTCGACACAACACTGACTTCCACACGGTGGATGTTCTAGCAGAGGGCTTTTTCTAACACGTTCTGTGGCTAATGTAGTTAGCTAATGATAAGCTAACCACTTGGTAGTAAGTTCGTTATCCAGCCATTACAATATTAACATCTTATTTTAAAGCAGTTAATCAATTATTAATCAATTAATCTCATTAATCAGTTCCTTATAATGTTGATTCTTGTTTTCTGTTGGTGGAAAGTCAGATAAAAAAGATACATCCTTCAAGACTGTTTTTCATTCTTAAGTATCTCTCTTACTACTTATTACTTACTTGAAATATCCAAATCTTGACAGATCTGTCAATCTTGCAAAGATATGATTGGACAATTGCTGTTCAGAGGACTTGTTAAGTGAACAGTCAGCTTAGACTAATAGAGGTATCTTTTGGACAGAAATATTGTGCTAGGTGAAACTTTAAGGAAGAATATCGTTATTTTCCCTGTCAGGCTTGTGAAAACATTTATTTACATCAGTTAACCAAAAGTCTTTCGATTGTTTGATTGCAATATTATTATTATTATTATTATTATTATTATTATTATTTCTTTACAGATCAGCCTACCCTTTAATATTCACTGTCTTTATTAGGAATGTGGGAGGATAATCTCTCTAGCTCAAGATTATCTGTGGTAATCTTTTTTAGGATTGTGGTAACTTCAGAGTCAACAGCTAATTTTTTCTTCTCTTTCAAATTTCAGGGCACCTAATGAGCTGTGAGCGAAAAGAGCTGAGGGTAAGTTCTGCCTGTATGGTGGTATATTCATAAGAAAACACCTTGATATGTGTATGCAACTATACATTTGATTACACACATACAAATTCCCTTCTGCAAGTACTGATGTGTTTGATACAGAAATGCTATCATATACCTGACTGAGATGTACTTGCAGTGGCAATGTGTATTCGTGTGAATATGTGAATGTAATATTCCCTATGTTGTTATGCATACAAGTATAAGGACATGCATCAGTGATGGTCACACACTTTGAACATTGAACTGTCATTTACTAAGCAAACTGAGAAGTTAAATGTACAGGAAACAACAAACCTACATGACATAGGTTTCTATAGCAACACACAAACATGACACATGTGTAAAGGTAAGACCCACAGCCATAAACTTTGAGCTAGACATGCCCTTACAACCAAAACTGAAAATACATCAGAGCCGCTTCACCAATGGAAAGTTAATTTGCATCAAGCACTGACAGAGCATCAGTTCACCCAAGGAATAATATGTCAAATACATCAGACCTATTCAAACATGACAAATGGACACATGACAAACAAGTTCTGTATTTCACTCTGTGAATTTGTGGCAGAGGCAGAGGGAATTTAAAAGGTAACTTAACACCCCCTGAAAATCCAGTTTGTGCTGACCTCCAGTGTTCTCACCTTGCGGCAGTGATATACAGGTCTACTCCAGGACCCCGTGACATTGGGTGTTGTTAATGTTGCAAAAAAGCACCTCTCTGACCACAGTCAATCAAGCCAGAGATAAAACAGACTTTTATGTTATATCTTTCAATCAGAGGCGACAGTGGAACACTGCTTTTCAAACTTGTATTAAGTTAGTCTTGAATGGTACCAACAAACTGTACTGCAGTACACAATTGGCCTTTTCACAAATAATTAGCCACCATGCTGCCTCTTACCACAAGATTCCACTGGGTGCATCTTTGTGATGTCACATAAGCAACGTGTTTTTGTTCCGTCCTCCATCGGCTGCAAATACCACGGGGAGCATTTCAGAAGCAGAGCGTTTTGCCTGCCTTATCTAGTGAACTTCCTCAGTTTTTGCTGATTTGGTCATTTTTCCTTAATATTTTTATTTTTACCATGGGTAAGTAGGCTTTGTTGCTAAAATCCTTTTTTGTACATTTTAATTGTCTTGATTGTTGATGTATGTTCAGGAGCCTGCAGGGAGTGTTTACTGGATTTACTCAGTGGCGAACTGTGAGCACTACAGCTGGGCCTTCACCTCAGCCCTCACTGCCAAGAAAAGAAATCATCGCGGAAAAAAAGAAACAGTACGATGAATTGAAAGCGTTCAACAACTGCAATCCTTTAATTAACGATGACAAGAATGTAAACAAATAGACCATAACATCAATAATATTCTCCGCAACAAGAAACATTCTCAACAGTACCTTCATAAAACTGGAGGCTACATTAAATAAACATATGCCAAAATCTGGAAATATAAAATGAGGTAACCCAGAACGTGACACTGCTGACACCGACACCGAGGCTTCATCACCATGGACAGCGCTATAAATCACGGCGCACAGCAAGCCATACACACATTGACAAATAAATTCACAAGCATCGTCAAACTATACAATTTCATATGTGCAATATAGAAAAAGTTACACAAAGCTGGTAGCTGGAGTTTTTTTTAAAGTTGAATTGAAGTGCAAATACCTCTCCATGCGCAATTATGCACGGCGCAATGAATACTTATGTCAAAAGTCACAATTTTCATAGGTTCCACTACACCTCCTTAATTCTCGGAAAGGGACAGAAAGGGGGGAGCCATGGGGGGGAATAAAAACCCTCTAAAAAACAAAAGTCCAACCACACACTTCTGATAAGTTTGATAAGTTTACATATTGAATTAAAGGCAAAGGAATTAAAGGCGCAAATTGCACTGGATTTTTTTACAGACAACCTCCGCAATAAATACAAATTACTGAATGTCCACTTGGCCCGAATTAATCACTTGAAATAATAATCAAGGTGGCTTGCAACATAGGCCTACCTTACATGAAAACGAAGTCCATTCGTCGGTCTTTCTTTGTGAAGTGGGTGATGGCAGCGTCATAAAGCTCCAAAAGAAGTCCTTTTTCTATGGACATCAGTGCCAAAGCTCCCAGGCGATCCTGTCCAGTACTGTTTCTGGCGTGCGTCTTGATGCGCTTCAGAGCCGAGAAAGAGCGCTCCACAGAGGAAAGGCCGCCATGAAAAAGGCAATGCTAACAAGCTAGCCACAACTTCGTTCTCGTCTTCCACCATTTAATTGTCTCTCACCGCTCTCACCACTCTGCCCGCCTTTCGGACTTCACGAAGGCCTATGATCTTTTGTTTTTGTCCCGCCCACTTAAAATCAAACCGTGATTGGTCAATTTTCCCATCACTCTCCAAACCAAAACACATAGCTTGGCCTTCCCCTGGATTCATGAAGTCCTAACCAATTAATGAGCCAGCTAACCGGGCTTTGATAGAGACGGAAGACTCTGATTGGATAATATGTTTCAGGACAGTAACCCTTTCATTGCTGATGTGAACTTGACAGTAAACTTCACTTTAGAACATAGATTAGAGAAAATGTATTAATGTATTGTATTAAATTAGATAGATTATATATAATAATTTAATACTTATATTTTTTGGTCCAGATTTTTTTAAGGCCTTCTCTGAAGGCCTAGAAGGCCCTGAAGGTTCCCCCCTGGATTTACTACACCATCCTGTGTCTGACTTCCTGTCTTGCTTGATCTGCTCTTTGCAGATTTGAAGCGTTGTCAATCAAAAACAGACTGTGCATATTCTTTATGGAGCAAAGCGGAGAGGCACTTCTGAAATGGAGACGGAACACAAATAGTGGAATTGTATGCATTGTCTAGAATGGCTGCAATCAGCTCCATGATACACATCGCAGACAGAACGCGGACGTTATGATCGTAGGGTGTGATATTTAATAAATACACTGTCAGTGAATCACACAATCGTTCTCATCACTCTGAATCGGCTGAGCTAATCAGAGTGAAGTATGACAGTCAAAGCTCATCCAAAGGGAAGACACTTCTCCAGGAACTGTCAAAATGCCACACACAAGCAACACAGCACCAGAAATTTGGTTGTGTTTTTTTAACAGTCAATACGCTGATAGAAATAAGTTATGTGTAATTTAATATGTAATTTGATCGATCAATCAATCCTTTTTCAGTGTTCAGTTGCAGTTTGGTTAGATTTAGGCACAAAAACTACTGGGTTGGGTTGAGGGAAAGATCATAGTTTGGCTTTGAATAACTACTTCCTTAATACGATCACCATTTACTATTCACACAGGAATTGAACGCTGGTCTCCTGTTTGAAAGTCATGTTCCCCGACCTTTGAGGGACTTTGTTACCCTTTATACTACATTTGTCCTTCAGTACTGTCTTTATCACCTCCTCTCTTTTGTTGCCCCATCCTACAATTTTTTTCATGCGTAGGTGAGGCAGAACATGACACTGGCACACTATCCTCCAGTGAATTGTGGGTCTATTACATGCTTTTGTGTAAGACTATGTTGTTATGCTATATCCCAGAGTGTTCAGATTTCAGACCTTGTAGTCCTCTTTGTTATTTGTATTTGCATAAGTTGAATGCCTCACACATTAATGAATGGATGTTTTGATACAACTGGTATGTATGGAGCATCTGTATGATGAGCATGTTTTGGTCTCATT
This sequence comes from Chaetodon trifascialis, assembly GCF_039877785.1. Lineage (NCBI taxonomy): Eukaryota > Metazoa > Chordata > Actinopteri > Chaetodontiformes > Chaetodontidae > Chaetodon > Chaetodon trifascialis. Next base: position 2,328,254 of record NC_092070.1, read on the forward strand.
ACTGACGTGACGAGGCTTAAGAATAACTATGAGGGGCCGTACAAGCCATAATTCATTCTGGTCCTCTCATACACATATATTCGCCTCTCACATACATATATTTTCTCTCTCACACACATACATTGTCCTTTTACACACATATATTCTCCTTACACACACATACATTCTCCTTTCACATACATATATTGTCACTCTTGCACACACATATATTCTCCTTTCACATACATAGATTGTCACTCTTACACACACATATATTCTCCTTTCACATACATATATTGTCACTCTTGCACACACATATATTCTCCTTGCACACACATACATTCTCCTTGAACACACATACATTCTCCTTTCACATACATATATTGTCACTCTTGCACACACATATATTCTCCTTACACACACATACATTCTCCTTTCACATACATATATTGTCACTCTCACGCACACATACATTCTCCTTTCACATACATATATTGTCACTCTTACACACACATACATTCTCCTTTCACATACATATATTGTCACTCTTACACACACATATATTCTCCTTACACACACATACATTCTCCTTTCACATACAGATGGAGCGGCCTCGAAATTCCCCTCCAGGCCAGAGGCCATCCAGCTTCCAGCCAGCTCCCAGCCGGCTGCCAGCCAGCTACCATCCTCTTGGGGGTGTGCCCAGAATCCACTATAAACACACCTCTTCATTCAACTGCAGGGTGTCACCAGGAGATGGCGTGTCCCTCACAGGAACACATCTCAAGGGCAAAGATTTTTACTCGACTACATTCATCTGCTTTAGTAGGCTTATTTGTAGTTAGGCAGTCACAGTTACTCAACTATTTTACGTTGATTATTTAGATCAACTTAGAAAAATATTTCTCGCACAAAGTCTTAAAAAAGTCTTAAATGTGTGTTTCCATCAGCCTGTTTTAATGCATATTTTCGATTTGCAAACAGAAAATTCCTAAGTTTTTCTCTTACAATATACTGTATGAATGTTTTTGTGATTGTTGCGATCAAAAAAAACAAACTCATGTAAAAAAGTTGTATATAATCACTTCCTATATGATAATAACCATACTTCACATTACAGAAACAGTCGAAAAGATTCAGTTCCCATCTAAAAAAAAAACAAGTTTTGAGTTGAGAATACGAAACATCAGCTCAAAGTTACAAAATTTTGTGGGGGAGATTTGGCGCAGTTGGTAGAGCGTCCGCCCCATGTATGAAGCTTTCTGCAGCGGCTACGGGCTCGATTCTGTCTTTCAGCCCTTTGCTGCATATTATCTTCTTCTTCGAAAAAAAAGTTACAAAATCATTCCTGAGTCATAAAAGTGATGTAGCTTTACAAAACAGCCTGTGACTCCAAGAATAAACAGGCTCCATCTGTTTACATAGAGTTTGCTTTTGATAATTATCAACAAAAATGATGACCTAATTTTACTTTACATGCGCTGGAACAGAGACGGAGCTGCAGGAGCAGAGCGCGTCATCTGGAGATTCCAGGGCTGGCCTATGTTTTCCGTAACAGGCGCGCGGCTCTCGGCAAAAATAGACCAGGAAGCGGCCAGTAGACAGTCATATTAGTATTGGTTGGATATGCGCTAATTTTTGTGATCGCAAGATTTCCTGGTCGGACTGATAATATACATTTTGATGCATGAGGGAGGTGGGAAAGTTGGCTTATCCATAAATGTAATTAAGTGTAATGGAAACATTTCGTGAAGTCTATAAAGTAGCCAGCGACACAATATTAATATCTGTGGCACAAATTGATTTTTAATTACTGGAGGTACGCGCTCCCCTCAGCCCTCCACCTATTTTACTGGCCATAGCAAGTCTGTGGGACAGTGGGGGCTGGGAGCCTGTTTGGCTGGTGACCATCCATTGAGTTAGAACAAAGGATACACTGTAATGCAAATAATGACTTTTCAGCCAACAACGCGGCCGGCTCGACACTACACATGCCTGACAGAGTGACAGACAGGAGAACATCATGACGCCCGTGGTGATGATGCGCGATGTGTCAGTGAAACTACAGGTTTACTCTGCTCTGAAATGTGCCGGCAGTTAATCGCTTCAAATGCACAAATGCAGTGAAGTTCACAAACCACCAACAGTTTATAGAATAGGATGGACAGTCTATCAGTGGCCATTAGAGCAGCTCTCTAATAATTAAAATAGATGTCACACTGTGCGGAAGAGCTTAATAAGTTAACAAGAGATTTGGCCACGACAGCTGAAACAATGAAACAATTGGATTTATACTTTATCTAAAATCGGGGTGAAATATTGCATGCCACGGTTTAGATAGATACAGAAATCATCATCTGAGAAATAGTCATGATACTGATTTCACTGTTTCTTGGCCGTTTTCATGTGTGTGTGTGTGAGCTGATTGGCCAATAAAAACAAGTAGATTGGCCCATCTACATCGGCCCATTGGCCCTTTATGCCCCACAACATAGTTTTTTTTCATTGGTCTGATTGGCCCATTAGGATTATTCATGATTGAATGTAGGTGTCCGTGTGGGGGATGAGGCTCGCTGGCTGCGGAGGGAGAGTTGATGTTGTAGTAAGAACCTGTCTGCCTGGTCTAACATGATGAAGTCATGTTGAACATTTCCGTTTCCCAAAAAAAACATTTATTTGAGGTGCAGCGGCACAATATTAATATCAAACACGCGTCCACAACGCCTGACGTAAAAAAAAATGCATTCGTGGTGCGCTTCTGAGTACCATGTTTACCCGCGACTATAACTTTTTTTTTAATAGTTACTGTTTATATTCATCGCGTGAACAGTCTGAAAAAAGAGACAGAGACACAGAGAGGACACAGACAGTCACACAGACAGAGCGATGAAAAAGATCAGTGATAATTAACTATGGTATATTAAGCCTATGATGTTGAACATCGCAGTGCGCAGTGCGAGCCGTCTGCTGCGCTCCGCAGCCGCCTGTGAAGGCGAACGAAATCTGGAACCTTTCAGCTCAATGACATGACTTTGAAAGCACCAAGTGACTTGTTTTAACAAATTTCGTTAGATTAAAATATGTAGAACTGTAAAATATCACTTCCATGAGGCTGTTCAGTCAGACATTAACAGATCACAGGCTGAAATTGGCATTTCATCCTCCCGTCCCTCCCTCTTCAACGCACTGTAAATGATTTCTGTCCAGTAATATATAGTACACACACATACAGAAACTGCGTATTACTGGTCGCCGCATCAAATAGCGACCCGCAAATCTAAAATGCGCTACAAACAGGAAACCCACCAACTGAAAGTGGCTCCGCGAATCAGGCAGAGTATTAAACATTTAACTGTTTAGCAGTTCAGAATGCTAGAAAAACGCGACGCACAACTTCTGTTATTAATGATTAATTTTCTGGGCACAAATCACTCGGCACGCGGAGATGTGCTGGGAGCCTCTCCAAAGGTGGAGAGAGATGTGGAGGAAAAGGCAGGATGGGCAGATGAGCAGATCCAAGAAGTTTGTGAACGAGCACTACAATAATGTGGATGATTAAGCATAATTATATTTAAAAAACTGCACAGGGTGCTCTACTAGACAAGCAGTTTTTCTTACAGCAGTGGAGGCTATGTGCAGATCTAATGAACGACTCAGCAAAGCTGACACGGTAATAATGACTGCTCCTCCTGGTGGACTGATCGAGCGAGTGCAGGTAGTTTCCGCAAATGGAGCTTAGGGGCGTTACGAGTTGGCCCCGCGATGACGTCATCGGCGCGTAAGGGGATCTCATTACAGTCACGAACCCGCCTACTGCAGAGCAGGGACCGGTCACGGACCCGCCAGGGCCCCAGCTTGAAATTAGGGGAATTTCGAGGCCGCTCCATCTGTACGTATATTGTCACTCTTACACACACATATATTCTACTTACACACACATACATTCTCCTTTCACATACATATATTGTCACTCTCACACACACATAAATTCTCCTTACACACACATACATTCTCCTTTCACATACATATATTTTCATTTTCACACAGACACAACTTCTCCTTTCACGTGCATATATTGTCACTCTTGCACGAACATACATTCTCCTAAATCAATAGGCATATATGTATATGTACAAATAAAATATATGCATGTGAGAGAAGAATACATGTATGTGTGAGAGAGTATAGTGGAAAAGAAAGTCCATCATTGTGACGGAGCGGCTCCGTCACTAACGTTGGGCAGCGCACTCACATACGCACACACATACGCACACACATAGGCACGCAAACGCTTTCATTCACACGTCCCTGTTCACTTTCCCCGTCTTTTCAATAAGTAATTAAAAATACCCCATAGCCATTTCCCTTTTCTCCTCCGTTTCTGTAGCACGGCCAAGGGTGCACACTTGGTAGTTCTACCTCTGTTCATACATATATTTCCACACATATTCATACCACCATTTTATCACCTACCATGTGGAGATGTGCTGCGTGTCCATCCTGCTCTCTCACACTGTCGTTAGTTTGGTTGGCCAAACAGGGGCGTAACTGACAGCTACATTAAATAGTCTGTCTTCGCGCGTTTTATGATCATGTGACCTAAGTTATTATTTGTTTTGTTTGTTCAGTTGAATTTTGTGATGAATAACTAAGGATGGTTAAAGGGGAATATTTGTGAACATAAATACTATTTTTTGCTCTATTTATAGTGGAAGTTGGGAGACTAAATATATGAATAGGGTTAAGGAAAATGTTGAATATGGTTTTTTTATGTGTATACCGAGCCTAGTGGGAGGGGCAACTGGTTTAAAAGGAGGCTGCTCAGCCCTAGATCGAGAGTCTTGACTGGGTTACAGAGGAGGTAACAGTGTTTGATCTCGAGACTGTGTGAGTGATTTCTTTGAAGGGAAAATATACTACTGTGAGTTATTGAAGGACTTTTTGTTTTTCCCCTTTTCTAGAATATTATTTGAACTTTGTTCTATTTTCTTTTTTTTTCTGCATTTCACTTTTTTGTAAATATGTTTGCACCTGGGGAGGCCGGCAAATAAAATAACACCAACAGTGTATTTCCGACTACGCCTGTGTTTTAAAGGAGAACCCCGTGACAATCATTTATTGCGCGGTGATTGGCTGAGAAGCTCAAGCGGGCGGGTCACGTTTAGGTCACAGTCAGCATGGAAGATGGAGAGGAGTCTCGAGCAGTGCAACAAGCCATTGGGGTTTTAAGAAATATTTTATCATCCCCAGAAACGATCGCATCCATATCCTCGTTGCTTGGGCGACAGGTGACAGGTTCATCTGCACCAAACTTTACTCACAGCATGGTGGAAAGTGAGATGAGATAGATTTTCAGACCTGCGAACTTCCAAGTCACTTCAGCAGGACAAGTAGCTAACGCTAATGCTAACGATGCACAAGGCCAAACTGGAGGATTAAGCCTCGGACACACTTCGGCAACTGGAACTCCCATCCAAGAAAAAGGTGAGTACAACGTACTGAAAATTTAACTGCAAGTTGTCAGTCTAACTAATGCAGGCGGAAGGACCAGCATGCAAGCTAGGCTTGTCACTGCTAAGGAGGAGATCAGCAGCAAAAGCTGTTTTAGTCATATAACTAAATAACGACAAACCTAATAAATCAATCTTAATGCAGGGTGACCGCGGGTCCTTAAAAAGTCTTAAATATATATATATATTTTTTTTTACAAATTAAAGGCCTTAAAAAGTATTAAATTGTCTTCGATTCAGATTAGACAGGTCTTAAATGTGCTTTAATCGTCCCAGGGACGCACCTCACTTTTCACATGAAAAACGATGCATTGTGTTTAAAATCACAGTAACTAACAAAACAAATCTTGCTGTCAGCGGACCTGACCAGCGCTGTTTCAACACTTTGCGCATTAACTCAGCGCAGACATGATCCCCTTGAGTACAGTATGAGGAAAAGCTAGTTTAGCTGCTACAACAACTAGCCAGTTACCGCGGATTTCATTTCACCAGTTAAAGATACAAACTTCTTAGTAGCAAATAAACTCACGTTTCCACTGATAACTAACCTTAGCACCGTAGGTGCTAATGATAGTTAGCAACGACATCTAGTTACATTTAGCTGCAGTTAACTAGCTCTCAATTTATCAATGAAGCTGCCGCGATCAGAATCTCCTCGGCAGTGTAGTGATCTCCATCATCGTTGTTGAAGGCTGTGTGTTGCTCCGGTCCAGAGTTATTCATTGTAAACGTGCTGTTTGTTAGCATGTCTGTTTGTTTACAGACAAATGGTACATAAATACCTATTTTAATGAAACATACCATGTGTTGTAAGATACAGTAGTATTAAATGTCTTTTTTTATAAAAAGAACACCTGTCCCTTGGGGTCACTGTCATTTCCATCACACACCACAAAATGTAACTTTAGGGAGGTTTTTTTTAAGGTTTGAACACCTGCAACCATGGTAACAGTCAGTCACAGGAGAGCAGAGCTAGCTCCCTGGAAGAATATGAAAGCTGACAAAAATCAAGGTAAATATTTCCCAAACAAAGACTATGTTTATTGGTCGTCATTTCCAAACAGCTCATATTTTCTTTGACTTTATAAATAATGATTAAAATAACATTTCATATCGTGTATTTTGTATATATTTAATGCTAGCTTTAAAACAGAGATTAGCATGCTAATACAACATGAGATTTTTGAAAAAATGACACACATTGTCATTTCCACAACAGTCATTTCCATCACGTTTATCATTGTGATGGAATATATAAATATAAATATATATTATCTATATAATTACATCACAACAGCTACCAGAATGTATTTCTACACATAATGGATAAGCAAAACATCAAAATAATACCTAAAATATGTGTTTGATTTTCAAAAATTTTTGAGACCAAATTTGACCATAGTTGAAGAATGAAAGGAGAATGTATGTGTGTGTAAGGAGAATTTATGTGTGTGAGAGTGACAATATATGTATGTGAAAGGAGAATGTATGTGTGTGTAAGGAGAATATATGTGTGTGTAAGAGTGACAATATATGTATGTGAAAGGAGAATGTATGTGTATGTAAGAGTGACAATATATGCATGTGAAAGGAGAATGTATGTGTGTGTGAGAGTGACAATATATGTATGTGAGAGGAGAATGTATGTGTGTGTAAGGAGAATATATGTGTGTAAAAGGAGAATGTATGTGTGTGAGAGAGAAAATATATGTTTGTGAGAGGCGAATATATGTGTATGAGAGGACCAGAATGAATTATGGCTTGTACGGCCCCTCATAAATAACAGTACACAGGGAGCGTGATTATAAATCTTGTAGACTGAGTAGAGCTAGCTCATATTCACACTTAATGAGTCAGAGATCTCACCTCTTTGCTGTATTCTTGCCTCATGGGATTTTGAGTCTGGTTCTGTGTTATTGGTAGGTTAAGCAAAAATGTTTGTTATTATTATGATTATTATGATGATGATGATGATGATGATGATTATTATTATTATTTCCAATAGCCAACCATGAACCTAAAAAAATAAATAAAATGCAGTTACAGCAGCAGTAAGTACAGCCTGTGTTGGCTTTGATGCCATGCAGCATAACTCATTAAATCATCGGTAGACTTTGAGCCTAAAAATAAATGTTCACCCTTATGTTATTATTCATGCCAAGGCATCTTATTGCAATCCCCTGTACACACAGCTTCCAGCTGATATCATTTCTTTTTTTAATTGTCCATAGCCATGAAGAAATGAAGAAGTTTTTCCTTCAGGATAATGTGGAAATGAGAAGCAAAGAGATTAGACTCTCAGACTGGATCTGGAATTTGACTTTTTATTTTTGTTCTCTTTGGTTATTTGGCCCGTCGGTCATTTTTTAATAAACACCTTCCTGATTAATAACAGGTTCTTCTGTAATTTTTTACTCGCATTATGTGAAAATGTTGCTATCTCAGTACAGTATTTATCATTTTCTTTCTAGGGTCAAGGAAAATTATGTGCTTAGCCCTGATGAGAGTTCAGGCTTTTTACACAGAGTTGCAGTTGATAAACATAAGAAACACAGGACACACTGGGGGCTCTGAGGTAGTTCTCGCCCATCGTCACATTGGGCTCATATTTAAGTTCATTACCTGGCTCAGTTGCGCATTCCTATGCACACATTCAGCCACATTCACCACTGGGAAGCTGGTGAATGTTCAGTAACCCAGACAAACTTGTGAAGCCAAGTTCAGGGTGACAACAGTGATGCATGAACTTGAATTTTTGAAGCTCTTGTAGCTTACTTTGAACTGTGAAGAGGTAATTCTATTGTTTATCTGATGATCATTGAGATGGACAGTAAAATGGACAAGGGGTTGTAGTTAATTCAGTGGTCCATTCAGTCTGTCCATTGACAGATCTATCTATCTATCTATCTATCTATCTATCTATCTATCTATCTATCTATCTATCTATCTATCTATCTATCTATCTATCTGTCCGTCCGTCCGTCCGTCCGTCCGTCCGTCTGTCTGTCTGGGCCAAGGTGCAGTTTGAACAGATGAATTTTCCATCTGTTACTGAAGATGTATAAAGTTTCTGCACTCCTGGTGGTAACCTCTTTGTATCGTCATTGGTGTTTCTATGGTGAACTTGGGTCCTGCCCCCCAAATGACCAAAGGGGGGGGGGGGCTACTGACTACTGTAAGTACGCAGTTAGTGTCCCTTCTTCGTGTCATTCACAAGTGAATAGGCAGAGTGCTTACAGAGGCTCACAGACAACCCTGCTAAGCAGGCCGAGGTGTTATTTTACTGTTTTATTTGTATTTCGTCCTTTCATGAGGGTAAAAACAACAGAAAAAAAGAAAATGACTGCTACAGAGAAGATTGGTAGAGAGCCAACAGAAAGATAACGGTACTCCGCTCAGACAAGCACCTGTGGGAAAACCTCCATAAAACTGCTCAGGTTCATTATTTTGGCATGTACTTTTGCATAATTACTCATCAGATATGACTTTACTAATTCATAGAAGAATTTGGCCTTCATCACATGATTTAAAGGTGGTTTTTACTCAAAATAATGTTTTGGTTTTTTTTATTAATAATTTCTACTGTGTTCAAGATTAATTTACTCTGACATAGTGACATTACACATTTTGATTCTGACACTTCTGTAGTAATCTCACATGTCTTAGCTTTCTTTGAGACCAAGATTATTCATACAGCCCTTGTAGTTGTGAAGATATACTCTATTTTTGGGTAGGTCATTTGGGAGAAGACAGACAAAATAAGCCTGGTACTGAAGAGGTGGGGAGCTTGTTCCACTATTGTGGAAGCAGTACAACAAACAGTTATGACTTTGTTGAGTGGTAGCTGGGCCCCTGGTAGTGAGGGAAAGCTGGTGGTAGCAGAGTAGTAGATGGACTGGGGTGCACAGTTTGACCATGCCATAGATGTAGGATGTGCCTAAGCCATTCGCAGCATACTAGTATAGCATAGTGGTAGGTGCCAGTATGTGGTTAGTCTTCATTTTTAGACAAACCGCAGAGGTTGGATAGCACATGCAAGCAGACCAGTCAAGGGTGATCAGGAGCTGCAGTAATCTAGGTACATCCAGGCACAGTGCAACTGCACCATTCCGATTTTTATACTGTAAATGGATAGTGTATCAGCCTTTTTAATTAAGGCATGGGATTGCATAGGAAGGCAAGAATACAAACACTGACATGCTGAATGGTGTTATGTGAACATCCCATCACAGTGTCCTCTTATGGTTCAAAAATAGTTCCAAAATGAAATTTGTACCCACATTCGGGCCATCGACCGGAAGTCCTTCCTGGGCATTCTCGCAATTGAAATATGAGGTTACCACACACAGGACTGTTCAACTATTCTGCTAAACTTTATGTACACAGTGTACATTCAGCAGCTTTATACATCCTAAAACATCATTAACATCATCATTAAGTCATGCAGGACACAAGCCCCAATCTCCAGACAGAAAATCAGGTCTTTCGCCTATTCATCGAACACGACTTCCTTCCTACGAGTGACTTAGTTGATCTTTAAAATAAATTGCTTGAGTTTCTGGCAGAAAGCCTTGAATGCAAACTTTGCCTGTCTGTAATCAAAGACGAATCAAAGAAAAAGTTTGAATGAAGACATTTTGTTCTGACAAGCTCTGCAGGCATGAAACAATGACAGGAATCATTTTCATGCAATATACACCTAAATGGCATAAAGGTGTTGTTTATATTTAAAAAAGTGGGTGATGAATTGCGAAGTGGGCATGCGAAGTGCGAATGCACCGACCGTGCATGCAGCCTGTCACAGTCGCTCCTGTTTCTTTTTCTTAGTTTTACAAATTCTTTTGCTCTATTCTTTATTATTAATTTCTGCAACTTTATGACCGTCATTTTGAAGCTGTGCCCTCTCCAAACATGTTGGCTGAGAGAGTTCTGGTTTGTTTTTTCACTTTGAAACTACTACTCTCACTGGGACACAGCACTGATGTGTAGCGCATTGTTTACGCCAGAGATCAGCTGATCGCGCTGAGGCTGGCCGGCTTGTTGGCCAGAACAACAGAGATCCCTGCTGAAATCTGGAGAAAAACACAGAGGATGCAGGGGAGGACAGAAACAGCGGAGTAAAAGAGCTGGGTCGAGACAACAGTGGCTTATTGAGAAGAGGAGATATAAGCCGTGTCTCCCCTCTCTCATCATAGGCAACGTGAGATCGCTGGCAAACAAGGTGGACGAGCTAACAGCACTCTCCAGGAGTCAGAGGGAGTACCGAGAGTGCAGTCTGATTTGTTTTTCAGAAACATGGTTGTAGGAGCCTAAATGCACGTCTTTGATTTTTGGTTAAAAAAAGGGTTAATAAATAATTGAAGTTAAGTTAAGAACAACTAAAATACATGGTAATATAAGTTAATTGGTTTAGAAGGGATTAAAAGGCCTATTTACAGGTAGTTTCAGTTCAGTTGTATGATAATGTAATTAGTTTATGATTAAAAATGCATTTTGATGGTTTAAAATGGATGAAAATGTAATTTATGTAATATTTGTATTGGATGGATGCATATAAGAATTTGGTTTTTTGAGGTGCTGTACACCTTTAATTACTTTGATTGAGGCTCCCGTGAGGTCAGTCAGTCATTGAATCAGGCGAGGTGAAAGTGGAGCCATACGGTTTTTTGACCTCTAAGTCTCTTAACTCTTCATCACGTTACCTCGTTGTCAATGTTTTTGGATGTGATGGATGCTTAATTCACGGTTTTTATATTTTTCTGTATCACCCTTTCTTTGTTTTGCAAAAGTAAATCGTTTAAACTTTTACGAGCGGTCCTGTGGATTTTTTCATCGGTGTGGATGATAACGAGGGGATTGAGGAGAGCGTCAGACCAGGCTCCATTGTGTGGAAACCTACAATGGTTTCATCAGGACATACTCGACGACAACGTCTCCATCAGTGGCTTTCAGACTGTTCGGGCCGACCGGGATTGCACCCAGAGCGGTAAGCATAAAGGAGGGGGGCTCACCGTTCTAGTCAACAACCATTGGTGTAATCCTGGTCATATCACCATCAAGGAATGTATTTCTTGCCCGGACATTGACTATAACACTTTCTGTGTGGACTCCACTGTCCCAGCCAGGACTGTCCATTGTTATCCAAACAACAAGCCGTGGGTGACAAAGAACATCAAAGACATCCTCGATCAGAAGAAGAGGGCTCTCAGAGCTGGTAACAGGGAGGAGCTGAGAAAGATACAGAAGGAACTGAAGGTGAAAATCAAGGAGACCAAGGAGAAATACAGGAGGAAGCTGGAGTGGAAACTCCAGCAGAACAATTTGAGCGAGGTCTGGGGTGGTATGAGGACCATCACTGGCTTCAGGACAAGCAGCAGAGGAGTTGAAGGCAGCGTTGGCAAGGCAATTGAACTGAATCTGTTTTTTAATAGATTTAACACTTCAGGCCTGGCTCATCCTTCCTCTGATTCCTCTGCTGTCTGTCCTGGACGACCATCATCATCCAAGACCATCCATCCATCCACAAGACATCACGGCCCAGATCCTCAAAGGACTACAGACCTGTGGCACTGACCTCCCACATTATGGAAACTCTGGAGAGACTCATCCTGGAGCAGCTCCGGCCCATGGTCAAGCCACTGTTGGACCCCCTCCAGTCCTATCAGCCCCGACTTGGACTTGAGGATGCCATCATCTACCTGCTCAACCGTGTCTACGGCCACCTGGACAAGCCGGCGAGCACTATGAGGGTCATGTTTTTTGACTTCTGCAGTGGGTGACAAGCTGACAGCGATGCAGGTGGACGCCCCCCTAGTGTCCTGGATTGTAGTAGTTAGCAACACTGGGGCCCCACAAGGGACTGTTCTCTCTCCCTTCCTCTTTACCCTCTACACACACAGAGACACCTGTCATCTTCAGAAGTTTTCTGTTGACTCTGCGATAGTTGGATGTATCGGCAAGGGCAATGAGGATGAGTACAGGGCTGCTGTGGACAACTTTGTCACCAGGTGTGAGTAGAACCATCTGCAACTAAATGTGGCAAAGACTAAAGAACTGGTAGTGGACCTGAGGAGAACCAAGGCACCTGTGACCCCTGTTTCCATCCAGGGGGTAGGTGTGGACATTGTAGAGGATTACAAGTACCTGGGGGTACACATTGACAATAAACTGGACTAGGCAAAGAACACTAACACTCTCTACAGGAAGGGTCAGAGTCGCCTCTATTTTCTGAGACGACTGAGGTCCTTCAACATCTGCCGGACTATGCTCAGGATCTTTTTTTAGTCTGTGGTGGCAAGTGCTATTCTCTATGCTGTTGCATGCTGGGGCAGCAGGCTGAGGATGGCAGATGCCAACAGACTCAACAAACTGATCCGTAAGGCCAGTGACGTGGGGATGGAGTGTGACTCTCTGACGGTGGTGTCAGAGAGGAGAATGCTGAATAAGCTACGGACTATCATGGACAACGTCTCACACCCACCTCACGATGTGCTGGCCAGGCACAGGAGTACGTTCAGTGAAAGACTCATACCACCAAAACTAAGGACTTAACGCTACAGGAAATCATTCCTGCCTGTGGCCATTCCAGGTCTTGGTTAGCTCTCTCCGTTTGGCCATTTGACTGCGGGTGGTAGCCGGAGGTTAGACTGGGTGAAGCACCGATAGCCATGCAAAATGTCCACAGGGATGCCGTGCACTCGGAAAACTTCGACTACTAAGATGTTGGCAGTCTCTAAGGCTGAAGGGAGCTTAGGTAAGGGTACAAAATGTACGGACTTGGAGAATTGGTCAACAATGGTCAATATAACGGTGTGGCCCTCGGAGGGGGGTAACCCCATCACAAAATCCACGGCTATATGAGACCATGGTCTGCTGAGAATAGGTAGAGGGAGTCCCGCCAGTGGGCGATGATTGGCTTTACTGCGTGCACACACCGTGCAAGCTGTCACAAATTCCTTAGTGTCTTGTGTGATTGTGGGCCACCAGAAGGATTGCTGAATAAACTTAAGAGTGCGATAGATACCAGGGTGACATGCTAACTTGGATGAATGTCCCCACTGAAGGACCTGTGAGCAAACTGAGTTAGGGACAAACATGCGACTGGCAGGTCCATCACCAGGATCCGGTTCACGCCTCTGAGCCTCTCAGACCACTCTCTCAATCTCCCACGAAGCTGCCCCAATGACGCAGGACAGAGGAAGGATAGTTTCCGGCTCTGAGTTGGGAAAATTGGGAGAAAACTGATGGGAAAGAGCATCAGGTTTGATATTGCATGAGCCTGGGCGGTAAGACAGTGAAAAGTTAAATCTGCTGAGGAATATAGCCCACCGTGCTTGACAGGAATTTAATCTCCTCGCTGTCCGCAGGTAAGCCAAATTCTTATGGTCTGTCCATACCAGAAAGGGGTGAACTGTGCCTTCCAAGCAGTGTCGCCATTCCTGGTGTAGCAGAACTAGCCTCTAACTGACCTTCTCTTACCCTCTCTGACTTCTCATGAAAAATGGAGTTGGAAACCAGTCTACCTGATTGAACTATAGACCATCTAGAATGCTCATAATGAAGTGTGATTTTGAAGAGAAACAGGGTGTCCCATGTCAATGCTAATGGTCCCCCAATAGCCCTAAGGTAGTAAAGCCGGCTGGGAAGAACAAAGGCCAGGCTTCAACTGAATCCCCAAACGTCTGCTGATGGGTTGCAAAGTAGCCAACCTTAAAATGAACTGTTTGTAAGCCAGAGGACTTTGTTTCTTGGTATACCTGACAATTGCATCTCTGTACAACTCAACAATGGACATATTCACATGGCTAAACCCATGATCTATATGATGCCCATGTTCTCTCATGTCCCATGACAAGCTGTGAATCTAACTTTGTTTTAAGATTTGCCTGAGGCTCTGCAATGGAGCCTTCCTACCATCTAAGGGTTTGTAGGGTTCGAAGTTGATTGTGCTTTACGAGACTTTTATTAAGGAATAATCATAAGGAGGATAATCATTTTGGCAAATATCATCTGCATTTCTTTATTTTGTAATTTCTTTATCTTTATTTCCTTCTTTATCTCTTTATATTTCTTTTATTGTTGTATTAGTTGTACATTGAGTCATTATTCATGTTGGGATGAAACTGTACCAGGATTATCATTTAATATTGTCACCCAACCATAGGAAGTGCCTGATACATGCTGTGAACAATGTTGAAATGTCATTGAAAATTTGTTATTGAAATTATATGTGATTGACCATAGTGAGAAGCAGATGAGCCCCTCGTATGAATCATTGATTAATTCAGCTCCTTGAGGCGATTACGTCACAAAACGTCTCACATGTTCAACGGCCTGCCCATTAGACACGCCCCTGGAGCAAGATTTAAATGTCGGCAGCCGCAGCATGAATTCAGTGCGTGCGCTCGTACTCACAGTGCGTGCGTTACTCAGGGTGCGCGCGTTACTCAGAGTGCGCGTTACTCAGTTTTGTTTATGTTACGTTACGTTTAGTTTTGTCTTTTAGTTCTTTGTCTTAAGTTTTGCACAGTCGTTTTTGCTCTTTAAGTTTTTCCCGTCTTCGAGCTACTCAAAGCCATACCGAGTAGCGTGATTTATTTTTCAGAAGACGTGTTTCTATAATTTGCCGCAAGTTTTCAAGTTAATTTTTTTGTTTAGCCAAACGTTTTGTTTTAACTTCAGTAAATTTAGGCAAGTAATACTAATTTTGTAGCTTTTTTTCGCCCGACATCGAAGAGACTCTTAATTTGTACTATCAGTCTAAAATAATCCGTCACGGACTCAACCGAACCAAACCCTGCAGCCAGCTGTTGATCCTTGGTCCGGCTAACAATCACCCGGAGCCGCCCCTCATCTGTAACCAACACCAAAGAACCAGTTCCAGAGACGTCACCGTCCAACATCAGCTCGTCACCTTGGTGCGCTTGGCCTTCACCAGACCACTGAGTTGATCGAGCCAAGGACGACCATCTGGGCATCTTCGAGTTAGTTCGGAGCAGAGGCACAACGGGACGCCATCAGTCAAGTAGGCATGCTGAGCGGGTTTGAATAAGAGTTGGTCCGTGAGATCAAGATACTGCTAATTTATCCAAATTCTCTCAACTACTCGTTAATTCCCTAACTTTACGTTTGCGTCCCCATTATCCCCTTTCAACTACCTCTCACTATCGCCAATTTAATTACCATTATGTTGCCATAAGTTTCTTGTGTGTTTTGTCATACCATCTCCCATCTTCTGTCTTATTATTCATGATACATCACTCATTATCCATAATTCTGCTTAATAAATGATATTTTGATATAAGTCCTGGTTAGACGGTGTCCTTTTGAACTGAATATATACGATCCCTGTATCCAGAGTTTACACTTCAGATTATCAGACTGGTTTATCGTTAAGTTCATCCGTTAGTATTTTTTATCAGCGTTATAGCAGTTGATTTCTGCAGTCCTTCTTAGCTGAGGAAGGTGGTGCCCCGTTATTTTATCAACGAATGCAACATCAAATTAAGATAGTCCCCTAGTAACACTACACTGGAGTACCAAAACCACTGCCAGAAGCTCACGGTTTCCAACGTCATAGTTTCTCTCTGCCGCCGATTATCGCGTGGAAAAGAAAGCACAAGGATGGATCTTATTGGTTTCAGCACCAGAGATTTTAAACATTCTACTGGCGGGGAGCTTGGCCCCCGGGAGGAGATCTATGGCCATATTGTATGGTCTGTGGGGTGGCAGGGAAAAGGGCTAAATCCTTGCTGAAGACTCAAGACAGATGGTGATATTCAGGAGGTACGGAGGATAAATCAGGTGACTCTTAGGAGACCACCAGCAGTGATTCAGGGATAGGTGAGGCCGAACGAAGACAATGGGCGTGACAGAATGAGCTCCAACTCGTTATCCTAGCAGTTTGCCAGTCAATATTAGGGTTGTGGACATGTAACCAGGGAAGCCCAAGAACCACAGGGGAGGTGGAGGTGGGGAGAACACAAAACCGAATCTGCTCTCTATGGTTACCAGATAAGATAAGGGTTACGGGAATGGTGCGGTGGGTTACAGTGGCAATTAACCTACCATCCAAAGCACTAGCATCCCTAGGTGCCTCTAGCGCTTCAGTCTCAATCCTGAGCTGGTCCACTAAATCACTGTCCATAAAATTATCATCGGCACCTGAATCTACTAATGCCGTGAGCGGCAAGACTATGATGACTCTGTACACTGGCCGGTAAAGTTACTCGAGGAGGAGGGCTGGGTTGAGAAACTGCTCGGCTCACCAGAGTGCCCCCCTTCACTGGTGAGCCTCGTCTTTTGGCATGAGAGAGCAGGATGAGATGTAGTGTCCAGCTTGACCACAGTAGAGGCAGAGTCTCATCCGCATCCACTGTTGTCTCTCGCTGGGGGTTAACTGCGCACGACCCAATTGCATCGGCTCCCCCTCTCCTGCCGGGGGCGCTCCCATAAGTCCGGGCGGAGCGATTCTGGGAAGGGAAGGAGATGGAAGAACAGACCTCGGTTGAGCAGTGATGATGGTCTTAGACCTGCCCGACTTCTCCCTGACTCTCTCCCTCAGTCAGTTATCTAATTTAATAACTAAGGACACGAGTTCCTCGAACGAGTCTGGCTCATCCCGTGTGGCAAGCTCATCCTTTAACTCCTTGGATAACCCATTTAAAAATAATGTCACGAGGCCCTTCTCATTTAAGCCACTCTCTGCGGCTAGGATGCGGAAATCCTGTGAGTAGCGAAGAAGCGGAGCGGGTGGTGAGCGGAACCGGATGACTCTGGGAAGCCGATGGAGACGCCATCTGAGGAGAGAGCTGTGAGAGGTGAGTGTTAATGCGATTCATGCTGGCATTTGAATCCTGGAGGGTGCCCATCACCTCTCTTAACATTTGCTCGTGGCGTTCAACTATAGCACCCTGATTGCTCAGAGCTTGGTGGATCTGGTCTGAGTCTGCTGGGTCCATGTTTTGTAAGGCCAGATTATTCTGTGATGAACGAAGTAATGATTAGGACTCAGATGCAGACTCAAGTGTAGCGTGACCAGTAAAAGGGTTTATTGTAACCAGAGTTCAGGCTGACTCTCGAGTTAATGGTATGGGTGTGGATAGTAGAGTGGTGAAGGCGACGTGGTGGACAGGAGTCTTCGTAGGTTGAGGTGCCACGTGGTGATGCAGTGCAGGAGAGGACACAGAAGGTGGTGTGGGCTAGAGGCAGGTGGCCGAGCGGGGTCCAGCGGCGAACGCAGGGAACAGGACACCAGTAGCGGGAAGCGGAGGAATCTCTGTGGGGTGGAGATGGAAAAGAGTTCCGATGAGCAAACATGAAATAAACGAACGATCACAAGAGCGTAGTATTCACTGAGAATCACGTAATGGGCCAACTATACCACTGAGAGGCGGAAATAATCTGGCGACGTGTCCTCCGCTGAATGCCGGCTTTATCCCGTCCGGGATAGAGATGGGAAAGTGCCAGCTCCCCAAAACTCTGCCCAACCTCAGCCGAAAAAGGACTACACACAAAAAGAAAACCAGCCCCACACACTATAAAAGAAACTAGCAAAACATACATATCGCACCAATCATAACAATCTGAATATGAATCTGAATGAATCTGAATAATACTACTCTTGTACGTGGAGTGGAAGTCACATTGTGGAAGTTTGATCAAAACCATTTCACAACCAAATAAATTGTGTAAATTGTGAATAAAAAAAATGTTTTTAAAAAAGAGAAAGACACATGCATATTCCTTTTTGATAGCAATGATATGATCAATATTGTCTGGATTGTAAGAGAAGGTCTGACTGGACCATTATTGAATGTGGAAACATCACAATCTGGCCATCCGTCTCATAACCATGTTGCAGTTATTAGTGTAGAACTAGAACCATTTTTGCTTTGGGACACAATGTCACCATTTGACCAGTGTGTGCAGGGAAACTAAAACAAGGAGGACCCATCACTACAATTAAATCAATCACAAAAGGCTAGCAGTCATTCAAGTCCACATGACATAAATCGTTAAAGTTTAGGGTCAAGATTTGGGTTATGGTTGGGGTAAGACAGTGCTTCCCAACCTTTATGAGCCACAACATATATTTTACATTAGAAAAATCACAAGGCACACCACAAAACAAAAATGTCACAAAAAGTATATTTTTTGAAATATGATGAAAATGTAGTCTCAACCATGCCATCAGTGCCTGCTGCTCGAGGAAAAAAAAGGGGCCTTTCTGTGTGGAGTTTGCATGTTCTCTCCGTGTTCACCTGAGGTATCCTCCATAAAAAACCCTCACTAAAAACATGCAAGAAGATCACCACCTGACCAATGTGGACAAAAGGAACTGGGTCCCCTGGCGCCGCTGTCGGCTGGTAGCCCACCACTCATGGTCTGCCATGGAGGAAGGACTTGCCAAGATGGGTTAAAAGCGGAGAAAAGAATTTCACCAAGCATGGCATGTGCAGCTTCCCCTTGTAACCCTGCATGTTGTGCAGTGACTAATACAGGGATGTCTTCTTCTTCTTACTCAGTGTGAAACCTGGGCCTGTTTAGTAGAACACAAAGCTGCTATTCTTGCAGGAATTGAAGAAGGACACACAGGAAGATTTCACCTGAAATTGGAAAATCTTCCACGGCACACCTGATGATTTCTCATGGCACATTTATGTGCCATGGCACAGTGGTTGGGAAACACTGGGGTAAGGTTTAGGTTAGGTTGAGGTGAGGTAATTGATTATTGGTTATTGATGTTCATCTATGTTTGTGTGTGTGTGTGTGTGTGTGTGTGTGTGTGTGTGTGTGGGTGTGGGTTTATGGCCATGTTGTGGGGACATAAATCTGTTTACATAGTCACATTGTTGTGACTCACCTTCCTTATGGGGACAAAACAGAAGCCCCCATAATCTAAATTGTTAAATTTTAGGATGAAGACTGTGGATAAAGGTTAGGTTTAGGTAAGGGCGCAGTGCTCTTGGAGGAGCACTGCGAGGGGCACGGGCTCTCGGGGGCTCAAAAGATCTTTGATCCTTAGAAATACTTAAAAACCTGGCCGAGTGTGATGTTTAAAAGTGCTTGGTGGATTGGGCAACGGTACAGGCCGCCAGCGGGAACTTGTATGTTTATCAAAGTCCCCCCTCTCTTTCCAGGGTCTCTGCTGTAACATTTAAGGCTTAAAAAAGAGCAAGCTTTATACAGTATAATAAAAGAAGAAATAATAATAAGTGCTGGGATGTGAATGTAAGGAGTCAGACACAAAACAAGAGGGATAAGTAAAACATAAGTGCTATAAACATAAAATAAGTGCCTTCAAACAAGTGCAGGTAAAAATCACAAAATATATACAAGTGCTAGAGATAAACGTTAAATAAGAGAAAACACACAAACACACACACACACACACACACATATATACAGGGTTAAAATAAAGTCATGCGTAGTACTGTTGTTCTTTGTCTAAAACCTTACATTCATAAAAAAAAAAAAAATCTAAAATAAAAGAGCTTGTTCTTACTAAAAGGTGTTAGTGATGATAACAATCATAATAATGATTCCCACGGGTTTTATAGAACACATTTTATTAACAGCAAGGATTAATTGAGGCTCAGGCTGCGGTGAAATAATAAAAATATATATAAAGGAAAGTTAAAGCTATGCATAAAAACATATATCTCCCTATACACATACACACATACATACACACACACACACATATATACATACATACATACACACATCTATGCATACACACATATACATACATATAAATGGAACAAATATACCAATGATAAGTGATAAATAATTGAAGAAAATAAGTTAAAAAGGTTAAATCACAATCACAGTTTGTGGAAAAAAGAGGGCTATTAAAAGAGGAATGTCAGAAACCTGTGGGAGAAGAGGCCCTGGAAAGTGTGGAGGTGAGCACTTTTAGTAAATGCTGTAAAAAAAGGGTTACATTCCTTTAAAATACAAAATACATTGTAATGTTAAATGTAACGTGAACGGTTAACAAACCTTCGGAACGTAGTGCAATAAGAATAATAAAGGTTTGGCGCCCTAAAAACTGCACAATGTAGTACTAAATGCTAACGTTACTTACATAACTTACGCACCCGTCTCTTCGTCTCCGCAGCTGCAGTTCGGTTGGGGCTGCTCCTGGCTTTTGTCACGGTCATTCTCCTCACCAACTGCGTGATCAGCTGCGTTAGCAGCCGAGACAATCCACTGAAGACGCTCAGCAGTTTCTCCTCTAAATTGTTTGGACTTTCTGGATATGGTCGCTCCGCAGCCAGGCCGTCCACTCGTCGCAGAGGAGTGCCTTCTGGGATGAACTGAAGACGACGTCCGGCCATTGTATGAACAGAGCTAAAGTTTAGCAGGACCCGAAATGTAACTGTTGTAATCCAAGCTCGATTCGCGTTCACAGACGCGCAGAGGTCGTTTTCTGCCGACGTCATTGCGTCAGAGGAGGCGTCCAATCATATGCGAGGTCGCGCTCTCGGAATTTCTCGCGAGACCATTTTTGTTGCGTAAATAAAAAACATGCTGTGATTTTGTTAGGTACTTTGATTTTCTAAATTGATTTTCTAAAGTGACATCATCGAAAATAAAAGAAAGAAAAGTTGCTTTGGTGTATTCCCTTTTTATTCCCACTTAAAGAATCATCAGTGGACTTACTCTGCAGGAATTTTGCAAGCTAATCACACAAGCATTGTTCATCTGGTGTTGTGGTGGCAAAATGCAAAAAATTGTGACCAGTGTCCAAGAACTGTAGATGCTTTAATTTTCAGAATTTTGATTTAGCAATTTAAGTGGAAGATTAAAGACCTTTGAGAGTCAGGACACTTATCCTGTATGTAACCTATAAAATTATTTAAACACACTTTTAAATCCTCATGAAAAAAAAAAAAATCTTTGTATTCTGTAGGCACAGAACACACACACACACACACACACACACACACACACACACACACACACACACACACACAAACAAAATCCCAATTTGCATTTGTATAGCTTTGCAGCATTTACATTTGCATTTTAACACCTCATGGTCACAGTGGCTGAGGGAGAACTTCCACGGCAATTTACAGTGACGGAAATTGACGGAAATGTGACTTTTCATGCAGTGCCAGTCATGACCAAATCTCTAGTTTTAAACTAGTTTTACTTTTATACTAGTTCTAAACTGGGCATTTGTTTGGGGTTCATGAGGGTGAAAGAAGCTAGATCACTAATTGCAAGGTTGGCAGTTTGACCACCAGCTCCACCTGTCCATGGACAAGACATGGAACCCCAAACTACTCAAATTACTTTGCGCCTTGCATGGCAGCTCACTGTCATTGGTGGGTGATTGAGAGTGTGTGTAAATGAGAGACAAATTGTAAATCGCATTGACTAAGAAAACTTTATTATTAGAAAATAGAAATGTAACCATTAACCATAAACATGAGGAAAACTAAGGTTGAATGAAATTTTCACCTCCAAACAAGTGATTTAGATCTGGGCCATACACTACCAAAGATTTCTGAAACACTGTGTGCTCTTCTGCGTGTTCTTCTGCTTTATTTTTCCCACGTTCTTCTTTAATTTAACTGTTACAGTATAATGTAAATGTTCCAGTGTATCAACCTCTTCCATTAAGAGACTAATTTTGCCTTTGGTTTTATCCATTGTGATCATCTTAAGTTCAACTGCTGTAAAACTGCTGTTGGGATGATGCTCACAGCACCATAGCACTTAATTTACTAAGTTCTAAGTTATATACTTAAGTTATCATTTAGCACGTACATTTGGAATTATAGTCAAGACAACAAAAAGAAAAGAAAAACCCCATCACAAGTCAAGAAAATTTTAAACACAGAACTGCAGATAAAAGATTAAGATTTAATTATTTTAATAGATATCAAAAACTCTTACCATCGCAGCTATTCCTGAGCCATTTGGAGAACATGCATGGTTTTGGTTGCTTTTGACAGAAGTTTTATCCTCAGCCATCAGAATCACCATAAATGCTACTGCATTGAGTAACACACTGAAGAAATTGCTTCACAGACTGTGTACATTGTTTTGCAGCCCCTTTCACCAGTATATCCTGTCAATAACTGCTAAACTCACAAAAACTCAAATTTTCGCTATTTCACACATAGACGCTCAGACTGTTATGTGCTCATGAGTCCCTTTACACATGTTTTTCCTTGTAGTTAGAAAATTCAGCGGCCATATTGGATCCATGCAACTGTCTGTGTAGGAGAAACAGAAAACACTGAAGATTTTGCACATAAATGAGATTATTGGAATGATGTGCCTGCAGTCTGTAAACATTTATGGATAATCACCTGGGGCTCATTGAGAAAACTTGCTTACGCACAAAATGGGGCTTGAAAGTTACATACGCAACTTCCTACGCAAAGGTTCCCACTGCGCAAAGGAGCGTCCATACGACGTCCTTTTAAAGTTATTTTTGGACGTCTAGTTCGGGTCATCTGAAGGTGCAGAACGTTACTCCAGACGATGTCTTTTTTAAACGTCTTTTGAACGTCGATTTGTGACGTCCATAGTACATCCATATGGGAGCTATTCCTAGTCCTAATGTGGTCTTTGGGGGACGTCTTTTTTACGTCCAAATGTGGTCCTTGTTGACGTCTTTTCTATGTCAAATTATTACTCATTTTAGACATTGATTTTATACTGTGCTGCAGTAAAATTAACAGGTACAGGAAACTGTTTCCTACCTTGTGGACTTAAGACTACAGTCAGGTTAACAATAAATCACAATCCAATCCTCTTTTTTTTTTTTTTTTTTTTTTTTTTTTTTTTTTTTACAATTTTTATTGTAAAAATGCTTTAAATGCTATTTCAAAGACACGATGAAAGCCGGGAAGCACGTATAGAGCATGAATCAGCCCTGGGTGACCGGGAAGCCCCCCCCCTCCAATCCTTTGGGGTGCATGCTTCAAATGGTCAGCAGCATGTTGCTGTATGAGCTCCTGAGTTGCGTCATTATCAAACTTCATTACTCCATCTGCACAAGTAGAAAAAGATAAATGATAAGAAATATCCACAGACAAACTGCATTCATACACCAAATCATCTGTAAGCAAAAGTGTGCTGCTTCTGCTATGCATCCACTACCAATTCTGTATTAATACACAACCATCAGCCATTGCAGAGAGATGGCATTGTATTTTAAATGTTAACAGGGAAGTTAATGTTTTGTCCAATCAAGTCCACATGGACACAAGTAAAGGCTTACCTTGTATGGCTGAAATATATAAAAATATAAATATTTGTTTGTTCCAAGGCTTTTTTGCCCCTCTTCGCCTTGCCCTTCATATTAAATTGTGCCATTAGTGAATTGGTGAAGAGTCTAAAGAGAAAATATTTACTTATATAAATCATAGGGCTGTCAAACGATTAAAAAAATTAACTCAATTAATGGCAATACTCTGTGATTAATTGCGATTAATCGCAGTTAAAATACTACATATTATATATACTAATATATATATAGATTAAGGACAGCTAGTAGCCTAAATACCATGCATTGTGTTGTGAACTTGTAATTTATTGCACACTCAAAATAGGTAAACTGCTAATGAAAACATGCAGTCTGGTACACAGCCAGAAACAAAGATCACACATTGAAAAAGCACATACTACCAAAACATTCAACACAAAATTAATACTTTATGTAGAAACATACCTGTCAAGCACTTTATGGACACAGTCCCTGGTGTTCCTCCCGCCAATTTTTGCTATGTTCCTCACCTGTTGAAATAAGTGCATGATAAATTTGACTTTTAGTCCCCAGAGGAACATAACAATGTGCGAGTGCACTGGTTCTGTATTCCAGACTTGTCAATCCTACCAGGGTATCAAAGGCTTCCTTGTCACTCAAGCGTTGTTCCTCTCTCTCAAATTCCTCCATCGTCTCCATCCTCTCAATGTGGGCAGCCGAAGAGGCAGGCTGTGCTCTCTTACACTGATTACGGATGTCAAGCAGTAACCCCAGGACCTTCTTCTGGTACACTGAAATAAATGAGCATATTTGTTTTTTTAGAATGGTTGCCTCCAATTTAAATTAACATTTTAGTCTTTTTACAGCAACTTCATTAGAAGCAACGCAGCTTCCTTCAGTGTACTGAAGCCTGTGAGAGTTGGAGGAAATGTTAAAAGATCAATTCCTGAAGTTTATAAATCAATCCAGATATGCAGATGTTAAGAATCACTATTCTTCCCCCACCCTAGAAGTCACTGATAATTGAAAAGCAGACTAAACAGTAGAGGGAGTTGGTGGTAGTTTTAAAAGTGTCTCTATTTCTCAGTGTCCTGTCGTCCATATTAGACTACACACGTACCGTCCAAAGGCAACGGGAAGGTCCTCCTCTCACTCTCTGCATTTGCAACACAGAAAGTGTGTTTTAGAAATTATCAAATGAACATTCATCAACAGACTTGGGCCTCATTAGAAATAAATCTCTTATATTCCAGCAAGTTGGAATACATCAATGCTACTGACTGAAGTGTTCTGATGAAAATTTGAGGTCTTAAGACAACTCACTAGGCCAGGCATGTCAAACTCATTCCACAAAGGGCCGAGTGGCTGAGGGTTTTCTTTCCAACCAAGCAGCAGCACACCAGACTTGACTCATTTCATCAGCTGAGCTCAGTCTTCAGACAGCTGATTGGTCAGACTGCATGCTCTTGATTGGTTTGAGGAAAAACCTGCAGCCACACGGCCCTTTGTGGAATGAGTTTGACATGCCTGCACTAGGCCTTGATGTGTGATGGGGGGGGCTGGTGTGATGAGATCTGGGCCTGGCAAGGGTCCTGAAGACATCTCTGTTGATGTTAGATGTGCGGCGCTCACTTTTGCTGCCTGATTGGCGGTAATGTCTGGAGGAATCAGTTTTTGATCTGCTGCGATGTTGAGATCTGTGGTGATGTCTCAAGTTGTCACTGCTGCTGCTAGATCCGTGCCGATGTCTTGAGGCGTGTCTGCGATGGGATCTGGACCTGCATTGGCAGACAACTGTTGCATTAATTGCTGGATCCACCACTGATGTAGTTCAATTCATGTTAATCACTCTGCAATTTTGTAACAGACACATCTTTTTTCCTTACCTAGAGCGATGGCTTTCAGTGGCATGACCTCTGGCTTCATGCTGAGATCCTAAGAAACACAAAGAATGTTCTTAAATTTCAAAAGGCCTGATAAAATAGAAAATTAATGACATGAACACTTACTGGATGTTGCCGGGTGAAAAAAGACACAATGTTCAGAGGTGGAAAATTAGCCAAAAGTAAACAAAGGTGAACATTACTTATGATAAATATTTACCTGGTCTTGACTTTTCCCTTCCCCCTGATCCACTGGCACACTCCAGGCGAGGCAAGGCTGAAACATATGATTGAGCCTATCACTAGTGTCTTGTGGGTAAATAATGTGTAGTCAATATTGCAATGGGAAAGTAAATAATTACAAGGAGTGGACATTTCCCTGGCTGAGCTGTTCGCAGTTGCATGCTCCGCTACGTCTTCATTCGCTATGTCTTCATCTCCAGAGACTGAAAAACACATCCAAATCAGCCCATACTATCATTTTGTCGATACAACATATTACCATGCTTCATTAGTTGTCATTAGTACTCACATGCATCATCTAGTGTGGGTGTGCCCTGAATGGGCTGCAGTTTTGTCGGTGGAGCAGGGTAGTTGGGCAGCTCAACACCTAGAGGTCAGTAGAAAAAAAACAAAACAAAACAAAAAAAATCAGCATGCTCATCTCCAACATTATCAAATTTGAAACTGGAATTTTAAATACATTGTAGAAAAACATTACCATTTGAATTCTGCCTTTCCTCATCTGAATCTGTAACTGCCAAAAAAGAAAAAAAGATGTTTGAAACATTGATAAGTGAACTTTGAAGCCAAATTTCTGTAAACAGATTTT
Source organism: Chaetodon trifascialis (assembly GCF_039877785.1). Classification (NCBI taxonomy): domain Eukaryota; kingdom Metazoa; phylum Chordata; class Actinopteri; order Chaetodontiformes; family Chaetodontidae; genus Chaetodon; species Chaetodon trifascialis. The sequence goes on from NC_092070.1 coordinate 2,354,693, forward strand.
ATATTAGTGTATTAATTACTAGAGAAGGAGAAAACATACAATCTGATACGAAATCCTCTGGAATCACTTTTTTCATGCCCTTCTTCGACCTCTTCACTTCCTCCTCCTCATTGTCGTCGTCATCCTGCTCTGCCTGACTGGTCATGTTATAATTATCAAATTCTCTATGGAGAGCTAGAAGTAAGAAGATTAAACTTAAACAAATTTGAAAAAAGCATTTCAACGCTCAAACCTTGAAGTATATTTTGATCTGGACATACAGGTCATTTTCTATTAATCAAAACAGTAACTTGCCTGATGTCATTTTTACTTTTATTAAAGTAAATGTCATCCAGTCATCTTCAGGGGTCATATTTTCCTTAAGTGCCTTCTCAGTTTTTGTAGTGCTCATGCAGGGCCATCTAACGGTTCTCTTTGTCTTGTCGATCCAGTTGACTGGGACGACACCCTCCTCCTCTGCTTCTCCCTCCTTCCAAACCGCCCTTGCATACATCATCTGACAGCATATGCAATTTTTATTTAAGTTACACAACTTTAATTAGCCTAAGCATTTAGTAAACCAGTGGTTCTCTCTCACCCATTTTGAGAACCACTGTAGCAGACATCTCATATAAACTGAATTACAGATACAAGGGGATATAAAATGACATGAACCCGATTCTGACAAATCAAAAAGTGACATGTTGGAAAAGACAACATAGAGAGAAATTAGTCTGCAACAATTTTCATTGGAAAAGGAAAGATTACCAATAAGTAAATGGCACCCAGTGAAGTTAGTGGATAAAGCAAGAGAGTTGAGGTTAAAATGGTTAGGTTACGTGTGGAGGGATGAGGGTAACGTTTGGAAAATGATGTTTAGACAAGAGGAGAGAGGGCAGAGCTGGTTGCAGTAACAAAGGACGTGCAGGTGGGAGGATTATCAGAGAATAAAACAGATGGATGGGATATAGATTTAAAAAATATGAGAACTGAACTTTTAATATTTGTGTTCCAGACCATGGTGAAGGGGTATGAGCACAGCACCACCAGATTCTTGTGGTAGGTAGGCCAACTTGCGGACCAGGTCCTTTTCGCACAGCAGCGCATTTTTCATCCTGACCTGACCATTTCCTATGCACACTATATTTACAAGTCCAGAGCTACATGGTTGGTGAAACAATGGTGAGGTGTGACGCTGGTGCAGGATTTGACAAGCCAAGGTACCATCTGCATTTTTTTGTCAAACAAAAGCAACTCTATCATCTTTCAAGAGAAAACAACTGTCCCTTTCTTTAACAGAGACAAACACCCGAGGTTGCTTTTCGCTCACATTCTCTTCTGATTGCTCGATTTCTGACAAACGCCTAGTGACTTGTTCAAGAGGATTTCTCCCACTCCTTACATGTTTTTTGACTTGTTGCAGGTAGTTTTCAAATGGAAAACAGGAAATGTCGTTTAATGAGCAGTTGAAGTGGCTGGCATCTTCATGGAGATGAATTAGTCCGTGTACATTGTGTACTGGAAAGGTCTTGCCATAGAGGACAGCACAGTAGGTGACAAAGTGTTTGAGGAGATCCTTCGCATACTGGAGATAGGCATTTCGAACCCTAGCATCTGACTCCAGCCGTATCGACATGGCTACTGTTAAGGACAAGAAATGCTTGTACCTTTCAGGGGACAGCACAGTTTTCAATACCACAGGTCCTGTGTATAAAAGAAACTGCGTGAGTTCGGTGGCTTTCCACCTATCCAATTCATGGAGACCACGTGGTTGCCGAGCAAACTCACTAGGCATCCTCCCCCTTAGTGCAATCAGTTTTTGTGAAATTGCCTCTTTTTGCCTCACAGATAGACGGCAGATTTTTGGGCCTCGGGTCATGTAGATTAAAAGTCGTCTAACTACTCCCAAGCAGACCATGTGCATGTAATCTAGCACAAATGAACTGACACAAGGAATTTCTGCAGCAATGAGGGGGCTGACATTAGTTTGGTGGTTCTTGTACTCAGCTCTAGAAAAACTGTCATCTGTTCGTGGAGTGCATTCATGTTCACTGAATACCATTCTTCCCTCCACACGAGTACCTCTGATTATGCATCTTTCACAACTCTCATAGGAAGTATGACCCTTAACACATTTGAGGTATGCCCTTGCTGGTGCATCGCAGATGAAAGCATCAATATTGGGAGTGTAGGTCTGGCCTTTGTAAACTATACCATTGTCTTTGAGACGCTTGTACTCGGTCAAAAAGTCCTTCAGATAGTCCTCAAGTGGACTTGGCTTACTTTTTCCACTAAATATGGCTGCAATGAAGGGATCAAAATGGCCACACTTAACCAGTATTGGCCAGAATTGGACTCCGCTACTTTTGAAAAGTGGGATTCCATCAATGTTTACAGTGAGGTGCACATCATTACTGTCCATCAGACTTAAGTAACGACAGATTCCCTTTTCTAAGCCATAATACTTGTACTGCCCCCCACATTTTGGCTCTGATGTGTTTTGTTGTGGTGTAGCGAGGAGTGTCCGACAGTCCATAGGCAATAGGTGCCCTTGCTTTCTTAATGTGGCCAATAACCCATTAAGTGCTCTGTGTGTCACTTGGTGCTCTGTAGCCCACTTTCTCAGGTCATCTTCAAAGCTGCTGATCACTTCAGCTTCATTATTTGATTCAGAGTCGGTAGAAAAATAGTCCATATCACTGTCAAAATCCAAATCACGTGATGTCTCAGGAACGCTGTCACTTGTTGAGCTGTGTGGGGCCTCAGACACACTGCTGCTACTGCTGCTGCTACTACTACTACTACTACTACTACTACTACTCTCTATCCCATGCCCAACATCAGTGCTCTGATGTTCATCTTCGCTGTCAGAATAACGCAGAAGTTCATCCATGTCTCTTTTGCGTTTACGCCATGATCTCTGTTTCATAGCCATCTGTAGATACAGGTGCAGAATAAGTCAGTTTATTCTCACAATGTGTTTGACTGGGTGTGTGCAAAGGAGCATGGCATCATAATCTATACCTTGTTTAGGTGGCTTGGCTCCAAAGGGCAGGACACCTCACTCCCACCTTAATAGGTCCTCACCACCTGATAGAAGGATAAGACAGATTTAGAAACACTTTACAATACAACAACTTTACAATACTTAACTCGGTACTCCATCGCACTACATTGTTATGCATTTAGCCCTAGATATGTATAAAAAAGGCTAGATGTCTTATGGCGGAGTCTCTAACGTCGTCATGGGCGGCCATCTTACCCCAGGCAAGCTCTCTGGAGGAATCTGTGGTACGTGAAGGAAGGTGAGTGATCTGCACAAATACTCTTATCTCGCTGAAATCTTGACGGATTTACAAACGGTTTAAAAAAAAACTGTTTAAAAAAATAAAAACTATTTTTTATATAAAAAAATAATCTAATATAATAATATACAATCTATAAATATACATATAAAATACGATATACAATATATACATTTTTACTATATTTTTTAAACTGTTTTTATAAAAAAATATTTTTTATTGCAAATAATGTCACATTTATAAAAATATCACCAATACAATACAATATTTTGAATTATTACATGTAATAATTCAAATGATTTTATCATATTAGTAACATTCCTATTATAAAAGTTTACATATATCTCATGTTGCCATTCTGTATGCTGAGTTTCAGTAGCTCATATATTGATTTGACATAATACCTTGTGTGTGTGTGTATATTCATTGCACCTATCCGAGGTCCAGTGGGGAAAAGTAGGTGATCCCAAACTTTTGACCGGAAGTGTAACATATTTATCCATAAATGCAGTGTTGTAACTACACCTCTGACGTTTATAACAAACCAAACCGTTTGAAAATCGGTAGAAAATTGGGCAAGTCATGGTTATTTAAAAGTACATGCACCACTACAACTATGTGAGTGAGCTGACTGTGGCAAGATGGCCGCCAGTGCGGACGTGTGAGTCCAATAAGGCCCATACACATGATCAGCAGTAAAAACGCTTTGCGCCGGCTGTCCCATTGTTTTCCTATGGAGAGAGCGCTGGCGCCCAACTAAGCGGCACCGCTACCCTCGGCGTGGCGCACTGCTCGGATCTGCCGCTTACCGCAGTTCAAAAGTTCAAATTACTTGAACTTTGACCTCGTTTGCCGCTGACCTTTCAAAGCGCAACCAATAAGATAACAGTAGTTCGTAACGCTCCAGGCAGCGTTTACAAACTACCGTTAAGCTAAATACAATGCTGACGTTAGCTTAGCTGTGTACGTTCGCTATTCCCGGCAGACACAGTGACTACTGCGTCTGCCTGGAATAGCGACTACTACTACTAGTACTACGCTACTGCAAGGGCCTTCTTTTGCGACAAATTCAGATACATTGTGTGTAATAATTTACAAACAACGATTAGCTTTCCGGAGTGAAAGGAAGTACTTGCGTTGCCTAGCAACGGTGAATCGCTCGCACTTGTTGATGACGTATACGTATACGTATACGTATACCTGAGGTCCGCCGCCTAAGCTCAGCGCCTCTGCGCCCTGCCTGGCGGTGAGCGAAGAGCAAATTTCTTATCATGTGAAGGCCCCTTTACCCGGCAGCGCGGGCGAGACATCTAGCCTTTGTACATATCTATGCATTTGGCTGCCTCAGAAAATGCAGTCTCTGCTGGGCCTTTTTCAGCAGCGCCGAAGTGTTCACACTCCACGTCAGGTCCTCCTCAATGTGGACTCCCAGGAACCGGAAGCCCTCCACCCTCTCCATGCCCTCCCTGTAGATGGTCAGTGGTAAGATGTGCATGCTCTTTCTCCGAAAGTCTATGATGACCTCCTTTGTCTTTGTGATGTTGAGGAGCAGGTTGTTATCTCTGCACCACCCTGTCAGCCGCAGAACCTCATCCCTGTCGCAGATCTCATCCCCTCCAGAGATGAGCCCCATGACTGTAGTGTCATCGGCAAACTTAATTATGTGGTTGCTTTGGTGGGTGGGGGTACAGTCATGGGTGTAGAGGCTGTACAGCAGGGGGCTTAGCATGCAGCCCTGTGGGGAGCTGGTGCTAAGGCTGATGGCAGTGGATGTGTGATGTCCCACTTTAACCCTCTGGCTGCGGGCTGACAGGAAGCTGTTAATCCATGTGCAGGTGGAATGTGGAAGCCCCAGGTCCCCCAGTTTGTGCACCAGTTTGCTGCGAAGGATGGTGTTAAATGCAGAGCTATAATCCACAAAGAGCATACGCACATAGCTCCCCGGTTGCTCCAGGTGGGACAGTGCAACATGGAGGGCTGTGGCTACTGCATCATCAGTGGATCTATTTGCCCTGTAAGCAAACTGATGAGGGTCCTAACTTTGGGGGAGAAGTGATGTAATGTGGCCTCGTACCAGTTTCTCAAAACACTTTATCACCACTGGGGTGAGAGCAACCAGCCGGTAGTCATTCAGGCTGGAGATATGGCGTTTTTTGGGTGGGGGGACCCCTTGCCCTTCATATTAAATTGTGCCATCAGTGAATTGGTGAAGAGTCTAAAGAGAAAAGAATCACCTACATAAATCATAGGGCTGTCAAACGATTAAAAAAATAAACTCAATTAATCGCAATACTATTCTGTTATTAACTGCGATTAATCGCAGTTAAAATACTACATATTATATATACTAATATTACTTGTATTTTCTTCTATTCTGTCTATATAGTATTGAAGGATGCAATACAGTTAATCCATTATAATTTAAGGATGCAATTTTACAGATTGGTGAAAAATAACACATCATAGATGTTTATTTTTTCACAGTAGCTCTACATTTTGATTAGTGTATTAAATAAATACCTATGTATCCGTCTGCACACCTCAGCTTTCATAAACAAGTCACATCCATACAGTCTATGGTCACTTCATTGTAAATAGAGAATATTGTCCCCCTGAAGCTGCGGTACATCTGACAGGCCACCGTCTGTCATAGTAAACACTTGTGGAGTGGACAACCAGTCTGATTGTCACTGACACTGACAAACCAAGAGTTTAACAGTGTTTTCCACTCTCGTGTGATCAAACCACCGACTGCAGCGAGTTTTACCCGATCACAGAGTCGAACGGCTCTTCACCGGGCAGCGGGTGGGATGAAGCTGCATTCAAGATGGAAATGCAAGACAAACCCTGTGCTGCACTGATTCAAAACAGGACGCGCTATTTTATCCTCAAATTTAAGCGGACGGGTGACAACTCAAGTGGCAAAAGACCTGACTGTATACAGACTGTATACAAAGACTCTACCTGAGTCACATGACGTGATTAATCGTGCGTTAATTTTTTTCACGCGTTATTGCCTGTTGGAGATGTCGACGATGCACAGCCAGCGGCGTTTTGCTTCCACAATACCCTTCTTCTTCTTCTTCTTCTTCTTCTTCTACTTCTTCAGGTTTTATGGCGGCACAATACCTGGGCCGATGGGAGTGGCTCTTGAGTTGCACGTTGGAATGACGCATGCCTCAGCCAATCAAATTGCTGTTGACCCTTCTTCTTCTTCTTCTTCAGTTCTAATGCGGTTGATTTTTTTTCCCTACACCTTACAGGATAACACTAGAAAAACAGGAAAATGTAAACAATCAAAATATTACTTATATTTGTTTTACCCTTTTAGGCCTAAGCATTGATCACTAAAATAATCATACGGCTACAAGTAACAACTTATTATTACTATTTCTTTTTTTTAATTTATTTATTTATTTTAGGCCTATTATTATAAGGCTATACTGCACTTGTCTTAGACGTCCTGAAAAGTGACCCATCCCGACGTCCAAATGTTCAACTGCATATGGACGTAAAAATTTAGTCATAATTAGACATCCAAATGTTCAACTGTATGTAGACATCGAAATTGGGTCATAATTTAGACATCCAAATGTTCAACTGCATATAGACGTCGAAATTGGGTCATAATAAGATGTCCAAATACCTAACCTATTTTGGATGTCGAGAATAGGTCCATAATTGGTCTTGGACGGACGGACGCAATATGGACATGATCTGGACGTCCATACGACGTCCAATGTTTAAGGGGTCGTGATTTCTAAAAATAAACTTAGCGTGAGAATGTGCACACTGGTACGCCAACTTTGATGCTTGTGTTTGAACATTTTGGAGACAGGGGGAACTGGCGGTGCAGATGCATATAAATAATAAAGCATATAAATAGTGCAGTGACACTCGTGCGTAATGCTGCACAATGGATGCGCTGGCACTGCTGGAAGATCACGCAAGTGGTAGGATCAGGATGGAGAGAAGTTTTAGGGACCACGGAGATTTCCTGGCCCATGATGATGACTGGCTAATAAGACAATTTAGATTCCCTAGAGCGGTGCTCTTGGATCTATGTGCTGAACTGGGCCCAGTGTTAGATAGACCCACCCGACGGAACCACGCCATCCTGGTGCATATCCAGGTGTTGACCACTCTGGGGTTTCTGGCGACTGGCTCCTTTCAGTGGAAATTAGCCGACAGGTAAGTGTTTGATATGATTAATATTATATAATGTCACATTGTCTGTCTAAAGCCCCTTTTGGGTATGATATAATTCAGTTAAATTATGTCCTTAGGTCTGGGATATCACAGCCATCCCTCAGTGCCATAAAGCCAGCTGTTTTGGATGGCATTATAAAAATGACCAATTGATACATCAGGTTTCCTTACACTGTGGGTGAACAGGCCAACATTAAAATTTGCAGCAATGTCCGGTTTCCCAAATGTAATCGGTGCAATTGACTGCACTCACATTGCTATAAGGGCTACGAGTGAAAATGAATTTGCTTATGTGAACCGAAAAAATGTGCATTCACTCAATGTACAAATTATTTGTGCCTCGGACATGATCTTGACGAATGTAGTGGCACGGTGGCCTGGGTCAACACATGACTCATTCATCCTGACACACAGTAGTGTAGGGAGCAGACTGCAGGCAGACGCTGCGCGTGATGGCTGGCTCCTGGGTAAGTAAATAAACACCATTGTATAGATTCTACCCATTAAATCCTGATTTATAATTACTCTTCTGCTATACCTTGCAGGTGACAGTGGCTACCCCCTAAAGCGCTGGCTCCTCACCCCCTTCACCAACCCGCAGAGTGCAGAGGAGGTGCACTTCAATGTGGCACACTCTTGCGCGTGCTCCGTCATGGAGAGAGCCATCGGCCTCCTCAAAGGTCGGTGGAGGTGTTTGGATGCCTCGGGGGGCAGACTGCTTAATCACCCTACAAAGGTGTGTCAAATAAAAATGGCTTGTGGAGCTTGGCACAATGTGGCACTGGGGAATGCTGTTCCCCTCCCGCATGGCCTCCCTCCCCCACACCACAAGGACCCCGATCCACAACCACCTCCCGACATGAGGAATTTCAGCAGGGAGCAAGGCTCCGTGAAGGTGTCATGCAGCGTTTTAAATAAGATGGCAAGTATGTTTCATTTTTTAACAAGATCTTTAATGGAGCTGGCAATGTCAGACATGACCTCACACATGTTGCCCATCACTGTGCGTTTTTTTGCTGGAGTTTGGACTTCATTAATGGCACTGATGGTGTCCCTTTGAAGGACAGCGTCTGTAAGGACCCGGCCACTTCTAGGTGCGCCATACAGTCGGGACGCACTGGTGCTGGGGACAGCCAGGCCTTCAGCCACGGTGCCAGGACACGCCGTGCCCGGAACCTCCTCGTCACCCACCGCTTCCAACTCCACAATGACGGGGGACACAAAGAAGTCAACTACCTTTTCACAAGTCTGTTAAAATATTTACTTTAATAAACAGATAAAACTGTACTTTAGAGGTCTCCTCTGTGGTCTCTGCCAAATCAGTGTCTCCTTCCTTCTCTGAAACTATGCCATACACGCTGACTGTACCAAGGATCGAGGCTATCTTGGTGTCCAGCAATGTGGGTCGGGTGCGCCCTTGCCCCCACCAGTAACAGATGCGCTTCGACGATGCCATGCCACTTTCTTCTTGGCGTCCACCTTCACATCCGACCACTTCTTTTTAATTTCTGCCACAGACCACTCTGTGGCACTGGAACTATTCACTGTGCTGACGACGCGCTGCCACCCATTTTTATTTTATAAACTGTGACCACCAAATAAAATATCCTTTCTGGCCTCCACCTCACCCACAAGCACCTCGATTTCAGTCTCCGTAAAATATTTTTTCTATTCTCTGCCATGATCGAACGTAAAATGCCATTGATCAGCAGGCATATTTATATGCAAAGACATTCATGAGGTACTTTGCATTGACCATTCATGGTTTAATGTGGGTGTGTCGGGGGCGGGATGTGAGATGAATCCACCTGCGCAATCTTCCAGGTGGAGTGTGATTTATAAAGGGAAAATTGCGTGCAGGTGTGAGTAGGCACGGTTTTATAAATCCGAATATTTTTTGGCGTACGCCATTTTCAGCTTTGGGTGTACGCACACTTTTAGTATGGATTCTAGGCAATGTTTTATAAATGAGGCCCCTGGACCTTTGCTAATGTAACAGGATTGTTTTTGTTGGACTATTATGGATCAGTGGATTACCATGACACTTTAGAGGTAAGTTACCTCAATTTTGTTGTTTGTTTGTTTATTAAATGTTGTTGGCATTCACTGTACCTGCTGTTGAGATTGTATCTTAAAATGGTTATATGAAACAGTTCATGAAAATCTAAGCTTTCCAATGATGCATAGCATGGGTATAAATTTAAACAAAGCAATTATGTAAATCAGTTAGACTGATGAGGAACAGCTGGACAGCCCGCTGGTGGGCCACCCACTAAATAAGAGTCTAATTTAATATATTCATGTTGTACCACATGTTGGACTAATTGACAGATAATTTCCTGCCAGAACTAAACAAACAAAGAAAATTTTCTCTACAAATGCTCTAATTTGTGATCACAACACACTAACAAATGATAGCATTTGTTTTGCAAATATAAAATGTACCTATTAAAATGTATAACATACTTCTAATATGTCATGTAAAGTACAAAAAATATATCCTACAAAGACAAAAACAATCATGTGACTTGTGACACAATCTTTCTGCTGTAATTGAGTAATTCACCATCCACAACAGCATGTGCCACTATGAATGAATTTAAATGTGCCAGCCATTGCCAACCACTAAGGACAAGAAGATGATAATGAAGGCATTCTATTTATTTGTTTATTTGAGAGTAAGCCAAAAATGAACAGGTGAGTTTGGGGCTGTTGCTGGGAGATCAGTCATCAAATGTTAACTAAAGTCCACAAGTTAATGTTTCGTGCAAAGGACAATAAATATGTAGCATAAAATTACAAAATATTAATAAAAAAAAATATGATATGGTCTTGCTAGGGGTCTAGACCAAACATGTTTTCTTATATCTGGAGAATATGATTTGTAGGCCAAGGCATTTCTGTAGCAGCACCATATGTCATTTATAATGTATGAATATTCCTCAACTACCCGGGTCATTGACAGTCAACTTGCCTACACTGTTACCATGGTAAAGCACTCCAAATTCCTATTTGATTGGCAAGGTTATGGACCTCAAGAGGGGTCATGGGTACCCCGCTCTCAGATCCTGGTCGATGACTTGTTCAGAGACTGTCTATTGTTTTGTGGAATGGTCTGGTAGAAATCACCTGCTGCTTATGGCCAAGACCAAGGAGATGGTTTTGGATTTCAGGAGGAACAGGACAACCACGCAACCACTGTGTATTATGGGGGAGAATGTCAGAATGTAAAAATACCTCGGAGTGCACCTCAACAACAGACTGAACTGGAAAACTGTTTACAAGAAGGGGAAGAGCAGACTCTATTTCCTGAGGAGACTCAGATCTGTTATTTATTATCTCCAACAACTCTCCAACTTATACACTTAGTTAAATTTTATATATTTTACATAGTTATATTTTTTATATTTTACATATTTAGTTATATTTTCCGAATTGCTGCTATTCTATGTTTATATACTTATTTGTGTTTTTTAAGAACACTCTTTTCTCTTGGTTTTATTCTATGTTTATGTATATTGTTTAATCTGCTGCTGCAACAAAACAATTTCCCAAATTGGGATTAATAAAGTTCAGTCTAAGTTCACTGGGCTTATCCAGACAAGCCTGGTGGGTCACCTCGAACTCACATTAAGGAGGAGTACTGCTGGGATCTGCAGTTTCCCCTCCTTCTTGTCCTGTCATGCCTTTGTGTTTACCTCCCCTCTGTCTTCTGTCTGTCTGTCATGTGTGTGTCTAACTGCAGGGGGTGGCTGGCAGGTATTTGTCAAATCACCTGTTAATCCTAATGGTAATGACTAAGACTCCAGAGATCCTCCAAGTACTTTTTGCTATTTTTTGCCTTGTCTGCCTATCTGTGCTCCATTTTATGCCCCAACTGAAAATTCACCCCCCCTGTTTAACTGACACCCACGAACAGAACTGTGATGTCACAAACCGGGAACCCTTGGCTGTGAAGATGGAGGATTGGATTGGCCTGGTCTGGACCAATGACAAGAACCTTTCCTACATTGAGTCCACCAAGACTCAACAGCCAACAGGTGCAGTGGTCCCTGTCTCTTCAACTTTACTTTGATCTACTGTCCCAGCTCTAGAAATGTGAAACCCGATGCCCTTTTCCAGCAACTCAGTACTAACGAGACCGGTTCGGAACCCAAGCCCATCCTTTTCTTATCATATGTGGTGACCGCAGTAATCTGGGAGATCAAGGTAGTCAGAAAAGTGCAACAGCTTCAGCCTGATCCAGATAATGGCCTGCTGTACTATTTGTCCCTAACTTTAGTTCCCAGGTTCTGCAATGGGCTGACACATCCTGGTTTGCTTGTCACCCTGGCATTAACTGGACACTCACATTGCTCAAACGGCACTTCTAGTGGCCTGGGATGGGGCCTGATACTCTTCAGTATGACTTTGCCTATACCCATGTAGCCTGGTGACAGTGTGAAAACAACATCAAACACAATATTATATACAGGGATCTTTATTCTCTACTACTCTCAAAATAATGGAGCAGTGTTAAATGAATTTGGAGTATGTAGACCAATCCTAATATAACTGACGAATGCTAATTTTAACTGTTTTCACAAGAATAAATAAGCATATAAACAACTGCAGCGGCAGCTCACAACTCTGTTAACAGAAAATAAAAAAAACAAGAACACAATCAATTGCAAATACAGAGTCAAATACCTGGCACATTAATATTACTCAAAATGGTGCAGTACATTTCAAAATTACACTCACCACAACTCTGTGCCAACGTAGATGTGTTTATGGCGACAGCCATCAACCCCACACACCCCACAAACTGTGCAATAAAAATAAACGTCATTTTCAGCACACTATACATGCACGAAAGTTCTTTATAATAACAAAATAATCTCCGTGAAGTGGACTCACATGACTTTCAGAACTTGTCAACTCTGCAGGACCAGTACCGTCTCGGCGAGGTAGTCAACACACACGCTGTTGAAAACGTCTTTTGCGACGCGCTGACAGGAGACCATTTTGGGCGACTCGGAATGGGAAAAAACTCTCCACTTCCTGCTTTCTCGCGCGTAATTGCTATAGCAACCAGGGGACACCCGAAAGGGCACGGTGCCATCTAGTGGGCAACTTGGACAAAATTTATATGTCTATTCCACTCGGCTACACCCAGGAGAAGACATCCCATCAAGCCCCCGCTGGTCTCCTCAGATCGCTGCCAGTCCAAAAGAGCCAATCAAGACCTGGAATCTACATTAAGGTGTTCACTCTCCATTTGAGGCTTGGGTTCCTCTCTCCATTGTCCCCAGTCTGGGAAGGAGAGTTCTCTGTGTCATCCATTCAGCTCCACCTCCACCGTTGCTGACAGATCTGGAAGACTTGGGCCCCCTTATCATGGTCAGCAGAGGAGAATAAACAAGTAGCTGACAGACACCGCAGAGAAGCCCTAAACTACGAACCAGTTCAGAGAATTTGTTGTCCTCCAAGAATATTCCTTTAAAGACAGAATCTAAGGAACTCTCTCTCCCCAGTAGAGCCCGTTTACAGTGGACTCCATCATAAACCCCACTGTTGTCAAATTAAAATGACCTGCCTCTATGAGAGTTCATACTGTGTTCCATGTCTCCACTAGCCAGAAAACATCTCGGAACAGTAGTTACTATTTCAAATAGGCTTCACTCCTGCACAGCACTGACCTCACAGTTTCACCTCGAGAATGAAATGTGTTGAGACCAAACAATCAACTCCCCTTTTTTTTTTCAGTCTGTAAGCACTATTGTAACACCGTCACTGTGTGATCCATACACTGCAACTGTGTATCCTGTGAATTCAGGTCAATGTGTGACCTTTTAAATTAAGATACAAATGTAATTTTGATAGTGCGCGTGCCTCACAGCGAGAAGGTTGCAGGTTCGATTCCCGGGTCGGGCCTTTCTGTGTGAAGTTTGCATGTTCTTTCCGTGCATGCGTGGGTTCTCTCCGGGTACTCCAGCTTCCTCCCACAGACCAAAAACATGCTCATTAGGTTGATTGGTGACTCTAAATTGCCCCTAGGTGTGAGTGTGAGTGTGAATGGTGCGTGTATGTGCCCTGCGATCGGCTGGCGACCGGTCCAGGGTGTACCCCACCTCTCGCCCGTTGACAGCCGAGATAGGCTCCGGCCCCCCCGCGACCCCGAAAGGGATAAGCGGCATAGAAAATGGATGGATGGATGTAATTTTGATGTCTTCATTCTACATTTATCTTGTAGGGGAATCAGGTTGCTAAACCCGTGGGTCTAATGTTTGCACTCGTTAATATCAAAAGGGGCACCAACTTTCCTCAGCTCAAAAGAATTTTATTTATTCTTTTCTTTGAATGCTGATTTTGAGTTTGGCAATAGTGAGAAGTAGTTTTGAGGAAAAAGGACACGAATGTAGTGTTAATTTCTTGAATGAATGACTAAGCAAGTCTAATGAAAATTGAGATGGCCTACGACACCAACTCTTTGTTTAATGCAGCATGGAATATGCCTACTAATATGCCAGCAGTGCTCCTATGGTGGTCAGTCCTGAACTGAAACAGAGGGACCCCAGGCTGTTGTTCTTATTAAGATAACAGCACAAAATCTGTGCTGCGGTCCTACGGGGTGAACCACTTGAACCACGGTTGAGAGCTGACATTGGACAGAGATGCTTCAGGAGCTGGAAGGCCTCGGTGTCGGTAACAGGTGAGAAGCATCTCTTTCGGCTGCTATTTGACCCAGACAGGTGGGTTAAGGCTGGCTGCAGGACTTCGGTCCAAAGAGGTTGACGGCTGTATGGCAAAAAGTTCTCGGTTAATAATAAAGTTGAGAATACTTTCGATGGACTGTCGAAAGTATCTATAAAAATCTTCTTGCGTGATTCGGCTTTAATGGTTAAAGAAGAGTTTGGCTTTAACTCTGACAAAGTTATGTGGTTTAACGTGGTGGGCAAAAGTAGACAAAAGATTAAAATAACATGCCAATAGGCGGGCAAAAGACAACTGACGAACAAAAACTGAAGTTTCAAAAACTAAAGAAAAACTAAAATGCCGTAAAAGTGGCGTGAGTAAAGAACAAGTAAAGAGTGGTCTCGAACAAAGAAGTGAGACGACGAAAAGACAAAGAAGATGTCCAACAAGACGTGTAACAAAGAAGAAAGTGACATGGAAGTCACGCAAAACAGAAGTGAGCACTTGACACATGCTATAGGGCGTAGAATTTCAGTGCTCTTGGGCGTGTCTTGTGATGTGCATGTAGAATGATTTACAGGTGAACGCTGTGATTTCATCTTATAGAGAGAAAACATTAACTAATGATTGCATGTGATTGACTCATCTGCTTCTCACTATGGTCAATTACATATATTTTAAATGATCAATTTTTCAATGACATTTCAACATCGTTCACACCATTCGTCAGACACCTTTTGACAAATAATGACAACATTCTTCAATACTCATACTAACATATATGATAACTAATAGCATAACTAATAAAACAAAGAATCAAGGAAAGGCAGATTATATTCAGTGAATTAAGCATTAATAATTATAACTGTCTCATGTCATATATCTAAAACCTAACTGCTTCCACTCTCTAAATGGCAGTATGGTTCTGTGTAGAAACCACACTGTAAAAAAATGGTAAAAGCACTGGCAGCAAAGTTTCCAAAGGGATACCGTAAAATTACAGTAAATAACAATATCACAGAAGTACATACAATAACTTTAAAAAACAGAGCAGATTTTTACAGTCAAATATAATTAAAATGCAGTGTATTACAGTAATAAATGAGCATTATACTGTAAAACAACATACATATTACAGTAAAAAACATTAAAATCAGATACCTTTCAGATTAATCTCTGTAATTTCACAGTATACATTATTTATTTTAGGAAATAGCCAAGTCTATCTACAGTAACTTCATGTTAAAATACAATTTTTACTGTATGTATGTAACAGTATTAATCTGTCATTTTATAGAATTTGTATATTAAAAAACAACCATTGGACAGTGGAAAAACAAGCTAAATACATTACAAATACATCGAAAATAGCTACATTTAATGCCTCTCTCTTTAAATTAAGGGTATTTAGTATTTATTTAATGGAGTGGTCTCGTCTACCTAGAGTAATTTCCTGTTTATTTATTGTTCTTTCATGTACAATCACTAAGAAATTATGTATAAAAATGCTAAAAATGCATTAAATGAACGATGAATGTCTGCCCATTCACAGTATTAATTTGTCATTTTAAAGAATTACGAGATTTAAATATGTTTATTGGACAGTAGAAAAAAAGCAGAATATATTAAAAATACATCAAAAAATAGCTATATTTAAGGCGAATCCCTGTAAATTAAGAGTATTTAGTAGTCATTTCATGAAACTGTTTTGTCCATCTACACTGATTTGCTGCATTATTGTGGTTTCCCCAAGTACAAAAACAATGACACAATGTATAAATAAAATATGCACCTTTAATCAAATAGGAATTTCTGCACATTTACAGTATTAGTTATTTTAAACAATTGGACAATGGAAAATTAAACACTGTACATCAAAATACATCAATATGTACATTTAAGGATAATATCTGTAAAAACTTCACTTTAGTATTTTTAACCCTGGGCCCAAATGACATGTTTTCAGTCACAATCCGATCAGCTTTCAGCAGCTGCTCCTGTGCTCAACAAGTAAGTTACATTGACTAGACCTCCATATACAGGGCAAAACTGGAAACACCCTTCATCTATAGGTAACATCAGCATAAGAACTACCAACCTACCTACAAAACAATTTAATTAAAATAATAAACACATACTCGGGAGTTTTTTTGAGTTTGGCCCATGTTCCACTTGACAACATCGAGAGGGTGGACTTTAAGTCCTATACTACAGCCAGCCACCAGGGAGGTGATTGAGATGTTTTGGCTTCACTTGAGGAGCTGTATAGTGGCTGCATAGTATGTGGATTATGTAAGCAGGAAACGCCCGTATGTATACTAAACTATCAAGAATTTTTGAGTATGCAGTGTGAGCTGACTGCACATACTCAACTTAATGCATTACTAGCCTGATAATCAGACCAAATTGCCATTTCGTTTTACTGCATTATCCAGTCTGACTGCTCTCATAGAAGTCGTTAGCATAGAAGCTAAGTGTAAAAGCAATTTCTCAAGATACAAGTTGCCATACACAACTTTTGGAGACAGATGGACCTCGCCCAGAAGCCATCACAAGGGATGTGCAGGGGTAATACAACTCTGATATGAGGTGCGATGGGGTATATTTCATCCCCGACATCCCATTTCGTAAACCACATCTAAACAGAGCTAAATGTCTCTGGTGGATTAAGCTGTGTGGTAGACCGCAGTCAACTCAACGTAAAGAAGATAAATAAGGATGTCTACATTTTTTATAAATAGGGTTTACGCCGATCTGATATTTGGCATTTTATGCAATTTCTGTGATCGGCCGTAATGTCTCAATTCACCGATTCGATCAATGACATTGTTGTGTTGAAACTTTTTGCAGATGCTCCTGTTGCATAGATTACAGATGGCTTGTGTTTTATCTGTCTCATTTACTCCAAAGAAGTTTCATGGCACAGACATGTTTGTTTGTATCTGAGAGCTAATGATTTAAAATTGAAAAAACTTTATTATCCATCTTTGTGGCTTTTGGTTTTGACTCCTGTCACTATGTGACAGACAATAAAGTTTTTTGAATCTTGAATCATTAGCTGTTGGACGCAACATCCATGCTGTCAGATACAAACAAACATGTCAGTGGTGTGGAACTTCTTCAAAGTGAGTGAGACAGATAAAACACAGACTATCTGCAATCTATGAAATGCTACAGTACCTCGTGGGGGAGCATCTGTAAAAGGATTCAACGCGACAAATTTAATCAGGCACCTGGATAAGAAACACAAGGAGGAGCATGCCGAGTTCCAGAAACGGAGCACGGAAAAAGAAAAAAAAAACCACAGAAACTAGGGATGTCCCGATCACCTTTTTTTGCCCCGAGTCCGAGTCATTTGATTTTGAGTATCTGCAGATACTGAATCCCGATCCGATACTTCTATAAAACATTATGAAACGAACTAAGAGCAGAGAATAAGATCCAGGATGTCCTTTTTATTTTTTATTTTTTTAACCAATGGCTCTTATATTAACATGTAAAACTTATGCACAATGCAGTGCAGTGTGTTGTACTTCTATGAAGTAGCTTGAATTACAGTCTCAAGTCAGAATAGAACACAGAAATAAAATAACCGTGAACCGAATGAATGAATGGACTTCGCTTTCATTTCTGATAATGGACACCTCGAAGGGCATCCCACTTATACCATGGTCACTTACGAAAGAAATAAATGTTAAATCAATTATTAATAAGTTAATGTTTGTTTTCTTCCTTTAAAATCGTAAGTTTTTCACAAGAAGCGCCTGAGTGGACTATTTAATATCTCTTGTTGTGACGCGTTGCCATGGTAACCGGCTCTGGCCGCAGCTGTTATATTAGGCCTAATCAGTGGAGGGAAGTGAGATGATTGCTTAACGTTATGTTACGTGATACAAAGTATCATTTCAGAGGGCAAGTGCACCTCTTACCGCTTGTGTGTGTCCTCTACTGCCTTGCCGTTGTGATTAATAAACTGTGAAACAACGTATGTTATCGTATGTTCTGAGTTTCTGTTGCCACGGTTACCAACTAGCATTTGAGCCAGCGCAATCGTTGTTTACTTTGAAATATTTCCACACAGCAGACACAAGCAGCATATCACGCACCTCAGCTTCAAAACAAACTGCTGCATTGTGCTGTGTTCCGCGCATGCGCTGTTCAATGGCGTCTGTCACAGACACAGACCCGCCCTGTGAACGTTGGTATTTAATAAATAATATTTTATTCTCATTTATTTTTAATCACTAGCCCATATATTGTAAATGTGATTAAAAATAACAATAAATATACATATGTATATATATATTATTTATCCGATACCTGATCGGGACATAACGTCCGATATCAGATCGAGTCTGCAGTCACATGATTGGCCCCGATTTCCGATCACGTGATCGGATCGGGACAACCCTAACCGAAACGGATGCTAAAGCAAACATCTTTAGACAGTGCCCATCCGTGTAGGCGTGACAGTGAGAAGGCAAGGGGTGGTACAAGGAAGCTTATGGAATTTATGGTGCTGGCCGACCTGCCTTTCAATGTTTGCTGGCATACTTTGATATAGACATATTGCTACCTCACACGATGAGATCATGATCCGTTATCAGTTTATTTAAACTCACTGATCAGCTATCGGCCCAAAAATCCTGATCATGTAAAGCTGTGTAAAGTCATAAGGTAAGTCAACATTGCATATGTATGGTATGAATACTTTTTTCACTGCAGTGAAAAAGTAACCTATCCCCATGGGATGGCGATTAAAATTTGACATAATTACATAGGTTTTTGTAAAATATAATAGCAGAATCTACTTATTGCATGTTATTTGCAATAAGAGTAATTTTGAGGCCTTTTTCTCAATGCAATGAATGTATAGTAAGAGCTGGACTCTGTTCCACAATTGGCAAGCACAGGAGCAGCTTATTAAGATGCACAGTAATATTTGGACTTAGGTCATGGCCATTAAACTTTGTAACTATTTCTTGCAAAAGAAACAAATGTAAAAATCATTTTAAGACACATTTAATTTGGGCAATACATACTGTGTGAGAAATTGTTGTCAGATCATTTCAAACTGTCTGTTCACTTGCTTGGCTGCTGGGGCCTCCTTAAATATCTCTGATTGTCCATCTAGGGAAAAAACAGACATCTGTTCCATGTGAACCTATTGGCGTTTTACAGAAAAACATGAGAAATGAAATTAGCATTTCTAATTTGAGTTGTTTTTTTCTTATCATACATTACCAAAGTATTTACAGGAATCCTGAGGTTAATTTCAATGCCTTTTCAAAAGACCTTCTAAAAATATTTTAAGACCTCATCACCACTTCAAGCTGTAATCAGC
The DNA here is from genome assembly GCF_039877785.1 of Chaetodon trifascialis. Classification (NCBI taxonomy): domain Eukaryota; kingdom Metazoa; phylum Chordata; class Actinopteri; order Chaetodontiformes; family Chaetodontidae; genus Chaetodon; species Chaetodon trifascialis. The sequence goes on from NC_092070.1 coordinate 2,374,208, forward strand.
AACACATCTTTAACTTACTAAGCAGTTGTAGTTTGCAATTAAATTTATAAAGCACAATCATACAACAGAACTCAGATAAGCTGGGAAGTTCAAAAGAACAAAACAAAGCAAAGGCAAGGATTGGACTGAGGAAGAACTGATATATGGAGAGAGAAATTTCCAAAAATTTTCACGTCAAATTTACACGTTGAGTAATAAGGATTGTTCCAGATGTCAAATGTCACAGGTATGGTGTGTGGGATGCCTTCTCCTGTTTTGCTGTGGAACAAATCTACCTATGGGTACCAATAAAGTTAACTTGAACTTGATTATGCATAACAAGCTGATCTGGCAAGGACTCTGACTGTGAGAAAAACTCTAAGCCATCTTTCCTGTGTATCACTGAGGAGAGGCTTCTTGGACACCTCTCTCCAAGAACCTGGAGGCTATTACCAAGGCTCCTCACCCCTAATTGCTCAGTTGTGCTGGGGGACCAGCTCCAGGAGGAGCCCTAGTTGTTCCAAACTTCTTCGATTTAAGAATTATGGGACCACTGTGCTCTTGGGAACCTTCAATGTAGCAGATTTGTTTGTAGCCTTCGCCAGATCTGTGCCTTGACACAATCCTGTCTCTGAGCCCTGCAGGCATTTCCTTCTACCTCATGGCTTGGTTTTTGCTCTGATATGCATTGTCAGCTCTGAGACCTTATATAGACAGGTGTCTGCCTTTCCAAATTATGTCCAATCAATTGAATTTACCACAGCTGGGCTCCAATCAAGGTGTAGAAACAACTCAAAGATGACTGAGAGAAATGGAAGCAACCTGAACTTCATTTCAAGTGTTATAGTAAAGGGTCTAAAAAGTACATGTGATATTTTACATTTTTAATAAACTTGCAAACATTTCTAAAATTCTGTTTTCACTTTGTCATTAAGGGATATGGAGTCTAGATTGATGATATTAAAAATGAAAATTTTCTGAACCCATTGTATTTTACAAGCTAACCAGGGCCATGCAGAGACCTCGAGGGAATGCGTTAAAAAGGGGCACATGGAGGAATATTACACTAATACCACGCACCAAGCAACCCATATTCAAACAGAATGTAACAAAGAATCTTACAACAAACTAGGGCTGAGCAATTAATCGAAAAATAATCAAACTCTAATGGACTTGATCTTGCTCATATCAATCATGGTGTTCGCTGTTGCCATGACAGTAAAAGTTGCATATATTTAAGGAATTTGAAAACTTGTCTACAGTGATCATGTTAACCCAAACCACGATATTTTATAGCTTCAATCAAGTGGGTTTTGTGCTTAAACACAACTAGACTTTAACCACAGTGTCACACCAGTGTCACACCAGTGTCACACCAACATCATTGTTTTCACTCCCAAAAGACACTGTGTGAAAATATCACAAACTATCCAGGTGTGAGGGCAGTGTAAAATACAAAACAAACTGAAAATACATAATTGTTCATCAAGGGTGGAGATAAACGTTCATTAATCATAATCAAGATTAAAAGTTAAATTAATCGAGATTTTGACTTTTGTTATAATCGCCCTGCTCTAAAACAAACCGATGTTACTGGAGAGGGACTATAATTTGTTTTCTCTTGTGTGTGTGTGTGTGTGTGTGTGTGTGTGTGTGTGTACACTTACTTTGGCTGTGCAAGGTGAAGCATCGAGGAGTATCTGTTTTCTATCAAAGCCAACAATGTGCCACTTTACTTCCTAACTAAGAGAGACACAAAAGAGCAGATATAAAGAGTGACAAATATTCTCTTTTGAGATTACACTCAGCACATTACTCCCATCAACATTATATTCTTAAAAGTAACATTTGCTCAAGTGAAAACGAAAAGTTTAACAGAGCAGCAAATATGGTCTTACCTTCTCCATGTCGAAGTCTCCTTATTTACAGGCATGACATCAATACAAGCAGTTCTCAGACACATATGGGGAAACAGGAGAAAAAAGTCAGCTTGGCTCTGTGCAAAGCTAATAAAAGCTCACAAATGAACATGTACCAAAAATTCTTTACTTCCAATATGTCATTTATCTAAACAGTTCATATCATAGTAGGGATGTAACGATTCACTCAAGTCACGATTCAGTTTGATTCATGATTTTTAGTCCACGATTACGATTTACCACCAATTTAACTCGTGACATATTTTAATTTTTAACCGGCCCACGAGTAATTGTTACATCCCTATATCGTAGTCAAGCTTTCAGCTTCATGCCGAAAGTCCGATACAAGAGGAAGTAAAAATATCTACAATCACATAAGAAATCTATCCATCCATCCATTATCTATACCGCCTATCCCTTTCGGGGTTGCGGGGGGCTGGAGCCTATCCCAGCTTCAATGGGCGAGAGGCGGGGTACACCCTGAACCGGTCGCCAGCCGATTGCAGGGCCACATGTAAGGACAAACAAACATTCACACTCACACTCACACCTACGGACAATTTAGAGTCATCAATTAACCTAATGAGCATGTTTTTGGTCTGTGGGAGGAAGCCGGAGTACCCGGAGAGAACCCACGCATGCACGGGAAGAACATGCAAACTTCACACAGAAAGGCCCCGCCTGACCCGGGGATCGAACCAGCAACCTTCTTGCTGTGAGGCACCCGCACTACCTGCTGCGCCACCGTGCAGCCCCATAAGAAATCTAATAAAATAAAATTAAATACCACTTACATTGTTAAATTAACAAAAGAAATTTTCACCCCCCCCCCCCCACACACACACACACACACACACGCACACCAAAAAAAAATATATATATATATATATAAATGCAGAAACCCACATACTTGTGTTTGAGAAACACAGAAACATATACATGTCTCAGTCTCTCTTGCCTGGCTGCTTCCAGCTCCTGTGTGACATGGATAACGTGTGTAAATGCACTATACTAGCAACCAGTGCCAACAATACACGTTAGCATAACTTGCTTCACCACAACCATGCGCCTCTACAAGTCTAGACGCATTTCTTTTCAAAGTAATAGATTTATGCATGAAAATGACTAAAAACGCCGCTCCATACACACAGCATTATTACGATGACCTTACAGCTGCTTTTGAACATTTGAACAGGACATTTCCAACACAAAACAAAAAACAATTGTTGGTTTCTTTGTAGATAAAAGGGCTTGGTCTGTACCAGCTCTATATGGAAAGTGTCCTGAGACAACTTCTGTTGTGATTTGGCGCTATACAAATAAAATTGAATTGAATTGAATTGAAAACAATGAAACTACAGACAGCAGAGAAAACAATAACCTTCGCGTCGAAAGTCCGATACAAGAGGATAAAGCAGTATCCGATACGCAGTTGGACCACATTCAAATCACAAATAACAACTTTTATGAATATACATCAGCAGAGAACACAATTAGGACTAACCTCTGGCCATGTTAGAAAAGGCTTTGCCCGAAACCACGCGTTAACAATTAATACTTTAGCTGTAAAATAAATGACCCGGCTGCCATCAGTCACTTAGTCACAAAACCATAGCTATCCGTTAATAATAGCTAATGGGATGGTAGCAATTTATCAGAGGGACGCTAACGTTAGCTTCAAGGCTGTCCACTCCAGGTATGAAAATGAATTACAATATCGTTCACATGCGTTATCTGGGACACTTACCTCAAAGGGGCGTTTGGTTGACATGTCCGTTGTGGCTTTCTTTCATACATCCTCCTTAAAGATCACGCGCCCATGAGGGCAAATCTTTCACGTGCATCACTCATGACATGCCTACTATTAACCTGATTGGACGGACACTTGCTTGGTCGGTTGGTTGTTATGAGCGGGACGAAGCAAACTGGAAATAGGCGCCAACTTTGAAATTTGAATCTGCCTAGCCTGATTGCATGAGGTGAATGGCGTGCATTTCTAATTAAAACAATTAAATAAATAAAAAATACATAAATACATATATATACACACATATATAAAATACATATACGTGTGTGTGTGTGTGTGTGTGTGTGTGTGTGTGTGTGTGTGTGTGTGTGTGTGTTGCAATACTTCACACAACAGTTTTAAATTTGCATGAAAACAATTCTGAGGAAAAGTTGTTGCAATATTTTATGAAAAAGTCGTAGAAAGTGGTAAACTTTCCATGACTAATTTACAAGAATAGCCCCACTGATGTTACATAGTTTAGTCTAAGTTAAGGGTTTTTGGATACACAGAGTTTGGTCAGTTCCTAATGTGCACTTCATCAATTTATCACTTACCACAACCTGAAAATGAGCACTAATATCTGTACATGAATAAGACACTGCATGTACAGTGGGTACGGAAAGTATTCAGACCCCCTTAAATGTTTCACTCTTTGTTATATTGCAGCCATTTGCTAAAATCATTTAAGTTCATTTTTTTCCTCATTAATGTACATACAGCACCCCATATTGACAGAAAAACACAGAACTGTTGACATTTTTGCAGATTATTAAAAAAGAAAAACTGAAATATCACATGGTCATAAGTAGTCAGACTCTTTGCTGTGACACTCATATATTTAACTCAGGAACTGTCCATTTCTTCTGATCATCCTTGAGATGGTTCTACCTTCATTGGAGTCCAGCTGTGTTTGATTATACTGATTTTACTTGATTAGGAAAGCCACACATCTGTCTATATAAGACCTTACAGCTCACAGTGCATGTCAGAGCAAAATGAGAATCATGAGATCAAAGGAACTGCCTGAAGAGCTCAGAGACAGAATTGTGGCAAGGCACAGATCTGGCCAAGGTTACAAAAAAATTCTGCTGCACTTAGGGTTCCTAAGAGCACAGTGGCCTCCATAATCCTTAAATGGAAGACGTTTGGGACGACCAGAACCCTTCCTAGAGCTGGCCGTCCGGCCAAACTGAGCAATCCTGGGAGAAGAGCCTTGGTGAGAGAGGTAAAGAAGAACCCAAAGATCACTGTGGCTGAGCTCCAGAGATGCAGTTGGGAGATGAGAGAAAGTTCTAGAAAGTCAACCATCACTGCAGCCCTCCACCAGTCGGGGCTTTATGGCAGAGTGGCCCGACGGAAGCCTCTCCTCAGTACAAGACACATGAAAGCCTGCATGGAGTTTGCTAAAAAAAAAAAAAAAAAAACACCTGAAGGACTCCAAGATGGTGAGAAATAAGATTCTCTGGTCTGATGAGACCAAGATAGAACTTTTTGGCCTTAATTCTTAGCAGTATGTGTGGAGAAAACCAGGCACTGCTCATCACCTGTCCAATACAGTCCCAACAGTGAAGCACGGTGGTGGCAGCATCATGCTGTGGGGGTGTTTTTCAGCTGCATGGGCAGGAGGACTGGTTGCAATCGAAGAACAGATGAATGCGGCCAGGTACAGGGATATTCTGGACAAAAATCTTCTCCAGAGTGCTCAGGACCTCAGACTGCAAGGTTCACCTTCCAACAAAACAATGACCCTAAGCACACAGCTAAAATAACGGAGTCGCTTCAGAACAACTCCGTGACTGTTCTTGAATGGCCCAGCCAGAGCCCTGACTTAAACTCAATAGAGCATCTCTGGAGAGACCTAGAATGGCTGTCCACCAACGTTCACCATCCAAACTGACAGAACTGGAGAGGATCTGCAAGGAGGAATGGCAAAGGATCCCCAAATCCAGGTGTGAAAAACTTGTTGCATCATTTCCAAAAAGACTCATGGCTGTATTAGCTCAAAAGGGTGCTTCTACTAAATACTGAGCAAAGGGTCTGAATACTTATGACCATGTGATATTTCAGTTTTTCTTTTTTTAATCCATCCATCCATCCATTTTCTATGCCGCTTATCCCTTTCGGGGTCGTGGGGGGGCCGGAGCCTATCTCGGCTGTCAACAGGCGAGAGGCAGGGTACACCCTGGACTGGTCGCCAGCCGATTGCAGGGCACAAACAAACAACCATTCACACACACACACACACACACACACACACACACACACACCTAGGGGTTAGGGTTAGGGTATCAACTTAACCGCGCGTGCTAAATAACCTACAATTTTGTGGAAATAACTACGGATTTATGTAATTTTATATACATTTCTTCATTACAATTATTGGGAAAGATCTGTAAAATGACATCATATATGATGTAAAATTACATTTGAATATAAAAAAGACAAGCTGCCTTTAAAAACATACTAATAATGTAATGTTACTATAGTTAATTATTTCTAATTTTAGTGGTAAATGTTTAAATTACTGCTAATATACATTAATCTACAGTTATTGTCTTTTTGAAAATGGTGATAAACTTGTAAAAAACAAAAAAATATATTCAAAATTACAGTGGAATGTGTACTAATACAATACCATATAAATGGTAAAAATTTAAATTACTTCCAATATCTAAATGTACAGGAACTTCATAGTTTAAAAAGCAAAAATCTGTAAGAATACAGAATACTCTCTGTAAAATGACATTATTTAAAGTGCACTTTTTGTAAAACAATGTATTTTAAATTGTCTTTATACAGTAATGTGCAGTAAATTACTTATTACCTCTAAAAAAACCCCATAAAATCACCTTAACCACACATCCTTAATGAACTGCAATTTTTAATGTAAACACTACAGATTTCTGTAATTTTACGTACATTTCTTCATTATCATTATCAGGAAAGATCAGTAAAATTACATTGCATTTTGTGTAAAATTACATTTGAATATGAAAGAAATATGTTAAATTACCCTTAAAAAACATAGTAATACTGTAATAATAAATTATTAGTAATTAAATGTTATTCTAAAGGTAAATATTTAAATTATGGCTAGTATCTGTTAATTTACAGTTATTACATTGTCTTATGGAAAAAGGTGGTAAACCTGTAAAAACATACAGAAAATTGTATGTAAAATTAGAGTTAAAGGTGTACAAATACAATTAATTGTCATTAAAAAACATAACATTAATGTAATCTTACATTATGGTTAATTAACTGTAATTTTAAACATAAAACCTAAAATTACTGGCATTTCATTGTTTTATTGGAAAACAGGAAAAATCTGTTTAAAAAAAAGATACAGAATATTTCCTGTAAAATTACATATTTTTTTTACAGTGCAGATAAAAGAAAAAAAAAATGATTATGAGAGACGTTGACCGGTACAAGGACATTCAGTTGGTTACACAAATGCAATAAAAGATCACAGGATGAGAACACATAAGATCACTTGAAAAGACCAAATTGTTACAGACTAACAACCCACTATATGAAAAAACACGAAATCAGCCCAAGAAAACTAAACATCAACTACACAATGGGGAGTGGACAAAACGCACTACTAAGGAAGAAAACCAAGCTAGGAAGCTACACTATGGTAAATAACAACTAAAGACAATGTTAATATAAGACCTCAAACACCCACATGCTGTAACAGGGAGATACCAACCATATGGGGTGCATAGCTCATTGTTTGTCAGCTTGACTCCAGACCCTACAATTGCTGTCCATATGTCAGTGACTGAACTAGACTTATATATAAGGGGTGGCCAGAGGGTGGGCAAGCCTGCATCAGGGGGTCCATCTACTATAGGCCTAAAAAAGGGAAATACAGATATTCAGTTAAAAACCATTATTTAGAGTGAAAACCACCTTTAAATCATGGGATAGTAGCCAAATTCATCTAGGAATTAGTAAAGTAAAATCTGATGTCGTCCAAGCAGACTGAGAAACTGCTCTGTTGAAAAAACTTTTTCAGCCTTTTTTCTGCTTGCTATTGTTCTTATCTCTCATAAAAGGACGAAATGCAAATAAAACAGTAAAATAACACCTTGGGCTGGTCAGCATTGTCCTCTGTGAGCGCTATGCCCATTCATGTATAAATGAGACAGAGCAGTGAAACTAACTGTGCACTTAGACAGGTCAATAGTTCAGCAACCAATTGGTCGATTTTGATGATCGACACCTCTATCGACCAGACAGAGTCCAGATTTTCGAGGGGCAGCACCCAAATTCACCATAGAAACACAAATGACGATCCAGAAGGAAGTAACCCCAGACATAGTATATCGCATGAAGAGCGCTCCCTCCACTCTAGAACCCCCCTTCTCTTGATGTAAATAACCAGGACCATCGTGATTGATCTCAAACTGATAGTCATGGGAAGAGACATTAGCACAGCCAAAGCAAAGGTAAGACATCCATCCATCCATCATCTATACTGCCTATCCCTTTCGGGGTTTCGGGGGGGCTGGAGCCTATCCCAGCTACAATGGGCGAGAGGTGGGGTACACCATGGACTGGTCGCCAGCCGATTGCAGGGCCACATACAAGGACAAACAAACATTCACACTCACACCTATGGACAATTTAGAGTCATCAATCAACCTAATGAGCATGTTTTTGGTCTGTGGAAGGAAGCCGGAGTACCCGGAGAGAACCCACACATGCACGGGAAGAACATGCAAACTTCACACAGAAAGGCCCCGTCTGACCCGGGGATCGAACCGGCAACCTTCTTGCTGTGAGGCACGCGCACTACCTGCTGCGCCACCGTACAGCCCCAAGGTAAGACATACTTTATGTTTTAGCGAAGTTCTTTTCTGCTACTCTTTGGTTGCTAGCTCGCCGAGTTTCCATCGCACAGTGAGGAGGCAGACATCTTTGTGATCAGCACAACTCTCTGCTTTCATATGATACCTTGTGTGGTTTGTGTGACATGGTGAAATCAGCAGATGCTCTAAAGTGGACATATGCTATAATTGTCTTTTTGTTCCATGCCCATATACTTTCTTAGGGTATGAATTATGTTTTGTTTGGGTGGCAATCCTTGGTAGAGGCTTTTAGTTAAATTTCTTCCCATCATTCTGGTATGCTACACGTAAGGATTGGTGCTTCCTAGCATGAACATTGATCATCTGAACTGCATACATCTCACTGCCCCCTGTACAGGCGGCGCTCGTATTGAGTTCAAAATGAAGGTATAGCTGAGTGCTGTAGCCTGATGACTACGCTCATCATCATGATGCTTTCTGACTGATGTTAGAAATAGCTTTGACCTAGGCCTGCTATCTGCCAGTGACTTGAGACGTACTGCCTGGCAACCTCCTGTTTCCAAAATCGCATTGCTTTCAGCGAGACGTGCACTGACCTCTCAATCAACTGGGGTGGCAACTGAGGTGGCCAATTGGGTTCCAGAAGTGGCTAGCCCTGTCCCGGCCACCCCTCTAGCTCGGCCCCTGCCATATGTCTGATTTTTTTACAGCCTGCGCCAGAACTAGAAAATACCACAAGATGGAGTCAAGTGTGGATGAGATCAGCATAGCCGTAAGGGTTGAGGTAGTCACCTTAAATAACAGGAACAACTGTTAAATCGACATATTTCATTCGACAAAAGAATTCTTACGTCAACTGCTGATAGCAACAATTACCACTACTCCCCTCTATGTCAACTGAAAATGATGTCAACGGGAGAAATTATTGTTCGGTAACTATGACAAAATATTGGCATCAACAACCTTTTTTTTTTTTCCATGACTTAGACAAGACCTGTAGTTTAGAAAATAAAAACTTTGACATAATCTGTTTTTATTTCCATTTTGCAAAAAAGATGAGATATGAAATATTATAGACGTTTTTTTTTTTTTTTTCTTTTTTTCAGTGCAGTAGTACCATTTCCTGTGCTGCATGCATATCAGGACTACATCAGCAACACACAATGAGTCAGTGTGTGTGTAAGAGAGAGCGAAAGTCAGTTATACACTGGAGTGGGTGCATAACAGAGGCTGTAGCGAATTTCATTATATGCAGAGGCATGCTGATGTGAAACTGTATTGGGTCAAACTATATGGGAAATCATGATGTTTCAGCTAGATTGCAAATTGATTGAAAGCAGTAGTTGGAGGTTCAGTCTAAAATTAGCAAGCTAACTCGCTAAGAGCCATACACCTTGCAATCATAAATAACACCTGAGCAGCAAACTTACTAAAAGATCTGTTTGCATCAAAATGAATCTGGATGTATTTCTTAAATTGATACCATCACACCATTAGATCAGACTGTTTCTGCAAAGCTGCATTCTTAATCATTCAACCTGTGTTTTTCATCAGATAAGATAAAATATTATGTGATATTAGATTGACCTAAATGACCAAAGAAATTCAAGTTTCTGGTCACACTAGACTGAAATGGTCAATATAATTTGATGACTAAAAAATACTGAAATGTCAACAGTTTCTATTGACTAACCTAGACTAAATGGTTACAGTTTTATTTGACTAACATAAGATTAAAATATCCAGACTTTTAACAGGTTCCCATGGATAGTGGCAGAATCTGGATTGTGGATTTCAGCTACGTCTCCTGCCATGGCCCTGCCTGACATCCACGGCAACTGCTATTACTATTATTACATCAACTGTCACTGTTGCATTTCTGTCTGTCTCTCTCTCTTTCCCGCTCTCTCTCTCACCCAGCCAGTCGAGGCAGATGGCTGCCCACCCAGATCCTGGTTCCGCCTGAGGTTTCTGCCTGTTTAAAAGGAAGTTTTTCCTCGCCTCTGTCGCCAAGTGCTTGCTCATGAGGGAATTGTTGGGTCTCTGTAGATAAAAGAGATCAGCCTGTACCACCTCTGTATGGAAAGTGTCCTGATACAACTTCTGTTGTGATTTGGAGCTATACAAATAAAATTGAATTGAACTGAATTGTTATGTGCATATCTATGGAAACACACATTGTGCTCTCTAATGGTGTCATCAAGTTACAGCATGTATAATGAGAACAGTAATGGACCAAGGCATCTCCCATGTGCACCCAACATCCAAGACTGACATAAAATCTTTCTCTCTTTAATGTATGTTTCAAACCAGTTTAATACTCAGTCAGAACCGAACCTTAACCCTAACCCAACTTTTCAAGACAACAGATTAAGATCTAATGGTCAATATTTTCGAACACTGCATGTAGGTCTAAGAGAATAAGAATTGAGACCTTATTTTCACCAGCATTTAATCTGGTGTTGCTGATCATGATCCACTGATCACGCTGGGGTCAGTGTTTTGTAGCTGGCCAATAGAGGAAAATAAAAGTTTAGAGCCTCTCATCAGAATCACCCAGGCTTCATGATCATATCGCAAAGTAATGAAATTCTCATGTTTTATTATGAATAGCCAATAATTTACACACTTTTTATTTACACACACCAACTTTTAAAACAAAAAACAAACAAACAAAAATATGCTAAAACACAGTTAAAATGATTCAGACAATGTTTTAGTGTGTTGTTAAAATTAATGGACGCCATTTTCTTTCATGAGAAAGAGAAAGGTACCAAAGCCCCATCCCTTCACATTTGTTATTATTGAAAAACCCTAAATGTTAGCGAAAAGAGTTAATTCAGTAGTATGCAGTGGGTGGGAGATATTCAGGATTACAAATGTCCTCCACAGAGGACAAATTTGAACTACTGGTAGTCAGGAGGATATCAGTACAATCACAAGTCTCTTGAAATAAGTTTCCCTCATTTTATACTATTACCTTTGATTGGGTTTACGTGATTTTGGCATGTCCCACATGCTGCTCTGCTACTTTCAATGATTGTAACAAATTGTTTTCATGATATATATTATCTCATAATGTTAATAATGTTGTGTTTTATAGTGAAATATATATATGTGTACATAGATTTATTTATTTATTTTTCAGAAACTCAAAATGTACACACAAAAGACCCGGAGGAGAAACTCACAGTGATGGAACACAGGGGAAACAGGTTTATTGATAAAGAGTGTCCACAAAAATGGGAAACAGAAGGCGAGAGCAAAAAAAACCCTCTGGATTGGTTGCAAACAAAAAAGATAGAATTTAACAGAAGGTGTCCACAAAAATGGGAAACAAAAGGCGAGAGCATAAAACACTCTAGCAGGTCGCGAACCGAATCTTCTCACAGGCAAGGCTGGGCTGAGGGCTTACCAGACAGGTGAAGCATCTGAAAAAACAAAAAGAGGTCGAGTCAGAGCAGTGGAGTGAATTTTTTTTTTTTTGGTGGGGCTGGTGTGCCAACAGATTTCCCTGTTTAATCTAGCATAAGCATTCAAATGAACAGTCGGCAAATGACGACAGTTCCACAATAATAATTTAATTTCACATTTTCAAAGAAATGTAACAATTTACAGCTATATTAGACTTTATGCTATCAAATACTATACAATGCAATCAAGGGATAAATTCGCAACAAGGGTATGATTTCAGCTGAATCTATACAAATCAACAGTGTGAGTGAGTGAGTGAGTGAGTGGAGGGGGAAGTGTCTAAGGTGAGTGTGGGTTGAGTTATTATATGAAGAGAGAATGAAACAACATTTCCTATTAAAATGTAACATATACAAAGAATTAAGAACCAAGTTCAAAAATTAAACATAAACATATGATTTTAACACCCTCTCTATTCAAGAAAAAATGCAACATTTACTTGGAGAAAACAGCATCAGTGCCATAGAAGCAGCAAAATTTTTCATTGCATGTCACAGCCTGAAAGAATCAACAAAGCAGTCTCCAAAACTATATTATTATTACATACGGTTTTTATCTACCACTTCATTGTGCCTTCTTACAGCAATGCAGTGCCCATCATCTAGCTGTGTTGCTATGCTAATCTTTCTGAACACATGAACTTTGATGTTCATGTGTGTGAACTTTGGATCTCTCATGCTTCTTGATCCGTTCAGAGAGGTGCTTTAAGTCAGTTAGTCCAGTCTTTGTCCAGGTCGAATCACATTTGTCACTTCTGAAGAGGATACAGGGGAAACAGAAAAATGCATAGGCTGCACCACAACCTGCCAGCGAAGTCTTACGGTTGAACCAGCTCCGACAAAAACTCTGTTTGTACAGTTTATCTTTCTCCTTGGTTTGCTGGGAAATGTTGATCTCAGGCTTGTCGGGTCCCAGCTCCTCCGTCGTCCCTCTCGCAAAAGGGTACATTAATGATTTCACCAAATTTGGTGGAAGCTGCTCTTGAACTCCAGTTATTACCGCCATTGCCATCATCGCTCTTCCTCATTGCCGTATTTTTTTTTCCCCCGTAGGACAGAGTCTGGGAGTCGCACTACGAAAAAAAAAAAACACTGGCTCCTCACGTAGCTCTAGCAATCCTAAACCTTCACGCATTTTACATAGCAGTTGGGGCTACATTTCCAGCACCCCACAGCTGATTAATTTGGCGACGTTGAAAGGCCAATTATTCATCATTTTTCCCTAGCAACCATACCCGGATTGGCTATTTAGCTACAAGTCAGGGGCGCTTTACCGAGCGCCCCATGAGAGAATGATACGCTTTAATGCAATTCACTAAATTGCATGTAAGCACACACACACGCACACGCACACGCACACACACACACACACACACACACACACACACACACACACACACACACACACACACACACACACACACACATTGATTAAAAAAAAAACACACAAAAAATATCAGCTGGCCCCTATGGGCCACCCGCTGCTGAGTTAGAGACAGGTAATACAGGAGAGCAGAAGACAGGCAGAGGAATGGACGGGTGTACCACTGAGACAAGCAGACGATCCGACAAAGACTGGTGGACTGAGCTGGGGTTAAATACAACTGCTGATTAGGTGTAGATGAGATGATGACTTGCAGGTGTGAGAGGAGGCAGGGCTAGAGGAGCTGGCCGGCAGGTACAGCCCACAGCACAGACCTGAACAGACAGGGAAAGACAGACAAGACCCCAAGGGAGCAAGGAAACACAGGGAAAACACAGGGGAAAGGAGGAAACCGAGCACTGCCTAACAGTCACCTTCAGCATTGAATCATATTGCTCTCTGAAGATCCATCATTTATCAGTTAAATGCTCACCAAAAATGTACACCCCATCAGTGTCCATCCTGTCACCAAGCCTTCCATGACATGGACATGTGCATTGTTTACATTGTTTTTGTCACATTTTAATACTGTTACAGATAGTTCAACAACTATTACATATATCAGAACAATAGTGAACCATGAGCCCAATTTTCCTCCATTTTCCTTCAACTGCTCTACAGATTCCCTTGACCTCATTAACACTGGTAATGTTTAACCAAGGGTAGATTCTGTCAATCTGTCAAGTAGATGACATGTTGAAATGTTCAACCATAGCCTTTAAAGAGCAGTCATAGCTGTGTGACCCAAATTATCTCAATATTACAGATCTTTGCATCATCTACAAATCTCTTTTGAAGCAAAAATTCCCTTATGGTCTTAAGAATAGGCTGACATCAAAAAACACATAGTGATGGTCAGAAACATGTAATTCTGATGCAGAAACATGTTAACTGTACTGGCTAAGTCCAGGATGTTACCATGCTGATGAGTGGCTTCATTTACATGTTACGTGTAGGTAGTTGTAGGCAGGGAAACTGGCCTGGCTGAATATTGACCGATGTGGAGTCTGTTGGAGTCTGCTCAAAGATTCAATTCCATTTACCTTGGTTGGAATGGCAGCTGGTATGATACATTTGTGACTGACAGTCACTCAGTTACTCCAGTAGTAGGTAAAAGTGTTTTTTCAGGACCTCAGAGCCACTTTTCCTTCAAATAATGTCTAAAGATCCAGGGTGAATAATCTTCCTGTCACTTGGATGTGTAGAGGGGTTAGCTAGCAACAGCTCATTTAGCTCCCTGACAGATGTGTCATCTGTACATGCTTATTATTATAAGATATGATTATAGGGTCCCCAATCAGGATGGTGTCTGGCTTTACTAGTATTTCTTTGGGCCCTCGAGTTATCAGGTGCAGGGTTAATCGGCATTGCTTCTGACCCATGGCTGATCAGTTAGAGAGTCAGCAATATTTCTTCTGGTTCTCAGTCCTTCAATGGTTTTGGGGCCGTTCCTGGGTTCTGGTCAGCCTTAATGCTACCGGTGTCATTAGTTTCCCTGGTGTCAATATAGTAATATCACACCTTTCGTTGGTCAGAGGAAGTGGGGCACACTTGTTTTGCAGTGAAAGTTTGTGGTGTGGAGTGAGCATTGGTGCCCTCTTATTGGATTTCTTGCTAGATTTGCCTTTTTGGTGGACACCGCCAGACCAAGGCTGGAGATGATGCTTGTTGTGGCAGAATGTTCTCCAAGTGATGAGTTTGTCCATTTTAGCACTTTGTACAGATGCTGCTACAGGGTCAATGAACTACTAATTCTCACATATGATGCAGTGTGTCAGTCATCTTTCAAAGCTGTTCAATTTTCTGTCACTCATGTGCAGCTCACAGATTTTGCCACCTTGTCTCCTTCATGATCCCAGGTTTCCAGACATAGACACAGTGCTAAAAATATGCTATTAGCCTTCTGTTGCTTTCATAAATTTAAGTCTCTGTGATTTATCAGTGTCCAGGATCCACTTTTGTTTTGTTTTCCGAAAACATTTACCAGAAAAAAAAACAGGATATCAGCAAAACGAATCTAAGCAAAGCAGAGAGCAAGCATAAAAAGTGCCTGCCATCAGTCTATGGCACCGAAAACAATCAGAACTCAGATATACAATTTTTTGGTATGGTGGGATAATCCTCATATTGAACTGACTTGTTTTGAAAGCTTTCACAACACCCAAATAAAAAAGGGCAATACCATACTACAATTAATCACAATGAATACATTCCATAATAATTACATTATAGAAAAAATAATTAATGAAACTCTTCCCTTCAGATGTCTCATAATTTCTGTGTGCCTACTGACTCCAGGGCTTTGGCAGTGGGAACATGTTAATTGAGAAATATTAGGCCGCCTTTAATTAAGGAAGGCTTGATACTTTTATTAGTAACCATATCCTCTATACAGCATCACACTTCATTTGAAGAGTATATATTCAATTGAGATTACAGCCCCACCATAAAGTACTCTGCTGCCCCAGAGAGACTGAAACAAATTTACAAAATGATTCACCATGCTTAAGAAAAGTTCACTGGACTCTGTTTCATGAATGAGGCACCCAACAAATCTATCACATTACAAGCGAATTTCCCAAGGGTTCTGTATAAAGTTTTCTTGAAACTGAGAATGTGCTGCATTTCTCTTTGCTTTATTAAGATTCACACTCTTGCAGCCCCAAAGAAGAGATCATTAGAATCAATATTCAATTTGAAGGCTGGTGCTTGTGATGTAGGGCTGCGCTTCATAAAAATGTCAAAAAGATTTAGCTGTGACATACACTGGTGGGACGGCTTGCATTTGTTGATATTGATTTGAAGATATTATAGAGAGAATACCCAGTAGAGCACTTTAGAAGTTGCATTATGACTGAAGAATGAAATGGAAAAGCAACAGAATAGTATAAATGGAATCAAGCAACACAGTATGATAAATCACTTGGCAAAATGTACTAAAGATTCTGCCTGAGTAAGAGTTTAAAAAAATGTAATTCCATCCACATCTGCACATATCTGCAATTTGTACCTCACTTTCCTCTGCTTCAACTTCCTGCATGGTGGAGGATGAAGATGCATGTCCCAGTCTCTGGTTTCCATCCACAGATCAACAACTGGTGTAAGAGCCAGATTCAGGGTCAAAAATTACCATGGTCAACTGGTGTATTTTCTCTTACTTGCCATTGGGTGTTGCTGTCCTATTGCCAAGAGCACAGGTATTTAGGTGGGTCAGGTCACTTTGTTGGGTGTGTTTGAAGGGCATATGGTTTTTTACCACTGTGGCGGCAAGCAGGGACAGAGGTACCGTATGATTGCTGTACATTTATATGAAATACTCGGAATATGTATTCACTGTGCACTAGGAAAATAAAGGAATTGCATTATTCAGCACAGACGATACGAGCCACAGACTCTTCATTAAAACAACACAGCATACGGTAAGGTGTCGGCAGAGCGTCAGCCAGGTCACTCCTGGGAGTCAAAACACATCGGTAGCTTAGTATCCAGACCAAGCTCCTACAACTGGCTTTGGGCCAAATGTCTATGTAGTCATCTTTGACAGATGAATGTGCATCAGGATTGGGAGATGTGTCCGTGACAGATGAAATCTGTACTTGCCTTTTTATTATATTGAGTTGTGAGAATCCACCTTTGACCACCTTATTAATGCTGGAGTAACAATCAGGAATCCTTGTCTTCGGACCAAGTCATACTTGGAGGATGCCGCAAAGCATTTTCCTGCTTCCAAGTTCATACATTCTCTCACAGTGGAGTCCCTGTCAAGTTGCAAAGTGTTTTTGTGATGTCCTCCAATTCATCAGCCCCCACAAACCAGTGGACAACTTTTCTTTTATCTTCCCATTGACAGTTTGTGCAGTTCCCCTTCACGTGAATAATATTGACCCCTGACATTTACTGCTAGTCTTTTCAATGAAACAAAATCCTCAGCATAGGAAGACATAGGAAATGCTAGGAGAAAAACATTACACAGAGCTTGCTTTGTTCTTTGTTGAATGTCTCAGCTTGATTAGCTTGTTTGTTTGCAACAGCTTGTGCCATATTCATGTGCTCCTCATTGTTTTCGTGTTTATCAAATAATGGATGATGATTGAAATTATTTGCACCAGTATAAAACACACCTATTTGTCTGCCAGTTGTGGATGCAACCAACATATCTTGCACCACGTTTTGGTGTACTTTATTGGGTGGCACAGTGGAATAGTGGTAACACAGTCATCTCACAGCTAGAGTATCCCGGATTTGATTCCCACCTGGGGCGCTGTGGGCACTGGGGGCATGTCTTCTACCATGCCTTTGGTGCCTGCTACTCAAGGAAAGGGGCCTTTATGTGTGGAGTTTGCGTGTTCTCCCCGTGTTCACCTGGAGTATCCTCCATATAAAACCCTCACTAAAAACATGCAAGAAGATCACCACCTGACCAATGGTGACAGGATGGAATTGGGTCCCCGTCACTGCATGAAAAACCACATTTTCGACCCGTAAATCCCCGCGAAGTTCGTTGATTTACGGCAAGTTTACGGGGAACTTCGCCGGCTCCGAAAATCGTCAGAAACGAACCATCTGTCGGCGGGGGGTGTGGTTAATCGCGCCTTCGCGAAGGTGCGAATAGCTCTAATTAGCACATGAATGCTACCGACATTGATCTACTCAGGCTGGTCTGCTGACTTCACAAACAACCATTGGATGATTCCACAGGCATTTTAAAAGGAAACCATCATGTGATTGGATAGCAACTCCAATCACATGAGTGAGTGATCATGTGATTGGATGAAAACTCTGCTGCTATTGGTCATCTTACATATTAATTTAAATACTATATAATAAATTAATATATTAAAAATAATTATTATATTGTTATATTTATGTATATATAAAATATAAATGATATATATATTTTATTTGATTGATGATTCATTGATTTATTTGGCCACCTTCTACACTACCACACAGTAGAACACAAAGAACACAGTTGACAGAAACATTTTGAAAAACAGTCTTTAATGAAATTGTGACACACACATTAACCAGGATCAACCAAGTAAATTCAGTGACTACTGGGAAAAAAAGCAAGGAAATGTGCAGAGGGGTTCACTGATAAGAGTCTCTGGGTTGGGCCATGCCGCTGGTCCATGGTGCATGAAAAAGAGTCTAAGGCCTCTGGAAATGCTTCTTTGCTGCCTCTGGGTCATACTGGTTTGGCACATGTCGCTTTGAAGGGGACTCGATGCGAAGCCTCATGCGGTGTGTCGCCACATACTTTGGGTCGCTCTCCAGCTGCTCTTGCAGTGTCTGGCAGAGTTTGGAGAGCTAGGACATTCCTTCTTGCTTCCAGCAGCTGTAAATACAGGTATTAATATAATATTAGTACTGCTAAGAAACAATAACACATAATAACATATGTGACCATGTTTGTCAAAAACAATGCAGCTAATAAATAAAATTCAGCCCATTTTTACATTGTTGTGAAAATAAAGCGGCATTCATGGGACTCTTACCTGCTTCCTTCTTTGTCTGCTGTGAGCTGAAATCTTCACAGTTGCTGCCTGAACTGAAAGAGCTGGCTGGGCATACCTGAAGCTCCTCCACACCATCTCATAATATGTCTTACAGGCCGCTGGAAGAAAATATATATTGGTTTGAAATAATTAAGACAGGCTTCAGTAAAAACAACAACAAGAAACAGCAGAAAGGGTTTAAAATAACAACAACAACAACAACAAACAACTTACATAAAAAGACTGCTGTCCACACCATCCATGTCTGGACTCCCAGTTAAAGTCGCTATCAAATATGACGTCACCGTTTCGTTGTGGGGCAAGTTTAGTCTGTAAAACACAAAAAGTACAAACACGTCACGCAGCGTTAATATTTACTTACATTCTGCAGAATATTTCCTGTGTATTTTATTAACTTACCCCTGCTCAGATTCATATCGCCTGTCGTGTCCGTCACTATTGTGCAAAGGCCGCACCTTTTCCTTTAAAATACAAAATACATTGTAATGTTAAATGTAACGTGAACGATTACCAAACGTTCGGAACGTAGTGCAATAAGAATAATAAAGGTTTGACGCCCTAAAAACTGCACAATGTGGTACTAAATGCTAACGTTACTTACGTAACTTACGCACCCGTCTCTTCGTCTCCGCAGCTGCAGTTCGGTCGGGGCTGCTCCTCCAGAGCGAGCAGTCTGGCTTTTGTCACGGTCATTCTCCTCGCCAACTGCGCGGTTAGCTGCGTTAGCAGCCGAGACAATCCACTGAAGACGCTGAGCAGTTTCTTCTCTAAATTGTTTGGACTTTCTGCATATGGTCGCTCCGCAGCCAGGCCGTCCACTCGTCGCAGAGGAGTGCCTTCGGGGATGAACTGAAGACGACGTCCGGCCATTGTATGAACAGAGTTAAAGTTTAGCAGGACCCGAAACGTAACTGTTCTAATCCAAGCTCGATTCACAGACGCGCCGAGGTCGTTTTCTGCCGACGTCATTGCGTCAGAGGAGGCGTCCAATCATATGCGAGGTCGCGCTCTCGGAATTTCTCGTGAGACCATAGAATGAAAAACATGCTGTGATTTTGTTAGGTACTTTTATTTTCTATTTTTGTACCTGAATATTTTATAAAACATGTCAACGTCATCAAAAATGAAAAAAAAAAGAAAAATTACTTTGGTGTGTTCCCTTTTTATTCCTACTAACAGAATCATCAGTGGACTTACTCTGCGGGAATTTGCAAGCTAATCACACAAGCATTGTTCATTTGGTGTTGTGGTGGCAAAATGCGAAAAATTGTGACCACTGTCCAAGAACTGTAGATGCTTTAATTTTCACAATTTTGATTTAGCAATTTAAGTGGAAAATTAAAGACCTTTGAGAGTCAGGACACTTATCCTGTATGTAACCTATAAAATTATTTAAACACACTTTTATATCCTCTTGAAAAAAAAAAAAATCTTTGTATTCTGTAGGCACAGAACACACACACACACACACACACACACACACACACAAAATCCCAATTTGCATTTGTATAGCTTTGCAGCATTTACATTTGCATTTTAACACCTCATGGTCACAGTGGCTGAGAGAGAACTTCCACGGCAATTTACAGTGACGGAAATTGACGGAAATGTGGCTTTTCATGCAGTGCGTGCGCCACTGTCGGCTGGCAGCCCACCGCTCCTGGTCTGTCGCAGAGGAAGGACTACCAGGATGGGTCAAACACGGAGGAATTAATTTCACAGAAGCATGGCGTGTGCATGTGGTTGTGTGGAGTGATCACTAAAGTATGTCTCTTCTTCTTCTTCTTCTTCTTCTTCTTCTTCTTCTTCTTCTTCTTCTTCTTCTTCTTCGCTTCAAGCCATGGCACGTCCTGGCAATGTTTTCTTTTCTTGCTTGCATCCAGTTTGATATTTTATACGTGACAGAACATAACATGTTTTAACATCTTTAACAGAAAAATCTATACATTAAAACCATTTTGACAGTATCGTGTATATGAATGAGCTGCAAGGTCCTAAGACAGAACACTGTGTGTGGAACACCACACTAAACTTTCAAATCATTCACATTTTGGACCTACTGAATACTGGATACTTTTCTTTACATGCTGAGCCACAAACATTCACAGCAAACATCATACAGCTATGATTTTGTATGGGTAGTACAATGTATTGGAGAGTAAATTTGGCCTCATCTAACTTTGCTCAGCAGACCACCAGTGTAGAACTAACTAATGTTTCCTGTTTTGTAGTAAATTATGCAGGGTTTCCTGAGTGCTGGCTGAGCCGGGACTTTATATATTCCAGCAGAACAGCAGAAATATGATGTCGGAACAAGTCTGACTAACAGGTTTTAATGGCAGGTACTGCAGCAAGCAAGTGCTAAAAAAACAGTTTGGATATAAGGAGAACCGATCACTGCAGAGCATTTTTACAATAAATAGACCCACAGCATGTGATTCAGGAATGTTTTGGAGAAGCCTAGTCACTGACCTGCAATTTTCACAAGGCACTCACAATGACTGTATGCATTTGTGTATTAGTGTGTGTCTGATGTCCATCTTATGCTTTATTATGTTTTGGATATTTTATTTATTTATACCAGCAACTTTTCTTTGTGTTTTATTATCATCTAGCTGTATAAGCCATACTGGAAGTTCAGTAATATTTGCTTTTGGTGCAGTTCCATTTCTTTTTCTGATAGGCCAGGTGTTCCAAGGTGTAAAAGAGTTTGAACTTCTCTCTGAAGCTGTCTTTTTTTATTTTTCACTCAACTACTGTCAGTTTTCATGTCAGCAACCAAGTGCAGCACAATGAATGCCCTCAAGGAAAGACTGTCTGAAAGTGTGTGCTGTTATCTCCATTTGTGTTATTCATTGCATTGCAAAAGACAGAGTTGTTGAAGAGGGATCAGATAGCTAGAGGGATGCAGCTAGGAGGAGGCTATGACAGCAGGTTTTGTGTCACTTGTTCAAGTGTGGCCTTTCAGAACAGGTGAAAACACTTAAGATGACAAGAGTAGTGCTGTGCTAGTTGATAAAAAAAAATAATTTTTAGTTAGTTACTAGCTACCTCTAAATTACTTTACAGATTACTTTGACCAAAGAGTAATGTGTTACTTCATGCCTTTATTTCAAGCAGATTTGATTACTGTAAAACACTACTTATTGGCCTCTAGTAAAAAACAAACAAAAAACACTGAGAGACATCAACTCATTCAAAAATCTGCAGCTTGGCTATTAACCAGAACCAAGAGAAAACACAAAACACATTAAATCAATTGCAAATATCACACAAACACAAGCACGTTTGCTTTCATTTGATGTCCACTTCTTTGTCCAACTCGTGCCAGTTTGCCTCCTACCTTCTTGCCTGGCACCTGTCTTTAATATTGACCAAATGGGCAATTTGTCTCACACAAGTAACCATCACTATTTACCAAATCGTATTTCCCTGCTTGCTTGGCTCTGGCGGGGCTCATTCAACCACATCAGGCCTGTTATCGGCCCTATCATCAAGCTTGAAGCGTTTCCATGCTGCGCTTCAGTCAATGGAGCCTGTGAAAAGACAGGTTTCTCTGCTTGCACCCGGCAATCTGCACACACACACACACACACACACACACACACACACACACACACACACACACACACACACACACACACACACACACACACACACAAAGGCAATCTGTGCTATCTATTAGCTGAGAGCTGAGGGTAGTCTATTCCCCATGCCCTGAACAGTACTCTCCTCCTCAGACATCTCCTCAGATTCAATCAATAGCAGCTAGTTCACCACAGAGGGCTGCCTGTGTGTGTGTGTGTGTGTGTGTGTGTGTGTGTGTGTGTGTGTGTGTGTGTGTGTGTGTGTGTGTGTGTGTGTGTGTGTGGGTGTGTCTGTGTGTCTGTGTACGTGCGTGTGTCTGTGTGCGTGTTCATGTCTGTGTTCACAGAAGGAAAAAACAGAGACAGTGGGAATACAGGCAGAGAGATGGAGTGGAGGCTGGACTGAGATGGAGTGATGGTAGATGCAGAGGATGAGGAATGCTGATGCTACTTTCTTATCAAAGAGAATCTCTAACCAGAATACTACTGCCTACACCTCTCTCTCTCTCTCTCTGTCTCTCTCAAATTCACATTTGCTCTACTGGCATAAATGTCACAACAATAATATTGCCAAAAAATCAAGAATTAAACAAACAAAATAATATCATACATTAAAACAAGAATAGTATCACAGTATCATTAAAGCTTGCTTTGTGCGTGTCTGTTTGTGTGTGCATATGTGTGCATGTTCATGTTATATTATTGCGTATATGTATATGTATTAGTGTGGGATATTGTATAAGAAATTTCAAAAATGAAATAATAATAATAAATTGTAATTATTATCCCACGTATTATGAACAAATGAACAACAACCCAAGATCATTATTAGTTAAATCCAGCAGTTGTTCCCAGAGTCTTTATCTGGACACTGCATTTTGTCAGTCCCAAACTTTTTACAAGACTATGTCTTTTTTCCTTTTTTTCCCCTGAGCACTGGCCCTATACCTAACCTAACCTTACCTAACCTGTTACCCCATCCTCAGTCTTCACCCTAAAATGTAATAATTTTAATTGTGGGGACCTGTATTTTGTCCCCACAAGTAAGGTGAGTCCCCACAATGTGACTGTGTAAACAGGTTTTTGTCCCCCTAACATGAGTAACACACACACACACACACACACACACACACACACACACACACACACACGCGCGCATTGTGTTTTTATCACTTGTGGGTCATTACATTGACTTACATTAATTTCCTGGTACTGCATGAAAAACCACATTTTTGACCCGTAAATCCCCGCGAAATTTCCGGAAATTGACGGAAATGTGACTTTTCATGCAGTGTGGAGCCTTACCCTAACCATAACCACTATTTCCCTATTCCTAACCCTATACCTATCCCTACCTAAACCGTAACCCTATCCTCAGTCTTCACCCTAAAATTTAATGATTTACATTAGGGGTCCTGCATTTTGTCCCCATAAGGTGGGTGAGTCACACACACACACACACACACACACACACACACACACACACACACACACACACACACACACACACAGCTAATCCAGGTCTAATCAGCTCTCTGTGTTTTATATTTATGAATTAAGCACTGCAGTCACCATACTGGCCTCTCATTACATGGTGGTGTGGTACAGCTGTCTGCAGTAGTAGACAGAATAGCAGTGGTGCAGTGTGTTAAGTCAGCAGTATTGACACTGAAGAGGTTGGCCTAATTAGAAACAATTAGCGTGCATGTGCACATACAAAATATCTTACTGATCATTATATTTCTCTATAATGAAATCCACAGGGAATGTATTATATTATTGAACTGGAATGTATCAAAAGTAAATGTAGTATGTGTGTGGGAATAATACCAAATAGTACTGAAATTAAAAAAATACAAAATAAAAGAATCCAAGCACTAGTTCATTTACATTATGTCAGGCCATGGACAAGACCCTGTGTTGAAACCAGGTTGAAATTTGGTGTAACAGAAATGTGGTCAACAATTAATATATTTAAATATGTTTTCAGGCCCTAGGACTGATGACCATTTGTGTGGCTGATTCAGATGGATTGGGCTCGTGCTCTTCCTCAGGCAGTATGACTTGATTTCTCCAAGTAATCTTTTTGTGTGCATGTAAATGTAGTGACAACAGCATTATTTTTCTGTTGTAGTTGATTGATGTGAGTGGTTGAGAGGATAATGACAAATCACAACATCCTTATACTTATGCATCCATGTGTCACCCAACCCTTGGATATGCACTGATTATACGATCAGACATGATCTATCACTTTGTGCTTGCAGCTGTACAATCAGAATAGAATTCCCAGAATTTAATTCAGCAGCCAACAAGTTAGCTGCTACCTTGATGATCATCCACCAATTTTCATCTGCTTGTGCATGTTTAGGTCATGGTAGCTGCAAGCTAAGCAAGACTGTCTTCTTCCTAGCTATGTCCTCCATCTCTTCCTAGGGTGTTCCCAGTCCAGGTGGGATATGTAGTTCTTATAATGTCCTCTGGGTCTATTGTGCAGTGTCCCCCCAGTTGAATGTACCTGGAGTACCTCCAAAAGGAGTCATGCAGGACCAAACCATTTCAACTTTTAATGCTAAGTGGCATTGTTTCTACTCCATCGATGTCTGAGCTCCACATCTTGTTCCTAACCCTGTACATATACGGATTCATGCACTGGATATGTGTCAAAATGCCACTGTGAAGTGAGCCTCAAAAGACTGTACAGCATCATGACAATCTGGAAAAAGAAGCACAGTTGTTTTCAACTCCATTCACTCCCACATACATTAAACTAAATGTTGTAAAAGCTGATTGTTGCAGTCCACAGCTTCCCAATTCTAAGACCTCAGATGAACAATTAGTCTACAACAGGGGTTCTTTTCAAGGTCAGAGGTTTGGAATGACTGGCAATAACAAGATAACATTTTAGCAATTAATTAACATCATATTTCTTGACATGTACATAAGAAGACTAGGCAAAGTGTGTACTAGACAAAACACATTCTGTATCTGTGAATTACGAGCTGACAGCAAATTATCTTTTACAACATCAATTTGTGAACTCAGCAGCAGCAACACAACACGCTCTCCAGCTGTTGCCATGACAATGATGTCAATGATGATATGGGAAATAAGCCACATTAAAACCACATTCATCTGGGGACAGAATCACTGTGAATGACCTCCAGCTACATTTTTATGCTCAACATCACCAACAATTTATTGATCAATTTCAATTTCAAAATAAAACACATTAACTCACTGAATTTCCTAAAATGTATTCAGGCCCATATAGCCTATTATTGCTTAATATTTTCAATGTTATTTTTATGAGCCTATATCAGCGTGAACAGACTCCTAAAAACATGGAGAATTCATAATAACTTGAAACTTAACCAGAAAATGCTCACAGTTTAACTACCAATGAGTCCTCATAACTCAGGATCTCAGGAGGCAAACAAAAATATTCAGTTTGAAAATCAATACAACAGTTGGCCAAAGACAAACTGTGAAACAATGAAAACGTCTTGCATCTATTAGGCAAGCTTAGTGATTCTCTGATAACTCAGGAGTTACCTCTTGTAGTCTGGTAAGTGCGCTGCTGTTAGCTCAAGGGAATGGCTGGCCTGATAAGAGGTTGGAGTTGAAGAATAATGTGATGATGTGTAAAACGGGTGAACTATGAAACACAGAATCTTTGGCTGATCGCCATCGGTTGGGAAGTTAATGTGTGATCACTTTTAGGATGGTCTTGGCCTCTTCCACTGGTGAGGTCTATTCTGTAGGATTGATGTAGCCCTAGGGCAGCCAGTTGACAGTCACTGAGTAATGGGTCATGGGTGCCATTGGTCCCAAAGAGGACTGAGGTCCAGACTTTCAGAAACCCTGGTCTACAACAAAATACAGAGTGAACTAGTTGTTTTGATAGTCAACCTAGCCAACTTGTTGACTATTCTGTGTAGAAGTACTGTAAGTACTACAACATAACAATGCATGGAAAAAAGTTGTTTGGAAATCACCCAAAACACTACCAACTTGAGGTGGTCAGGGCTCTGTGGCACTGTATGCATCCTTTGCATTAGCATACAGTAGGTCCAGTGTAGTGTTGGCTTTGGTGGGGCAGTTAATAAATTGGTGGAATGTTGGCAGAGTCTTGTCCAAAGAGTTGGGAAGTCCCCAGTAATGACTACAAATGCGTTTGGTTGCTGCGTTCGTAGCTCCGCTATGGTGGAGTGGATGATGTCACACGCTGCTTCCCGTCAGCCTTTGCAGGGGTGTAAACACTGATCATGATGGCGGACATGGACTCCCGAGGCAAATATTAAGGTAGCATCTCCACAGCTTAGGGCTCAATGTCCTGGCAGCAGAAACATTCCTTGACGGTATCATGTCTGGGATAACACCACTTCTCATTCACAAATAGCGCTACCCCTCCTCCCCTCTTCTTACCACTACAAGCCACATCTCTGTCCGCCTGCACACAGCTGAAGCCTCCACGCTCCATGGTCTGGGACGTCTGAGTGAAGCCATGACTTGGTAAAGGCCATTAGGCTGCACTGTCGGTATTTCCACTGAGTCCTGATCAGCACAACAAGCTTGTCCATCTTATTTGCCAAGGACCTCACGTTCCCCGTGATGATCACTGGAATAGACGGTCTGTAGCCTTGGCCCTCCGTTTGGCTCCGGCTCTGAAGCTTGTCTGCTTGTCCGGGACTACAATCCTCTCCCCGGGCAGCAGGATTACACAACATGATCAGTTGCTCGCGTGTGTAAATAATGCCTCCACTCCTCTCTGTATGGCCCTCCATTACAAGGAACGCAAAAAGTAACAGGAGGGCCACCAAAAAAGTTGAAAAACTGCAGGCAAACATTGTGCCACACTTACCAAAAGCACAGTTAAAAGATAAAATTAAAAAAAAAAAAAAAAAACAGAAAAAAAACACACTAAATGAACAAAAACGAACAAAAACACACTGCGCCAGGCGGCCACCTAACACAGTGCCCTCTGGCATGGCACTTGTCTGTGTATTCTTGTGTTGGCACAGCATGCCCAGGCCATGACACAGGTTGGTGCTGAGCAGTGTGCAATCAGCGTTGTTTGAATGTACTCCATCAGGTCTAAAGCGTTCTAACAGTTCCAAAAGATATGGAAGTTGTCAATAAACCTTATCCCATGATTGAGGCATTCAGATGTCAGCCATGGGTTCAGGCAAGGAGTCTGCTGAAAGATTCAGTGCCTATATGTTTTGATTGACAATCGATCAGTTTCTCCAGTAGCATGCAGAAGTCTTTTTTCAGGACCTCAGAGCCAGTTTTCTCTTGCAGAATGTCAAAAGATGCAAAATTAATAATAATGTTCCAATCACTTGGATGTGCAGAGAGGATGCCTGGTGTTAGTCAAAAGTCAGAATGCAGTGGCTATTTTGAGACCAACATATATGTTTGTTGGAGTTATAATGGAGAAAATGTGGAAGATTAGCATATTACTGGCTAATTGGAAATGATAAAACAGCTTGGGGACTAAGAGACAGTCTGCCACTGTGTGTGTTATGATTGTGCCCTGTGCTACTCATAGAGAATAAATGTAGAGATTCTGATTCCTGGTATGAACATTGTTCTTCAGCCAAGGAGCAACAATCCTGTAGCTGCTATATTAATTCCATAATCAATCATAACCATCCTTAATGTGAGCGAGGTTGGCAAGGTGCAAACTCCTCTTTGAGAATTTTTGACTGTTGATTTTTTTAAGTTGTGCCATGCCTAGGTGAGGGCAGAAGACAGGCAACCAAGGAGAGGGGCAGTAGAGGAGTCCCAAGGGACAACAGCAGCTCAGAGCCAAGAGAGCACAAGACCCCCTGAGGAGGTGTGGCCAAACAATCTCAGTCAGTAGTGGAGGGCTGCAAGTTCAAAGTGAGGTCCAAGGCAGCGGACATTTATTTTGAAGGCGTCAACATCACTGATGCTGAAGAAAATGAGTATGTGGTGTGAATGAAGTGAAAGAAATGTTTTTTTCTGAGAATCTTGCTGTCTCTGGTTTGTTGATAAGGAACTAAATGTGAACTCCCCGTAAAATCTCAGCAGCTACTACAAGCATAATTGTGTAATATCAATCAAGGAATAAGGGACTGCTCAGTAACTACTCAGTATGATGTATTACTTTACTTGAGGGGGCACAAAAAGTAAATAATCATTACTATGTAATTACGTAGTAATTAATGATTTGTCTCTAGTTTGTGCCACATAGAAGCTGGTTCAGAATCAATCAGGAACCACTCTTCAAGAAATTGGTCAGTATGTCAATTCACAGATATTTATGAACTAATCATTACCTAATGATTTATTAATAGAATATTTCCCAGTCTGCTCTCTAGTAACTCATCACTGTCTACTATATAGTCCACAAACCTGAGTTGTTCAGGAATAACTCACTGATGATTCATTAATCATCAGGTCATTTTGACAATAATAAAAAAAAAAAACTAAAACAAAACAGTATATTTAGAACTCATATACTTTAATGACCATAAGTGATACACTTTAACACATTAATTAACAAAAGCAAATGGAATACATACAAAATGAGACCTCTCAAATCATTTTGAAAACTATTTGTATCTCAGGAAAAGTATCACATGTCATTGAAAAGCTGTGGGCACAAGAGATTTTCTTAATCATTCTGTGGAGCACAATGACATCCTCAACCATTACTTTAAACAGAGGACAACAAGGGATGATCTTCATACTTAAGTCTGGTCTGAACTCTCCCTCTCGTTACCTTCCTCCAAAACCATCTCTGATCAATCAGGAGTCAACTCAATTAAAGAACCAGTCTTTTCAATACAACTTGTTAGTCTTGTTTCTATGTCCTATCATAATTTTGTTACCACAAGATACAACAGCCTTCAACCAGACAGTATCGCCAAAACTGATAGAAAACATTTAAGAGCTTCTTAATGACCTCAAGGACTTTAATTTACTGAAACAAGTAAACAAGTTCCTTTAATATAGTGCTTTTGAAATGTAAATAGTAAGGTAATTAATTTGGAATGTAGTTTTTGGCGGTCACAATGAAGCCTAAGTCAGCTGAATACAACAGGCCAGCATTTGCTTCTGCTTCCATATTGACTTCAGTTACAGACATTTCCCCAGCCATCCACAAGCACTGTGCTTTCACATTATTTCATAGCTCTAGGTCTCAGCCTTTGCTGCTGACATTTGGGTTCTACAAGCAGACTGAATGACTGTTGCCGCCAGTGTTCAATTGGCTTGTTCTGCCATGTGTGGCAAAGACCACACAGCAACAAATGGATGTACACTCATACTCTCAATACACAACAAATAGTTAAACATATACACAGTCACTCTGAAACTACACTCTGCACTGTAGAGGAAAGACTGTCTGCAGCACAAATACAAATAATACAAGACTGTGTCAGCATTTTGGCAAAATAATAACAACTTAAAGGAAAAGCCGATATTCAATTTATGGTTTGCATAAATAAATGCTAGGAAAGAAAACATGCTAAGAAGGTGTGGAATATTAAATGCAACATAATATATGTGTATTTGACAACACTAAATCAATCTATACAAAAGTCATGTCATACTCACATACTGGCTTCTATTTGCTGTTTTTAAAAGTGTGGTTATGCCACCATCAGTCAATACTCACAAATGTTTTAAAGGAAAACCCTACCAGGATGTGGTTATGCCCTTTAGGCAGCTAGGAGGCTTTTAATGTGAAATATCTCAGCACAGAGGTCATATGCTGTTCATCATACATACACATTTTAGGACAGGAGACACTCAGCATTATCCTCCTTATCCAATTTCCATCAACACAGGTAGATTTCCCATTTTTTCTTAATTTTACTTACCCACAGTACCAAGATGTGATGCTAATCATATCTGCTACCTACTACTGTTTTTTGTCTTTCAGTTGAGCTAAAAACAACTTAAATAATGTAACAATTTGAAAGAGCTGGGCATTGAATAAACTGTTTCCACAAACACATTGTGGATATTTAAATAGGAATAAAGTCTAATAAGTGACAAAACAAAGAAATAAATTAATAAAATAGCGTTCAGGGTTTACATAAAAAAAGTGTAAACTGCATTTACCAAAAGAATGACAAAATATTTTGATATTATTTTAAATGATACGTAATTATATATTTAGAATTAACTGCACCTATGCAGCAGTAATTCTATTTTTTCACTGTTACATCACAGATTTAAATTAAAGCAGTACCCTTTATTTTTTTGAAGTTATAGTTAGAGTGTAGTTAAAGATTTCATCCATGGACATTATTAATTATTAATGAAATGAAATATCTCAATACAAATGTTTTGTAATGTCTTTTGTCAAAAAGATAATTGTAATCTTTAACAAGATTTCTTATTTTGTGTGTGTGTGTGTGTGTGTGTGTGTGTGTGTGTGTGTGTGTGTGTGTGTGTATCCACAGACATGGTGTTGCATGTGAGAGGGCCTTTTTGATTGGCTGACTCACTCTGCACAGTATTGCTGTTTGTAGTAGAAAATGTCAGATCCCTCAAGGAGGAGCAAGTACCCACAAAGGTTTGTTATGCATACACATACACACACACACACACACACACACACACACACACACACACACACACACACACACACAGTTGAAATGGCATCAAGAAAAAAACAGAAAACAACAGCTGGTGCAGTTCAATAAATTTATAAACAAAAAAGGTAACTTCTGAAAGTTAGCCTGGAGACTGGCGGCGAAGGATGAAACCTTCTGGAAGTCAGGCTGGAGGCCAAAGGCATAGGTGGATCCCCTCTAAAAGTCTGTGAAGTGTCTTGAGACCAATGACCAGTGGCAGGGAACCTAAGCAGCAAGCAACAGGAAAGCAAGACTGGAGGCTGGCGAAAGGACAACAAGACCGGAGGCCAGTGACCCAAATGCTGACTAACGAAGGCAAAGCTGGTGCAGTTCAGATACAGATACAGATACAGATACGGATAAAGATTCAGATACAGAAAAACTTTATTGTCCCCCTGCAAAAGTAGTGGAAATTCCTCTTTGACGTGCTCACACGTGTGCATAAAATAACACTAGTAAAAACACAGTTCAACATAAAAACAGCAACACAATAAATAAATACAGTGCAGTACATACAAAACAGAATTTAAAAGAAGGATTTTATAGTGCGTTGTTGATGATGTTTATGGCGGATGGAATGAATGATTTTTTTCCCTAAGTCTGTCCTTGCTAGAGGGACCCTGTGATGGCCTGAGGGAAGGGGTTGGAATGAGTTGTGGAGTGGATATGAACGGTCATGTATGATGTAGGTGGCTTTACGTCTGACTGCCTGTGTGTGGAGGTCTGACAGGGAGGACTGTGTGCTGCCTGTTATCTTACATGCTAATTTTTGATGACGCGTGACAGTGTGGATTTGTCTTCAGTACCAGGCCTATTTGTCTGCCTCTTCTCCCAAATGACCTACCCAAAATAAATAGAGTATATCTTCACAACTACAAGGGCTATATGAATAATCTTGGTCTCAAAGAAAGCTAAGACCTGTGAGATTACTACAGAAGTGTCAAAACATATGTTACTATGCTAGAGTAAATTAATCTTGAACACAGTAGAAATTATTAATTTAAAAAAACAACAACATTATTTTGAGCAAAAACCACCTTTAAATCAAGTGATAAAGGCCAAATTCTTCTACAAATTAGTAAAGTCATATCTGATGAGTAATTGTGCAAAAGTACATGCCAAAATAATGAACCTGAGCAGTTTTATGGAGGTTTTCCTACAGGCGCTCTCTGAGCGAGTACCGTTATCTCTCTCCTGGCTCTCTACCAATCTTCTCTGTAGCGCCGTTTTCTTTTTTCTGTTGTTTTTACCCTCATGAAAGGACGAAATACAAATAAAACAGTAAAATAACACCTCGGCCTGCTTAGCACGGTCGTCTGTGAGCCTCTGTAAGCGCTCTGCCTATTTACTTGTGAATGACACTTACTACGCACCCCCCCCAATTTGGTCATTTGGGGGGCAGGACCCAAGTTCACCATAGAAACACCAATGACAATACAGAAGGACGTAAGCCCAAAGATAGGGTATTTGATGTGAGCACCCCCCCCGCCCCCACACACTCTTGAAACCCCCTCCTCTTTATGTAAATAACCAGGACCCTCGCGGTGGATCATAAACTAACACAGAGTCATAGGAGCAGACTGTAACAGCGTTTTTTCGAGCTGGAATATAACTTTTGACCATAAAACAGCAAAGGTAAGACATACTGTATGCTTTTGAGACATATTTTTCTGCTACTCTTTGGCTGCTAGCTCGCCGAGTTTTGGTCACACAGTGAGGAGGCAGACATTGTCGTGATCATCAGACTCTCTGCTTTCATATGATATCTTTTGTGGTTTGTATAAAGTGGTGAACACAGCAGATGCTCTAAACTGGACCTATGCTGTTTTCGTGTTTTCCTTATATGCCCATATAATTTATTGCAGTATGAATTAGGTTTCGTTTTGGTGGCAATGCTTGGTAGAGGCTTTTAGCTGAGTTTCTCCCCTTATTCTGGTATGCTACAAGTTAGGACTGGTGGTTATGAGTGTGACCATTAATCATCAACGCGTGCACGCATCCCAGGTTGCCCCCTGTAGAGGGGGCACCGTACTGAAGAGGTTACCAGACAGAAAGGTGTACCAGGATGAGATGCTGTAAGTGAGGACTGACTCAATGACTGATCTGTAAAAATGTCTTTGCTC
The DNA here is from genome assembly GCF_039877785.1 of Chaetodon trifascialis. NCBI lineage: Eukaryota > Metazoa > Chordata > Actinopteri > Chaetodontiformes > Chaetodontidae > Chaetodon > Chaetodon trifascialis. Next base: position 2,407,458 of record NC_092070.1, read on the forward strand.
ACATTAAAACTCCTCAGTTTCCTCAGCAAAAAGAGACATTGTTGTGCCTTTTTGTAGGTGTGTTTGGTGTGGACAGAGAAGGACAGTGTTCTGTTCACCTTAATGCCCAGATACCTGAACGCCTCCACCTGCTCCACCTCCTGCCCTTTGATCTTCAGTGGCTGCAGTAGTGGGTGGGTGGAGTCACCAGGTGTCTCTCTCCTGCATTTTCTATACCCGACTATCCCTTTCAGGGTTGTGGGGGGGCTGGAGCCTATCCCAGCTGTCAACGGGCGAGAGGCAGGGTACACCCTGGACCAGTCGGGTCTTAGAGATGTTGAGCTCTAAGAAGCTGTCCTCAATGAGAGTGATGAGTGAGTCTACCTGTTGGTGATATGCTGTTAGGCCGTTAGAGTCCATCAGGTGAGCCACCAAGGCCATGTCATCCGCATATTTGAGAAGTTTCATATTGTCCATGTTGCAGGTCTTTTGTGTAGATGGAGAAAAGAATGGGTAATGGGACACAACCTTGTGGTACCTGTGTTTATGGTAATGTTGGTGGATCTTTTGCCATCGACCGTTACATGCTGTGATCTGTCCTGTAAAAAGTTTCTCATCCATTTAACCAGTGCTGGGTTGACCTGTAGTTCAGTGAGGCAGTCTGATAAGGTGTTTGTATTGACTGTGTTAAAAGCCAAGGAGAAGTCCATAGATAAAATCCTGGAACATGAGTGAGTGTGGTCCATGTTTTTAGTAACAGTGTTCAAAAGTGTCTGGCAGGCATCTTCCAGCCCTCGCTTTACTTTATAGGCAAATTGGAATGGGTCCAGTTTGTCTGCAACGGAGGTCAGAAGGTCACATACCACCTGTTCCATGCACTTGCACAGAACAGATGTCAAAGCCACTGCTCTATAGTCTTTGGGGGCCATAGCTTTTGTGATCTTGGAAATTGGAGGAGGGCTGCCTCACAGCAAGAAGGTCGCAGGTTCGATTCCCGGGTCGGGCCTTTCTGTGTGAAGTTTGCATGTTCTTCCTGTGCATGCGTGGGTTCTCTCCAGGCACTCCGGCTTCCTCCCACAGACCAAAAACATGCTCATTAGGTTGATTGGTGACTCTAGATTGCCCCTAGGTGTGAGTGTGAGTGTGAATGGTTGTGTGTATGTGCCCTGCTGGCGACCGGTCCAGGGTGTACCCCGCCTCCCGCCCGTTGACAGCCGAGATAGGCTCCGGCCCCCCCGCGACCCTGAAAGGGATAAGCAGCATAGAAAATGGATGGATGGAAATTGGAGGAGTCCAGGAGGAGTACAAGGAGTCCATCAGGCAAACAAAATCCAAAGAAAAGGGAACAGAGTTAAGAACAAGCTGGGTGACCGACGCCCAAACTTCTCCCAGGAGGAGACTGACGTCACTCATATCTAAATATGAGGTCCTTAGATGGTAAATCCTCATCCTCAAAGCAATCATGTACTCCATCTTTGTAGATAACGTTAAGCATTACAATGATAACAATTGTATTTGGAATGAAATGACGTGGATAATAGCGGACAAAGATCATCACATACGTTTTTTTTCCGTGTGTCTCTCTCTGTGTCTCGAGTGCTCTGAGATAGATGCAGTATATATGCTCTGTAGGATGTCACGGCTGTTTCTGGTGGGCACAGCAATGTTAATTGATTAGTTTGCATCCCTGTTTCACCTGTGTACAGTAACCATTACGCATGCCGAACGCGCTTACTGATCAAAATATATAAGTTTAGGTCTGACTGTATGTGCTGACTCAGATAGTTGCATTGAATCATGGCTGTTGTTAATTATTGATCGCAGTGAAATGCCAGACACTTTTGAAACCTGTCTGTGAGGTATTGGTGACGTGGGCGCACGACTCCGCCAGTCTACGAAAATCCACTTGCCCAGCGGTGTGCCGCTGGCGCACAGAGTTGACCAGGTCTGGGGTGGTGAGCTTTCAGTGCACTTTTGCGCCGCCGACGTGAACCGAAATGGACCAAAAATCCAAATCCGCCGGCTGATTATGCCGACACTTCCCCCTACTGCGCCACAAAGCCCATCCTGGCGTACCTCTGTGTGCCTCAGTTTACCAGAATACCAAATGTGCTGCGCGCTTGCCTGCACTGCACGAAAATACCACTGCGCGTGGTGTCATTAGAATAGGGTTATGTTCGCTGTTGTGTTGGTTTGATGTTGATGGATGTGGGTATGTGTGGATGTATGTAAGTGTGTGTGTTTGGGTGCCTTCATTCGGATGAGGGAAAAAACTAAGGGATAGTTAAATACACTGGGGGAAAAAATAAACTGCACTTAGGCTACACTTCTACTATTTTCTCCATAGTATTGCAATCACAATTGTTGTATTAAACAGTAGCAACCATGCCATGCTTCTTTGTGTGAGTAATTGGGATGTATTGGTATCCTTGAGTAATGTATATCGAATTATCATGGCATGTCATCAAATTAATTTTACATTCAAAACACTGTTCTAAAAATCAAATAAGGACAGCATTGTATTTTTATCCTTTATTCTTGCTGATAAATTAATCCAATTCTGTCTAGATTACTCAAAGACATCACTGTCTGTCAAAGTTGAAATATAAATGTCTGTCCTCACTTTCTTCAATTTCATAAAGGAATAGGCCACACTCCAACCAGATGGTCATGTTATTTTGCAGGATAACAAGTCTAAATATTACGTCCCATTAATATCAGTATAGTTCAGTCCATTTTTTTTCATTTCTGCAGTTCCAGTTTTGTTCTTTCTTTATTTGCCTTCTATTGCACATGATCATAACTCATGAAAGATGTATGCTGAAGGCAAGGTACATTTGTTATGATAGGTGAATTGTATACAAATTGTTGAGAACCTATTTGGCATGTCTAACTGTTCTTGTGAATTGTATTTTACAATAATTTTCCTACTTGAAATGCATTAGCTACTGATTGTATTTGATGTAGTGGCTTTAATAAATGTAATGTGATATAGTCATCTCTTGTGGAGTTCAAGAAAAGGAGGCACTGAATTTAGGGGGCATGGATGAGGACATGTAGACTGAGAACCTGTTCAGCATGAGGAATTGTGTTTTTATGAATTGTGTGTTTTGTATTCTAAAATAACTGAATTATTTAAAATTTCTATTATTCTAGTTCTATGCTTCTATGCTATCTGGATTTTCATTTTGAAATGAGATTTCTTTTAATCAGTAGTTTTTAGCAGTGTTGTGCTCTTAAGGATACATTCTTCAGTATTTTAATAAATGTTACAGTAATAAACTGTTTATTAAATTACAGTTACAGTAGGGACACTAAAATAAAAGAATAATAACAACCACCCAGTTGAGAGTATTATACTGTAAGGCTAAATTCTATACATACAGTGTGTAATAATTTACACATAGATAAACTGTTCATGTTCATTACAGTAGGTAGAATAACAGTTTCATGCTGGCAACTATAGCTGCCAGTAGTTTACTGTAATTTACCAGGAATTTGTTTTACAGTGTCATGCTACTCCTATTTCTTGCTGCTTCCAATGCTGCTTCTACCAATACTAATGGTACTAATACTACTAATAATGAAAATACTACTACTACCAATACTAGTAATAATTCTAATATTAATGATATTTCCACAATACTAATACTACTAATAACGATACTACTACTGCTAATAATAATAATGAAATGAATTAAAAACTCCGGTAAGCTCAGCCTGAGTGTTAGGTGTTGTAATTTGATGGCGCCCTTACTCCCTGTATTATGGTAGACTGATGTACTGCACAACTGTATTGTATAAGATTTACGGTACGTACGGGACATGACGTCACCACGCTCCCATTGAGCGCCAGTTGTTCTGTGTTAGCTTCGGTGATGAGATGACACCATGTCCATCAATACCAGTTTGCACTTTATTGTTAAATAAATATGCCAAGAGGCTAAAGAAGATCTGAGTATGTTCATCTTATCCTCCATCATAGTAGAGGATCGCGCACTCCGGTAAAAACCTTAACACTGAGGAATATAAGTAACTTATAAGCAATAAGTTATTGTTTTCTTTTACAATTATTTTGACTTCTTTTTTTTTTACTTTGGGGCATCTCCACCTCCTCCTCCCTAACCCTCCAGGACAGAGGTTAATGGTGACAAGTAAGGCAATTCAAAAAGTTAACTCAAAGGCCCCAACAGAGTCAGACTGTCTATAAGATCGAAGGTTATTCCAGAGGTAAAGAGCGTGATAGGAAAAGATCCTAAAGCCACCTGACTTCTTTTGAATCTGGGGACAGACAGGAGCCCTGGATTGGTGTGATGATGTTTTTCTTTTTTTTGCTTAAGATTTTAGCTGCAGTATTTAGAACAATCTGAAGACTTTTGGCATTAGCACACGACAGGCCTGACAAGTATAAAGTCTGGATGAAACAAAGGTGTGAAATTGGGATCTCTGCATCAGCCAAGGACAGATAAACTGATTCCTAATTTTAGCTATAGGTTTTCATAGGTGAAAAAAAGTACTTTTAATGTACTGAAAAAAGCAAGGGTATGATTAAATGCAACATCCGGATACTTAAAATTGCACAGTTGTTAAGAGCTACAGTTACTTGATCAAATTTCTGTCTCTGTAGAGCAGGGGTGCACACGCTTTTTCAGCATGCGAGCTACTTAGAAAATGACCATGTCAAAATGATCTACCTACTATAAAAATGCAAAACATATATTTATTTATAAATATATTGAGAATTCTTTATATGTACAATATGTTGTTTTACCTTGCATAACTGCATGAACCCATATTGCATTATAAAACTCTGGATATGTTTTGTCATTGCCTTACTCTGATGACTTGCAGTGAATGGAATCAGCCAGGGATGCATAGTCTGGACAGTAACTGCCGGACAGTAACCACATTTCCCTTCTTCGGTATAGCGATGGTAGGATGGCAGATGAGGCAAACACACTTCGAAAATGACATAGTGAAAAAAAGTCCTCCTCCCACTCTGTATGGAAGTGGTAAGTTTTTGGCTTCTTACTTGGTCCAGCTCCGCCACTCATTTTTATATCCTTTCTTAAGTTTAGAAGAAATAAATTGGAGGCTAACTAGGCAACTCGCTAGCTTGCTAGAGTTTTGCAGCGCTTGTATGCGGTGTCATTGTATGCGCATGCACAGTGACCCATGTGTCAGAAAAGGTCACAAGTCAGACTGGCTGCCCTGTATGTCAATCAAGTGACAAATTTCATAGTGAGGATGGGTGATAGGCTTACGTCTATTTCTTTAATGCCAAACGATCTACCCACACTACCTTTGCGATCGACCGATAGATCACGATCGACGTATTGGGTACCCCCGCTGTAGAGCAATGACAAAAATCACAGTTTTAGCAAAATAAAGGAGCAGGAAATTACATGACATCCAGTTCTACCCTTTTCTCAAAACTGTAAACACAAAACCCAATCTTCAAATGACAGTCACAGAACCTCTTACTCCTCTGGCAAAATGAATTGCCTCAGAAGCATGGCATTTGATATGGTCAATCATAAGCTTCTTATGGGTGCAGGGAACAGCCCTAAATTGGTTTCAGTCATTCCTGAAAAATGGACATTTTTCTGTCTGTGGGGAATGCTTCTTCCTCCTTGCCTCCCTTTACCTGTGGGCTCCTCAGGGCTCTGTTTTTGCTCCCCTTCTCTTCTCACTGTATGTGCTCGCACTGCGTCCCCTGATTAGGAAGCATGGCATCTCTTTCTAGTGTTTTGATACCCAGCTACATCTCCCACTAAAATCCCACAGTCCTCAGTCATTACAGTCTCTTTTTGACCATTTCAGATTCAGATTCAGAAAAACTTTGTTTGTTCCAGGCAAGGAAATTGCTTCGTTTCAGTACAAATTGCTCAACACACAGTTAGAAAAAAAGATGAAATAAAGGTATACAACTTTAGTTAGTAGTTACAAACTACTATAAAGATGACATAACTGTAATACTAATAATAAAAGTAAAAATGTGCCACACCATCTGGTATTGTGACACATACTCTGTCCTGTTGCATCAAAAAACTGCAGAGTCATCAGAGAATTTCTGTAGGTGGCAGCTCTCCCTGTCATACCTGAAGTCAGGGGTGTACAGGCTGAAGAGAAAAGGGGACAGGACAGTCCCCTGAGGAGACCCAGTAATGCTAACCGTCTGACAAACAGTTCTGGAGTCAGACATGCTGTAAGTGTCAGGTCAGGTCATCCATAATCCAGGATTTCAGAGGGGCATCCACCTGCATGGCACTCATTTTCTGCTCCAGCAGTGTAGGCTGGATGCTGTTAAAGGCACTGGAAAAATCAAAGATAAGATCAACATAATTTTGGTCAAAACACATGGTCTGTCCAGGTGGGTGTAGGCACAATGGAGCAGATATATGAAGGCATCCTGCACTCCTGCATCTAGTTGGTAGGTAAACTGGAAGGGATCCAGTGGGGGCTTGACCAGTGGCCACAGGGAATCCAGGACCAGTCTTTCGAAAGTCGCCATGTGAGGTCAGGCTGTCAGCCTGTAGTAGCTGGCACCACTGAGGCAGGTCTTCTTTGGTACAGGAACTAGGCGGGATGCTTTCCATGATACTGGGACCTTCTCCAGATGTAGGATGAAGTTGAACAGTTGCTACAGTATGACACACAGCTGGGGGGGCACAGGCCTTGAGCAGCCTTGGTCTGATGACTTCAGGACTGGCTGCTTTTCCTGGGAGGCATTGACTCCCTCCTCACCTCACATTTAAACAGAACATTCTGACCACTGTAAGGGAATTTCTCCTTGTTGCTTGTTAAGAGTTGCTAATTCTCTGAAGAATTATAGACTCGGTGTGATGAATCAGGTCTCTTTAATACATGCAGCATGGAGGAAAGACTCATGCAGAGTGTTTTCTGCAGATCTCCACAATGTCTTGGCTTTGATACTTTACAACAAATGGTTGTCACATACACCTGGTAAATCTTTCCTTCAAAAACAATGACCATTTGGGGGAGTTCACTCATCCTGTTTTCCAGAGTTCATACTATACCATAAAGTCCTCAGGTACAGTGAATTGCACCTTAAACTTCCCCCTCTATCCTGTGTCCCTCATTGAATATCCTTTGATCCTCTTTCTCCCCTCAGTGACAAAGGGCCATGAAGAGTTTTACAATTCATAGACTGATTCCCAGGATTAGTAAGTCATCTAATTCCTACACCACCGAGAAATGTAAGATGTTCTGTGTTATGTGGGCCCAAGGTGGCATGATGGTGGAGAAGCCCCCCGATGATACTTATGGCAGCACAAAGGGTGACGCTGCCATTATGCTGACCAGGGACTTCGACAATGGCACATTGATCAGTTATGTTTCTACCTCTCCTTCTCCTACAGACTGAACCCAGCTACATCCACAAAGTTATATCATAAGAGGGCTTTTCCATGGATACACATGTCATGTCACAAGTTAATCAGGACACGTACTTTGCCTCAGCTACCAGCAATCTCCACACTGCGCTTAAGCTGGGAAGAGACATTTACCTCAGCCTCTTTATTTCACTTAGAGGCTGCACGTGAGCACAAATGTTAAAAACCATCATAACGCAAGTGTAAGACAAACATAAGCATTTGGATAATTTATTGACAAACAAGATTTTTTTTTTTTTCATATCCACACCTAACAAGGCAAGTCCTTAGATCACCATCACAATCACAGGCTTACACAGGGAATATCAGCAGTTCATTCAAACTCCAGTTGATCGATTCATGTTGTTTTACACCAGGGCTGGCATGTTGCCTGTGTTCAGGACTTGATTTCGGTGGGTCTGAGGATGCAAGGTGGTAAAAACAGCCAGTATTTGATCAATATATTGTAAAGTTTTATATTGTACTGTTACAATATACCACATTTCACTCACATTCAGGTTTGACAATTGTGAAACACTTACCATTACAACTCCACTCTTTCCTCAATGTCTTCGTGGCATACTTTGGACAGGCGCCGCCTAAGAAGAAGGAGCTTTGCTTGTGATTCCACACAAATAATATTTTTATATATAATTTTTTTTTTTTTTTTTTTTTTTCTGGTTCACAAGCAAAGCCTTTGATTTGTAAATGTACATACAGTATTTGAAACACAAATTCAGAGGTGTTTCAGTGTAGTGCAGAGGTGTCTCAGTGTAGTGCAGATGTAGTAAAATATTTGTATGTTATACTTTTTGTGTTTGTGTATTTTTGAAGGAAATCTATGTCCATACTGTGCACTCTGAACTCAACTGGATATTCTATTGTGTTGTTGTGTTATGCTATTTTGTTAAAAATAATGATAGTTGTGCTGTAGTTCAATTAATGCCACTTGCAAAACAAGTGCACACCCTTGAATCTATGCCAGTGTGACTGGCTGAAAAGGATGGAGCCATCTGATGGCTACAGCTAATTCCCTGTTAAAAAAAAAAAAAAAAAAAATCAGACATGTAAGTGTAAATTTACAGTTTGTAAATGGAGCATCAACAGTCTATATAAATGTAACAACATCCAAATATGTTTTTGATGAAGATTACTATACTTTTAAATCTGTATTTTTGAGGATTTTTACTACATTCAATTTAAACAAGAAATATTTGTGTGTGCTTCAGAAATACATTTTCGATTTATGTTTTATTGGTGAATTTGTTTTTATTTCCATTTATATACGATGATAATTTGTGTGCATTGAACCTGAAGCAAAATGTCACAGTGGACGGCTGCCTCGGTGTGTTGGTGCAAGTTGTTTTGTGTTTTAAATCTGTTTTTTGCAACGGTACCTGGAGCTCTTTCACTAGAGAAGAGCTCATGAACATCAGGGTTACAACACCAGTGGATTTATTTCCTAATTTTCTGCTCCCAACATTGGAAATTTTGGACATTCTGGTCAAAGGTGCGCTCACCTTTGCTCACGCATCGAAACGCCAGAGGAGAGGAAAACGGACCTCATCTGCGGTCTTGTGCTTCATCGAGATAACTTTCCGGCAAAACTAAAGGTGGAGGAATCTGTTTCTACATCAACAGTGGTTGGTGCAGCGACGTGACAGTGATCCAGCAGCACTGTTCTCCTGACCTGGAAGCTTTTACCATTAACTCAAGCCTTTTTATTCACCCTGTGAGTTCGCTTTATTCATACTGGTCGGCGTCTACATCCCACCACAGGCCAACGTGCAGGACGCACAGCGTATGCTAGCCGACGTGTGGAGCGGACCAACCCGGACTCTTTAGTTATTGTCCTTCGCGACATTAACAAAGGTTACCTCACTCATGAACTCCCTAAATACAGACAGTTTATTAAATGCCCAACCAGAGAGGAGAATATTCTGGATAACTGTGACACCACAATCAGGGATGCTTATCACGCCATCCCCCATGCTGCACTCGGCCACTCTGACCATGATCCACCTGATTCCTTTCGTACAGGCAGAAACTAAAGCTCTGCAAAACCAAAGTGAGGACATCAAGGAAGTGGACCAGTGAGGCTGTGGAGGATCTCTAGGCATGTTTGGACTCTACTGACTGGGATGTGTTCAGGACTGCTACCAACAGTCTGGATGAGTACACGGAGGCTGTGACGTCATACATCAGCTTCTGTGAGGACTGCTGTGTTCCATCACGCACCAGGGTGAGTTACAACAATGACAAACCCTGGTTCACAGCCAAACTCAGACAGCTAAGGCTGGCAAAGGAAGAGGCCTTCAGGAGTGGGGACAAAGACAGATTCAAAGAGGCGAAGTACAAGTTTAGCAAGGCGGCGAAAGAGGCTAAATGACTCTACTCTGAGAAGCTCCAACACCAGTTCTCAGCCTAAAGCCCCCCACTCCATCAACAATCGTGCCTTGCCACAAACTGAATGAGTTCTACTGCTGCTTTGAAAGACAAAGGGACAGTCCAGCAACCATCCCCCACGACACCTCCCAAAAGCTCCAGCTCCAGTCACCTCCACCAATGCCCACCTTAAAGGTCCCCCCCCTCCCAAGCACCACCCACCTCAGTGACAACTCTTTCCATTCATGAGAGGGATGTCAACAAACTCTTCAGGAGACAGAACCCCCGGAAAGCAGCTGGACCGGATTCTGTCTCCCCATCTGCCTTGAAGCACTGCACTGATCAGCTCTCTCCAGTGTTCACAGACATTTTTAACACCTCACTGGAGACATGTCACTTGCCAGCCTGCTTCAAGTCTTCAACCATCATCCCAGTGCTCTCACACCTCAAGGACATCACAGACCCTCTCCTAGACCCCCTGCAGTTTGCCTACAGAGCCAAAAGGTCTGTAGACGATGCAGTCAACTTGGCCCTCCACTTCATCCTCCAGCACCTGGACTCCGCAGGAACCTACGCTAGGATCCTGTTTGTGGATTTCAGCTCTGCCTTTAATACCATCATCCCAACTCTGCTTCAGGAGAGGCTCTCCCGGCTGAACGAGCCTGACTCCACCTGCAGATGGATTTCAGGTCCTGTCTGATAGGAAACAATGTGTGAAGCTGGGGAAACACGTCTCCAACACAAAGTCCATCAGCACCGGATCCCCTCAGGGCTGCTTTCTTTCTCCTCTGCTCCTCTCCCTGTACACAAACAGCTGCACCTCCAGTCACCAGTCTGTCAAGCTCCTGAAGTTTGCGGACGACACCACCCTCATCGGACTCATCTCTGATAGTGACGAATCCACCTACAGGTGGGAGGTTGACCATCTGGTGACCTGGTGCAACCAGAACAACCCAGAGCTCAACGCTCTAAAGACAGTGGAGATGGTTGTGGACTACATGAAGAACTCAGCCTCACCCGCCCCCATCATCCTCTGTGACTCCACTATTAACACTGTGGTGTCTTTCCGCTTCCTAGGAACTATCATCTCCTCAGGTGGGAGCTGAACATCAGCTCCCTCATCAAGAAAGCACAGCAGAGGATGTACTTCCTACGGCAGCTGAAGAAATTCAATCTGCCAAAGACAATGATGGTGCACTTCTACACAGCCATCATTGAGTCCATCCTCACCTCCTTCATCACCAGCTGGTACACTGCTGCCACCGCCAAGGACAAGGGCAGACTGCAACGTGTCATTAGGTCTGCAGAGAAGGTGATCGACTGCAATGTCCCATCTCTTCAGGACCTGTACACTTCCAGGACCCTGAGGCGTGCAGGAAAGATCGTGGTTGATCCCTCCCACCCCGGACACAAACTCTTTGAAACACTCCCCTCTGGCAGGAGGCTGCGGTCCATCAAGACCAAAACCTCACGCCACAAGAACAGTTTTTTCCCGTCTGCTGTCAGCCTTATCAACAAGGCCCTAAAGTCCCCCCCCCCCGACACTCTTCACACTTCACCTCTGCCTCATCTTGTCACATTGACATTGACATTGCCATAACCCTACGCGTTACATTAACTGCTTGGACTTCCTTCTGAAAAAACTGACTGCATTCCTGAAAAAACTGACTTGTGTATATACATTTATATTGTGAGAGTTTCATTTTTTTTATAGCTTCTTTTTAATAGATATGTCATGCAGCAACCTCACCAAAGCAAATTCCTCATATGTGTAAAATCGTACTTGGCAATAAAGCTTTTTCTGATATTTGATTTCTGATTTCTGAAAAATATGTATGTGGCAAGTACCCTTTATGTGAAGAAGTGGAATTCAAATTCATAATAAGCAAACTATCATTTATCACTTTTGTACTGTAAATGCAGTTTCAGCGGAATAACAGGCCCCGGAAGCAGACTGACAACAATGACACAATTCATAAAACCACACATACAAGTGTCAGACCTGTTCAAAACTATGTAATTATTTACACTGAACAAAATATAAATGCAACACTTTTGTTTTTGCTCTCATTTTTCATGAGCTGAACTCAAAGATCTAAAACATTTTCTATATACACAAAAGATCCATTTCTCTCAAATATTGTTCACAAATCTGTCTAAATCTGTATTAGCACTTCTCCTTTGCCGAGATAAATCATCCTACCTCACAGGTGTGGCATATCAAGATGCTGATTAGACAGCATGATTATTGCACAGGTGTGCCTTAGGCTGGCCACAATAGAAGGCCACTCTAAAATGTTCAGTTTTATCACACAGCACAATGCCACAGATGTTGCAAGTTTTGAGGGAGCTTGCAATTGGCATGCTGACTGCAGGAATGTCCACCAGAGCTGTTGCGCGTGAATTGAATGTTCATTTCTCTACCACAAGCCATCTCCAAAGGCATTTCAGACAATTTGACAGTACGTCAACCGGCCTCACAATCGCAGACCACGTGTAACCACATCAGCCCAGGACCTCTACATCCAGCATGTTCACCTCCAAGATCATCTGAGACCAGCCACCCGGACAGCTGCTGCAACAATGGGTTGGAATAACCAAGCACATTTCAGAGTGGCCTTTTATTGTGGCCAGCCTGAGGCAAACCTGTGCAATATTCATGCTGTCTAATCAGCATCTTGATATGCCACACCTGTGAGGTGGCATGGATTATCTCGGCAAAGGAGAAGTGCTCACTAACACAGATTTAGACAGATTTGTGAACAATATATGAGAGAAATGGATCTTTTGTGTATATAGAAAATGTTTTAGATCTTTGAGTTCAGCTCATGAAAAATAAGAGCAAAAACAAAAGTGTTGCATTTATATTTTTGTTCAGTGTATAATGCCTTTTGTCACTCTAGGGCATAAATGGTCTGATTCTGATTTGCAAGTTACACACTGATGAGTGTGTAACTTGTCTGAGTTAGATTTTTTTAAGAGATATTGGTAGTGGAAAGTACATGAATATATTGACCAAACACAACACACAAGGCCATTACTGTGCACTTTCTCTCTACATTTGTAAAATGAGTCAATACATCCATGCATTTACAAAGGTTGCATGCATTTAAATACAACTTAGAACATAGTACATATCCATCCATCCATTTTCTATACTGTGTATCCCTTTCGGGGTTGCAGGGGGTGCTGGAGCCTATCCCAGCCGTCAATGGGCGAGAGGCGGGGTACACCCTGGACCAGTCGCCAGTTGATCGCAGGGACATAGTACACAAACACAGCAAAAACATTTGTGCAGACAAAAAAGAATTAATGAATTGGATGAAAAAATCTCAAAAGAACAAAACAGAAGGCTAACATAACTGAAGATGAATTAAAAACTGCAGTTTGACTTAAATGAAGTAAATCAC